>NC_134710.1:268154075-268780075 GCF_043290135.1 Rhipicephalus microplus
GGGGTAGTTCGCGTTGTTACAAGACGCGCATTGTCCGCCATTACAGGAGCCCATAGTGTTCAAGACTCTTAAAGATAATGGTTGGAGTTCGCTTGTCTACACACCCGTAAGTTGTCTCTTGATGGCCAGGAGGGTATACTGATGATAGATGCCCGTGTACTGTGTGATGTCAGTGCACGTTAAAGAACGCCAGATAGTCAAATGGTAGTGGAGGGCTCCACTACAGTGTCTCTCATAAATATATCGTGGTTTTGGTATGTAAAACTCCACATGGTATTATTATAATATCCTTTGTCAGTGTCCTCAATTATCGCGTTTGCGCCACTATATTGTAATCAACCACGTCACGCTATCGAGTACTGTTCAGTGTTCTCGGCCAATTCACTAACTACACCCGTTACTTGAGTCGAGGTTCGAATGAATGCGCGTACAATAACCGAGGCACGCATACATTCAACGCAGTCATGGTTCCTTATTTCCAAAACAAAGATTTGTTTTCTATGCTGTACGAACAGATTATTTGCAAAAAAAACGTACTGAATTTTCAAAAAGGAAATCTCGGGTCTCAATTAATTGTAGGGCATGGTTTAGTTCACGCCTGGCGATGTCTGCTGTCTTTCTCGAAAAGTTTTTATTGTGAATTTATTTATTTATTTATTTAAAATACTAATATAATCAATTACGTTTCGTCAGGATCCTAAACAGTGGTGTATATTGATGACGTTGTTAAAATAGATTACAAAGCAATGCTCCCAACTCAGCGCTTTTAGCACTCCCAACTTCGGCATGTATTCTGTGCCACAAATTAATTTAAACGTAATAGGGTATATGCAGATAGACCTGGTAGATTACGTCACCAATGACATCTTCTAACCGTTAATGCATATATATGTTAGGGAATGAAATGAAAAAATCGTTTATTAAAAGAAAAAAAAAACAAAGAGAAAGAGGGGTTAGAAACTGGTGGATGGGGCCCCAAGTGAGGTATTAGAGAACCATAAGTGACAACAGGTACACACACCCACGCTTAGAGACAGTATCACAATACCAACTTCGAAGCTATTTACACTTTTGTGCGACACATTTTGTAACAACGAACAGTCATGAACGTACAGACATGTAATCGAAGTTTGGACGCAGGTTCTTATACCTTATTACTTGCTTGCATATGAGTGCGCCATGTGTAACACAAAACTGTTATTAAGACATAAGAAAATTATAGCTTGTATGATTTTTTATAGAACTGTCGCGATTTCAGCATGCTATGACCAGTAGAAAGATCTAGTAACGCCTAGTTACACGTCACGTACACAAGTATATAGTAACCTTCACTAACCTTAGAACGCAGAGCAGTAGTGGCAACGCTTACGACTTCTCATAAATGTATATGAATAGTAGTAAATCATCGGGGACACGTAGTAAAGTTGACATGTGCTTTAAAAACCGGTGTTACTAACTTTTAGACTACCTTTTTTTTTAGGTGTGGATAGAGCGGCCTCTTGCGAAAAAAAAAAAGCGAGCGTTTCAGTATTCCCGTATAGCGTAGTTTACTAATGATACAAGTAAAATGATTTGCCTCTCTAACGTCCCTTAAGGTGGCATTAGTTACACTGAGCCGAAAGACGTTGGTTCTATCCGCGGGCCGTGGTGGCCGAATTTCGATGGAGACAAAACGCTATAGAATTACGCGCGAGATAGAAACCCTAGGTGGTCGAAATTTCCGGCGTGCCTCACGTGCATATCGTTCTGCTCGCACTAAACCCCCCCCCCCCCCAAATTATCATTATATTAGGGAACCTGTATAATAACCTACAGCTGATTATAAATACATTGGCAAGAAGTGACCATACATTATTTTTCAGCTTTCACGGTCATCACTCGCCGCAGTGTTTAAATGAGCATGCCAATATGATGCCACATTTTAATGATATCGAGGTTTCTGCTCTCCCAGCCACGATAGCCGGATTCTCGTTGCCATTACGCTCGTCATTTGGTTATAGAATAGATTCGAGTCGTCAAAATGTATCTCCAAAGATTTGCCCTGTACGGCTTTTCTCTCGAGTCACGAGTCGTCTTCGCAAGGTTCGATTCCCGACAACTTTTTTTTTATTCTACTATATGACGTGGTGAAGCTGGTATTCAGTTCTGTGTGTATGCCGTCAGGTTCTCATGATGGAGCGAGATCATCGGCTGACCTCTCCTACGAGAGTACGTACATATTTCGCTCCTTATCGGGCTGTTGGATTCGCGGTTGTCAGAGAAAGCCAGCGGCGATCCACGGAGTGCACGTGACTCCCGAGTGCAGGAAAGACCACAATGCGGCCTTGTAGCGTTCTGCGCAGGGAACAACGGCCCCTGATGCGGCGAAAGGCTGGCAGTTGTTTATAGCGGTGCGCGGCCGAGTAGGCGTCTCCGGCGCGCGGTGTGCCTCGCGGTCGCCTCTTAGCGCGCGCGGGGTATCACGTACCTGGCGCTATTATACACGAGCCGTGCGATCGCCGCCAGCGGTTTCGTTGTCCGTTAGGTTGTTAAAGCGGACTTCGCGCGATATGCCACGCTCGCTCGCGGTTTCCGCGTTCCATCGGCAGCGTGGTCTCGTTCAGCCCCTCCTGTCGTTCACCGTGTCATGTACCACGCACAACGGCCAAGTGCCTCAGACGACCTGGCCACTATGTACTTTCGCTCTCTGCGACGATTCCGCCTCGGGTAATACGTTAGGAACACGTATGGCTCGGAATGGGGCTACTGAATCGGTGGCAAAGCTTTGGCTTTGAGAGCACGCAGAAGACACAGAGTCACCCTGTCATAAACTTTCAGTTCTCAAAGCTGCTCGTTCTCGAGACCTTCTTTCCAATAATCGCCGAGTACCTTTGCTATGTCCGTAAGTGATTTGCTTGCCGTCTAATATACTGTGGCGTAAAAGTCTTTCTCCGTCACGGTATACGTAGTGTTGTGTAAAAATATCTGCGACGCACATGACCTATATACGTCTAATTTTACAAATTTATACTATTCCTCCGCTGGTGGTATAATCAATGTGCTAACACCGACCACTAAGCTTAGTCGGTGTTCACTCGTAACTTGTAACTGGGCCTCCTTTAGAGTTACTGTATATGCTGCCTTTACGTAGCAGAGTTGCACATACCTTTCCCTTTCGCCGCTCACTCCACTATTCGGCGAGCGCTTTCACGTGCAAAATAACATCAAATATTTCAATTTCGTGCGGCGAAGCCAGCTTTACGTGCACGATGGCGCGGCGGCCACGCGTTTTCTGCTCGTGCCGTTTTAAGTCTCGTCGTGACCACCATTAGGGATTGTTAGCTTGTACGTGTACTTCTTTACGTTACGTGTTACCGGAGAACATCTGCGCATGTGAGGGTCTTTACAGAACGTGAACCTTTACGTAACATAAACTTCCCACCGGATAGGCTTCACGTTTGCAGCGCTATCTTGCAAATCCACCTTCGTTTGTAGGAGTTCGCGATATCCGCACTGTGGAGACTCCAGACATCCAGTCAAAACAAGCAGAAGTGCGCGCACTTGTAGCGATTACACTATTTCAGCCAGATTACCAAAGCTAGAATGGCCAGAACATTGAAGCCGCAAACGTTTCAGTCACTGACAGACTGGAGAGGTGGCGCCATCTAGCAAGGTCAAAATACACTAGGCAATCACAAAGTTGTTCTTGCAAAAACATTGCGCATCGTACGTTTCGTGTAAAAACCACGCCACGGCGTTATTTCGAATGAGTTATTTTTTTTTCAATCTCTTTCACCTAATTTGATTGTTTAGTTTAACGTTCGAAAGCATATAATGAGAGACGCCGTAGTGGAAGGCTCCGCTAACTTTGATCACCTGGGGTTTTTAACGTCCACCTAAATCTAAGCTCACGGGCCTGAAGCATTTTCGCGGTATACCACCTCACTGCAACAGTGCAATCTCGCTCAGCTCACGGCACGCAGTCTACGGCACGCCGCCCGCGCCGCAACATCGCGCCGTATTTTTCTCCTGCGAGCGCGACGAGTGGCTTCACTGCACAGCCGTTGAACGTAATGGCGAACCTATGCGCATCTCTGCTTCCGTAGGGAGCAAATACAGGCCTCATATGTGTAGCGCGACCCGGCGGTGTATTCGGAATCGTGATGCTTTTGTAGGCTGTGATAAATAAATGTTTCACGCCTAAGTCGTATGCCTATTTTATCCACTTCGCACCGTTAAAGCGATTTTTCGATAGGCTATATTTGCACCCTTCGCACTCGTAAAGCGATATATAATTGGTTAGTTGGAAGTTATATATGCCAATCCTTGTAATCCTACAGCATGCCAGCGCGATAAAACTGGCTGTGGTTGGAATTCGGTTGTTCCAGTAGTCATTTTGTAGATGGCTGTTTTGTATGTTTTTTTTCACTCAATATATAGCTGATTAATCGCGCCATTTCCATACATTTCGTAATTCTTTTCCTGTGCATTGTGTTTCTGCCAAATCACGCTGTATCCAGCGCGTCCAAGCGTCAGACGCTTCACATTGCAAGCCCCAGTTATTGTTTTTTTTTTATCGTAAGTTTCTTTTACTGCGGCGTAAAAGCTCTAATTAGGGTCCCGTGCACGTACGTTACGCCCTCTGTCGTTCCTCACTGTGCTGTGGATTCGTGGTGGACATGCCGCTTCACGTTCTCAATCTTCCCACAACAGGATGAATAGACACCAAATCCAAGCAGCACAAGGCCTGCAACTCCTGACCAAATGGCTGTATTTACGCATTTGGAAGCTGGAGTCGTTAATTGCGCTCTTGATGAGGCTTTGACGCTGGTCTGTATGCACAGGGTATTTCGCACCAACACGAACTCCGCGCGACAGCGATCTTTGCGTATGCGTCGGAGGCGAGAACAGGCGACGTTGCGCTGAGTTCTTCCACGCTACATACGACTGGCGGGGGAGATCTCACAGCCGGAGAAATCGGTCAAATATGCGAATATTTGTGTAATATTTTCATATATGTACCACTATAGGTGACTACACATTTGCACCAGGAAATTCATTTCGCTTTTGAATAAGAGAATCTGCTGTTTTTCTTGAACCTATTTAGCATGGGCAGCGTGGTCGCATGTATATTTGTGATGAAGTCCCTCAAACAACCACCTCCGACCAGTCCGTGTCAACGCCCGTGTGCGCAGCTTGTCGTCTTTCTGCTTCTTTATTTTTTCATGCGTGCTGCACAGATCCGTGCCGCTGATCTCTCGGCGGGTCGAACCCGTAGCACTTCCTCTGACCACAGAAGAAAACGCCCCAAGTAGGGCGGCGTCGATCCAGGAACTGCGCGCGAGCACACATGCTCACACACCGGCTGTCGACACCTATTGGCTGCCTCGCTCCGCACTCCCGCTTTCTCGTGCACTTCGCAGCTGCTCGAGGGTTGCCCGAGAGGCAAGCGCGCCGCCACACGCGCCCATCTCTGGAGCAAAAAGACACCCGGGCAGTGAAATTCTCGAGCGAGGAATCGGTCTCAATGGCGCGCGGCGCTCATCTTGGACCGATTTTGCCAAGTGGCTAAGCGAGCGTGCACGCGCACTGAGTGGCCGAGGGAAAGGGAGAAAAAAAAATATAGGCCGCTTCATTTTCTTGGCTCTAAAAGTCAATGGCACGCACTGTTGTTGCGCCATATCTCGAGGGCCACAGTAGCTGTAGCAAATTGTAAATTACGGGTCTCACACAGTGTGCCACACTGCGCCCTGTGTGTGCGTATATATATATATATATATATATATATATATATATATATATATATATATATATATATATATATATATATATATATATATATATATATATATATATATTGTGTGTGTGTGTGTGTGTGTGTGTGTGTGTGTGTGTGTGTGTGTGTGTGTGTGTGTGTGTGTGTGTGTGTGTGTGTGTGTGTGTGTGTGGAGATCGAGAGCTGCGCAAGTGTGCGCAGCGTCCTGCCCCATTACAAACTTATCCGCACGCCGACGGTTTTTGTGCTTTGTTCTTCTTTTGCTTCTCGAATGCGCGCGAATTTAAGGAGTGGGTGCTACTGCATGCAGAGCTGCGAAGCGTGCAATCAGGGGCAATTAAGCGCTTTTAATTAGTTAATGATGTGTCGCCGTCATGTATAGGCTACCGTGCGTGAGTGCGTCCTTTCGTACACGTCTCAATCAATCAGTAATAAGTGCCGCGTGGTCCATCTGCTGTCGTGTGTGGCTCGCATATGCTGTAGGAAAAACGTATAGGTCCGTATTCGCAAGAAATGTGCTAGAACAAACGCTCTAGAATTGCTGCGCACTATAGAGTATGACATTGTAGCTAATCTTAACAAAGGACATGTTGAAGGCTACCGGCCGATGGCAAACGGCAGTTGCGATGGAAAAGCTATGGCGAGTGCGGCGCATGTTGTCGATGCCAATGAAGCCCCGGGAGCTGGAAAAGTTAGTGCATAAATTAGTATGTATTGTGACATTTGCATATCTCTATAGTATCGTCCTATACGCTCAGACACAGGGATACCCTGTCACTAAACATCGCGCTGTAGTGAAACTGAAAGTGAATGGCTGTAGGTCGATGCATTTCCGCGCGCATTTTAGTTAGATTTTAATAAATCGCATTGTGTGAATTCAAAACATTTTGTTAACATTATATATTGTAATGAAGCGTAAAACCGTAAAAAAATTTCGTACACTTTTGTTTGACAACCAAGATATGTTCTCGCACTGCACTATAACATGCGACAGTTAATGTCCCTGACTCGCGTAATGTTAAGCCACATTTCAGCATCGGACTTAGGTATGTGAATGGTGTTCGGATTCAGCGGCCACATATATAGCGCACGGGGTTACGCGTGTGTAAGATTTATCAGACCTGCAGCTGCGAAGAGTCTGGATGACGTGACTACATGAGTGGGTTTTGTTTTCCTCTTTTGGGCATTGCAATGTGGCTGCGTTATGCCAGAAACTTCTTGGGGGCATTCTCTACTTTTTTTCATTGAAGCTCCGCAGATATAATAACCTCGAATGGCGTATCGCCTGTTTCAAAGGAGAAGCGCCCGCACTTTTTGCTGCTCTAATTTTTGCACAATCCATTATTTGCATTGGCTGGGTGGATGCATTCACCCCTAAGTGCTGCGTACAAATGGATAAACTATGAATCCACATCTTAGCGTGTACTATACTCCGCTTGAGTATACCACAGAAGTTCGCAGAAAATTTTTTCGACGCAAAAAAAAAAAAAGGAGACAGGGGGCTAAGCATCTCGATATGTATGATACAACATTTATCCGAAAATAGCGACGTTTCTTTTATTTATTTCGCTGTGTATCTTTGTAATCGCATAATAGGAACTCCGAAATGGAAACGTTGGAAGCGATCCGACCTTTTGTAACATACAGCACATTACGTTCGAAGTTGCGCCGCCATGACGCGTTTTGCCGTCTGCACGAGGCTTTTCGTCTCTCGGTTTTGGGACGTTAAACCCCACATATCAATCAGTTCGTCTCTCGGGTTAAATACCCGCACGTCACCGGGCCGTTATTGCGGAGACCCGTCCGGAGCAGTCCACCGAGAGCTTCGCAGCGAGTCATTCACGCACTTTCCTTTCGTCTTTCGGGGCCTTTGTCGACGGTGCGTCGAATTACCGCCGCGCGTCAACCGCGTGGTCAGACCGCAGCGTACACGGCACTCAGCTAACAAGGGTGCTGTCGTCGGTGCGAAATCCGGTTTTATAGCACGCGGAAGAAACGGTCAATGTACAGCGCGACAGGCTCGTATATTATATACTGTACAGTACACAACAACCGCTTCGCACGATGTGAGCGAACACCCCCCCCCCCTGCTTCTTTATTTATTTATTTTATATGTACTTTTTTGACGGCTTCGAGTGTCCAGAGAAACGGTCACACTCGATTTCTCTGACGCCCACGCGCGACACGTTCCCAGCTCTCGCCGCAATGCCCGCCTTCCTTCGACACGTCGTCGCTTTCTTCGAATGATGTCTCTTTTTTTTTGTTCCTTTGTTCTGTACCTCTTCCTTGAAGAAACGGTATTCAGCTTGTGACGTGAGCTCCTCCCGTCACGTGTCATCGTTCTTTGTGCCGACTATGCCTGAACTGCAATCAGTGCGGGGAAAAGTGTAAATTTTGTTCGTCGCCGGCTGCGTGTAATTCGACGTGATTCGTCTTTCTTCTTCCCTTTTTAACTCGCTCTCTCGTCATCTCCTCCCTTTCTTTGACTCATGGTAATATACTAACTACCAAAAAGAATAAAATAACTATATCCGGGCAGGTGGTAGTTTGACGGGGGTCGCCGTCTTTTCTTGCGACTCGGCAGGTTGCGTTAAAGCAAACTCTTTTTATGATACACTACCAGCAGGGTTTTTTTTCTTTTTGTTTGTTCCTGGTGGCACCACAGACAACAGAAGGCGACAACACGAGGAAACTATAAAAAAACTGGCACACTACGCGCAGAATCACTGTATAAGTGCGCAAACGACGACAAGATCGCAGCCTACTGAACTGGGATAATGTAACTATCCAGAATCTTTTAAACATGATAGTCTTTCTTGGAGACCTTCGACGCAAAAACTTTGGTCTGTCTGTCTGTCTGTCTGTCTGTCTGTCTGTACATTTGTCTGTTTGTCCACCGTTACCGCGAACTGGGTACTCTAAACAACAGCAGCCGATACCCCGAACGGCCGACCCCATCTGCCGCGCCCACCAATGTTTCTCAAGAATCAGCGTTCATACGTGTGCGATTGTCAATTAAAGAGCAATTATTGCGGATATCTGAGGCACCATAACAACACCTATATATTCTGCATGTTCGTCTTTTACTAGAAGAGACATACATATATGTAATTCTAAGGACCATAGCGCTTATCACGCTGCGCTGACCATGCAACGCTTGCACTAAGAAGCGAGTGTTTCGAACGCTTTGCTAAGATGACACAGTGGTGGCACCTACCCGTCGCCTTGCGTTCTACACCTTATCACCTCTTAGATGGGGGCGCACACCCGTCTCAGGGCCACGCGCTTTGTTTTCAAAAAAAAAAAACTGCCAGATGGCGCTCATGTCTTACGTGTGACGTGATTTGATGCGCTCGTTCGCCTCCGCTGCACGCTCGGGGCACTCTAACGAGTGCCTCCGAAATACCATTCACCGATTTTCTTGCGAAGAACATCAAATGTTTTGTTCACTCTTTCCACACGCAAGACTATCGTCTTTCGACGACATTTGCAGGTTACATACATATACGGGGTCAATTTTTGTCTCCTCTTTCGTCAGTGTTCCATGTGGCGCTCACAGCATGCTTTACGTATAGCACTACGACAGACCGTACATGATTGGTGCCTGATTAATACCTAATTACCTTATAGGCTCATATATATATATATATATATATATATATATATATATATATATATATATATATATATATATATATATATATATATATATATATATATATATCAACTTGCCTCAACTCGCCCAAGCTCACGAATCGTGGAAACGGCGTTTGGTCGTCTGACAGTGACGCCACCGGTTTTGCCTATTTACTCATGGGCTTGGTAGGCCAATTAACACTTAACATTCGTGTGTTCCCGCCTAAGCCACCTTGTTGAGGTATGGAATAAAAAAAATAAAATACATTCTTTATACTCCACCAGCTACAAAAACATTTTTGAATTATCATATACGTACTGAAAACAATGACAAAACACGACACTATTTGCGGTGTGGTGCGCCCTCCCTGAGGGGAGACTTGTGCACAACTTTTTAGGATTGAAGCTCCTTAGGCTCATACGATGTTCGTTGACGCCATCGTTGTCGTAGCCTCCCGACGGACCGCAACACAGGTGTTACATAAACCGTACACAGAGCGTTCGTAGCACGTATATAATTTAAAAATAGACCCGGTACTCTGTCCGTACATCTGTCCACCCGACTGTCCATGAATCCATCCGCCGTCCATCCGTCCATCCCTTTGCCCGTCCTTTATATCAGTCAGCGACGTCAACATAGACATTATGGGCCTTAGGAACTATAGCATCACTCCATCATCAGCATTCACTTCGTGGATCAGCTGCTAATTTTTAAAATTCGTTTGTGCTTTAATTTCAGTGTCCAATACTTCACTAACTCCTCCACGCATGCTACAGAAGGCAGTCGAAAAAAATGTTTGCGGGCCCTTTAGGGAAAAAAATAGGCCACGTAGTGCTGAACGGAACTACCGAGGTACGCCCACAAAGCGTGGCGGAAAAGTAACGACCGCTCCAAGAAGGGCAAAAGGAAGAGACCGATCGTTGGAACGTATACGGTGCAGGGAATAACTCCATCGACCGGCGAGAAAAGCAAAGTGCCTGCTCTTCCCAAATGGTTTCTGTGGGCTGCTTCTCGCGCTTGATTTGCATTCGTCTGTACTGAAGTATAGCGCTCGACCAGGGGCTGTGCAGCGTAGTCGAACAGTACTTTCTCTCTCTTTTTTTTTTTCCGCATCAGCTATGGCGAGAGAGAGAGATCAGGTAACTTAATGATTGCCTCGCTAAATAAAATACAGGCGGGGCCGATTGGTGAAGGTGGAGGTGTTGGGATGTGGTCCGATTAAAACGAGCTCTGCGCTGTCTGTTAGTGCAGCATCGGTGCCCGCTGGCCGGTCGAGCAGCAAAAGCGTGCTGCATGGCAGTCGAGTGCTATACACAGGAGGCCTGTTTCTTTTCATGCAGCCTCGTAATAAATGTTTCGGCTTGATTAATGCTTTCGCACTGGCTTTAAGATCATACGTATTCCATCGGGTGTGCAGTTGAGCGTGTAGTCCTACGCAGCAACAGTAGGCAGAGGCAAACTTTCCTCGTTTGAAAAAGCGGCTTGTGCGCATCAACTCGGCGATGCCTCTGCGTAACGGCGCGGCGCTTAAATAAACGTAACTGGTTGCTCCGCTGCAATTCTTTAAAGCGTCCAAGCAGCGTATATACACGAGATGGGTCACGCAGCTGGAAGTTCATTCGTGTGCGATTGTAAGGACAAGGTTTTCCATTGCCGAGCCAGGACCACCGTACGCTGTCGCATTAATCTATATGTGGACGAAAATAAAAGGGGAAGCGAGGACAGCTCGTGACTGCTCTGGTTGCTCGGTTGGGTCACAGGGTGGAAACAATGCAGGAAAATTGTTCTCGTTTCCGGTGCTGATGAAAAATCCTAATGGATGCGATTACGGCGCCGATAAGCTTGATGCGAAAAATGTTTGCGCACTGTATTTAGATCGCCGACTTCCATTGGTGTTGTTTCACGGACAAGCAAATTGTTTCTTCCGGTTGTAATTTTGAAGTCTTCGAAAAAAATCGTCGTATTGCGTTGTTAGTCAGCGTTTCTCACGAGCCACTATGTCGGCTCTGACGTCTGGAAAGGTTAATAACCACGTGCGAATATTTTTTGTGTGTTCGAAGGGCAACACAAAAGTAAGAAAATCATGCGTACGTGTTTTTTTTTTTTTTTTGTGGTAACTATCTCGATTGTTTGTCTCTATAGTGCTTGGGCTGAGCCACAGCTGCAGTGTTGCTTTTAACAAATATAGGACCACTACGCGATGTACAGATTCCCTTCGCTTATGCTACTCAGCTCTCCACCAACCGGCAGTTGTAACAAAGAGGGGTTCAGATTACTGAAGAAGAGTATAAAATAGAATCGTTGCTTTGTGACTGTATTGATCGATTCGCACCTTTTTTTTTTTTTATAGCAGGTTATTCTTCCACTGTTATCGTAGTGAAACACAACGGCAACCAGTAGAAAACTTGCTTTTTTTTTTCGCTACCCGATTTTATATTCTTCTTGGTCTGGCTGACAATCAGCTTTTATTTAAGGTCAGAAGTGGTTATTTTGATTGACATTACTATATTAAAACGAATACGTGGCACTATTGTAAGCTACTGCAATGGTAAGTTCGCTAATAGAGCGAGTACAGTATACATTTCTAACGAATGTGCCGGCAAAGCTTTAACAGGTGATCTGCGATCATCAAATTCCCTTAAATTGCTTGTGATACCGTTATAGTTCGCCTTGCATTCCATAACCATCGCAGTGCTTTTATATCTGGCGTATAGGACAAGCCCGTATTCGTATATCTTATGGTATAGGACCAAATTGTACGTTAAAAACACAAATATATCATGTTATAAATTAGGAAGGCATTTAGCATAAATTTGCCCCGCCGTGGAGGTCTATGGCTAAGGCACTCGACTGCTGAGCCGCAGGTCGTGGGATCGAATCCTGGCTGCGGCGGCTGCATTTCCGATGGAGGCGGAAATTCTGTAGGCCCGTGTGCTCAGATTTGGGTGCACGTTAAAGAACACCAGGTGGTCAAAATTTCTGGAGCCCTCCACTACAGCGTCTCTCATTGGTGGTTTTGGGACGTTAAACTCCACATAACAAACCATCCAATCAAATATGGCATAAATTTATCGGTTGTACGATATAAGGCAAAACATTTTTTTTTTTGTGCGTAGCTATATAGACTCCTGATGTAGCATCTTCTGCCATGCAGACAGAACTATTGAAAACATGCTTTACGCTTGGCATGTTTGAGCTTCAAACAATTTTCGATGTACAATGTTTTCTTACTGGCTACACTGAAGCTCACTCAGTCTTAGTGTTAATTTTTACGCCCTCGTAAGCTACAATTTAGAGCAGCACAACGTTGTCTCCTTGCCTTGAATACGTTGATATATTGTGACCAATTTATTTCCTCTGTCGTTGTTCTTTCACGCGTCTCATTTTTTGTTCAAATTGTGCAAGTGATTTCGCTGTGGTAAATCAATCTTGTTTCTTCTTTTTGTGTGCAGCCGAGATCATCGAGCACGAATCGAGCCCGCGAGCGGCACTCCAGTAATGGGGACACACCGGACGCCAGTCTGGATCGCTCGGATCGACGGTCTCGCAGTTCGAGAGGCTACTACCGTGGTCCCCGCAAGGCGGCAGCTCTAGCAGCTGCTGAGGACCTGGACTCTTCGGGCACACTGCTTTACCGACACCGCAGCGCGTCTCCAGCGGCGCGCCGCAACAACCACAGCCAGAACAACGGGTCGCGCCATGGCGGCGCTCAGTCAGCGGCCACCAACCGACGCCTTCCTTCAACGGCCGAGATCAGAACACCGCCACTGTCTCGCCGTGCTTACCGCCATCAGAGAGCCTTGCCACCACTTCCTTTGGAGAGGCTGAACAACGGAGGCCTTCGGCAGGACGACCAGAGGTACAGACCACCCAACTTCACCAACAATGCCCTCGAGAAGGCCAGCGCAGTTGATGAACTGCCACCTAGCGGTAAGCCGCAACAGCCATCCGACTACACTAACAACAGGTTACCGAGACCAGGACCAGTACCTTTGGCCACATTTGAAGCTCGCCGAAGTAGCATCGCGGGAACAACCTTGGACATTGATAATGTGGCGACGTCCAGGATCCGAGCCGAGGCGCAGAGAAATGCACCGGCAGCCTTCTCCATGAAAAACCTTCAGCAGCAACCATCGGCGGCCGCTTTCCCTATGCGTGGAGGCGCGCACATCAGCGCTGACGACCTCAAGAACTTGCACAAGGCGGAGGAGAAAGTTGAACCGCGTCCTATCGCAGCCATTAAGAACCTGCAGTGTGGACCTATGGTAATCAGCAAGGTGCCTCCACAGCCGCAAGTAATCGAACCCCGAAGGACAACGACGACTACGACCTTTACGACGACGGACACAGTGACGCTGAAGAACATACAGAACCTGAGCTCAGTGGCTGATCTGGACAAAACGAAGCCGTCTCCACAGACTTTGAAGAACCTGCAGCCATCAACCAACACGACAACTGTGTCAATCAAGCAGACAAACGGCAAAATTGACGACGACATTAGCGAGAACACCAAGAAGATCGCGACGAACCTAATTCTGGAGGAGAAGATTGAGGCCCAGAGGAAAAGCGGAGCATCGTCACCGTCTGCCGCTGGCCCCATAAAAAAGATTGTCGAAGAGAAATCGGTGCAGTCGACGCTCGAGTCTACTGGCAAAATGGGGAATCTCAAGAGCACAGTGGACGTCAACATGGAGCTTGTCACGGAGGTGGGAAGCTCGAGGACTGTAACCAACATCACCACTTCGCTTCAGCACGCGCTCCCTAAGGCTGTTACTGCAGAGCCCTCAGGCCCGGACCCATGTAACAATAAAACATCGGCTGCTGCTGGTAAAACCATAATCAAGACATCTAAGCCAACTAAAATGAATGGAAACGGAGGCGGCTACACGCCCATGAGGGCCAAGCTAGCCGAAGCAAAGGCAGCCTTCTTCGCCGACTCTGCCAATAAAGGCAGCGCCGACGACAGTGGTTTCGTGTCCACCTCCCCGCAACCAGTTCCCGTGTAGGGGGCATTTCAACCGCACCAGCTTGCCAGTTAGGGACGAAAGAACTCGCTTGTCGGTAAAGCACCAGCGCACAAGTGGCACGTCTTCAGGCATCTGCTGACCCTGAGCGGCGACAGACCGACGCCGAATTGTGCATGTACGTTAATCCTCCAGCAGCCGCAACAGACGCTTGCTTGTGACGTCTGGACGACCACTACGCGATGTGAGCAGAAGAGATGGATGGCCCGGATTGAAAATCGCATACCGTGCCACACAGAATCGAACTCACTCACTGCTTATGCATGACGCTATGCCGCTTAAGAGACTCGCAAAGTGCCTTCCTATGCCTATTGATGCAGTGAACCGCGAGTGATTGCACTGACCTAGGGACGAGAGCAATCCCGCCTCACGGGTATTAGTGACATCTCGTGTCTCATTGCCTTGCACACTGTAAAGCTTATTAACACCAATGTGCGTCGCAAGCTTTCGCCTTAGTGAAACTTCTGAATAGTGTAGGTTCTGAGTGTTCACATCGCAGAGGCGAACGTCAAGGCTATTTCACTGTCTTAGATTTTTGTGTACGCCAGCCATACAAGAAACGTCTTACTCATATCCTTCAATACACCGGTCATGGCAGAAACTCGATGATCAGCTGTAGTAGCCTTAGTGGAACGCTCGACCACCCGAAGGCTGGCTTTAAACGTCACTAGCTGACCCCGAAGTTGGCAGTTTTGTGCAGATGACTCTTAACTCAGTGTCCGTGCATTTTTCGCTATATCAGCACCAGTTACTATAATAGTAGTACTAACGATTTTGTTCTTCCTCTGTACATTTCTGTTACCACAGCGATAAAGCTTTGAGCAGGAACCCGACACCTTTTCCCGTTTGATTATGTGGTAAGTTTTGAAAACTGTAACACTTAAATCTGGTTATTTACACGAGAATGATTTCAAGGCAAACGAACAAACAAATGAATGTGCAAGAGCAGACAATGAAATGTTGTAAAATTAATCTCTGCAATAACCGATAAGTTCTACTGAGCATGGTGGCGTGCTGTGCACGGAAACTGCACGCAATTACGTGGAGGTCAAAGGAGCGCTATAGGGTGAAAGGGGATTGAGAGAGGAGTTGCAGGCTTCTTTGCTCGTCTTGTAGCCGCGTTGTACAAGGCAGTAAAGAGCGAGTGTGTTTCGCGTAAAACCGCCCGTTGGTCCCTGGATCTCGTTCACAGTCACACAGCGCTGATGACGCCGAGAGTCATGGGACCTCGGGTTCGTTCTCGTGCCACGAAGTGCGAAGTGTTTGGGAACGTTAGGGCATCGACACCGGAGCTTGCTTGTTGGCAAGTGCACAGACACGCCACCGCTAGGTGGCAGTTCTCACGTCGCCCATCGTCAACGTCGAACGCGTCACTACAAAAAAAGAAAGAAAAGGAAGTCCTGCTTGGTTGACTGAAGTTATCAAAGTTGATGAAGCTGTGCTAGCCTACTTTTCGCATGAATTCATTATTACTCTTGCTTCATCTCTTGTTTCTTTCTGCCGTCCTCCCGTGTAAGATGTGCCGGGCCAGACATGACGCGTTGTCAACATCCCTGCGCTTTCGTCATTTCTTTTTATCTCACGGGAACGCGGTTGCTGCTCGTGCACACCTGCACACACGAGTGCATCATTAAACAACCGCTTGTTTTAAGAGTCCGCGTAGAAATTCCTTCGGTAAAAAAGAATAGTAACAAGAGTGACAACGCTCTAGCTTAGCTTACAATTGATGTAAATTTTTGTTGCTATCTACAGTAGAATAGGCTAAGGAGTAATCAATTAGTGAAAGTAAGGACTGGAATAGGCTGAAAATATAAAAAGAAAAACAAATGCAGCTGGTGCAACGTCATCACTGGAGGAAGCTAAAAAATGGTGAAAATTGGTTCAAACGAAACGAAAGAAGAGCCGTAAGTGGAAAATGAACAAGGACATTACATTTGCTTGTAATGCATCGATCTTTTGTGGCGTTATAAACTAACTTGGCAGGCTCATATCAACTACGCGTGAGCAAAATATATACAGATTGGTTTTATGCCATCCTCTCACTGTGAATACGTGTGAATGAAAATCGGTGCCTTAAAAAAGTTCCGTTTATACACTTTTCAATCGTGTATACCTAATGGCGAACCCTGTTATGGTTAGAACCGCGTATCTTTCTTCCCCAAAGCCGCGCCATCTGACAAGGAGCAATCAATTTATAGCCGCTGCTGTCGGTGTGTGTCCTTTTAAAGCTTCTAAACACCTTTATTACTCGCCGCTTATAGTGATCAATACACATCACTGCCTTTCTGCTGTGACACCGCGTAGTTACAGCAGCTCACGGGTATATACATCTCACAACAGTCACAAGGCTTTCACCACGAAAGCCCGGCCCGCGAGCTTAACCTGTCAGAGCGCGAAAGAAGCACACTTGAACTCGTATCACGGCCGGCCTTGATTCGCCAACGTATACACACCGCACACGGGCCTTCTGATGGTTTAGTATCGCATGAGTAAACGGGGGACGTCGTGGTGCTGCCACCGCCGCTGGTGCACGGATATGAGGCACGGCGATTGGTCAACAGCGCGGTGTCACTGCGTGTGCTCTCGCCAGCTACGCGTGGTCAGAGCGAACTTTAATGAAGCTGGCACAGACAGGTAAAAAGAAAGAAAGATGATTGGGGCGTGGGGACCACACAGCTAGGAGTGCGAGCATCGAGACAGGCGGGGCAATAGGCTGACGTCTAACGCCACGTTATCAATTTAATAGCTCGCGTCGAACGCACTGCGGTGGCAAAGAGTGCACGAAGAGACGTTCATGAAGAAGAAGAAGGTATGACAAAGAAAACGAGCAGCGTGATCATTTTCTTTCGACTGACGTGGAGGCATCGGTATAATTCTAGAAAACATTTTTTTCACGTGCAAGGTGGAGTTACAAAGAATAAATACCTTTTGAAAATAATTGAACATACAAACAAACAATCGTTCAAGCCACACGAAGCGTTAGCCTAGCCACGGCCATCGTCCTGCTTGCTCGCCTCATTGTCGTACTTAATTTGCTCCTCGGGGAGCGCCTTTACGCATTCTTTTTTATGTAGAGTGGAGCTCCACCCCCACCCCCCCTTTTTTTTCTTCTCTTACTTCGTTAGACTCTCCGAGCGATGCTATCACACAAACGCGTCGGGGAAAACCGAGAAGTTTGGCGCGCCATTGCCGCGGCTCACATAGTCCTCAGTTCATTGATATCATGTTTCACGTGCACGCAGTGGTAGCGTTACACGTAGAAGCGAAGCCAAGCCTAGGTGAGGCGGCGTGCTCGTTCAACGGCACCTAAATCAGTGAGGCAGGGGAACCAGTGCAGGACAGTGAACGAGTGGCGCGCACCGCATCGTTCCACGAAAGGACATCCGTGCATTCTGTACTTGTCACGCAACCACCACCAGCAAGTGCGTCCCCCCCGCGAAGTGCCGTTGTGAAGTGTCTCCCTCTGTCACCAACGCTAGCCTCCACTAAAATGGTGGAGATCAGTGACCACATCTGCGTTTTCACAGACTTTTTTCCCACTTCTCATTACGGTATACAGCAGAGCTCCACTTCCTGTTGTTTTTTAAATTTATCTTTGATATCTCATTGTGCCAAAATTGGCGAACGTCTGGTACTAAACGACGCATTCGCCATTCCGCAATCTCTCTCTCTCTCTTTATGTCTCTCACTTTTTCCAAGTTTCGTGATCGAAAAATAATAATATATAGATACCACATCAAGCGACTGGTCAGTGCCAAAACTTCTTGCCTCTTTTTTGTCTCTGTCTAGAGCACAGTCGCACACCGGAAACGCTTGGTTTTCGGCATCACTGTCTGATATGCTTGCTCTCCACGTTTCCAATGTCCTAAGTTGAGCAAACGGGCCGCACTTGCGTAAAAAATAACAAATCGTTCACGAAAATGGCGCACGCTACAGATGCTGAGAAAACTGCGAGGAAGAAAATTTGAGCGGTCAATTGGGCACTCTGTGCTTCAAAATTAACATCACTTGTATCGAATGCGGACGTCAGAGCTTGACAACAGAACACATCAACAATATAGCTGGAAATCATGGCGCATATATGAGGTGAATCCTACTGGTCGCTGTCTTGCGTTTACTTTTTGTTTTTTCCCCAGCTCTGATGAGAATTTGATATACGTAAGCGATCAGACACTGCGTGTGGTTTTTACGCTGTATGTCCTGTGGTACACTTCAAACTTTGTTTTTTCGCCGAATCTTGATTCCCCGCTTTGTATATTTAACTAGTGTATTCTGTATCCATTGCTTCCGCTCGTAGCAGAACTTGTCACCACACTCACACACGGGTTTCTTTCGCTTTTAGTGTTTTCTTGTGATGCCAATATAGTAGACTCGCTCTGCAAGCCTCTATAGTTGATGGCAATGTTGTTATGTGCGGGATGTTTGATACTCGGCCGTAATACGAATAAAAACAAAGCGCGTTTTAAGTGTTTATGTGTACACACGTCGGAGCTGTTGAAACATCCTGCAAAACATGCCTATTGCAATTTTTCTGAACTGTTTTTTTTTTAAAGCTTAGTTGTGCAGGGAGCTTGCGCTACGCTCTCTCGTTTTTCTATTCATGTACACTTGTTTGACAGTCTCTCTGTCTACCTTTTTTCTTGGCGTCTTTCTGTAGGACGTCAAGACATAGTTGTGCTTGGCAAAAACACTGACTGATCGATGGTGGTGCCCAGTTCGCATTCTGGACGGAGAGATAGCGTTTGATGGCCCGAAGTAGTGAGCCCCCCTTCTTTACTGCGGCACATGCCTGTTTCGAAAAAATGGAGCCCTCTCGAGCGCAATCTCTACCTTGAGAAGATGCAGAATGAGGCCTATATGGAGCGGTGGCGGCGGGGGTTCCTCAAACTCCGTCGAGGATGAGTCGTGAAGCGTGTCGTGCACACGGGAGCACACATCTATGCAGGTCTTGCACGCTGCACACACACACACGCCCGTGCAACATCAGGTGTCGTCACCCCATCCCTCCCCATCCAGCTTGTTTTCTGTGGCGTCCACCAAAGTGCGTGTTTGTGCCCACACCTTTTGTGCTGTTGATTTTCCACGACATTTTTTTTTTGCCAGTCCTTGTTTTTCGCCTTGGGCGCGTCTACCAGTAAGTTTGGCGTGCTTCGCAGCGCTATGTTCGCTGTAGCGCCAAGTGCCTGAACACGCTTGGAATTGCTGTAAATAAATGAAATAAAGGAAAATGTGTTTTTTTTTGCAATAACAAGCTGGAAGTTTCTGGTGTTTCATTATTTAGTGTGTGAAATAACCAAAGCTAAATAACGAATGTTATGATTTGCCAATCAATAGGGCGCCATCTGAAGAGCACTGGAAAAACCCGCTGGCAGGCGCAAAAGGCTCTGCGGCACCATGTATTAAGCGATAAGACTACACAGGTACTCTCGACGCATTTTTCCCGTCCGTCGTCGCCGTCGCCGTGATGTTCTGCGAAAGGTCCAAATTGATAACATCGTCCGGAGTGTGTTGTGTCATTTGTGCGAGTTAAAGGGTACGAGGGCTGCGTACGATCGCGTCTTGGGCAAAAAGAAAACGCGCCAGCCATCTTCACCATGCGGAAGGCGCGTGGAGGGTTGCCGTAGAGGGGGAAGCGTGGCTCCTCTTTGGTATGAAGGGCGTACTTTGACCCACTGGGAGCTTTATCCCGCGGTTGCTGTCGCCGTATTTTTACAGTGGATCAACAGGTGGCTTTTCGTACGTGTTATTTTCTCATCGCAAAGTTTGTGTTCAAGTCATATACACTTCGAAAGCCGTTTCTCTCGCTACAGAGATCGCGTTTCCTTGCGTCAGCGTTCTGCTGTGTTACTAAAGGGTTCATGACTATGGACTGAGCTGCTAGTCTTGTTATAACACATCTACTGGCCTGTCTGAACGACGCTGAGTGAAACGCTCTCATGTGTGGGTGCTTAATTCTTATTTATTTTTATCTCTCTCTTTCTAATCCCGGATTTCCCCACCACGAGGGTACCGTGTCAGATCCTTTAGCATCTGGTTACCATCCCTGCCTTCCAACATGCGATGGATGACTCGGCAAATTGTGGAATCAGTGGTCCGCTAGCGTCAATGGGTTACAGGTGCAGGGGTTAGAGGAAGGCAGTCACGCAAGGTTAGCTGCTTTGTGGCGCGCTTTCGGCGCTCCATTTGCCAGTGTAATTAACTCATTATGTACTACCAGTGCCCGGGTCGTGAGCGATGGGCGCTATACTGCGTCCGCATTTTACAACAGAATTATTTGTGGAAAACAGCGAATCAAAACGATCAAGATATGAATGTGGTTCTGGTTCTAGTGAAATAAAATTCATAAAGGTCCGTCAACCGATAAGTAGAGCAAGTGTTCTTTCTCCCCACTTCACTGTGCTATTGACGTAAAGTGTGGGCTGATTTTGCGATACGGGGTGAGGTGCAGAAAACTCCAAGCACTCCGTCTGTAATAATAACAGCACGAGATTTCATTAATTAAGTAGTAATGCTTCATATCTTCATAATTAAAGATGCCCCCTTTCACCCCTCCCAGGACGGGTCGGCACGTATCTTGAAGCGGAGAACACGGCAAAGTGTTTCGCTTTCTCCGGCAGCGTGAGTGCACTTGCCGTCTCCAATGAGAACAACAGAGAAGGTCACGCCGTTCCGCCGTACCACCAGATGATTAGGAAAGTGCAGAGGTGCTACAGCATTTGATTTCGGCGCTGAATACGATTATCTTGATCTGAAAACTTCCAAGTAAGAGAGTTGGTGCCGCTAGACGTCAGAGCTTGATAGGCCGTTCGTAGGCAGTTTCCGAATATATGTTAAGTTAGTGGGCATTGCGGGCGTAGCGCTTGCGTATGGGCACCATATGAGCTTTCGAATAGCGTTTGGCCCCGCAAACGCACGCTCACAGCACTCTCGCTCACCGCAAAGGGGCCTTCCGGGCCACACGCTCTTTCAGATTTCATGCGGGCGGAC
This sequence comes from Rhipicephalus microplus, assembly GCF_043290135.1. Lineage (NCBI taxonomy): Eukaryota > Metazoa > Arthropoda > Arachnida > Ixodida > Ixodidae > Rhipicephalus > Rhipicephalus microplus. Next base: position 268,175,479 of record NC_134710.1, read on the forward strand.
CGCAAGCCCGAACGGCGGTTCGTGTTGCGACGCATGCGCAGTGGCAGCGACCGCACCGCAAAAGTTAGCGGTGTATACGCAATTTAAAAACTCCCTCTCGTCTTGATCACACTTGAATATTTCGCTGCCTCGACGTGAAAGGAAGCGGTGCGATAACGGCGTATGGCGAAATCAATGTTAATAATATCTAGGGTTTTATGTCCCAAAGTTACAATGTGATTATTACGAACACTGTATAGCGGAGGGCGTCGAAAATTTCGCCCGTCTGGTGTTCTTGAACGTGCACTGACATCGCACAGAACGGGGGCCTCTACCATTTTGGTGACGACATCAAGTCCTCCAAACTGTTGAGCGCAAGCACAAGGTATACGTGCCCTGCAGCTCAATTGGCTGTACATCCAGACTCATAAAGGTGCAATGGAGGCGGAAAATTTTATTCTTATGTTGTGCCGACGCATGGCTCTTTCACAATTTTTTGTCGGGAGGAAGTGAATGAGATAGGCCCGTTCGAGCGTGGGAAACAGTGATTCATGATTTTCGCATAAACATCAGCGAAATTTAGTGAGAATATTAGGGGTGTGTGAATAGTAAACTTTAAACCGAATGCAATACACATATAAACTGAATACTATTCGAGTAGCTTTCAAAAGTAAGGCACCCATTTCCAAAACAGCTGTATCGTTAAACAATAATCTATTTCGAACAAAGAGTCAGCCTTTAACAAAGGAAAATTATGATTCAATTTAACCGGTAAAAAATTGCTCAATAGTAAACTGAAGTAAGCTCGTATAAGCAGTGACAGCCTATGAGATATTTTGTAATTGTACGCTAATAGAGCGATCACTTCACAATTCGAGGAGGCATGTTTTCGCAACCTTTTAAACAAAATGGAGGCATAAAATATTAACACTGTTTGGTGAATTAACATCATGAATTTGATGATAAGCATAGCGTATTCACTACACTTTTGCTTGGCGACACGAGTTTTAGATAGAAGCTCCTTCATGGGTTATTGGCATGGCATTGACAGTACCGGAAACGTTTGGCCAGCATCTGTCTTGGTAATCCAATAGTTAAAACGAGGAAAGTACTCTCTAGATGTTCTAATGTACTGCTCCTTCTGGTTTTTCTATACTATAGTGCTGATTCTTCTGAAATTATTACAAAAATATTTGTCATCTAGAAATGTGGTATTCGATTCGAGTACCGAACCGAATCAAAGGGTGCCCAGATAATATCGAATGCGAGGTCTGGGTCACAATTACCGAATTTGATGAAATTTCTGTGCGCATAGATTTGATAGCCAGAACAATGGTTTCAAACGTAGTTTTTTAACAAAAATTTTGTTCGCCTGAAAAATTATCTATACATTTTTGCGCCGATCAATGCTTTTATGTCAGTTTTGCAAGGTTAGAACTTTTCTTGCGCATGTGAGCAGAAAACGGTGCGCTCCTTAATCACTACATGTATTCTCGTTAAATAACAAGGGATGTAGGATATTATGAGTGACATATTTTTTCTACTTGTTGAAAAAATTTAGGGGAAAAAGTCAACCGCACAAAACACCTGTATTTCAGGAATTTGTTCCTACGAATTACTTAAGACGAGGATAATGAAACTTGATACACATGAACTCTGTTACTTGCATTTTCTTTTTTCAGTAACGTTTCACCTTGTTTTGTTTCTCTCCTTAATTTAGATGAAAAGTAAGCAGTTTACCAAAAACATCGAAGTTTGAAACTACTTTTTTTTTTCAAAAAGGTCATTTTTATTTTTTAATCACTGATTAACGTCAATAGTTTCACCTACAATTCTGCGTTAATAAAACAACTTTGCAATAGTTTGATCGCTAACAGGTTGTAATGCGTCCCAAATGGCCAAGATCACCTTGCGGTCGCGCCGTTCATTCTGGGCTAAAAATCGCATGAGTGGCTCAAAATATTTCTTAAATATATAGGGGAAAAAAAGAAAGTGCGTCCCTCGACTGTCTGTATTAGAGTGCGACACCTCAGAAGCTCGCAAGGGAAGACATTAGGCGGGATTAGAAGAGCTAGAGAGAGAAGTAAAGTATGAGAGAAAAGATTGGGAGACGGTTAGAGAAGTCCCGTGGACGGGGCCCCGATGGGCGAGCAGTTGTCCAACAGAGGACATCGCTGACGAGACAGCCGTCAGTCACGAAATTTGCCGAGCATCCACTCTCTCTCCTTGCGAGCTGATAGTTGGCTCAGCGTTCATCGCAGAACGAGCGTTTTCATAGTGAAAGCGTGCCGTTCATCCTTTCTCGCCACACGGTGATGATGATGATGATGATGATGATGTGCATTTCCTTTTATAACGGATCGCCGCGTGTATGGCGGCTTGGCAATAAACAAATACAAGAGTATAAAAACCCCAACTAAGGGGAAAAGAAAAGAAGGAAAAAACCCGGTTAAAGAGAATGTGAGGGACAATCTACTCTATAAAAAAAGAGATGAGAGGGTGAGGGTCCGTTCACTTCACGAGTCTCTGAAGAGAGAGGATTCTCCACCTTTCCAAGCGCCGCTTAGTGCGCGCCACCGCTCCTCTGTTAATCTCCCCACCCTCACCCTCGAAACCCAGTGCGACATGCAACGGAGTGTCTCCTCTACATTGGGGTTCGATATCTTTGCACTGCACCATGATGGGTTCCATAGTTTCGTCCGCACACTCACGGACCCTAGAAAACACATCCCGCTGCTCGCAATCTGTAGTCCGCTGGCGTTCCAGGGTTGTGCAGGGTCCCAGCTCACGCCTGGAAGAGCAAGCTGAAGCTTCTAAGGCTATTGTCATATATGAACACCGCGCCAATAGTATGTCTGTGCTGTCCATACAAGGTCATAAAGCTCTTGCCCCACATTCCCAGCAGCCATAGCTCCTCTTCCTTCTCCTGGACATGGTCGCGCACATCCTTCACACATTGCTGCCATGTGTCCATCTGTATAGGTGCCGTGAAAGAGCCATATTTCTTCTCAAGGTGGTATATGCGGTTCGCCAAGTTACTGCGCATACACGTCGCTGAGAGGTAAAAGACCTGTCGGGTGAGTCACTCTTTGCTCAGGAAAGGCAAGCGGCCACGCTAGGTCGGTTTGCTTGCAGGCTCACGTGCCTCGAAGGTGGAAAACACTAGGTTTATTTGAACAGCCTCAATAACTACTGCCCTATGCGATCCCGAAGCTGTGTGACCGACCTTTCGCTGCCGTCATCCCAGCCATTCCATGGTCGCATGAAACAAGCAGACAACGGCGTTGCAGAAAGTCAGGGCCGGCACAACAACATAAGATTCCACATGTCGCAAACCATGAGATATCTGTTGAATCCCCATATGCTTCTGCGCCGGAAAACACACCATGTCCGTCTGGCCATCCGTCTATTTCCTCGTGCTCACTGTAAATGTCGCCTCCTGCACACGGCGTCACTCCGAGGTACTTGTACGATGAAGCAACCCCCAGCGCCTTTCCAGACAGTGTCAGGGTTTCATTCTCCAGTACATGTCATGCCTACCAGCTGTACTACTGTCGTCTTCATGGCGTTGTAGCAAAGCTCTAGTTTTTCAACTTCCGCTGCACATATGTTGAGTGGTGACTGCATGTCTCGAGGATTTTCTGTCATTAAAACGATGTCATCTGCAAACGCTAGTCCTTGTATCTGGCGATTTCCGTCTATACTGGTGGTGCTGTATTTTAGGCTGAATCCAAGGGAAGACCTGTTTATCACTCGCTCAAGTCCGGACACATACAATAGGTATAGTATCGGCGATAGTGGGCAGCCCTAACGGAGACCCCTCGAAACCTCCACAGATTCGGTTGTGACCCTAGCAAAGGACGTCGTAACTGTGTTACCGCTGTACAACTGCTTAATTATTTTCAGTAATGCTTCTGGGATCTCTGAGGCAGTTAGAGAGACTGGCATGTGGAGCATTGTAATATACTTTGTCCAAATCCACGAAGCAGCAAAGCAGTCCATGGTTTTCTTTTCTGACAATCTCCGCACACTGCGTAGTCACGAAGAGGTTGTCTTCCAACCGCCTGCCGTTTCGGAAGTCATGCTGTAGTTCTGTGAGGAGACCTTTGGACTCCGTCAACCCGTAAACCCAGTCTTTTATCACCTGCGTGAAGGCTCTTCTGTATAGCGTGAAGGTGACTGTCAGTGGTCTGTCGTCCCTTAGATGACGTGTATTGCCTCCTTTCTTGGGGATCAGCACTGCTCTGGCGAGTCGCCATTCTTTGGGTATCTCCTCGCCATCCAACATATTGGTGAAGAAACCAGCTAACTGTTCTTTGCAGTCTGAGCCTAGGCACTTAATCAGGCCCTGTGGCTGTGTGCGTCCGAAGGCGGGAGAGTGCACTTTCCACACTCCTGTGTGAGAAAGCCCAGTTTGTCTCTGATAGGCGCGGAGGGGTCAGCACACTTCGAGTCTTGAATGTAGCACTGTCCTTTGCGTCTGCAGGACTGTAGCGCCTCAATGCGCCACTCGTCAAGGAAGAAGAAGTTGGCATTTGGGCCGCGCGGCGGGTGCAGCGCAATAATAAAATAAATATCAGTTCGAAAACTGAACGCTGTCAGGGCTGGATCTTTCCCGTGTGAGCTCCGACAGTTAATGGTGACCCGATAAAGAACACACAGCCCTGAACATCCCGCATGGATCCCGCCGGCTCTGCCACCAATCCTACCGGTCCGGACGCCCAAGAAGACGCCAGACCTAGCGGTGCTGCAGTCGCTGCGATTCAACATGTCAACATGCCACCATTTTGGCCCAACAGCCCCAGCACATGGTTTCTGCAGGTCGAGGCACACTTCCGTCTACGGCAAATCACCAGCCAACAGACCAGGTACTGGCATCTGGTATCCTGCTTACCTCCGGACGTAGCCGACGACTTAGCTGATATTTTAGCGTCGCCGCACCCGAGCCATCCCTACGACACGTTGAAGGCAGCTATCATTTCCCGCAAGTCTGAGTCAGAACACAGCCGACTCCAACAGCTCATCACGGCTACAGAGCTCGGTGACCGTCGCCCATCACAGCTCCTGCGACGCATGCGCCAGCTCCTTGGCGGCCCCTCCGCCCCTCAAGAGGAGAAGCGGTTACGTGAGTTGTTTCTCCAGCGCTTACCGCAGAGCATGGTCCCGGTCCTCGTAGCTGCAGGAGATGTCCCAGTAGACACACTCGCTGAAATGGCTGACCGAGTGGCGGACTACTCGCGGGCACTGGGCCTCAACGCCGTTACCACACCGCCACCGGCCACCGCTGCAGACCCGGCGCTCGCGAGCATCGAGAACCGTTTGGACGCCCTTGTCAGGCGCCTCGATGACTTTGTACCTGCGCATCGTCGACCGTCATCCAGGTTCCAGATACACAGTCGCTCCTCGACGCCCCCACGCTCTCCGGAACTTCGGCCACCCGACGCGCCGCGGGACGTTTCATCCTCAACCGTGTGCTGGTACCACCGCCGATTCGGTGCCTCTGCTCGCAAGTGCACTCGCCCGTGCTCCTGGTCGGGAAATGCGACGACCGGCCACTGACGGCGGCAAGTGGTACTGGTCGAAAGTCATGCCGCCTTTTCTATGTCTCTGATAAGATCACTGGCGCTTGCTTCCTAGTCGACACAGGAGCCCAGGTTAGCGTCATCCCGGCGTCTTGTGCAGATCGCCGTCGCAACAAACAGACCTGCCCACTCCAAGTGATCAACGATTCCGCCATTCGCACATACGGCCAACGCTCTCTTACACTTGACCTTGGACTACGCCGTACGCTCCGCTGGATTTTCATCCTCGCTGACGTCTCGCAAGCTGTCCTTGGAGCTGACTTCCTCAGTTTTTTCAACGTTGCTGTGGACATGCATGCTCATCGCCTCATTGATCTCAACACCCGCCTCTCCATCAACGGTGTACTCTGTACTTCCTCGCCAACGGGACTGCGAGCTCTCACACCTGCTTCATGGTGTGAGAGCGTATGCAAAAATACTCGACGACTTTCCCAGCATCACGAAGCCGCACACCAGAGAGTCACCAGTGAAGCATTCCATTACTCACCACATTATGACAACTGGACCTCCCGTTTTTACACGACCCCGTCGACTATCTGGAGAACGCCTCGCCATCGCCCGCCGTGAGTTTGAGCACATGCTTGAACTCGGCATTGTGCGGCCTTCCTCCAGCAACTGGGCGTCGCCACTCCACATGGTGCTGAAGAAAGATCCTGGTGACTGGAGACCATGTGGGGATTACCGCGCTCTCAATGCCCACACCTTACCAGACCGCTATCCACTTCCTCACATACATGATTTCACATCAAATTTGGCTGGGTGCACAAACTTCTCTAAGATTGACTTAGTGAAGGCTTACCATCATATTCCTGTAGAACCCGCCGACATTCCGATGACGGCCATCACCACCCCATTCGGTCTGTTTGAATATGTGAGGATGCCTTTTGGATTGCGCAACTCTGCACAGACCTTTCAGCGCACTATCAACAAGGTCACGCGAGGTCTCGATTTCGTATTTGCCTACCTTGATGACCTCCTTGTAGCAAGCTCATCCGGCCCTGAGCATGAAGCCCACCAGCGCACCCTGTTCCACCGCCTGGATGATTACGGCCTCGTAATTAATCCCAATAAATGCCACTTCGGCGTCGCTACAATAGAGTTCCTAGGCCACCTTGTCACTCCAAAGGGTATCCAACTACTCGCCAGCAAAGTGAAGGCTATTCAAGACTTTCCATCCCCGACTTCACTGAAGAGACTCCGAGAATTTCTGGGCCTACTAAACTTCCATCGCCGCTTTCTTCCAAAGTGCGCCACATTCCTAAAGCCCTTGACCGACCTATTGGCTAAAAAGAAAGACCCGGCTGCGCCACTGGAGTGGCTCAAGGACGCTGCATCTGCCTTTGACACTGCCAAGAAGGCTCTGGCAGACGCTACCATGCTCATACATCCCGTCCCTGATGCCCCAATTCGTCTCATCACCGATGCATCAAGCGTGGCAGTTGGCGCTGTTCTCGAGCAGCACGTATCCGGTTGGCAGCCCCTTGGTTTTTTCTCGCAAAAACTGAAGCCACCAGAGACAAAATACAGTACATTTGCCCGAGAACTCCTCGCGGTATACCTCGCCATCAAACATTTTCGTCATTTATTGGAGGGCCGGGACTTTCACGTCGTTACAGACCACAAGCCCCTGACGTTCGCCTTCCATCGCAATCACAGCAATTATACTGCACGAGAGATCCGTCAACTATGCTTTATTTTCGAGTTCACTGTGGATCTCAGACACGTACATGGGCCGGAAAATGCTGCTGCTGATGCACTATCCCGCATCGATGCCTTGTCAACCCAGCCACAACTAGACATGGAAGAGCTAGCAGCTGCCCAAAGCAGCGATCCTGAGCTGCATCGTCTTCGCTCTTCATCCACGTCTCTATCGTTCATGGAGTGCCCGCTTCCATTTTCTGCCTCATTAATAACGTGCGAAACGTCTACTGGTGTCCCTCGGCCCTTCGTGCCTTCAGCTTTTCGTCGTGCATTTTTTGATCAATTGCACAGCATGAGCCATCCTGGTATTCGTGCGACCCAGAAGCTAGTCACATCTCGTTTCCTTTGGCCAAGCATCAATGCTGATGTCCGACGCTGGGCGCGAACCTGCCTTGAGTGCCAGCGCGTTAAAGTTCACCGTCACACGGTCACGGCAACATCCCCGTTTCGGTCTCCAGACGCAAGGTTTTCTCACGTCCATCTCGACATCGTCGGTCCTCTTCCGTCATCGCAAGGAGCCTGTTACCTGCTGACATGTGTGGATCGCTTCACCAGATGGCCGAAAGCGTTTCCCATTTCCGACATTACAGCACCAACAGTTGCCAAGGCTTTCACAAACGGCTGGGTGTCGTGCTTTGGATGCCCTTCTGTCGTCACCACTGATCGCGGTCGTCAGTTTCAATCGGCCCTTTTCACCGCACTTGCCAATATCCTGGGCATTCAACACATCCACACAACTGCCTACCATCCTTCCGCCAATGGCATGGTCGAACGGCTTCATCGACAACTGAAAGCTGCCCTCACTGCTCACCAGCCAAGGGAACGTTGGCTCGACCACCTCCCCTTCGTACTTCTGGGCATCCGATCAGCATTGAAAGTGGATCTCGGCTGCTTATCAGCCGAACTAGTCTACGGCGTTTCCCTGCGTCTTCCAGGAGAATTCTTTGAGCCATCATCGCCACCTTCCACTCACGATGCCTCCACGTACATTCGAGAGCTGCGCACCACGTTTCGGGACCTTGCTCCTGTGATTCCTGCCGACTGACACCCCCAGTCTGTCTTCGTCAGTCAGGATCTGCATGACTGCAGTCACGTCTTCGTTCGGGGCGACCAAATACGGCCACCACTAACACCAGCCTATGATGGCCCATTCCGCGTACTCCATCGTACACCTAAGACGTTCACGCTGGATATCAATGGCCGTGAAGACGTCGTGGCTGCTGATCGACTGAAACCTGCGTATATCGCCGCTCTCGCGGCCGCATGGTTTCAGTCTAAAGTCTGGATGCCAACATCCAAGCATGTCCACTGGGTGACTTCCCTGGTGATTCCTACGGCTCTCGCTCTACGGGGGGGAGCCCTGTAGCACCTCAATGCACCGCTTGTCAAGGAAGAAGTTGGCATTTGGGCCGCGCGGCGGGTGCAGCGCAATAATAAAAAAAAATATCAGTTCGAAAGCTGAACGCTGTCAGGGCTGGATCTTTCCCGTGTTAGCTCCGACAGGACTATCGAGGGCCTCTAAATACCTTGTTACATAACCTTTAAGGTCTACAACCTGCTGTCCTGTTTCGCTGTCCATGATTTGGAGCTCCGGCTGTTCTTTTCTATCTGAGGAGGTGGTGCCTTCTCATGAGCACTAGCAAATGAACCATCACGACAGCAGCAGCAAAAGAAGGTGCATGCCTACACGCTGAGACCCTATCCCGTGGGGACGCTATACTTGTCATCACTTGAGATTTATCTGTCAAACATACTATATATGAAGGACTACAGTACGTATAGTTAAATGCATATTTTGGTCTCAAAGGTGGTCACTGCAAATATTGGAAGTAATATTTCGTATTGAACTCTAACGTCTATTCAGTTTGTTGGTGGTGCCTACGTTAAAGTGATACTAAAGTTAAATAACAATTTTTATTAGAGTGAAAGCCCAATGTATGACAACGTATAAAATGACAATATTATTGACAGCAGTGCCATACATACCGAGAAATTAAGGTAAATGCACGAGAACACATGCGCAACGATAGGACCTTCGTAAAATGATCCCGATCAAGTTAGAAGTACCAAATTATTCGCTAGTAATCGAACTAGCTGCACTAAATAAAAAAACATTTCATGCACAAAGAGTCGTAATAAAATGTAGTTTGTTTGTTTCCGTTTGATTCGTGGTGAAAAAAAAACCGCCGGACGTTAATACGGTGAATGGCAAGAGCGGTTCAAAAGTTCAGTTTTCGCCTAGTTAAACTAGACAGGCCATGCCATCAGCAGGGCCCAGTTGAAGCAAGCACGTATGTTATCCTGCAAGCCATGGCGGGAAATTGTTCAATGGCCGTTGTTGCTGCTGTGGCTCCCGCTACTTTCGGTGTGCTGCTACTAGGACTACACCACGTATAGTTAAATGCGTCTTTCAGTCTCCTAGGTGATTACTGCAAATATTGGAAGGAATATTTCGTATTCAACTCTAAAGTGTGTTCTTTTCGTTCGTGGTGCCTACGTCAAAGGGACACTAAAGTCAAATAAAAATTTATGTCAGAGTGAAAGTTCAATGTATGACAACGCAGTAAAGCGGCGCAGTAAAGCCGGGCAATATTGTGCACGGCAATAGTGACCTGAGACGTTCCGATTGACGCGGGTAATTTAAAGTGTGCTAACCTGATGCAAAACCCTAAAACGTGATTATATTTCAAAATAACCACTTCCTTGACAGAAAAGGAAAACTGCGTGGTTTCCGGACCACTATTTGAACAATCAACGTCTACTTAAAAGTTGCTTTTAGTGTCCCTTTAAACACCTTTGAATTGTGTGAGACTGTATTAAAACTGCAACTGCCGTTCGACCAATTTCTGCAATGTCGCACAATGCAGTTACATGAAGTCTGAATCCCTTGGTCGCTTTTTTTTTCTTGAAAGCATGATTTTAACTTTTATACAATTACAAAATAAACATACATTCATGAAAACAAAATTGTCACCATGCCACGGTATATGTTCCTCCTTGTATTTTTTCTATTTATTTAGGCCCCCTGGTTCTCGGTAAGTATACCATCTACTGTTGGACGGCCGCTGAATTCATTAATGCCATGCCCATCACCACCCTTGTCTTCTTCTTACGTAGAGGTCTAATATAAGAATATACTAGCATAATTACGGGCTCACTACCCTTCTTTTATAGTCATTTCAAGTCATGCGTCCTTGTTTCTTGGCGGCTATGTTATTGCACCACTGAGCTCAAGAACACTGGCTTGATTCCTGTTGACGGTGGCCGAATTTCGACGAAGTTGAAATGCGAGAACAGCCGTGTACTCAGATATAGATACACGTTAAGGAGACCCCGATGATCTTAATTAAACCTGCGTCCTCTTCTACGGCGTACCTTATACTCATTTAGTGCTTGTGGCACCCAAATCCCCAGAAATCAATCTCTTGTTGCCTGTATTGACCGAAGGTATACTGGAAGTACGGCTTCATAGCAGCCTATAGACCAACACCTGTATGTATACAAACAATACTTATGATAAAATGGCTTACAAAAAAAAAGTGAATGCCCAATAGCGAAGCTAGTCACATTGTGGCGAACGCTATTTATGAACACGAATATATGCGAATTAAACCACAGGTCCCGATTCCGCAAAGCTTCTTTTTTTTGTATGTGAGCACTCAGTTTCATTGGTCATCTGCTTTCACCAAAAACACGAGTTTCCTTGTTGCGACCAATTTTTCCTTATGAACAATTCTATACTTAATAAGTTTTTTTATCTGCGCGTATTTGTAAGTGATCTTTCGCTATTGACATGCTGAATTCGCTAACATTGCGTTAAATATTTGCAGTGCCTGGTATTTAGCCTTACAAACTGAGGGTGAAAATCTATGGTTAATGCATGTCCATGCACTGAATTCGTATAGATTCTCGTTCGTACAGGTCATGAGCACTCTTGCGCTAAGTACACACAGAGAGACATCGACAGAAAAGATGGGACGCGGTGCGTTCGTTCCTTCGCTGTTCACGCGGTGAATACGATCTCAGTAAGTCGATCTGAATTATATGGAGCCTTCTCTTAAGAATAATTCTTGCGCGAGAGCATTGTGTATATTGTGTATATAAGCTAAATGTTAAGGCTTTTGGAATGGTTGTTTCGCATCCTAAACGGTAAGCAGTCGCTAAGCAGATTCCAGGGACACCAACGTATCGTTCCCCTGAACGCGCCACCAAAGCACAGGTCAAAATAGTATACCAGGAGAGCTTTGGATCACCAGCGAATGCTGGTTGTAGTCCAAAAACCCAGCCAGAGTCCAGAGTTCAGAGAACACGAGAATTAACATCAGCCAGTTTCATATATTTCCACGCGTGTTCAATCTTCGGCTCTTTACATAAAATAAGAACAGTTAAGTTTCTACAATTAAGTTTCAACAAAACTCGGGAACGATTGTCGACTGAACTTACAAGCCCATGTAGTTCAGAATGAAAAATCTATGGGGTCTCTCAACTAAAGTTAGGGCAACTTAAAGTTACGCATACGTCAAAGCGTATTCACTGGCATTGTTTTGAAAGTATTTTGTTGGTGTCACCACTTGCTTTGCATGCAACGATGGTACGTTATAACGCACGTGGCAAGTCCTGGAACACGTTAAGACACCTGCGCAAGTTGACAGGTAAGGAAAGGTTTTCCTTGAAGACATCATGACGCATTTGATTGCTCCGTCTTCTCGCTTTCGCAATGACTGAGTGGCGCAGCTTGTTTTCTTTCAAACTATTTATGCTGAAACCATTTGGGCTGATGCAAACTACAGCATATTTTTCGACTCGTGGCCATATCATGCTTTCACCGCAATGAGGTTATTATGTATGTTCGTTCGTATTCACCTCTGCTTGGTCAGCATTCAGACGACCTTGAAGTAACTGCAAGCATATTACTAAAAAGAATTTCTATGTGTGCATACTTTCGTAGAATCATGTTTAAAGGAACACTTAATCTTCCCTATAAGGAGCAAGGTTATGCTTGTATCCCGCCGACGTTCCTGCTATTTACGAGAGAACATTTATTTTTTAGTTGCCTGCTCAAAGGTTGTGAGAACTTCATCAAGCTGCTTTTCGTTTTTTTTTTTTTTCGTCTCATACCTCATTTTCTATAGTACTTATTGGCCATGAAGTGTTATTGCTAGTGTGCAAAAAAATAAATACACATCTTCGAGCATTTCCAAGCAGACTCCCACAGCAACCACTTGACCCCGCCGCCATCACGAAAAGGGCATAAGGCTAATTTACCTCGTGTTTGGGGTCTCTTTAAACATCTGCAAGTACGGGGAAACAAGGCACGTGTGAAAACAGCCTGGGAAAGTACACAAGCGTCATGTAGGCCTGAAAATACAGTCTAGAGTGGGATGCGTGAATTACGCCCAGCCGTAACGATTTCCCAGTCCCGGTGCCTGTTGGAAAACGCCTATCTTCAATATCATAAAGATAGACGACTGCTGGCGCTAGGGCCTAAAAAGCAATCTTTTTAGCCACAATGCGTGTATTCCATACTTCGAAATGTAATTAGATTACACAGAATAAAGCTGTAAGTATCATCGTTTGTTTGTAAACTTCGGGTACTCACCGGGAAAAGTTCTAGCTATAATTCGGTTATGCAAGGGCTAAAACATGGTAAGAAAATGTATATAACTGCTTTAAATCTTGAAAGCATCAAACAAAATGATGCGCTTCTAAAGATGAGAGGATACGTAACGAAGAAGAGGCTACGTTATTCTTCCATTGCTTCCATCAGTCATGCGCCTTTCTCGAAAGCAGCTGCCCCTAAAAGTATACCTACATTCGACACATATAAGGGCCTAATAGGTTAGGCTTGCCGACACGCAAGTGGAGGCAACCGGACAACACAAATGACCTTTAATTTCTTTTGTATTCGTGTAAGTATGCATGCCTTCCTACCAACCGAACCTTTTGTCGTTCTGAACATCAACAGCACTACACTATATAGTTGCAATGATATAGTTAACAGAAGTTTAACAAAGAGCGCTATGAAGGAGTGACTGGCAAACAATATATCCATTGCATTGAAGGAGGCAAGAAAATTTCTCTGCACAATAGAGCTGACCAATGTAACTGCAACCATCTACATATCCAAGTACAAGCCACATCATTCCGCTCATCTGGTTCCCACCATATAAGCGTAAACACGTGGCTAGAAAGTGTACTGTTACAAGCAGACGTTGCCACGAGCAGCCTCCACCACTGTAGATAGTCCTTGCGAAGACGTTTGATCTCTTTCACGACTTTGATATCGAGTTTGTGAGCTAAACGAGCTCGCGATTAGTGGCCAGCTTTCATTGTGTTATGTACGCCCGCTCCACCTAAACGGCCTCCTCTGAGACTGCTCGTTAATACGCAACCTCAAACAGATCGAGGCTGTCGTCTGTCCATTGTGTTTTTCCCCTTCCGTTTCGAACAATTGTATTCAAGCAGGCTGTGAGCTCGTGATCAATGTGCGTTGCAAAAATGAATGAGCACAAGTTCGTGCACGGGTATGGTTTGTTTTCGTCTGCTAACAGAATACGATATTAGGAAACTCGTAACTTTGATCGAATAGTTTGGAGTCGTTACTGATGTTTTAAATGCGAAGCATTTCTTAGCGAACTTCGGTGACTTTGACCATATCTATCTATCTATCTATCTATCTATCTATCTATCTATCTATCTATCTATCTATCTATCTATCTATCTATCTATCTATCTATCTATCTATCTATCTATCTATCTATCTAGCTACCTACAACTTATAGCTCTCCTGACCGTTATTATGCCACAGCATGACTGTATCACGAGCATAACTGACTAGTCACAACATGAAAATCACGACTTGTATGTCATGATTTACATTTCATGGTCTTGCTGCTTTTGCGGTGGCTTCGTTCACATGACATATTGCGAAACTGGTATGGTATGACATGACTGCATGGCGAACATAAGTGACAGACCCTAACGTGAAAATCATCACATGCATGTCATGTAACTCATTACTACATGCCACGCTCATGGTGCGCTCGCGGTCATTTCGCTAGCTTCACATGTACCAAGCATGGTATTATAGAACTTGAATGTGTGACGAAGATATATAACTGGTGCAAACATGATAATCATGAGATGCGTGTCATGTAAGAACATGACTAAATGCTACACTCATGATGCACTTGCGGCCATTTTGCTAGCTTAACATATACGATACTTGGTATTAAGTGACGTGAATGAACAACGAAGACAAACTACACGTCCAAATATGATAATCAAAGCATGCCTGTCATGTAAAACATGACTACTTGCTATATGCCCATAGCGTGCTCGTAGCCGTTTCGCAAGCTCCACATATACCAAATTGGTATCACGTGACGCGAATAGACTACGAATGTAAATAACACGTCCAAACACGATAGTCATGATATGCGTGTCATGTAAAACATGACTTCGTGCTACGCTCATAGCGTGCTCGCGCCGGTTTCGCTAGCTCCACATATAATAAATTTGGTGTCACGTGACGTGAATAGACGAAGATAAATGACACGTCCAAATGTGATAATCATGACATGCGTGCAATGTAAAACATGACCACATTCCATGATCATAACGTACTCACATCCATTTTGCTAGCTTCACACAAAGCAAATTCTGTATCACGTACGTCACGTGAATAGACGACGAAGGTAAATGACACGTCCAAATGAGATGATCATGACATGCGTGCCATGTAAATCACGACTATATTCCACGGTCATAGCGTGCTCACGGCCGTTTCACTAGCTTCACATATAGCAAATTTGGTATCACGTACGCCACGTGAATAGACGACGAGGTAAATAACACGTCCAAACATGATAATTATGACACGATTGTCATGTAAAACATGACTACATTTCCACGGTCATCGCGTGCTCACGGCCGTTTCACTACTTCACATATAGCAAATTTGGTATCACGTACGTGACGTGAATAGACGACGAGGTAAATGACACGTCCAAACATGATAATTATGACATGATTGTCATGTAAAACATGACTACATACCACGGTCAATCACGTGCTCACGGCCGTTTCGCTAGCTTCACATATAGCAAATTTGGCATCACGTACGTGACGTGAATAGACGACGAGGTAAATGACACGTCCAAACATGAAAATTATGACATGATTGTCATGTAAAACATGACTACAATCAACGGTCATCGCGTGCTCACGGCCGTTTCACTAGCTTCACATATAGATAATTTGGTGTCACGTACGCCATGTGAATAGACGACGAGGTAAATAACACGTCCAAACATGATAATTATGAAATGATTGTCATGTAAAACATGACTACATTCCACGGTCATCGCGTGCTCACGGCCGTTTCACTAGCTTCACATATAGCAAAATTGGTATCACGTACGTGACGTGAATAGACGACGAGGTAAATGACACGTCCAAACATGATAATTATGACATGATTGTCATGTAAAACATGACTACATTCTACGGTCAATCACGTGCTCACGGCCGTTTCGCGAGCTTCACATATAGCAAATTTGGCATCACGTACGTGACGTGAATAGACGACGGGGTAAATGACACGTCCAAACATGATAATTATGACATGATTGTCATGTAAAACATGACTACATTCCACGGTCATCGCGTGCTCACGGCCGTTTCACTAGCTTCACATATAGCAAATTTGGCATCACGTACGTGACATGAATACACGACAAGGTAAATGACACGTCCAAACATGATAATTATGACATGATTGCCATGTAAAACATGACTACATTCCGCGGTCATCGCGTGCTCACGGCCGTTTCCTAGCTTCACACATAGCAAATTTGGCATCACGTAGGTGACGTGAATAGACGACGAGGTAAATGACACGTCCAAACATGATAATTATGACATGATTGTCATGTAAAACATGACTACATTCCACGGTCATCGCGTGCTCACGGCCGTTTCGCTAGCTTCCCATATAGCAAATTTGGCATCACGTACGTGAGGTGAATACACGACAAGGTAAATGACACGTCCAAACATGATAATTATGACATGATTGCCATGTAAAACATGACTACATTCCGCGGTCATCGCGTGCTCACGGCCGTTTCCTAGCTTCACACATAGCAAATTTGGCATCACGTAAATGACGTGAATAGACGATGAGGTAAATGACACGTCCAAACATGATAATTATGACATGATTGTCATGTACAACATGACTACATTCCACGGTCATCGCGGGCTCACGCCCGTTTCGCTAGCTTCACATATAGCATAGTTGGCATCACGTACGTGACGTGAATAGACGACGAGGTAAATGACACGTCCAAACATGATAATTATGACATGATTGCCATGTAAAACATGACTACTTTCCACGGTCATCGCGTGCTCACGGCCGTTTCACTAGCTTCACATATAGCCAATTTGGCATCACGTGCGTGACGTGAATAGACGACGAGGTAAATGACACGTCCAAACATGATAATTATGACATGATTGTCATGTAAAACATGACTACATTCTACGGTCATCGCGTGCTCACGGCCGTTTCACTAGCTTCACATATAGCAAATTTGGTATCACGTACGTGACGTGAATAGACGACGAGGTAAATGACACGTCCAAACTTGATAATTATGACATGATTGTCATGTAAAACATGACTACATTCCACGGTCATCGCGTGCTCACGGCCGTTTCCTAGCTTCACATATAGCAAATTTGGCATCACGTACGTGACGTGAATAGACGACGAGGTAAATGACACGTCCAAACATGATAATTACGACATTATTGTCATGTAAAACTTGACTACATTCCACGGTCATAGCGTGCTCACGGCCGTTTCGCTAGCTTCACATATAGCAAATTCGGTATGACGTACGTCATGTGAATAGACGACGAGGTAAATGACACGTCCAAACATGATAATTATGACATGATTGTCATGTAAAACATGACTACATTCCACGGTCATCGCGTGCTCACGGCCGTTTCGCTAGCTTCACATATAGAAAATTTGGCATCACGTACGTGACGTGAATAGACGACGAGGTAAATGACACGTCCAAACTTGATAATTATGACATGATTGTCATGTAAAACATGACTACATTCCACGGTCATCGCGTGCTCACGGCCGTTTCACAAGCTTTACATATAGCAAATTTGGTATCACGTACGTGACGTGAATAGACGACGAAGTAAATGACACGTCCAAACATGATAATTATGACATGATTGTCATGTAAAACATGACTACATTCTACGGTGATCGCGTGCTCACGGCCGTTTCACTAGCTTCACATATAGCAAATTTGGTATCACGTAAGTCACGTGAATAGACGACGAGGTAAATGACACGTCCAAACTTGATAATTATGACATGATTGTCATGTAAAACATGACTACATTCCACGGTCATCGCGTGCTCACGGCCGTTTCCTAGCTTCACATATAGCAAATTTGGCATCACGTACGTGACGTGAATAGACGACGAGGTAAATGACACGTCCAAACATGATAATTATGACATGATTGTCATGTAAAACATGACTACATTCCACGGTCATCGCGTGCTCACGGCCGTTTCTCTAGCTTCACATATAGCAAATTTGGCATCACGTACGTGACATGAATAGACGACGAGGTAAATGACACGTCCAAACATGATAATTATGACATGATTGCCATGTAAAACATGACTACATTCCATGGTCATCGCGTGCTCAGGGCCGTGTCGCTAGCTTCACATATAGCAAATTTGGCATCACGTACGTGACGTGAATAGACGACGAGGTAAGTGACACGTCCAAACATGATAATTATGACATGCATGTCATGTAAAACATGACTACGTTCCACGGTCATCGCGTGCTCACGGCCGTTTCACTAGCTTCACATATAGCAAACTTGGTGTCACGTACGTGACGTGAATAGACGACGAGGTAAATGACACGTCCAAACTCGATAATTATGACATGATTGTCATGTAAAACATGACTACATTCCACGGTCATCGCGTGCTCACGGCCGTTTCGCTAGCTTCACATATAGCAAATTTGGTATCACGTACGTGACGTGAATAGACGACGAGGTAAATGACACGTCCAAACATGATAATCATGACAAGCATGCGATGTAAAACATGACAACATTCCATGATCATAACGTACTCACGTCCATTTCGCTAGCTTCACACAAAGCAAATTCTGTATCACGTACGTGACGTGAATAGACGACGAAGGTAAATGACAAGTCCAAACATGATAATTATGACATGATTGTCATGTAAAACATGACTACATTCCACAGTCATCGCGGGCTCACGGCCGTTTTGCTAGCTTTACATATAGCAAAGTTGGCATCACGTACGTGACGTGAATAGACGACGAGGTAAATGACACGTCCAAACATGATAATTGTGACATGATTGTCATGTAAAACATGACTATATTCCACGGTCATCGCGTGCTCATGGCCGTTTCGCTAGCGTTACATATAGCAAATTTGGCATCACGTACGTGACGTGAATAGACGACGAGGTTAATGGCACGTCCAAACATGATAATTATGACATGATTGTCATGTAAAACATGACTACATTCCACGGTCATCGCGTGCGCATGGCCGTATCACTAGCTTCACATAAAGCAAATTTGGCATCACGTACGTGACATGAATAGACGACAAGGTAAATGACACGTCCAAACATGATAATTATGACATGATTGCCATGTAAAACATGATTACTTTCCACGGTCATCGCGTGCTCACGGCCGTTTCACTAGCTTCACATATAGCAAATTTGGCATCACGTACATGACGTGAATAGACGACGAGGTAAATGACACGTCCAAACATGATAATTATGACATGATTGTCATGTAAAACATGACTACATTCTATGGTCATCGCGTGCTCACGGCCGTTTCACTAGCTTCACATATAGCAAATTTGGTATCACGTACGTGACGTGAATAGACGACGAGGTAAATGACACGTCCAAACTTGATAATTATGACATGATTGTCATGTAAAACATGACTACATTCCACGGTCATCGCGTGCTCATGGCCGTTTCCTAGCTTCACATATAGCAAATTTGGCATCACGTACGTGACGTGAATAGACGACGAGGTAAATGACACGTCCAAACATGATAATTATGACATGATTGTCATGTAAAACATGACTACATTCCACAGTCATCGCGGGCTCACGGCCCTTTCGCTAGCTTCACATATAGCAAATTTGGCATCGCGTACGTGACGTGAATAGACGACGAGGTAAATGACACGTCCAAACATGATAATTGGGACATGATTGTCATGTAAAACATGACTATATTCCACGGTCATCGCGTGCTCACGGCCGTTTCGCTAGCTTTACATATAGCAAATTTGGCATCACGTACGTGACGTGAATAGACGACGAGGTTAATGACACGTCCAAACATGATAATTATGACATTATTGTCATGTAAAACATGACTACATTCCACGGTCATCGCGTGCTCACGGCCGTCTCACTAACTTCACATATAGCAAATTTGGCATCACGTAGGTGACATGAATAGACGACAAGGTAAATGACACGTCCAAACATGATAATTATGACATGATTGTCATGTAAAACATGGCTACATTCCACGGTCATAGCGTGCTCACGGCCGTTTCACTAGCTTCACATATAGCAAATTCGGTATCACGTACGTCACGTGAATAGACGACGAGGTAAATGACACGTCCAAACATGACAATTATGACATGATTGTCATGTAAAACATGACTACATTTCACGGTCATAACGTACTCACGTCCATTTCGCTAGCTTCACACAAAGCAAATTCTGTATCACGTACGTGACGTGAATAGACGACGAAGGTAAATGACAAGTCCAAACATGATAATTATGACATGATTGTCATCTAAAACATGACTACACTTCACGGTCATAGCGTGCTCACGGCCGTTTCACTAGCTTCACATATAGCAAATTTGGTATCACGTACGTGACGTGAATAGACGACGAAGTTAAATGACACGTCCAAACATGATAATTATGACATGATTGTCATGTGAAACATGACTACATTTTACGGTCATCGCGTGCTCACGGCCGTTTCACTAGCTTCACATATAGCAAATTTGGTATCACGTACGTGACGTGAATAGACGACGAGGTAAATGACACGTCCAAACTTGATAATTATGACATGATTGTCATGTAAAACATGACTACATTCCACGGTCATCGCGTGCTCACAGCCGTTTCCTAGCTTCACATATAGCAAATTGGGCATCACGTACGTGACGTGAATAGACGACGAGGTAAATGACACGTCCAAACATGATAATTATGACATGATTGTCATGTAAAACATGACAACATTCCACAGTCATCGCGGGCTCACGGCCCTTTCGCTAGCTTCACATATAGCAAAGTTGGCATCACGTACGTGACGTGAATAGACGACGAGGTAAATGACACGTCCAAACATGATAATTGTGACATGATTGTCATGTAAAACATGACTATATTCCACGGTCATCGCGTGCTCACGGCCGTTTCACTAGCTTTACATATAGCAAATTTGGCATCACGTACGTGACGTGAATAGACGACGAGGTTAATGGCACGTACAAACATGATAATTATGACATGATTGTCATGTAAAACATGACTACATTCCACGGTCATCGCGTGCTCATGGCCGTATCACTAGCTTCACATATAGCAAATTTGGCATCACGTACGTGACATGAATAGACGACAAGGTAAATGACACGTCCAAACATGATAATTATGACATGATTGCCATGTAAAACATGACTGCTTTCCACGGTCATCGCGTGCTCATGGCCGTTTCACTAGCTTCACATATAGCAAATTTGGCATCACGTACATGACGTGAATAGACGACGAGGTAAATGACACGTCCAAACATGATAATTATGACATGATTGTCATGTAAAACATGACTACATTCTATGGTCATCGCGTGCTCACGGCCGTTTCACTAGCTTCACATATAGCAAATTTGGTATCACGTACGTGACGTGAATAGACGACGAGGTAAATGACACGTCCAAACTTGATAATTATGACATGATTGTCATGTAAAACATGACTACATTCCACGGTCATCGCGTGCTCATGGCCGTTTCCTAGCTTCACATATAGCAAATTTGGCATCACGTACGTGACGTGAATAGACGATGAGGTAAATGACACGTCCAAACATGATAATTACGACATGATTGTCATGTAAAAGATGACAACATTCCATGATCATAACGTACTCACGTCCATTTCGCTAGCTTCACACAAAGCAAATTCTGTATCACGTACGTGACGTGAATAGACGACGAAGGTAAATGACACGTCCAAACATGATAATTATGACATGATTGTCATCTAAAACATGACTACACTTCACGGTCATAGCGTGCTCACGGCCGTTTCACTAGCTTCACATATAGCAAATTTGGCATCACGTACGTGACGTGAATAGACGACGAGGTAAATGACACGTCCAAACATGATAATTACGACATGATTGTCATGTAAAACATGACTACATTCCACGGTCATAGCGTGCTCACGGCCGTTTCGCTAGCTTCACATATAGCAAATTCGGTATCACGTACGTCACGTGAATAGACAACGAGGTAAATGACACGTCCAAACATGACAATTATGGCATGATTGTCATGTAAAACATGACTACATTTCACGGTCATAGCGTGCTCACGGCCGTTTCACTAGCTTCACATATAGCAAATTTGGCATCACGTACGTGACGTGAATAGACGACGAGGTAAATGACACGTCCAAACATGATAATTATGACATGATTGTCATGTAAAACATGACTACATTCCACGGTCATAGCGTGCTCACGGCCGTTTCACTAGCTTCACATATAGCAAATTCGGTATCACGTACGTGACGTGAATAGACGACGAGGTAAATGACACGTCCAAACATGATAATTATGACATGATTGTCATGAAAACATGACTACATTCCACGGTCATCGCGTGCTCATGGCCGTATCACTAGCTTCACATATAGCAAATTTGGCATCACGTACGTGACATGAATAGACGACAAGGTAAATGACACGTCCAAACATGATAATTATGACATGATTGCCATGTAAAACATGACTGCTTTCCACGGTCATCGCGTGCTCACGGCCGTTTCACTAGCTTCACATATAGCAAATTTGGCATCACGTACGTGACGTGAATAGACCACGAGGTAAATGACACGTCCAAACATGATAATTATGACATGATTGTCATGTAAAATATGACTACATTCTATGGTCATCGCGTGCTCACGGTCGTTTCACTAGCTTCACATATAGCAAATTTGGTATCACGTACGTGACGTGAATAGACGACGAGGTAAATGACACGTCCAAATTGATAATTATGACATGATTGTCATGTAAACATGACTACATTCCACGGTCATCGCGTGCTCACGGCCGTTTCTTAGCTTCACATATAGCAAAGTTGGCATCACGTACGTGACGTGAATAGACGACGAGGTAAATGACACGTCCAAACATGATAATTACGACATGATTGTCATGTAAAACATGACTACATTCCACGGTCATCGCGTGCTCACGGCCGTTTCACTAGCTTTACATATAGCAATTTTGGTATCACTTACGTGACGTGAATAGACGACGAGGTAAATGACACGTCCAAACATGATAATTATGACATGATTGTCATGTAAAACATGACTACATTCTACGGTCATCGCGTGCTCACGGCCGTGTCGCTAGCTTCACATATAGCAAATTTGGCATCACGTACGTGACGTGAATAGACGACGAGGTAAATGACACGTCCAAACATGATAATTATGACATGCATGTCATGTAAAAAATGACTACGTTCCACGGTCATCGCGTGCTCACGGCCGTTTCCTAGCTTCACATATAGCAAATTCGGTATCACGTACGTCACGTGAATAGACGACGAGGTAATGGACACGTCCAAACATGACAATTATGACATGATTGTCATGTAAAACATGACTACATTTCACGGTCATAGCGTGCTCACGGCCGTTTCACTAGCTTCACATATAGCAAATTTGGCATCACGTACGTGACGTGAATAGACGACGAGGTAAATGACACGTCCAAACATGATAATTACGACATGATTGTCATGTAAAACATGACTACATTCCATGGTCATCGCGTGCTCACGGCCGTGTCACTAGCTTCACATATAGCAAATTTGGCATCACGTACGTGTTGTGAATAGACGACGTGGTAAATGACACGTCCAAACATGATAATTATGACATGCATGTCATGTAAAACATGATTACGTTCCACGGTCATCGCGTGCTCACAGCCGTTTCACTAGCTTCACATATAGCAAACTTGGTGTCACGTACGTGACGTGAATAGACGACGAGGTAAATGACACGTCCAAACTCGATAATTATGACATGGTTGTCATGTAAAACATGACTGCATTCCGCGGTCATCGCGTGCTCACGGCCCTTTCGCTAGCTTCACATATAGCAAATTTGGCATCACGTACCTGACGTGAATAGACGACGAGGTAAATGACACGCCCAAACATGATAATTATGACATGATTGTCATCTAAAACATGACTACACTTCATGGTCATAGCGTGCTCACGGCCGTTTCACTAGCTTCACATATAGCAAATTTGGCATCACGTACGTGACGTGAATAGACGACGAGGTAAATGACACGTCCAAACATGATAATTATGACATGATTGTCATGTAAATAATGACTACATTCCACGGTCATAGCGTGCTCACGGCCGTTTCACTAGCTTCACATATAGCAAATTCGGTATCACGTACGTGACGTGAATAGACGACGAGGTAAATGACACGTCCAAACATGATAATTATGACATGATTGTCATGTAAAACATGACTACATTCCACGGTCATCGCGTGCTCACAGCCGTTTCCTAGCTTCACATATAGCAAATTTGGCATCACGTACGTGACGTGAATAGACGACGAGGTAATTGACACGTCCAAACATGATAATTATGACATGATTGTTATGTAAAACATGACTACATTCCACAGTCATCGCGGGCTCACGGCCGTTTCGCTAGCTTCACATATAGCAAAGTTGGCATCACGTACGTGACGTGAATAGACGACGAGGTAAATGACACGTCCAAACATGATAATTGGGACATGATTGTCATGTAAAACATGACTATATTCCACGGTCATCGCGTGCTCACGGCCGTTTCGCTAGCTTTACATATAGCAAATTTGGCATCACGTACGTGACGTGAATAGACGACGAGGTTAATGACACGTCCAAACATGATAATTATGACATTATTGTCATGTAAAACATGACTACATTCCACGGTCATCGCGTGCTCACGATTGTCTCACTAACTTCACATATAGCAAATTTGGCATCACGTAGGTGACATGAATAGACGACAAGGTAAATGACACGTCCAAACATGATAATTATGACATGATTGCCATGTAAAACATGACTACTTTCCACGGTCATCGCGTGCTCACGGCCGTTTCACTAGCTTCACATATAGCAAATTTGGCATCACGTACGTGACGTGAATAGACGACGAGGTAAATGACACGTCCAAACTTGATAATTATGACATGATTGTCATGTAAAACATGACTATATTCCACGGTCATCGCGTGCCCACGGCCGTTTCTTAGCTTCACATATAGCAAATTTGGCATCACGTACGTGACGTGAATAGACGACAAGATAATGACACGTCCAAACATGACAATTACGACATGATTGTCATGTAAAACATGACTACATTCCACGGTCATAGCGTGCTCACGGCCGTTTCGCTAGCTTCACATATAGCAAATTCGGTATCACGTACGTCACGTGAATAGAAGACGAGGTAAATGACACGTCTAAACATGACAATTATGACATGATTGTCATGTAAAACATGACTACATTCCACGGTCATCGCGTGCTCACGGCCGTTTCGCTAGCTTCACATATAGCAAATTTGGCATCACGTACGTGACGTGAATAGACGACGCGGTAAATGACACGTCCAAACTTGATAATTATGACATGATTGTCATGTAAAACATGACTACATTCCACGGTCATCGCGTGCTCACGGCCGTTTCACTAGCTTTACATATAGCAAATTTGGTATCACTTACGTGACGTGAATAGACGACGAGGTAAATGACACGTCCAAACATGATAATTATGACATGATTGTCATGTAAAACATGACTACATTCTACGGTCATCGCGTGCTCACGGCCGTGTCGCTAGCTTCACATATAGCAAATTTGGCATCACGTACGTGACGTGAATAGACGACGAGGTAAATGACACGTCCAAACATGATAATTATGACATGCATGTCATGTAAAACATGACTACGTTCCACGGTCATCGCGTGCTCACGGCCGTTTCCTAGCTTCACATATAGCAAATTTGGCATCACGTACGTGACGTGAATAGACGACGAGGTAAATGACACGTCCAAACATGATAATTATGACATGATTGTCATGTAAAACATGACTACATTTTACGGTCATCGCGTGCTCATGGCCGTTTCTCTAGCTTCACATATAGCAAATTTGGCATCACGTACGTGACATGAATAGTCGACGAGGTAAATGACACGTCCAAACATGATAATTATGACATGATTGCCATGTAAAACATGACTATATTCCATGCTCATCGCGTGCTCACGGCCGTGTCGCTAGCTTCACATATAGCAAATTTGGCATCACGTACGTGTTGTGAATAGACGACGAGGTAAATGACACGTCCAAACTCGATAATTATGACATGACTGTCATGTAAAACATGACTGCATTCCATGGTCATCGCGTGCTCACGGCCGTTTCGCTAGCTTCACATATAGCAAATTTGGCATCACGTACGTGACGTGAATAGACGACGAGGTAAATGACACGTCCAAACTTGATAATTATGACATGATTGTCATGTAAAACATGGCTACATTCCACGGTCATCGCGTGCTCACGGCCGTTTCACAAGCTTTACATATAGAAAATTTGGTATCACGTACGTGACGTGAATAGACGACGAGGTAAATGACACGTCCAAACATGATAATCATGACATGCGTGCGATGCAAAACATGACAACATTCCATGATCATAACGTACTCACGTCCATTTCGCTAGCTTCACACAAAGCAAATTCTGTATCACGTACGTGACGTGAACAGACGACGAAGGTAAATGACAAGTCCAAACATGATAATTATGACATGACTGTCATCTAAAACATGACTACACTTCACGGTCATAGCGTGCTCACGGCCGTTTCACTAGCTTCACATATAGCAAATTTGGCATCACGTACGTGACGTGAATAGACGACGAGGAAATTGACACGTCCAAACATGATAATTACGACATGATTGTCATGTAAAACATGACTACATTGTACGGTCATAGCGTGCTCACGGCCGTTTCGCTAGCTTCACATATAGCAAATTCGGTATCACGTACGTCACGTGAATAGACGACGAGGTAAATGACACGTCCAAACATGACAATTATGACAGGATTGTCATGTAAAACATGACTACATTTCACGGTCATAGCGTGCTCACGGCCGTTTCACTAGCTTCACATATAGCAAATTTGGCATCACGTACGTGACGTGAATAGACGACGAGGTAAATGACACGTCCAAACATGATAATATATGGCATGATTGTCATGTAACACATAACTACATTTCACGGTCATAGCGTGCTCACGGCCGTTTCACTAGCTTCACATATAGCAAATTTGGCATCACGTACGTGACGTGAATAGACGACGAGGTAAATGACACGTCCAAACATGATAATTACGACATGATTGTCATGTAAAACATGACTACATTCCACGGTCATAGCGTGCTCACGGCCGTTTCGGTAGCTTCACATATAGCAAATTCGGTATCACGTACGTCGCGTGAATAGACGACGAGGTAAATGACACGTCCAAACATGACAATTATGACATGATTGTCATGTAAAACATGACTACATTTCACGGTCATAGCGTGCTCACGGCCGTTTCACTAGCTTCACATATAGCAAATTTGGCATCACGTACGTGACGTGAAAAGACGACGAGGTAAATGACACGTCCAAACATGATAATTATGACATGATTGTCATGTAAAACATGACTACATTCTACGGTCATCGCGTGCTCACGGCCGTTTCACTAGCTTCACATATAGCAAATTTGGTATCACGTACGGGACGTGAATAGACGACGAGGTAAATGACACGTCCAAACTTGATAATTATGACATGATTGTCATGTAAAACATGACTACATTCCACGGTCATCGCGTGCTCACAGCCGTTTCCTAGCTTCACATATAGCAAATTTGGCATCACGTATGTGACGTGAATAGACGACGAGGTAAATGACACGTCCAAACATGATAATTATGACATGATTGTCATGTAAAACATGACTACATTCCACAGTCATCGCGGGCTCACGGCCGTTTCGCTAGCTTCACATATAGCAAAGTTGGCATCACGTACGTGACGTGAATAGACGACGAGGTAAATGACACGTCCAAACATGATAATTGTGACATGATTGTCATGTAAAACATGACTATATTCCACGGTCATCGCGTGCTCACGGCCGTTTCGCTAGCTTTACATATAGCAAATTTGGCATCACGTACGTGACGTGAATAGACGACGAGGTTAATGACACGTCCAAACATGATAATTATGACATGATTGTCATGTAAAACATGACTACATTCCACGGTCATCGCGTGCTCACGGCCGTTTCGCTAGCTTCACATATAGCAAAGTTGGCATCACGTACGTGACGTGAATAGACGACGAGGTAAATGACACGTCCAAACATGATAATTGGGACATGATTGTCATGTAAAACATGAATATATTCCACGGTCATCGCGTGCTCACGGCCGTTTCGCTAGCTTTACATATAGCAAATTTGGCATCACGTACGTGACGTGAATAGACGACGAGGTAAATGACACGTCCAAACATGATAATTATGACATGATTGTCATGTTAAACATGACTACATTCTATGGTCATCGCGTGCTCACGGCCGTTTCACTAGCTTCACATATAGCAAATTTCGTATCACGTACGTGACGTGAATAGACGACGAGGTAAATGACACGTCCAAACTTGATAATTATGACATGATTGTCATGTAAAACATGACTACATTCCACGGTCATCGCGTGCTCATGGCCATTTCCTAGCTTCACATATAGCAAATTTGGCATCACGTACGTGACGTGAATAGACGACGAGGTAAATGACACGTCCAAACATGATAATTACGACATGATTGTCATGTAAAACATGACTACATTCCACGGTCATAGCGTGCTCACGGCCGTTTCGCTAGCTTCACATATAGCAAATTTGGTATCACGTACGTGACGTGAATAGACGACGAGGTAAATGACACGTCCAAACTTGATAATTATGACATGATTGTCATGTAAAACATGGCTACATTCCACGGTCATCGCGTGCTCACGGCCGTTTCACAAGCTTTACATATAGCAAATTTGGCATCACGTACGTGACGTGAATAGACGACGAGGTAAATGACACGTCCAAACATGATAATCATGACATGCGTGCGATGCAAAACATGACAACATTCCATGATCATAACGTACTCACGTCCATTTCGCTAGCTTCACACAAAGCAAATTCTGTATCACGTACGTGACGTGAACAGACGACGAAGGTAAATGACAAGTCCAAACATGATAATTATGACATGACTGTCATCTAAAACATGACTACACTTCACGGTCATAGCGTGCTCACGGCCGTTTCACTAGCTTCACATATAGCAAATTTGGCATCACGTACGTGACGTGAATAGACGACGAGGTAAATGACACGTCCAAACATGATAATTACGACATGATTGTCATGTAAAACATGACTACATTCTACGGTCATAGCGTGCTCACGGCCGTTTCGCTAGCTTCACATACAGCAAATTCGGTATCACGTACGTCACGTGAATAGACGACGAGGTAAATGACACGTCCAAACATGACAATTATGACAGGATTGTCATGTAAAACATGACTACATTTCACGGTCATAGCGTGCTCACGGCCGTTTCACTAGCTTCACATATAGCAAATTTGGCATCACGTACGTGACGTGAATAGACGACGAGGTAAATGACACGTCCAAACATGATAATTACGACATGATTGTCATGTAAAACATGACTACATTCCACGGTCATAGCGTGCTCACGGCCGTTTCGCTAGCTTCACATATAGCAAATTTGGTATCACGTACGTCACGTGAATAGACGACGAGGTAAATGACACGTCCTAACATGACAATTATGACATGATTGTCATGTAAAACATGACTACATTTCACGGTCATAGCGTGCTCACGGCCGTTTCACTAGCTTCACATATAGCAAATTTGGCATCACGTACGTGACGTGAATAGACGACGAGGTGAATGACACGTCCAAACATGATAATATATGGCATGATTGTCATGTAAAACATGACTACACTTCACGGTCATAGCGTGCTCACGGCCGTTTCACTAGCTTCACATATAGCAAATTCGGTATCACGTACGTCACGTGAATAGACGACGAGGTAATGGACACGTCCAAACATGACAATTATGACATGATTGTCATGTAAAACATGACTACATTTCACGGTCATAGCGTGCTCACGGCCGTTTCACTAGCTTCACATATAGCAAATTCGGCATCACGTACGTGACGTGAATAGACGACGAGGTAAATGACACGTCCAAACATGATAATTATGACATGACTGTCATGTAAAACATGACTACATTCCACGGTCATAGCGTGCTCACGGCCGTTTCACTAGCTTCACATATAGCAAATTCGGTATCACGTACGTGACGTGAATAGACGACGAGGTAAATGACACGTCCAAACATGATAATTATGACATGATTGTCATGTAAAACATGACTACATTCTACGGTCATCGCGTGCTCACGGCCGTTTCACTAGCTTCACATATAGCAAATTTGGTATCACGTACGTGACGTGAATAGACGACGAGGTAAATGACACGTCCAAACTTGATAATTATGACATGATTGTCATGTAAAACATGACTACATTCCACGGTCATTGCGTGCTCACAGCCGTTTCCTAGCTTCACATATAGCAAATTTGGCATCACGTACGTGAGTGAATAGACGACGAGGTAAATGACACGTCCAAACATGATAATTGGGACATGATTGTCATGTAAAACATGACTATATTCCACGGTCATCGCGTGCTCACGGCCGTTTCGCTAGCTTTACATATAGCAAATTTGGCATCACGTACGTGACGTGAATGGACGACGAGGTAAATGACACGTCCAAACATGATAATTACGACATGATTGTCATGTAAAACATGACTACATTCCACGGTCATAGCGTGCTCACGGCCGTTTCGCTAGCTTCACATATAGCAAATTTGGTATCACGTACGTGACGTGAATAGACGACGAGGTAAATGACACGTCCAAACTTGATAATTATGACATGATTGTCATGTAAAACATGGCTACATTCCACGGTCATCGCGTGCTCACGGCCGTTTCACAAGCTTTACATATAGCAAATTTGGCATCACGTACGTGACGTGAATAGACGACGAGGTAAATGACACGTCCAAACATGATAATCATGACATGCGTGCGATGCAAAACATGACAACATTCCATGATCATAACGTACTCACGTCCATTTCGCTAGCTTCACACAAAGCAAATTCTGTATCACGTACGTGACGTGAACAGACGACGAAGGTAAATGACAAGTCCAAACATGATAATTATGACATGACTGTCATCTAAAACATGACTACACCTCACGGTCATAGCGTGCTCACGGCCGTTTCACTAGCTTCACATATAGCAAATTTGGCATCACGTACGTGACGTGAATAGACGACGAGGTAAATGACACGTCCAAACATGATAATTACGACATGATTGTCATGTAAAACATGACTACATTCTACGGTCATAGCGTGCTCACGGCCGTTTCGCTAGCTTCACATATAGCAAATTCGGTATCACGTACGTCACGTGAATAGACGACGAGGTAAATGACACGTCCAAACATGACAATTATGACAGGATTGTCATGTAAAACATGACTACATTTCACGGTCATAGCGTGCTCACGGCCGTTTCACTAGCTTCACATATAGCAAATTTGGCATCACGTACGTGACGTGAATAGACGACGAGGTAAATGACACGTCCAAACATGATAATTACGACATGATTGTCATGTAAAACATGACTACATTCCACGGTCATAGCGTGCTCACGGCCGTTTCGCTAGCTTCACATATAGCAAATTTGGTATCACGTACGTCACGTGAATAGACGACGAGGTAAATGACACGTCCTAAGATGACAATTATGACATGATTGTCATGTAAAACATGACTACATTTCACGGTCATAGCGTGCTCACGGCCGTTTCACTAGCTTCACATATAGCAAATTTGGCATCACGTACGTGACGTGAATAGACGACGAGGTGAATGACACGTCCAAACATGATAATATATGGCATGATTGTCATGTAAAACATGACTACACTTCACGGTCATAGCGTGCTCACGGCCGTTTCACTAGCTTCACATATAGCAAATTCGGTATCACGTACGTCACGTGAATAGACGACGAGGTAATGGACACGTCCAAACATGACAATTATGACATGATTGTCATGTAAAACATGACTACATTTCACGGTCATAGCGTGCTCACGGCCGTTTCACTAGCTTCACATATAGCAAATTCGGCATCACGTACGTGACGTGAATAGACGACGAGGTAAATGACACGTCCAAACATGATAATTATGACATGACTGTCATGTAAAACATGACTACATTCCACGGTCATAGCGTGCTCACGGCCGTTTCACTAGCTTCACATATAGCAAATTCGGTATCACGTACGTGACGTGAATAGACGACGAGGTAAATGACACGTCCAAACATGATAATTATGACGTGATTGTCATGTAAAACATGACTACATTCTACGGTCATCGCGTGCTCACGGCCGTTTCACTAGCTTCACATATAGCAAATTTGGTATCACGTACGTGACGTGAATAGACGACGAGGTAAATGACACGTCCAAACTTGATAATTATGACATGATTGTCATGTAAAACATGACTACATTCCACGGTCATTGCGTGCTCACAGCCGTTTCCTAGCTTCACATATAGCAAATTTGGCATCACGTACGTGACGTGAATAGACGACGAGGTAAATGACACGTCCAAACATGATAATTGGGACATGATTGTCATGTAAAACATGACTACATTCCACGGTCATCGCGTGCTCACGGCCGTTTCGCTAGCTTTACATATAGCAAATTTGGCATCACGTACGTGACGTGAATGGACGACGAGGTTAATGACACGTCCAAACATGATAATTATGACATGATTGTCATGTAAAACATGACTACATTCCACGGTCATCGCGTGCTCACGGCCGTATAACTAGCTTCACATATAGCAAATTTGGCATCACGTACGTGACGTGAATAGACGACAAGGTAAATGACACGTCCAAACATGATAATTATGACATGATTGCCATGTAAAACATGACTACTTTCCACGGTCATCGCGTGCTCACGGCCGTTTCACTAGCTTCACATATAGCAAATTTGGCATCACGTACGTGACGTGAATAGACGACGAGGTAAATGACACGCCAATCATGATAATTATGACATGATTGTCATGTAAAACATGACTACATTCTACGGTCATCGCGTGCTCACGGCCGTTTCACTAGCTTCACATATAGCAAATTTGGTATCACGTACGTGACGTGAATAGACGACGAGGTAAATGACACGTCCAAACTTGTTAATTATGACATGATTGTCATGTAAAACATGACTACATTCCATGGTCATCGCGTGCTCACAGCCGTTTCCTAGCTTCACATATAGCAAATTTGGCATCACGTACGTGACGTGAATAGACGATGAGGTAAATGACACGTCCAAACATGATAATTATGACATGATTGTCATGTAAAACATGACTACATTCCACAGTCATCGCGGGCTCACGGCCGTTTCGCTAGCTTCACATATAGCAAAGTTGGCATCACGTACGTGACGTGAATAGACGACGAGGTAAATGACACGTCCAAACATGATAATTGTGACATGATTGTCATGTAAAAGATGACTATATTTCACGGTCATCGCGTGCTCACGGCCGTTTCGCTAGCTTTACATATAGCAAATTTGGCATCACGTACGTGACGTGAATAGACGACGAGGTTAATGACACGTCCAAACATGATGATTATGACATGATTGTCATGTAAAACATGACTACATTCCACGGTCATCGCGTGCTCACGGCCGTATCACTAGCTTCACATATAGCAAATTTGGCATCACGTACGTGACATGAATAGACGACAAGGTAAATGACACGTCCAAACATGATAATTATTACATGATTGCCATGTAAAACATGACTACTTTCCACGGTCATCGCGTGCTCACGGCCATTTCACTAGCTTCACATATAGCAAATTTGGCATCACGTACGTGACGTGAATAGACGACGAGGTAAATGACACGTCCAAACATGATAATTATGACATGATTGTCATGTAAAACATGACTACATTCTATGGTCATCGCGTGCTCACGGCCGTTTCACTAGCTTCACTTATAGCAAATTTGGTATCACGTACGTGACGTGAATAGACGACGAGGTAAATGACACGTCCAAACTTGATAATTATGACATGATTGTCATGTAAAACATGACTACATTCCACGGTCATCGCGTGCTCATGGCCGTTTCCTAGCTTCACATATGGCAAATTTGGCATCACGTACGTGACGTGAATAGACGACGAGGTAAATGACACGTCCAAACACGATAATTACGACATGATTGTCATGTAAAACATGACTACATTCCACGGTCATAGCGTGCTCACGGCCGTTTCACTAGCTTCACATATAGCAAATTTGGCATCACGTACGTGACGTGAATAGACGACGAGGTAAATGACACGTCCAAACATGATAATTACGACGTGATTGTCATGTAAAACATGACTACATTACACGGTCATAGCGTGCTCACGGCCGTTTCGCTAGCTTCACATATAGCAAATTCGTTATCACGTACGTCACGTGAATAGACGACGAGGTGAATGACACGTCCAAACATGATAATATATGGCATGATTGTCATGTAAAACATGACTACACTTCACGGTCATAGCGTGCTCACGGCCGTTTCACTAGCTTCACATATAGCAAATTCGGTATCACGTACGTCACGTGAATAGACGACGAGGTAATGGACACGTCCAAACATGACAATTAATACATGATTGTCATGTAAAACATGACTACATTTCACGGTCATAGCGTGCTCACGGCCGTTTCACTAGCTTCACATATAGCAAATTTGGCATCACGTACGTGACGTGAATAGACGACGAGGTAAATGACACGTCCAAACATGATAATTATGACATGACTGTCATGTAAAACATGACTACATTCCACGGTCATAGCGTGCTCACGGCCGTTTCGCTAGCTTCACATATAGCAAATTTGGTATCACGTACGTGACGTGAATAGACGACGAGGTGAATGACACATCCAAACATGATAATATATGGCATGATTGTCATGTAAAACATGACTACATTCCACGGTCATCGCGTGCTCACGGCCGTATCACTAGCTTCACATATAGCAAATTTGGCATCACGTACGTGACATGAATAGACGACAAGGTAAATGACACGTCCAAACATGATAATTATGACATGATTGCCAAGTAAAACATGACTACTTTCCACGGTCATCGCGTGCTCACGGCCATTTCACTAGCTTCACATATAGCAAATCTGGCATCACGTACGTGACGTGAATAGACGACGAGGTAAATGACACGTCCAAACATGATAATTATGACATGATTGTCATGTAAAACATGACTACATTCTATGGTCATCGCGTGCTCACGGCCGTTTCACTAGCTTCACATATAGCAAATTTGGTATCACGTACGTGACGTGAATAGACGACGAGGTAAATGACACGTCCAAACTTGATAATTATGACATGATTGTCATGTAAAACATGACTACATTCCACGGTCATCCTGTGCTCATGGCCGTTTCCTAGCTTCACATATAGCAAATTTGGCGTCACGTACGTGGCGTGAATAGACGACGAGGTAAATGACACGTCCAAACACGATAATTACGACATGATTGTCATGTAAAACATGACTACATTTCACGGTCATAGCGTGCTCACGGCCGTTTCCTAGCTTCACATATAGCAAATTTGGCATCACGTACGTGACGTGAATAGACGACGAGGTAAATGACACGTCCAAACATGATAATTATGACATGATTGTCATGTAAAACATGACTACATTCCACGGTCATCGCGTGCTCATGGCCTTTTCTCTAGCTTCACATATAGCAAATTTGGCCTTACGTACGTGACATGAATAGACGACGAGGTAAATGACACGTCCAAACATGATAATTATGACATGATTGCCATGTAAAACATGACATTCCAAGGTCATCGCGTGCTCACGGCCGTGTCGCTAGCTTCACAAATAGCAAATTTGGCATCACGTACGTGACGTGAATAGACGACGAGGTAAATGACACGTCCAAACATGATAATTATGACATGCATGTCATGTAAAACATGACTACGTTCCACGGTCATCGCGTGCTCACGGCCGTTTCCTAGCTTCACATATAGCAAATTTGGCATCACGTACGTGACGTGAATAGACGACGAGGTAAATGACACGTCCAAACTCGATAATTATGACATGATTGTCATGTAAAACATGACTGCATTCCACGGTCATCGCGTGCTCACGGCCGTTTCGCTAGCTTCACATATAGCAAATTTGGCATCACGTACGTGACGTGAATAGACGACGAGGTAAATGACACGTCCAAACTTGATAATTATGACATGATTGTCATGTAAAACATGGCTACATTCCACGGTCATCGCGTGCTCACGGCCGTTTCGCTAGCTTCACATATAGCAAATTTGGCATCACGTACGTGACGTGAATAGACGACGAGGTAAATGACACGTCCAAACTTGATAATTATGACATGATTGTCATGTAAAACATGGCTACATTCCACGGTCATCGCGTGCTCACGGCCGTTTCACAAGCTTTACATATAGCAAATTTGGTATCACGTACGTGACGTGAATAGACGACGAGGTAAATGACACGTCCAAACATGATAATCATGACATGCGTGCGATGTAAAACATGACGACATTCCATGATCATAACGTACTCACGTCCATTTCGCTAGCTTCACACAAAGCAAAT
This sequence comes from Rhipicephalus microplus, assembly GCF_043290135.1. NCBI lineage: Eukaryota > Metazoa > Arthropoda > Arachnida > Ixodida > Ixodidae > Rhipicephalus > Rhipicephalus microplus. The sequence continues at coordinate 268,212,290 of NC_134710.1, forward strand.
TCTGTATCACGTACGTGACGTGAATAGACGACGAAGGTAAATGACACGTCCAGACATGATAATTAAACATGATTGTCATCTAAAACATGACTACACTTCACGGTCATAGCGTGCTCACGGCCGTTTCACTAGCTTCACATATAGCAAATTTGGCATCACGTACGTGACGTGAATAGACGACGAGGTAAATGACACGTCCAAACATGATAATTACGACGTGATTGTCATGTAAAACATGACTACATTACACGGTCATAGCGTGCTCACGGCCGTTTCGCTAGCTTCACATATAGCAAATTCGTTATCACGTACGTCACGTGAATAGACGACGAGGTAAATGACACCTCCAAACATGACAATTATGACATGATTGTCATGTAAAACATGACTACATTTCACGGTCATAGCGTGCTCACGGCCGTTTCACTAGCTTCACATATAGCAAATTTGGCATCACGTACGTGACGTGAATAGACGACGAGGTAAATGACACGTCCAAACATGATAATTATGGCATGATTGTCATGTAAAACATGACTACACTTCACGGTCATAGCGTGCTCATGGCCGTTTCACTAGCTTCACATATAGCAAATTTGGCATCACGTACGTGACGTGAATAGAAGACGAGGTAAATGACACGTCCAAACATGATAATTACGACATGATTGTCATGTAAAACATGACTACATTCCACGGTCATAGCGTGCTTACGGCCGTTTCGGTAGCTTCACATATAGCAAATTTGGTATCACGTACGTCACGTGAATAGATGACGAGGTAAATGACACGTCCAAACATGACAATTATGACATGATTGTCATGTAAAACATGGCTACATTCCACGGTCATCGCGTGCTCACGGCCGTTTCGCTAGCTTCACATATAGCAAATTTGGCATCACGTACGTGACGTGAATAGACGACGAGGTAAATGACACGTCCAAACATGATAATTATGACATGATTGTCATGTAAAACATGACTACATTCTACGGTCATAGCGTGCTCACGGCCGTTTCACTAGCCTCACATATAGCAAATTCGGTATCACGTACGTGACGTGAATAGACGACGAGGTAAATTACACGTCCAAACATGATAATTATGACATGCTTGTCATGTAAAACATGCCTACATGCTACGCTCACAGCGTGCTCGTGGCCGTTTCACCAGCTCTACATATACCAAATTCGGTATCACATCACGTGAATAGATGACGAAAACAAATTCCAGGCGCAAACACGATAATCATGACATAAAAGTGATGTACGGCATAATTTATGTCCACTTCGTAACGTTGCGCTGATTTTAAAGTGACATATCAACCTTCCTCATTCGTTCTTCGCATATCATCGATTCCCACTGTACGTGGGTTATGCTAATTTTTTTAAATGATGACTCCATATACTGTGGCAATAAACGGTATTGATTAGTATTCAGTTACTCCACACTGGGTCTTCGGCTTTGTCAGTGCAATTATGAGGATGCATATAGGTCCTCTGAGATCTACGACATATTGTCAAGCTGTAAAAATTCCCAGAGCCCAGGCCATGCCGTCGACTCTTGCGCCGCGGTATGTAGCATCTTCCCTCTATAGACTATAGGGGTCTCAAACAAGCGGTCCGCTCAGTGTTCGCCTGTGGCCTGCACATGACAGTCTTCGTTCCATATTTTTTTTTTACTGTTTGCAAGATTGATAATTGGTAGTCGCATTATTTTCTCACCTGTCGTAAACTATTTATATTTGTGCAGGTAAGCTGCGCAGACGTGACTAGTCTTAAGCATTTTATGCGTGGCGCACTCCATGGATGCGGTCACCTTGTGTGTGCAGTATCGGCGTCCAGATGTTGTAAACTGTATATTTCTCATTCAGAAACGATCTCTATATTTGAAATTATGGCAAGGCCTTCCTTTAAATGGCAACGTTAAAGAAAACAGACGGCTACACCACCACGAAAACCAAGAGTTCCATACAAGAGGGAATCTGTGAGAGATATAAGGCGTGCTTATGGAGCCTCCCACGTGTGGCGCAAAGCCTAAAGCGCCAGGCACCTATCGTCGAGAGACGAGAGATCACCGTTCTGATTCCCGGTGACGGAACTTCTTCGTCTAGTTTTAAAGACGACAGTCTTTCTTGGGGACCTTCCACGCAAAAACTTTGGTCTGTCTGTCTGTCTGTCTGTCTGTACATTTGTCTGTTTGTCCGCCGTTACCGCGAACTGGGTACTCTAAACAGCACCAGCCGATACCCCGAACGGCCGACCCCATCCGCCGCGCCCACCAATGTTGCTCAAGAATCAGCGTTCATACGTGTGCGATTGTCAATTAAAAAGCAATTGTTTCGCATATCTGAGGCACCATAACAACACATATATATATTCTGCATGTTCGTCTTTTACTAGAAAAGACATACATATATATAATTCTAAGGACCATAGCGCTTATCACGCTGCACTGACCATGCAACACTTGCACGAAGTAGCGAGTGTTTCCAACGCTTTGCTAAGATGACACAGTGGTGGCACCTACCCGCCTTGCATTCTACACTTTATCACCTCTGAGACGTGGGCGCACGCCCGTCTCAGGGCCACGCGCTTTGTTTTCAAAAAAAAAACTGCTAGATGGCGCTCATGTCTCACGTGTGACGGGACTTGATGCGCTCTTTCGCCTCCGCTGCACGCTTGAGGCACTCTGGCGCAGTGCCTCCAGAATACCGTTCACTGATTTTCTTGCGCAGAACATCAAATAAATGTTTTGTTCACTCTCTCCACACGCAAGACTATCGTCTTTCGACGACATTTTCAGATTACATGCAGATACGGGGCCAATTTTTTTTTTGTTATTGTCACCTTCAGTCCAGTGAAGGAAACCAGAGAGATGTACACGCGCACATTTCACTTCACATACTTACTTTTTTAACGAGCATAAAAAGAAACAGACCCAAAAAGTAACAGTCATGTACATTACATCTCTAATGGTTGATTCGACATCACCAATTCCAAATCACAATCTTATTTCTTTGCACGAAAAACCATCAAGTTCTCAAAATTACGTTCACTTGTGGCAGTTGGCAACCGGGCTTCAGCGTAAATACTCGCTAAAGCTATCGAGGCGTGACCGGAGGCACGACTTCAAACCAAGGACCGGAGCGTAGCAGATTCGGTTTCTGTACAGACAGAGTCGTATAGTGCATTTTTCTTTCACCAGCCAAAGTTTGACTGCCTCGGCCTTTAGGTCAGCTTCTTCCAAATATAGCTACCCTCTCCCGAGATTCCTTCGTGGTCGAGTGTCGGAGTGGAGCCTCTCTTCCTGCTGCGGCTGTGCGCACAGGGTTTATAGGCACCATGCTGTGAAGTCCTGTGTGGGTGACTGCAGCGCAGAGCATACAACCTGGTGGATAAAGAAAGCAATATTGAGACGGGCCTGTACAAAGTGGAACGCCATGCAAGCGCCTCCGCTCTCTGCATGAGGGCGTGGACCGTGGCCGGGCTAGAGGGGGGAAGCGTGCGCGTCTCAGTTTTATGCGTGCAGCAGGAGAGTACTTAGGACGGGGCACTGCGAGCAATGCAGTGCCCCGTCAGAGCATGGGGTAATATACGAAACTCAGTTCCGTATATTACCCCATGCTCTGACGGGGCACTGCATTGCTGCATTGCTGCATTGCTGCATTGCTCTGACGGGGCACTGCATGCTCTGACGGGACACTGCATTGAGTCTCCCGGTGCCGGGACCGTGGGGCCCACGCAGGGGCCTACCGTTCGTGTCCTGCTGTGCAGTTCTGCGGGCCCGCTCCCGGAGCGGCGTCGTATTAGCACTTACTGGCGATGTCTTCTATTGGCCCAGATTAGCTAGGCATCGAACTATAAAACGAAATCCACTTGAATATGTACAGTCCTGACACTCATATTCATAAGTGCGCATTTTACCAACCTCATAGCCGGGACGGAAATAGGTCAGTAAGATCTTGGGGCACTCCGACATAAAACACTTTCATGTTGAAAAAAATATTCAAGTTGGTTAGAGACCCATTGAAAAACCAATTTAGTCAATAATTAAACCAGCGTTTTTCATTAGGGCATGCCTTGTAATCACCTTACAAATTCGGCTGGCCAAACTTCAGAATTGAATATTTTAAATATTTCACTCGCACCCATATTTGTCCCTACAGTGCATATAATTTCCAAGAACCCTACTTATAGCATGTATAGAAAAAAATAAACAAAAAAGGTGTAGAAATGAATTAGGTACCTGTATTTTTGAAGGAATCATGTAACATAGGGCGATTACACATGGCCTCAGACCAAGTTTACGGATATTTGATATGCTTGGGTAACTTTGTATACCAGGTGGGGGACACTAGTGTCATCTATCATGATTGTAAAGTTTGGTCATGTGGCTACGTCCTGGACGAATTTATTCCGTTCATTTTCAGCTCACAGCTATACAGTCAGAGCTACTCAAGCCCGTATTGTTTTCAGGAAAACAGGCTCTACCCTTATGAGACTGTGGCGAGAAAAGCGGGCTCACATGGACGGAATGTAACAAGATTGTTTACCACGGTGCCTCGTGACGTTTTCTACCGGTGCCACTGCTTTTGATAGAGCTCCACTCAAAACCTGAAAAAACGCTGTTTCAATTAGTACTGAATGGAATATTTACCCACAAGTACACGAGATCGGACGTCTCCTCGTCAGTTGTAGCGAAGTGCAGTTCATCCCCGTTCACACTAGAAGATTTTCAATCGGCCACGAGATCGGCGACTAGTCACGTCATGTCATATGGCATAAAAAGGTCCTCGTCGGATCGATCCGAGAGCGATTTTTATCGCCGGAAGGAAATGACCTCTTGTTGCAGCCAAAAAAGATTACGAAATAACTGAAATGAAGGCATGCAGAGCTACAGCGGCATTGGAACACTGCCAACGTGACCATACTACAGAAGTCCTAGACGCTGCTGGTGTTTGTCAGCGTAGCAGAGGAGTATGTCTGCGGGGAAGTGGGATTTGCTCTCGGAAAAGAGGGGAAACGCGACGCAAGCGCGTGCACTTCCGCGCGCATGGCATGCGTCGTGTCTCCCCTCTGCCAGGATCACTGATCTCTGCTAAGGGGAGCTGAATGGCACATTCAGCGCGCTCGGTTGAAGTCGCGGGAAGCCGCCGTTGGTGTTCCGCAAGCCACCGCCATGAACCGTTGACTGCTGCCAGTGCGAGGGATTTTCTCTTCAATTCTAATGAAATGCCTGCTTGTAGCGTAATAAACTGTACGAATCGACCACAAAAGTCGTCGGGAAAGACATTTCACGTGTAAGTATCTCAATGTTATATTACTTTTTACGCATTTCGCGAGAAAGCTGTCGTATACATCTGTATATTTCATCGCTTTTTTTTTTGACGAGGCGTGTTAAAGGTGTTTGGTTATTTTGCCATGCAATTTCCCACGCCCAAGGCCTCAAATATATATACGAGAAGTGGATCAGTAACCTGAAGAGGGACAACTGGAAGCCGTCTCCAGGAAGCAGGATTTGCAGTGACCCTTTTGCAGAGTCGTGTTTCTACCGCTCAGGTCCAAGAACTCGTCTTCGAAACGATGCTGTCCCAACGCTGTTTTCGTTTCCGGATCAGTTACTCCTAGCTACCATTGCAGTCATTGCTATTTTTTCGGTAAAAGGGAAATTTAATGAGAATTTTTTTCTGTGCTATCTGACTGATGAGTGATCGCAAGGTCGCACGTTACAGTACTCTGCCGTATTCTTACGACGTCGGTATACAGCGTCTCTCATCTTTCCTATAGCGTTCGTCGGCGTTTAAAGTGATGCCTTATCGTATGGATTGTTGCACGTACTATCTGTGAAGTACAGCACTGCACCGTTTTCAGACGGCGTCTATATTTAGTGTAGCAATCTTCGGCGTCTAGAATGAAGTAGTATCATTGCAATTAATACATTATTTCGTATGTTGTCAAGGAGAATGCAGCCTTTTTGTATATAAATTTCACATGATGCTGCCTAGAAACGTTTGCATAACTTCTGTAGCTGGATGTTCGCTTCTTCATTGATGGAAATGATTGGTTTTGTACATCAGCTAAACATTTTGAATGTGTATGCATTAAATCAACACGGAAATATTGTAAACAGGAATTACCATCATCATTAACCAGTGTGCTTTCGCTGAGTCATTTTCGAATTATGTGTCACTCTCAGAACACGTGCACCAATTTCATTGGCGTCGAATGCAGTAAATCCAAAGGGCGAGTCTATTACATGACCAAAAATCACGTAAGATCGCATTAAAACTAGTAATTCGACTGAAATCACGTAACTTTACTGGAAATATGCTCCCATTAGTAAAAATCACGGAACGGTTCTCGTGACATGTTCCCTCCAGAATCACGGGGCATGTGTGTAGTGTGAGAAACCAACCAAAGCCAGGGAATAAGAATCAAAGTAAGTCGTAGTTTGTCATATCACTAGCCGAAAATCAGCACCTCTATCAAAAGTTTGGCCTTACCAATAAAACCTAGCCAGTTCAGACACAAGCTCTGCAGTTCCTTTTTGAAAATTTATGTCAGGGTGAGTGGTAGCCACAATTCGTAATAAAAGATCGGTCCTTTTCACAAAGCTACTGAGAATTAACCACTCAGGGTAAGATTCCATACGCCTGACTTCACTTCAGCAAGCCAGCTACCAAAGCCCAGTGGCACCTTCTTTTGAAGCATAGGCAAGGTAAAGTTTTTATTATTGGACCATCCAAATTCGAAGCAAACACATTTGCATATTTGTAAACAATCATCAATTTTCGCGACTGTCATTGGCGAAGTGGCGGAAAAAATTGCAGCTGTATTCATAGATATCTTGATAATGGTCTTCAAAGACTCCTGATAGGCTGGTCTAATAAGCTACACCCATTTGAAGCTTTTGTGGCTCATTGTACTCGTTAAAATGCACATTTGCCTGTTTGTGAGCTCACAATATTTATCATTTTCAGGTATAGGCCGTCTTGGTTACTCCGAAGACTCTAATGTGCAGGCTTGATCGATGCACCGTAGAGGGAATGAAGAAGGAGGTGAAACTTAGCCAGGAGAGAGAGAAAAAAAATGGCAGTATATCCACGGGGTGAATGATAGAGAGTGGGGCGAAGCATCCGTCCGTCCATTCGTTCTTGCTTCCATCCGTCCATGCGTCCGTCTGTGTGACCGTCCGTGCGTCCATCCACCCATCCGTGCATGCGTCTGTTCATGCGTCCGCATGTTCATCCGTGCGTCCGTCCCTGCGTTCGTCCATGCATCCACGCCTGCATCCGTCCATGTGTCCATCCGTCCTTGCAGCCATCCGTGCGTCCGTCCATGCATCTGTCTGTGTGTCTGTTCGTCCATCTAGTCAGCACTCCAAGTACCACCATCTCGCATCTTTTCGTCATATATTCCCCATATATAAGCACCGCCATCCAGCGGACATTCCAAGGACTGAACGAGAAGAGGCACACGCACACTTTCTTACGGCTTGCGCTTCGTGTCTACTTCCCACCTTCAACCACCTCGAGTTCATGCTATATGCTAGTTCACTGTATTCATGTCACTGCGGCCCAACGCTCGCTAAACATTTCTAAAACCAAGGAGGTTACGCCCAGCGAGTATAACGTAGCAACCCTTTCTTGTCAGATGGTGCTCAATGTACATGCCAATGGCTGCTAATGGGGAATGAGAAACAGAAGAGTTAGGCTTTTAGTTAACGCGCACGCTGCGAATTTTTTATTGTTCAACAACGCACAGGAGAAATCTCCCACCAGCACCACCTTGTAGGTCAAAGTGTAAGATATGTTGCGTACTACAATGAGAGATGAACGGGTGCCGCTTTAAGAAGCTTCGCCCCTAAAATGAAGGTCGCGTCACTAAGCAAAATTGTCAATGACCTAAAAAACAAGCGCCTTCTTTCAGACGATGCTTGCACCATGCTCGGAAAGTGCTTTCCAGGAGTGCCCCTGGAAGTTATGCGACGTCCCTTGAGGCAATCGAATGAAAGTGACAAACCTGCCAAGTTGAGCCGGCAGAAGTAGTCATCAAAATTGCGCATGTTTGCTTTGACATTGCAGATTCATTCAACGAAAGCTTTTAATTACGCAAAAGAAACTTTTGACTGTGCTTTGCCGAATGACATCAGCGCGATGGCCACTGAAGCCAGAGAGAAGAAAAAAGAGCTCGTATGCAGTCTCATAGTAAATGAGATGGCCATTAGGAAACGTGTAGAATGCGATAGAGGCTATGCAACTTTGTGATGTTTAACAAACTAGGGGCTTCTTTAGTGCGTAATCATGCGCTGGTGACATCATTTGAACACCCTGTTACAAAAGAAAACGTGTACTGCTTTGCCGTAGCATGCCACAAGCTTAAGTTTGAGTGAAATTCCCTTGCTTCACTTGGCTGTGTGAAGGATACGCCTGGGTCATCTATTGAGTGGCAGTGTTACAAGCTACCACTCTAGCGTCGCCAGCGCGAAGTCGGCGACGGGAATGACAGCAGGTTGGTTCGTTCCGTACGCAAGCAGAGACAGTGAAGAGATCAGAGACGTGGGAAAACAAAACAAACTTTACTCTAGTGATATTGCAGCAACACGGGATCTAATACAACACTTCTATACAACTAACAAAATACAACGACACTTGATACAATTAAAGAAATATATAACAGAAACAATAAATCAGCTTACGAGAGAGAACTATTACAACCTACACAAACTAACACGAATAGAACGACGGAGGAGAAAGTTCGAAGATATAAACAGGTGAAGGCATACGTGTGATGACCGGCAGCGTTGTGTCCCCGACGATCAGATGCGAGAAGTCGAAGAGAGTTCTGGCACGACTGCGATGTCGGCGGTGTTGCAACGCTGGTGGCTCCGGGAGGCTAGTGCTTGCAGGTGACTTCGAGCAGGTTGAGCTAACTCGAGGCGAAGTCCCGATGTCTACGTTGCAGACGTTAATATCGCGTCACAACTAGACGAACGGCTAAACTTAGGTGGCCAGCCGATACAGAGCCACACTAAAAACTTCTAGAAGAGATGCTTGTTGATCTGTTTCTACACCATCTTGGTCAGCGACTAGTCTGCCTAGCAGGGCAAATACCTGCGCTTAAATCCCCCTCGTGTCTCCTCGCTCTCTTCCTTGGGGACAAGAGACCTCTACCTGGGTCCAATCATGCGCGTTTAATTGATGGGAAACTCCGTCCCAAAAATATTTTGACCTCACCCCTTTTTTAATTGGGAGAGGGCCCGCAACTAGCGAGAGTGACAACCTGTCGGGTTGTTGTCATACGGCTTGGCCACCAGAGCGTTTCCCACGCTTTTCCCCGTGGGAACGGTCAACCACTTAGCTCTCAGTCGGTACGTCTTGTAGTCTAATCCTTTTTCGGGGTATACCGCGGCCTTCTACGACCTTGCAGACGTCGCCACAGTTACAAAAGGATTAACTGTCGGCGGCGACGTTCTAAGGAGAGCACCCCATTTTGCACTTCTCGGATTCCTTTCAAACGCCGCCGTTTCTCACGGTCAGTCGGGGAGTACGGCGCCCGTTAATTGCCGTGACGCGGTGTCGCCAAAAATAGCCGTCCGTGACAGGCAGTAAATTCAAGAGCTGCACTGGCGCCAAGAGAATGAAGGCTTGTATGTGGCAAATAAGCTTTGGACCTCATACATTGCGTGGCAGAATAAAAAAATAAAGTTTATCTGGCTGCCCAAACGTAGAACTTCAGTGTATGCTGATGCCTTGACTTTTGCCGCGAAGACCTGAACTCCCACACTTTAAGCGATCCTAAGCAACTGCTAAAATTAGACTCTTCAACTTGCTATTTGACTGTTTAAATTCCTGCAACCATTCGGCGAAGGGATTTAAGGCGCCCCTCTGGTCTCAAGCCTGGCAGCAAATATATACGCATGACATTTCCACAGGAGGCCAAAGCGTATATCAGAGGCCTCACTGGTACAACAGAGATACCAATTTTCCAGACTCATCAAAAGACCACCTTTCTTGGTTTTCCTTTATTTATTACACTGCACTTGATAAAACCCGAATTTGGTATGTAAGCAGTGCAACAAGTGCTTTTGACGAGGTGGACATCACCGTGTCAAAGCAAAATGGTTCCGGAGATTCCGCGCAGCTCAATCAGCGCTCCCAAGAAAGTGACCTTGAAATAGAGGCTGAGCGTCTTTCTTCACTCTTTCACCTTACGTTGGGAATAAAAGTGGCTATATTGCTGGGTTTGTTCGTCTGGTGGTGCGGAGGCTATCCCCTGTGCGACGTGCTATTAGGTGACAGTGTCAGCCAACCGCACATCGGCCTTCTTCGAGCGCAAGAGCCACGGTGGACTTCAGTTGCCATCATCGTCCACAATATACAAATGCCAGTCTACAGAGAAGGCGATCCGCTGGAGGATAAACTTCGTGGCCCTGAGCTTCAAAAAAGGGGAGTATTTCTGGGATTTTTATGGCTGCAGTTATGAGAGCTCTTTCAGGAAAGCTTCATCAAATACACCCGGAGTTACATGAGCACATGATTGAGTCAGCGTCGAGTCAAACCACTTAGTGCGCCTTCTGAAGTTCATAATTTCCTGATACATTAGGATCAAGATGCATCATACGGCGAAGACAACAACGGCAAAAATCACTGGTTCATACATCCGGAGGCAATTCACGGAGCTTACTCTTTTCAATCACCAGTAGAAAAGTATTACTTTCATCTTTTAAAAAAATGGCTGCGAAAAAACGCGAAGTAGTTACAACCTATAGATATGTATACGAGCACAAGGTGGACAGATCTCGACGGATGCCTGACATAGCCCGACTAAGAAATGCGTTCGCATTTAAAAAAAAAGGAGAGGCAGACAGCTAGTTTACTGAAGCGTGTAGAACTCCTCAAGGTAACTGTAAGTGCACGAAAGGGCCTAATATTAGATTTGGATAAATTTGAGACTCACAATTTAAATGAGCCCGCATTATTCGCATCGTAACTTTTTTTAGTGCACACTTGCACACGGACAAAAAAGGGTACAACACCAGCGTGTCCATGTGTCAGTGTGCTTTAAAAATAAGTTACGATGCACTCATGCCAACTAGCTCGTCTTTCAATATTACTCCAACGTTATGCATCGCCAACTTAATTATTTCCTTTTGCATTTCTAGTTCGGTCAATGCTTAAGGCTGTCAGACAGATGTCACTGTATCAGTCATTGTGAAATATAGAACTAAATGTTCCAGAGTTTTCAAAGTATGTTCTTGGGAAATACATTCCGATCCAAGAGCCATGCTGCATGAACTAAGAGCAGTGGGCATTGCCACTTATGTGACTATTTAAGAGCCACTGTTTTCACTCTGGTTGTTTGCCGTTGTCAAGATAAAGATAATCTCGGCTCTTTGCAATGAAGTGATGTCTGTACAATCAAGTGAATTTTATTTCCCGCTTTGATAAGGCATGATTTCCTGCTTACAATTTTTTGGCGCTTTAATTCAAATCAGGGCCCCCAAAATGAAGCGCCCTTTGCTCTCCACAGCCAACTGGTTAAACGACTCTCCGAGCGTTTGCTCTTTCTTTTCATAGGCATGTGCACTTACGAACTAATGGGAGGCATATCTGATACATTTAGAGAGTATACAAAATCGTGAAAAGGCACGCACTGCAGCTCAAAAGAAATTAGGGGCAAAAGATAAACTTCATCCCCCTAAACAGGAAATGAGTGTGCATGTTGAACTATTGCAGCATTACAGAATGATAAGTGTTAGCATCTCTAACAGAAATGCGCACTTCGGAAAACATGATAGTTTGGTGTACCACTTCTCGGTAGTTTGGTGCACATCTTCTCATTTTGAAAAAGTGCGTTCAACAAAATTTGTTTGCATATGTGGCTGCCACATGCTCAAAAAGTCTTGCTTGGTTGACAGCGAGAAAGCTGTATTCTAAAAAACAGAAGAAAATATAACCACATCAACTGTCACCAGAGAACATAATAATTACGAGCCTAAAACGCCCAGAAGACGCCAGCGTCGCGGACAGTGAAGGAACCTTCCGGTGGCTTCACAAGCGCCCACGTTGGAGAGGACGCGTCGCCTAGCCTTTTTAATGTAGGTAAGTGGCCAGGATATGGCTCATTGCACCCGCCTGTCAACGTTCAGGATTTCTGCAGCGTGACCGCGCTAGCAGCGTTCTACGGTGGCCGTATCCCTACACGTCTTCTATTTCATTATCTCTTAACTCTGAGATATTATTAACAACGAAAAGCAGAAATATAACCCTCAGACTGGTAGACCCTATGATCTCATGCACAAGACCGCATTGCCGAACGTCAGACCAGGAACCATGACCTCTTTCTATATTCCTCTCACAACATCATACCTATTGTAATTCCACAGTGCCCTGTTTTTCATCACCGCTGCATTCCTGTTACCTTTAGTCGTCACGTATATTTCGTGTTTCCCTTAGGTACTCGGCCCTATTGCTTATCCATACGCCCAGATATTTGTATTTATCTGTTATCTCTAGCGTGACCTCCTGTATTCTAAGCTCACTACCTTCATTGTCATTAAAAATCATGACTGCTGATTTTTCCTTACTGAATATGAAATCTAATCTATCTCCCTCATCACCGCAGATGTCCATCAATCTCTGCAAATCTTCCTAGTACTATATCATCTGCGTACGTCAGTGCTGGTATTGCCTGATCAATGAGTTTTCCTTGTTTGACGAAAGAGAGGTTGAAGCCCAGTCCACTTCCCTCTAATTTGGCTTCTAATCCTTGTACGTACATCAAGAATAATAAGGGTGACAGAAGACACCCGTGCCTAAGCCCCCGTTTTACCTCTGCAGGGTTGGATACCCGTTTTTCCCACTTTATAACTACCTTGTTACTTTTATAGATATCCTTTAAAAGATTAGTGACTCCATCTTCCACGCCTAGTGTGTCCAGTATTCCCCACAATTCCTCCTGAACCACGTTATCGTACGCTCCCTTGATATCCAAAAATGGTAGCCACAGGGGCCTGTGTTCCTTTTCTGTTATTTCGATGCACTGCGTCAGTGAGAACAGATTGTCTTCCAACCTCCTGTGTTTCCGAAACCCATTCTGCAGTTCCCCCAGCACCCCCTCATCCTCTATCTATGCCTGCAGCCTTTCCTTTATAATCTGCACCGCCAGCCTGTAGACCACTGATGTCACTGTTATAGGACAGTAGTTGTTTGTGTCAGCTTTGTCCCCCTTTCCTTTATAGATCATGCTCATCATGCTAAGTTTCCATCCGTCTGAGACTTCACCATCGATTATTATTTTGCTCACTGCCTCTCTCAAAGCCTGCTTAGACTTCGGGCCTAATGTCTTTATCAGCATAATTGGAATGCCATCTGGGCCTGTTGATGTACTACTTGGAACCCTCTTCTCAGCCCTTTCCCACTCTCGTTGTGAAAATGGAGCCATTGCGCCACTTGATTCATCCTTGTTCATTGTGGTGCAAAAAGCACCTCTTTGTTGAAATTTTTCTGTCACCCTTGTTCTTATATATTCAATAGCTTCGTTCCCTTCTAGCCTAGCCCCTTGAGCTATAGTTATAAACATTTGCTCTAGGCAGGTCTCATTTCTTAGGGAGTTTAGATGGTTCCAAAATTTCGCAGTTGCCTTTCTATCTTTTTTAGATGCGGAGCATCTAATACTCGAGGCTTGTAGTGCGGCGCCGTCCGCAAGCTTCCTCCTCCTTCTTCCACCATCTGCGCATCTCTTCCTCCTCTACACACCGCGCGCGCTTCACTCCTCCACCATCTGTGCACCCTTCGTCCTCTACACACCGCGTGCGCTTCTCCTCTTCACGAACATTCGCTAGCTGTATAATGTAGCGCGCATGCGCCGTCACACTTCGAGAACATCGGCAGCTGACGCGCGCGCATGCGCCGTCGCGCTTCGAGAACATCGGCAGCTGACGCGCGCGCATGCGCCGTTGCGCTTCTCCCCCTTCTCGTACATTCGACAGCTGACAGTGCATGCGCCGTCGCGCTGTATATATACTCAAGGTCGGTGCTCGCTCGCTCAGTTGCCACTCGTCGGTTGGTTTGTACGGCGCGTCGACGTCCGAGGTCGCAATGATCGACGTCCCTTCGACCAACGCCGGCCAAAGTGTTGGCGGAACCGCAACCAAGTCGTCGTCCGAAGACAAGGCAGCGCGGAGAAGAGCTCGCGACGCCGAACGTAAACGTCGGCGTCGAGCGGAAGATGCTCAACTTAGAGAACGTGAAGCCGCTGAGAGACGTCAGCGTCGAGCAGCAGGACCGGATTCGGCCGCTTTGAAACGTAAGCGTCGACAAGAGGACCCGGACTTTCGAAAACGGGATACGTGTCGTACCCCTCCTACAACCACGTTAACCAATTTAGCCAGCGACCCAAATAAGTCGCAATTTAACACCCCATTTCACAACCACGTTAACCAATTTAGCCATCGACCCAAGTAAGTCGCACTTTAACACCCCGTTAACCAATTATATGCTCCGCATCCTCCTCAGTGTTCCCCCGAGGGAAGCTGCGGGCAATTTTTTTTATTTACTTCTGCCAGCTACTGAGCTCCCTTTCTTCTAATCTTTTCATTGATCAAAAGGGATGCATCCCTTCTACACCTTAGAAAAATTTCCCATTTTCTTTCAGCATCATCTCTCGGTTCACCCCGCTGCTTAGCATGTCTGTGTTCCCTAGAGGCTTCCTGGCGTATTGCTATGGCTCTCTTAACTTCCTCATCCCACCAACTTTTGGGTTTGTGTCTTATTTTGCGGGGTGGCTTGTCACATGCCTTAGCAAGCTCTAGCTCGAACAGCCAAATTAGATTCGTGTATGTCCACACTGTTTTATTATCCTCAGTGATTACTTTCTCAATTTCTTTAGTAGCTATTTCTATTTGCCTTTCTGAATAAAAATTTCCCTGTAGTTGCTCATCTTGTCTCCTTCCCACTTTCACTGCTCTTCCAAAACTTAGCTTGATACGTTTGTGATCACTACCCAGACTTCTGGAGCCACCTTCATCTATTTGCATTCCTCTGAGCTTATCATAGATCCTATGTGACATCAGTGCGTAATCTATCGTCGACTGCAGCCTTCGTACCTCCCATGTCATTTGCCCTTCACACTTCTCGGTACTGTTGCAAATGGTCAAATCACGCCTTTCACACATAGCCATGATCATTTTGCCTGTCGGGTCCGTATACCCATCTATATCTTCTATGTGCGCATTCATATCCCGTAGTATAATTATCTCGCACTCTGCTCCTAACTCCTCAATGTCCTTTGATATACACTCTATCATTGCCTGATTTCACTCTCTAGACTTTGCTCCCGTCCACAAGAACACAAAACCAAGGAGTGTCATTTGCCCTACCACTTTCCCTTTTAGTCATAAATGT
The DNA here is from genome assembly GCF_043290135.1 of Rhipicephalus microplus. Lineage (NCBI taxonomy): Eukaryota > Metazoa > Arthropoda > Arachnida > Ixodida > Ixodidae > Rhipicephalus > Rhipicephalus microplus. Next base: position 268,227,701 of record NC_134710.1, read on the forward strand.
TCCTTGCACTCCTGCTTGACCCTTTGCCAGTCTGTACTTTTATGAATGAATGCCCCAATATCACCCCCCTTTCTGCTGACTTCTGTTCTATTACAATATTCCCACGCGTAGTCCGGATTGTTAGGAGGTTGTTCCATGTACCTAAGATGTGTTTCTACAAAACCGTATACCATCGGCGTCTCCTCCCTTAGCTGTTCTTCTATCTCTTCCCACTTCAGCCTGTTCCTGCCAGCCTGCATATTAATATACCCTATGTCTGAACTGGCTCGGCGCTCGTGGCTACGTCTATTTCTGCCCCGGACTCTACCTATCTTAGATACTGGTGCCGCTTTGTAATCGTATTTGTGCATACCACCTGGCAAAGAGTCTCCCTGGTTGTTTTCCTCGTTACTAGCTATCCTGCACTCCGAAGGGCCCGCGTGCCCCCCAAAAAAGCTACTGCGTGTCTTGCAAGTCACCAACCCACCTCTTTACCTAGCCGCCCATCGAAGTGAATTCTGTCTCATTGAAAACCACCCCACCTATGCACCTCTCTGTTTATTTCCACCACCCCAAAGCATTTCTCTCGACTCATCCGCCATATCTCTTGGTTTGCGTTGACAACCGCTTTTTGCAGGTTGCTGTCACGCACCGGTACCTCCGGTATCGTGCATATCACTACTTGTACCTGAGGAGAAGTGGCGCGCATGTCATCGACCCCTTTCGCCAGTGTGGTTGCTAGTCCTGCTGTATCTTCATTTAAGACATCGTTTAAACCACCTGAAATTATCACAAGGTTTCGTCTATCAGCTGTAGTTTTGAGTTTTGTGCTCGCTTGGCTCATGGCTGCTTCCAGCTTGCGTCCTGGGAACGCCCCTATATACTGTAAACCTCTTGTCACCTCTTACCCTCTCTTTGATTGCTTCTGTGCATCGATTTAAATTCGAGCCTCCGGCTATTATCACATGCTGTGACTTTTCAGCTGGAGTGTCCTGCACCTGGGGGTTCCTTGCCCCTGTGACGCCGGCTGCTTTGTCCCCTCCCAGCCCCACCACTACTTCGCTGAAGCTGGGCCTTGCGACAATTGAACCGGCTGAATCTGTTTTTTCCAAACTTGCTTGCTCTTTCTTCTCCGCCGTTCTGGTTGCCGGTTCCCTGCTGTTCTCTCTGTAGGCCGCTCCTTTGTCCACCTTGACTAGTGCTTCCTCGGCGGACTTCAGCCTTTCTCCCATTGCCCTCGTTTTTTCTTGCACTGTCGCCAACGCAGTCTCCAGCTCGGTGATTCTCATCAACAGTTCACTCTGGGCAACCATCACTTTCTCCATTTTTTCCTCGACCTCACATTGCCTACACTTCGCGTCAGCCTCTTCTCCATCCGTTTCTACACTTGGGTCCATTTTAAAAGCCACCCCGCATCCTGAACACTTTACAGTCTTTTTAACCATGTCTTTCTGACACCAGTTGTCCCTATGACTTGTCTCAGTCGATAATTACAAAACTCGAGCCCTGCCCTACGGAAAAGAGAAAGCCTAAGCTCTACTACAAAAATTTGCGTGTTCAATGTACGTGCACCTCCCTCATGGGGTGGCGAGAAAAAACAAAAAATCAAACACACACGCACAAACTAATAAATACCTGGTGACTGACCACCGAAAAAGCCGTACAATGTAATAAGTGCTACAAAGATTTCAACTGCTGCCTTATTAATTATAAAGACAAGCTCAAAACATGCAAAACCAGTTATCTGCGCAGTCGATCGGGAGCGCTCAAAAAACACACGTCCATCCACCGTGACAGTTCGAACCGATGGCAACAGGCCGAAAGCGTCATCTGCCGAGCTTTGGCGTAAATCACATCACTCCGTGACGCTATCGCGTCGGCCTCGCCCGCTGGCGCAACCTGGGAGTTTCTCCTCCTCAAATACGTCTTCCTCTGTGGCTTGAGATGTCGCTGTGAAACGCCAACGCCGAGCCGAGGACGCTGGTGCCCGGAATCTCCCGTTCACTCGCTCCTCACTCTCGACCGTTCGCTGGCTGGGCGCCTCTCAAAGCGATGGCAGAAGTCGGTGAAGGCGAATGTCTGACGGCAGCGGTACTCTCTACCCTCTCTCGGTGCCAGAAATGCATTCGCATTCCCTCACGATTCCCTTCGGGGAGGTGAGGGCATTTTTTTTTTTTTTAGTGAACGTCAGTGTTAGAGATATCTGTGCTGTTTAATGACTCAGTGCTGCGTAGTTGCCACGATGTCCCGATGCCCAACTACGCGTTGATATGCCGAAAATTCTCCTTTGCTTGCGCTATTTGTAAAACACGGAATGACAGTTCTAGATGTTGTTTGACTGAGTCACCTGATTCGTCGTTTAAGGCGGCGGAAAACTACTTGAATCGAGCGATTTGCTGAACTTGAGTTGTCGCAACTCGTTTACACGATTCTCGACAAATGAGGTCCAGGCTTTCTTGTTTGCTATTTAAAACAAAAATGTCTTCCTATGATGACTGTCATCGAACAAGCTATAGCATCTGTAATATCCAAGACCATCATTTATTCGAGGTTTTTTTTTTCTTTGAAGCGAAAGTCGTTGCGCCAGCGATGGGTTATAGACAAGAGAGAAACCGCACAGAGCCGCTGAGCTGCGTCGACTCTTACACACAGAAAGGGTTGCTTTCCTGCATGACATGGACGTCTCAGTGGGCAAGACGGCGAACCTATGCGCAACTCTGCTACCTAAATGTAGCATATACAGAAACTCTAGCGACATGGTACGAGCAGTGCCACCAGGTGGTAGTATGTGCACGCGCAAGTTTTTGTGACGTATCCTCGTCCGCGCGTCGCTTCTTCGATCGGCTGCTTCGTCTGCTGTGTGCTGCACGTGTGGCATCTTTCGCGCCATCAACGATGGACGAACTGCCCGTCGCGAGCAGACAATCGAGAAGGCGATGCGCAAGCTGTCGTTTGTTTGTTTGTTTGTTTGTTTGTTTGTTTGTTTGTTTGTTTGTTTGTTTGTGTGTGTGTGTGTGTGTGTGTGTGTGTGTGTGTGTGTGTGTGTGTGTGTGTGTGTGTGTGTGTGTGTGTGTGTGTGTGTGTGTGTGTGTGTGTGTGTGTGTGTGTGTGCGTGTGTGTTTTGGTTCTTGACGTCATCACAACTAGCCACGCTGCTGCGTGAAGTCACCAGTATTAGTACTGTAGCCTTACGTCAAGTTAGTGTCAATGTCAGCAGGTGCGCCGCGAGAAAATTGATTTTATTATCAAAATAAAATATATTATCAGCATTTGGTGAGCGTCACACTTTCTCGGAGCCATCTCTGTATACAGGAGATATATATGGCAGAGTAAACTCGCCTCCGAAAAAAGGTTTCAGTCCCTCTTTAATGCAACCTACATCGAATTCAACGAAACTCCACACTTGAAAATGCAACTTGGATCCCTGCTGCAACTATCGACGTGTCAAAATGCTATGAAAGTACTATAGCGTTTTTTTTTCTTTTTTTAACCTTCAGAGCTTATCTATCTACTACGATTGGTTGGTTGGGTCCTGGCTGTGAATTGTGTGGCAATAGGTGTGGCAATCCTCTTTTCGTTTGTTCGTGCTTTTTTCCTACACTGTTGAAATTTTTTTAACGATGAACTACCAAGTCGCGCAAAAACTCACGTAAATAGGAGTTTTTTTAATGCTCGAAACATAATTTGTACACAAGCAAAAATATTTGTGTGGTGTTTTTGTTTTTTTATCAAAAATTTATTAAGGCATCAATTTTTAAAGTATTATTTAGCGAAATTAAAATTGTTACCCATATATTCCTCTCTCTCATAGTAATGATGATGATTATTATTGCGATGATGCCAGCAGAAACATTCGTGCATAGTGACTGTGGGGGAAGGGTTATCGGGATTGGAAGAAATAGAAATAAGTGGTCTAGCACCATTGCAATAAATGTTTGAAACTCTTGATGCAACGTACCATATTTATTCTAAACTTTCACATGTTCGCTGCCTTCAAAGCTCCTGTGTGTTTCAATGGTGTTTCATCAAGGGTGTCCATCAAAGTTATTCATCAAGGTTTCAATGGTGTTCAAGGAGGTTGTTTCCTCATTTGTGTTTGAAGTGTGTTTCATGAGTGTTTTAAGGGTATTTCAAGGATGTTTCAACCACCGCTTCGCGGTCATTACCAGTGGCCGCTTTTCCCAAAACTTCAAAATGGCCATGGACTATTCGTAGGAAGGGCTTGGATTTGCCCATCTGACTCGACCGGCTATCACCACTCATTAAAAAGTCAATTGTGTTAATTTCTATATTTACTGCCGTAATTAATTTTGTATACATCTCAAGATGCATTCTGCCACAGGAACGGCAACGCCGCAAGTAGCACGCAGATGCCTCCTTTCTATGATTTAAAAAAATATTTGACACATTCGAACACCCTGTATATGACGACTGAGTTTCATATCACGAGATTCCACAAGCGACCTCATTCTGGCAATAGCTCATTCAGACAGGAGAAGAATATCTTATATTGTGTCAACATAATGCTCATACGAAGGCGGTGCGACAAATGAGCTTAGATCCAAGGTAATTGCAAACCTGTAAGTTATAATATCCAGAGTTTACGTCCCAAAACCACCGATTGATAGGGAGAGACGCCGTAGTAAAGGGCTCTGGCGTTTTCGACGGCCTTTAACGAACACCCAAATGTGAGCGCATGGGCCTATAGCCTTTTCGCCTAAGTTTGCATATCTGTGCCGCACGCAACCTGATTCCAGTCTTCAATGGCGTGAGAATGAAACAGTTCGGTAAATTTCTGGTCATATATTATTGCATGTGAAAAGAGTGAAATGAGCCACTAAGTCAGAATGAAACAGCGATGCGCATCGCACCCAGGCGCACAAACGCACACACACGCACGCACACATAAAGAGAGAGACAAAACAACGTATTACTAATAATTACTGGGATTTGACATGCTCAAATGACGTTTGATGAGCACCGCCTTAGTGGGAGACTCCAGATTAAATTCCTCACCCTGGCGTTACTTACCATTCCCCTAAATCCAAGCGCACGTGGGTCCTTTTCAATTTCGCCCTTCGAAATGTGGCCGTCGTGCCCCGGAATCGAACCCGCGTCCTTGATCAGCGTGACATCTTGCGTAAGTTATCATGGCCGGCTGATTGGACAATGCTATAACGCTATACACATTCATTCTGCTTCGAAAATATAGAGATGTTTCCAAGGTCAAGATTGCCATGTGTTCCGCGTTTCTCCGGGGTGGAGATCAACTGTGGAAGTATACTGTCTCCGCGCACCACAAGCTTTCCCTAAAACACGAACCAGGTGTCCTGGCAGCTGAATTTTAGTGTCCGACTGACGAGAAACCGAAAGTTCCTCCACGTCAGTGGCCACAAATGCAAGGTCTTTTTCTGCGAACCTTTAAAGCGGCCCTGCAACACTTTTTGAGCATGGTCAGAAAACGCTGCCCATCGGTATAGTGTAGAGGCTCCCGACAACACATGAGCCAAAAAATATAGCGCAGCATGCCACCTGAGATTCACAATAAATTATCAAAGTCAGCTAAAAGTAGTTTTCTCTTCTCTCAACAAATTGTGGAAAATAATCTCAGTAAGCCCATCTATCAGCCATTGGCTGATTTGAACAAGGTGCGCTCGGTTAGAGAGGTCGCCGCGAGAGGCCGTCATTTGTCCACGCGTGCGCATGCTATCGCACTGTAAAGACCGCGTATTCGAAGAAAAAAAAAGAAAAAAATGCTCAGGGTCACGAGGCACTAGTGACGTTTTTTGTTTGCCCCTCCCATCCCTCCCTGTTCACCTTCCAGCGCTTTCGTCGAGTCGAGAGAAGAGAGAATGTAATTGCAGCGCGTGACAAATTTTTGTAACTTCGCTCGTACTGGACGTATTTCATTTCATTTCATTTTATTTCCTTAAGGACCCGCGAGGGAGTATTACATAAGCGGTGGGTGATTATAAAGACAAAACATAGAAGCCAAAGATTTAACATAGAAAGTGCTTATTGATATTTTCTATTCTTAAAATTTTTGCGGCGTTCAATTCGTTCTCCAGTGATTAATTCCATGGTTACTCAAAAAAGTGTTCCAGGGCCCCTTTAAGCGTTCTACGGTGTGTGTCGAAATTACGTAGCCAGGAGGGGGTGGTGGATCTAAATTTTCACTCAATTTGTCAGCTTTGTTTGCACACATACAAGTACACATGAACACGCATAAAGTACAGTTGACCCCCCCCCCCCCCGCCCCACCTTTTTTTTACGAAAAGAATTTCTAGCTACGTTTGTGGTGCATACAAAGAGTGTATTGAGTACCCGCGCGAAATTGTTCTCCCGACACGTTATGATTTCTCTCTTCTTCTTCAGCCACGCACTCCAGAGGCTGCCAGAAGGGCAACAAGGAGAAGAAACACTGACACGGACATTCCAACAAGACACGACGAACTCTGCCCCGAGTGTCCAAAATCCTAAGAGGCGGGCTCACGCGGGCGAACACAAACGCACACCTTATGGGCTCGTGCATACCGCGTGCGTGTATAAACGCCCCATCCACGCCGTTTACGATCGAAACAAGGGCGTCTACGCACGTACAGCGCATATTGCAGCAAACGGGCACACACTTCACGGCCGTGCGTGTCGAGCCGATTCCAATGGGCAGAAGAGGCTGCGCCGCGGCAGCTGCGTCTACGGCCGCGTGACCAGTTGAAGCACCGTCGTGCCGTCTGCTCCGGTGGTCACTGCTCCTGCCTCCGCGAAAGGAAGCGAAGCTTCGCCAATCGGTTTCCCGCGTACGCGAGCCGTGCCTGCCGGCGGGGTCCGTTATTATTTGTGCTAGGTGCGATCGAAGGGTGAACCACCCGATCGCTCGCCCGCCGCTCAAGACTGTGGAGAAGCGCCTTTGCCGACATGTTTCCTCAAAAGCGGTGCCGCGGGCCAATTACAATAGTAACACCTCGTTGTCCCGCGGTTCGTGAGAAGGGGAAGAGGGGGGATATACAACCATGGCTCGGGTGCGTTCGGCGGCTTGAGAAGAGCATGACTGCGAAGTTACAACCAGGAGCACGACATTCCAAGCAGAGCTAAAAGGAAGAAACAAAAAACGCAATGATGGGGCCATTTTGAAAACGTTAATACTGCAAGTGTGAACAGCTCAACGTACTTTGATCTCTAAGCTTGATGCGATCCCGGCTCTCCGCCTAAAGAGGCAACCAGTCCTGAAAATCCGTTTGACAACAGCTGCGCAGGATATAAAACACAGCCTATAGTAAACGGAGATAACTGTTTCCAGTATTGCATTCAATATGGTTATGCGTTAGCGATTTAACCGCCCACCACGAAACGCTTTTGACGAGTGCCTAACCTGACTAGGAACCGACGTGCAAGAACGTGTGGCACGCCTGTGGCACTGACCCTCCCGCGGACTAGCAAGGTTGGGTGAGGGTGTGGAGAGTGAGTACACGACCTCGTAACTGACGCCTCTGCTTCTATAGCGTTAAAGGGTGATAATCACCAGCATAAGATTCATGAAATAACGTCACTTGGAATAGAGCCGCATGTAATCACAGCATACGATGCAGTTGACGCTTGACGGTCACGTTGTCGTTAACGGGCAGCAATAATCGCGTCCAGAAAGATGCTTTGCTGAGCGGCTTGTTGCGTCTTGAAGGAGGCAGCACAAAATAGAAGAAACAAAAAAAAACAATTTAAATGTCAAGAACCACACAGACAACGTGCTAACTTTCAACCGGAAGTCAAACCTGATTGTTCTATTCAACCACTGTTAGACACACTTCTAGTGTTCGTCGGTAGACTTAAACCACCACATGATGAGTCCGTACAACAGGTCTGGATGTTCTATGTCCAGTGCTAACAAGCCTTCGGAAGGCACCATGAACCTACAATCTACAGTGGAATGTGGTACGCCTGAAGTCCTTCGTCCACTATTGTTGAACACAGCAGTCTAGTTTAAGCGTACGTGTATCATTTTTATGCTATTTCTTTCCTCAATCTTTTCATCCATTAGTTCCCTTCCCTCTTGTGAGATAGCAAACCAGACGCTCGTCTGGTTGACCTTTCCTTTTTTTTTCCTAATCCGACTCCTCTACCTCCTCAATTTAGCTGAGAGAGCACACATATATGAGGACACGTGCTAAGACACACATAGTAAAAAAAAAGAAAGAACAATGACAAAGGAAGCCTAGAACTTCGCTTATATAGCCATTAGAAATCAGGTAATCAATTCAAAGGCATACAGCATGATGAAAAGCCCCGCGACAGATGTTTCACCTAACCTGTTTAATAAAGTATGCCTAATCAATCTCTCGTGCAACATTGCCCTTTAATCTCGGTGGTGTCTGGAACTGAACGCACACGAGTGCAGCCGCAACGTTGCGAAAAATGTCAACATGGTTGTTACCCCACAAAATCCTTTGGATCCAATAATCTGCTATTTTAACAGCGGTGCGTCGGCCCAACATTATACTTTCCACGTGATAACGAAACATCATATACGACTGCAACCAACTACTTTTTCACGGTGGCTTCTCACCTTCTTGTAGACCGCTGCACAAAATCTGCCATGCCTGGTGCCTGCCGAAAGGGCTACATTGCATCCCGTGGCTACCTTTTCCAGACGATAGGGCACTCCGTGAAGATGCGGGATGCTATAGTAGCAATATTCTCCTAATTTTTATTCTAATTTGACTGTAATCGACTGGCTTCCACTTTCATCGTTTACAGAATCCTTTTGCCTAAGATAGGAGAGTGGCACTTCGGTAACCGTGAAAGTTTGAGCCTGTGAAGCCGTCTAGCAAAACTGGTTTCCACGCGATCTGAACAAGACTCCTCAAGCGACGCCTTGAAACAAGAAACCATCACAGCCTTTCTAACCACCTTTGAATGCCTCGAATAGAAGTCAAGAGTGGGTGTTACACTACGGGGAGCGTGCATTCGCGCAACATGATTCCTATCAAGAAGACATATTCAAGTTTGCAAAATGCGTGCACCCGTTCCCAAGATGCTCGCAACTAAACCGCAGCTATGACCCTCTTGCTTCGAGTACTTTCAATATTTACCCTCGCGTCAACACACATGCAAGCATCTTCCAAAACGAAGATAATCATAGCCTTTCAAAGAGCGTACAAACAGAACGCATAGAAGAGACCACCAAAGACAGGCGCTGTGTGTTATGTTTTTGCACTGTTTGAAAAATTATGTGTACGTATCAACAAGCTCCCTTTATCACCATTTTGAAGCTCACATAATCACCAACCTGCCTATAAATTTTCATCGTTACACGTTCCAAGACAATTCTAAACCATGGTCGAGCGCACTCGAAAAGATTTCACTGTGTACAGGCGAAAAAAATTCACTCGTAAAACCTAAACAGATTCACGTACTCTTCACGATAACGGCATTCTGACACTCTCACGGGACCCGAAAGCAAAAGGCAGTGAACATGACGTCCCTTTCAAGAAGTCCTATGTGGTGAAATGATTCCGAAGCCACTAAATGCATTGCTTCTCATATCCATGCAGAAGCCACATTGCTTGGAGGCGATAAATTGAGACACTTAAGCAATCGATCAGCAAACTTATATTCTCAAATCTAGCTTTCCGATGGCTCTTTGAATCTCGATGTGAGGGATCCCAAACAAAAACTTACTGCTCGAGAAGTTTCATGTGTATGTGTAGTGTTCTGTAAGTTTACTTATCAGGATTTCCTAGGTATCCTGTGAAATGTTCTTGACTCTTGCGGTTACGTGGCTGCCACGTGAGGCGGCTGAACTTGTAGGTACAAGCACATGACCACCGGAACCAGCTTTGCAGTGTCTCAGGCCTAGCTCTTAGCTGCGACACTGTTCAGCGGTTCAGCACACCCACCGAAATGAAGTCGACTATAGAGATAGCGGAATACTGAACGGTGCTTTGCTGATGACAGACCGAGCAAATAGGTGTACCTCACAGGTCCACACTACAAGCCCCGAGAAAGTCGACATACAGGTGTTTGCTTCATAAGCAGTGTCCACTTCCCAGGGGGTGCTACGTAGCTCTGATTGGACGGCCCAGTATTGAATGCATTGGCCGCTAGAGACAAGAAGAAGATAAGACACATGTAGGCATCAACCTTTTATTACAGCTATGGTTCTCCGCCTTATGGCGGGGAGAGACACTGCCGTTGTTTTCGCATATTGTCCTACCACGGCTCTATTTCGCTTCTTCTGTATACGCTAAGCTTTGTATTAGGATGCTGCAGCCACCACGCTGTATACACGGGGCCTGCTAAAGCAAGCTAGCAAGCAATCCTCTCCAGGCTAAGTCGATCGATTGTTGACGAGGCCTCAGAATGGAGACAGGAGTGCAGCAAAATTTAGCGGTTGGCAATTTCCGAAATAGCGTTCGAAATAGCGGACAGACAACAAGAGATTTCGATGGACTCAACCGAAGCATCACAAAGGCGGCATGACGGGTCTGAGTAAAATATTTCATTACCACGTCGCAGGCATGGTCATATTATTCCCTCGAGTGGAATTCATAGTGTTGCTGGTTTCGCCTTATACGAAACCCAGAAATTTCGACCGAACCTCGACCTGGTATATCCACGGCTTATTTATTTATTTATTTATTTATTTATTTATTTATTTATTTATTTATTTATTTATTTATTTATTTATTTATTTATTTACAGGTTACTGCTAGCCTGGGTGCCAGGCTTTGAGCAGGTGTGGGCGATACAAAAGAAGAAAACAGGATAACATACAAGCATAACAATACACTTCTAAGGGTACACTTTGAACCAGAAAAAAAAATCATGCCGAATTCAACAGGGCATGAAGAAAGGATGAGACATCAGAACAGAAGTCAGTGGCATGCTTTGGCTTACTAGCCAAAGCATGCCACTGATTTCTATACAGTGAAGCATGTCATGTAGGCTTGGCTAAGGTACTCGACTGCTGACCCGCAGGTCACGGGATCGAATCCCGGCGGCGTCGGCTGCATTTTTGATGGAGACGAAAATGCTGTATGCCCGTGTGCCCAGCTTTGGGTACACATTAAAGAACCCCAGGTGGTCGAAATTACCGGAGCCCTTCAGTACGGCGTCTCTCATAATCAAATGGTGGTTTTGGGACATTAAACCTCACGACGATAGTTATAGCGCGAGAACAGGACGACACATAGACGCGCTATAACTATCGTCATGTCATACCAACTAGCCCAAGCTACCACAATTGTAAGTTAAACATCACGTATCAATCAATAAATGTCGTGTAGGCTTCACCGCGATCAGCAGAATACTGCAGTAAAGCCACTCTGCAAAGCAAGGGGAGGTGATGGACAGAAAATGAGTCCGTGAAAGAAATGAGAAGATGTCACCAAAAAAAAAAAACACTACGGCAAAAATACTTCTTTTTAAGCCTTTGATGAGATGAAAATGAAACAGGCAGCGCGCAGCTAGTAATATTACTGGGGAGGTGGGGTGTAGTGGATGTGTTCGTATGCCTACGTGTATATGTATACGCATGCGAAATTGAAAACGTCTGGAGGAGGAGGCTTCTAAATTTTTTCGCCTTGTTACGCCAATGAGAGAGAGCGTGTGTGTGCGCGTGTGCGTGCACGCATGCCGCAATATTATGATCATGGCGCCGCATTGCTTGACATAGATAGAAAGATAGAAATCGTTAAGATAGGCTGAAGAGAAAAACACTTATTGGCAAAGTTGATCATGTCATATTAAATTTGCCGATAATTTCTACGTCAGAAATTTAACCACTTAATCTAACTGACCGTGACAGTATTTCGCAAAATGCAGTGTACCCAGACTAATGTCCCCAGGCAATGCCCACTTGTAAGCTTTTTTTATAATTACACTGTCCGCTGCATCCATTGGCTTTGCCGCGGTGCTATTCAAGCGCGAATCAGCTTGCACTGAACTGCATTGAGCATGAAAATATATTGTTGTTTGTTTCAGTATTACATCATGCCTGCGCAATGAACCACGACACAAAGCGTCAATTCATAGGCATAAAGCGCGCGAAAGCACATATTCGTCGACATCGTCACTGTTCCTAATTTACGTATGTTTGGCCTATATACAAATTCTGGCTCAATTAATAATGCTAGATTTGGGTGCACGCTAAAAGACCCCAAGTGATCGGAATTTCTGGAGCCCTCCACTACGTCATCTCTCACAATCAAATGGTGATTTTGGGAAGTTATATGCATCATCAATTAAAGATGTGCTACTGGGCACGTGTCAATTCTTTGCATTCTGCTACGAGGCCACTGTCTACTATGGTATGGTACGAAAAAAAACTTTATTTAGGTCCGTCTGAGCAATAATTAGCACGTAGCAAGCCACTCCCACGTAAGGATAGATAGGCCTAACCTGTCCGCCATGTCGTGGGCCCGTTGAACTGTTCATAGCTGCGTCCTTAAATCCGTACTGCGTAGCGCCGCATCCCACTTTGACGATGTAACGTTTTCAACCCGTAGCGCATGACACCGCCAGAGCATATGATCTAAGCTGGCAAAGTCTGAGCAAAGCGCGCATGTGTTTGACGTCTGAATTTCTGGGTATATTTTGTGCAAGAGTGTGGGACGGGGATATCCCCCGACCTGCAGGAGTCTGAGCGTCAATACCTGATGACTGTTCAGTTTACCGCGCGGTGGCGAATACTTTCGCCTTCTCAGATAAATGTTCGTGCAAAGTTCATTATTAGCAATTGGGGGATCTTTGTTGTCCAGATCCTCGTCGTCCCGCCGTTCAGTAGCTACGCAATCTACGACTCCTCGCGCAGCTCTGTGGGCCTTACGTTGAAGTTGGTAGGAGCGCCCTGGATCTGTCCCATGTGAGCTGGAAAGCAGACGATTGTGTGTTGTTGTACATCCTTACTTCTCAGGATCCGCAAGGCTGATTCCAAGATGATGCCCCTACTGAATGCTCGGACTGCTGATCTCGAGTCACTGTATAGTGTTGTTCTCCCGTCGTATAGCAGGGCTGTTATCATCAGACTCCCTGGCTTGGCGCCGTTCAGACACGTGAGATATTGTGGCTGAATCTCTACTGATTTCTTTCGGGTCAGCGCTCCCAGATTTCCACTAAGGGCGGCGACAACATGGAAGTCGTTTTTCAAGTTTTCCAGGGCCCTCGGCGCCCCTCGTAAAGCCCTTTGGACACGCCTGACCGACTGACAAAATAGGAAGAGCTGTTGGCCGTCGAGGCGGCTTGCTTTGTCGTCAAGGTGCCCCGGGCAAAGTTGCCAGCGTCAGAACCATCTGCGGATGCATTTCCCACGTTCTCCGCGGTGCCTTGATGCCGCTGTTTCCACAAGTCATGGACTGCCCGGCGCCGTATACCCATCGCTGCAACGGACTACAGAGTTAATTCCCACACGTGGGACTCAACGACTCCATGCTGTGTGGTGTCGAGCGTGGTGTGCAGTGTTTTCTCCCTCACCATGGGACGAACTGGGCGTGCCTCGATCTTACCGCTTTCGTGATTTGGGAAGGAGCCGGCGTTTCACCTTTTCCTTTTGGGGGCGGAAGTGAAGATTGCAAAATTCATTGGACTGTCATGGTCCCCGTTTTTTTTTTCTGCAGAGAATCCTGGGAAGGCCAGGACAGAAAACGCGAGTGCCGAGGCACTGATGTGTTCGGGGGTCTGCCCATAAGACCGGAGCCACGCCAAGTCCCAGTGAGATGTCGAGGAGAGAGCCGGTGCGGTTAACAGGAGCGTTTATTTACATTATATACAGGTTCAAGGTAGCGTGACTACAATGTTGTTTTTTTGTGTGGCATGCCTCGAGCGTCTCTGCGCTCGCATTTTTGAAGTCCATATGTTCCCAGGATCCCTTGCAGGGGAAACAATGAAACCCAGGATGGTCCAATCAAATTGTCCTCTTCGCCTCCGCCCTTGAAATGGGAGGGTGAAACACCACCTCCTTCCCAACCCAGAAAAAGGGTGGAGAAGCATGCCCAGTTCGTACCATGGTGAGGGAGGAAACACTGCACAAACATTGCACCAGGCACACGACACAGCACAGCGCGAAGATGTTGGGTTCTATGTAGAAATATAGTCCGTAATCCGTTGCACTGAGCAGTCAACAGCCCATGGCAAGCCGCGGTTTGTAGAAACGGTGGATGGCGGCACCACAGAGAACTTCAGAACGCTCTTGAACATGGACCTCAGTCGCTTGGCGCATTGTCCGTGGCACTCCGACGAGCAAAGATGTACAAAGATAATTACCCTATTTAAGCCGCTTTGATTGTAAGCAGCCCTTCATAGGCTGTTAGTCAGGCAGGTAAGTTCAAAGGGGTTTTTAGAGGGGAGACATCTGCGCCGCGAAATTCCAAGTACGGTTAGCGTGTCGTTGTTGCTTTTGATTCACCTCTGGGAGCACTGTCCAGCAACTGTCTCACGTTTAAGCGGCGCCATGCCAGGGAGGCCGATCACAACAGCGCTCCCGACAAGCTCCCTGAAGCTTTAATCAGCTTTCACTGAGAGCTTCCATGATCCTGCTCCAACCATGCAGTACCACGCTATCTGTAAATAATGCAAATAAAAGTTACTGTTCAGAAATCCGGGCTCCTCTCCTCGACATCTCCCCGAGACTCTGGCTGGCTCCGGTCCTCTGGGCAGACCCTGACTACATCAGGGCTAAGGCTATTGCGACCTGTCCGGCAACCTCGGTTGTTGTGCTCCGGACCGACGAGGTGTGTGTAACGCCATCTTGATGAACAGTGACTGCAACGAATGCTTTTCCGTTTGAGTACCGTGCAGCGTCAACAAAACAGCAACTCCGGGCATGTGCATGGGTACTCTCCAGGAGAGCTTTAGCCCTAGCCCGTCGTCTGCCTACATCGTATTCAGGGTGGACACTCCGAGGTATGGGTGCCACGGTAATACGATCTCTTTGTTTTCCAGGAACACTACCAAAACTGGTATCGATTTCTCTCGGGTGAACCCCAAGCTCTTTCAGGATGTTTCTCCCGGCACTGGTGGTAGAAAGTCTCGTGAACAGCGCCCTCTCTTGTGACTCAGCTATCTCTTCCAGCGTGTTGTGCACGCCGAGGTGAAGCAGCCTCTTCGAGATCTTATACATGGAAAGCTCGCGGGCTCTCTTTACCGCTTCTCTTATTAGCGTGTTCAATTTGTCCCCTCCGACCTTTGTCAGTTGTGCATCGCCACTATGTAGGTGACGTGACACATCTCGAAAGCATGCACCAACCTGATTAGGTTGTGCAACCCTTCTTATCAACCTCAGGGTGTTGTCTGTTTTCCTTGTGAGATTCAGTGCAGTCTAGATAGTTGAACCGTTTTACTGAATCATCATACCCAGAACGCGGAGGGTGTGCACCCTGGAAATGATACCACCCTCATTTATTCTTAGCGTGATGTCGATGTCCCCTACAGGCCTCCAACCTTTCGGTTTGGGGCCCCTGCGCTTGGAGTTGTACAGTAGCAGCTCTGATTCCCGCGGTGAGCATCGGAGTCCAGTAGGTTCAAGGTAGCTTTCTGTGACCTTGACGGCATCTTGAAGTGCAGCTTCCAAATGCCCATCACTTCCCCAGGTGCACCATATGGTGACATCATCTGCATATATGGTATGATTAATGCCATCGACCTCCGAGAGTTTTTCTGACAGCCCAATCATGGCGCGGTTAAAGAGTGTAGGGGATATGACCGACCCCTGTGGCGTACCTTTAGAAACAAGTTTAATGGAGTCTGAAACGAGGTCTCCAACAGAGTGCTGCTTCTCTGCCCGCAAAAAAGGATCTCGTGTAGTCATAAAAGTTCTTGCACAAACCAAGGCTCGAGATCATTCCCAATACACAGGAGAGTAGGATATTGTTAAAAGCCTTCTAAGTCAAGGCTAAGAATGGCTTTCGTGTCTTTCGTGTTACGATCAATTTTTTACACACTTCGTGCAGGTTTTAGCCACTTGAGCCACCCGATCTCCTGACTTCTTGATTCTCATTCTTGATTAGCTTCATGGCATCTTGAGTAGAAAGCACAGGTCTGAAGCCTGTCATGTTGTGGGGATGTGCGTCATTGTCTTCCAAGTATCGAGAGAGTCTGTTCAGGATTGCGTGCACGGCTACCTTGCCCACACACCGTAAGTGAGCGAGATGGGCCTAAGATTGTTGAGATTGGGTGGCTTTCCAGGCTTGAGAATGAGGATGACGGAGGCCTTCTTCCATAGTTCTGAAACATTTCCATTGCTTTATGACTGGTTGATGAATTCACTGAAGTGCTCTACTGATTTGTCATCCAGGTTCCTTAGGGCCCTGATAGATATCTTGTCTGTACCGGGTGCCGATTTGCCATTTAGGTTGTGTATGGCGTTCCGGACTTCTTCAACTCCAAACTCTGCGTCCTACTCCGGGTTCTCAACGCCTTGTAATCCTTGAGGGGACGATCATCCATCGAGCTGGAATTCACCTGTAGACTTGCTCACAAGCGTCCGTATAACTTCATCGCTCGTAGATTCCTGCCTGGCTGCGTGCAAAACGAGTCCAAGCGTGCTTCTGGTTCGTTTATTGGACTTGGTATTTGTCTCGTCTAGCAATGGCTTGAGGAGGTTTGAGGGCCTAGCACGGCGTACTTGACCATCGATGGAATTACAGACACCATCCCGCTGCTACCTGGAAAGGACCTTGCAATGCTCCTCTATTGTTTTGTTGACTTCGGCAATCTTCTTTCGAAGCCTTCTGTTGAGACGCTGCCCCTTCTATCTGGACAGGAGGGACCTCTTGGCGTCGATCAGATGTGCCAGTCTGCTATCCATCTTCTTGACCGGGAGGTCCATGCTAACTTCCTTGGTGGCAGCCTTGACATCTCGTGCAATCTGGTCGGTCCAGCGTTCGGGATGGGGCTTCTCCTCGTCTTCCACTTAATGCTCCTTAATCTTGCGAAATTTGTCCCAATCGGTGACCATAAACTTGCGAAGTTTTCTCTGCTCTGCCTGCAGGGTCGTGGCCAGGATGTAGTGGTCCCTACCCAAGTCTATGTCTCCTATTGAAAAAATGCGTAAATGTACGTGCTATTTATGTTGTACTTCTCATACACCTTTCATCATGATTGTTTTCTTACTAAATACCGCAAAGTCCTGGGGAATCGGCACGTCGACGTTCATTTAGATTCAGAATGCCAATTCACGCAAACGTGCACATTGAATTTAGTTAATTTATTGAGCGCTGAATTTAGCGTTTTACACACATTATAGAATGTACGTTGGATCTTATTTTTTTTCTTTTCCTTGCTTCTCATGTCAGCTATTGGATATATCCTGTCACGGCGGACTTTCATGCTGTGTGATCGACGCAGCTGACGGTGAAGATGCATGGCACGCGTTTCGAGCATTTGCTGCCAGTAAAAATCTCGCATATCTTTTATTGCGCCCTTTTAAAGGCTTCCAAAGCGAAAGGCTTACTGGCTGTTCCATAGCCTCCTATATAGTTGTGCATGCACACCCTATATGAGCCACGCAAGTAGATCCCTGCGTGGAGTTGTGCTTTCGAAAGTTGTTTCACTTAGTTGTTTTGCGTGTTTCGCATAGCCCTTCTGTTGCAGCCAGGCGAGCGTCATTGACGTGAGATCTCATAGGGGCAACGGCGGAACACCTGGCGTTTGAAAGGCGTGCGTGCGCGGGAGTCGTGACCGGCCGACACCCCGTTCGTCCCCACCCACACCACGGCTTCCCGCATTCGATCCCACTGGCATGAGTTGCGTGTTATTGTACTCCGCAGTCATCCACCGGTAAGAAGCGACGTCGAGGGCGAAGCTACGCCGCGTCTCCTTTTGTGCTTTGTTTCATGCAGCACCTTCTCCTCGCACTCGCAAGTGTGCGCAAACAACACTCGTGAGGTGCACCGCCACTTGTGCTGAATAAGCGCCCACGCGTCTCGCTGTTACGCCGCGCGAGCATTGGTACAAGGCTTTTATTTTAAATGCGAAGCCTTTCTTAGCGAACTTCGGCGACTTCAAGCGTATCTATCTATCTATCTATCTATCTATCTATCTATCTATCTATCTATCTATCTATCTATCTATCTATCTATCTATCTATCTATCTGCCTACGACCTTTAGCTCTCCTGGCTGTGTCAATAATGTTACCGATACCAACATAGGTATGGCTTAACAGTACTGTATACGATGAGAATAAGTTACTAGTCATAACATGAAAATTATGACATGTATCTGATGAATGTCATGATTTACATTTAATGATCTTGCTGCTCTTACGGTGGTTTCGTTCACATGACATATTGAAAAACTTGTATGGTATGAAATGACTGCATGCGAACATAAGTGACAGACGCTAACGTGGAAATCATGACGCATGTTACGTAATTCATGGCTACAAGCCACTCTAATAGTGCACTCGCGGTTGTTTCGCTAGCTTCACATATACCAAATGTGGTATTACAGGACGTGAACAGATGACAAAGGTATATGACTGGTGAACACATGATAATCATGACATGCGCATGATGTAAAACATGACTACATGCTACGCTTATAGTGCACTTGCGGTCGTTTCACTAGCTTCACACATACGAAATTCGGTGTTACGTGACGTCAGTGGATGACGAAGGTATATGAGGGGTGCAAACACGACAATGATGATATACGTGTCATGTAAGAACATGACAACACACCACGCTGATACGCTCGCGGCCGTTTCACTGGCTTCACATATATTAAATTTGGTATTACGGGACGTGAATGCATGATGAAACTATATCGCTGGTGCAAACATAATAATCATGACATGGTTGTCATGTAAAACATGACTACATGCGACACTCATAGCGTGCTAGTGGCCTTTTCGCTAGCTTCGCTTATACCAAATTTGGTATCACGTGAGGTGGATAGACGACGAAGGTAAATGACACTTCCAAACATGATAATCATTACATAAAAGTCATGAACGGTATAAATTACGTCGACCTCGTAACGTTCTCCTGATTTTAAAGTGACACATCAACCTTCCTCATTCGTGCTCCGCATATCATCGATTCGCACTGTACGTGGGATCTGCCTATATTTCTTTTTCTCAACGTACTTGTTTTTATGGTGAAAGCATTGCCCAACGCAAAACTTTATTGTGAGGAACTTAATGCAATAGGCTCAGTCATAAATGGGGCACGTTTGCCAACAATCGTGTCCGTGGCAACATACTACAGATGCAATGAACACATCTGTATACGCCCACTGCATGCATAATATACGAATGTAAGTACCATCTACAAAGAAGCAAACTCTTTGCCACACTATATGGTTGGAGGGGTGGAATCAAGGGACCACATGACTCCAGAAACCTACGTGGAAGATCTGGGGGAGGCTCAGCTACAAGCTCTGGCAACTTCTACGCATCGCTATTATTCGGCATCAAGTGAAACATCAGATAACGGCGATGGTGATAGGCGCTGCTTACTGGCGCAAATGCAAGCTAGGGCTAAGAATAGTTAATCTGGTGATGGAGAGCATTCAGTGGACTCGGCGTGCGCAGCGTTCTCCTTTGGGGGGTGGGGATGGCAGGAAGTTGCACTGCAGCGACCTCATCCCCGCTGCTCAAGCCCAAAGAAAACCATTCTCCGCAATGGAAGCAAAATTTCCAGCGAAGAGTTGACGTGCTCCTAACCATGGCCTTGTCCCGGGCTTTCAATGAATAAAGATGAGAAGTAAACAGTTCTTTGAATGCAAGATCAGGTGTCCTCACCAGCCATCATTCTTATAAACATGTGTAGCCTGCACGTCAAAACATGAAGACAAATGTCCTACTTAGTAAAGGCAGAATTGGCGCTTAGATGACTAGGGAGGGCAGCCGCTCCCCCTGTGCCCAACTACGTGTGGACTAATGGTTATTGTGGCGTGACCTTACAGAAGTCTAAATCTATGAGCTATAATTTGCTTAAAATGCATAATTAAAATATGGCAATCACATGTAGGAGGGTATGCTATGAATGAGCGATGTGAAGCAATAGCATGATAAGGCGACATGTCTTATAACCCCCGCTTCGCGGACACCGATGACACAGCAAAACTGCATGGTGGTATTCCCTTCGTCAGGCAAACGCATTTCTGTGTTTTGCAAGTCTTTCAGAAATGTCGTATCACTCTTCTTTCTTAAACACTCATTGTTAAGCTTTGAGGTGGTATGGTATAGCCACCACCTTTTGCAACCGCAAAGTGAAAGTGCTATCAATTCGGTAACGCGCACACCATTTCTTGGGTTGCCTTCTTCCTTTTTTAGTGGAAGCGTGTAGTGGAATGTACCAGTTTCTGTGGCGCCTGTGTATTTATGACGATGATAGTTTTCTTATAGGCCACACAGATCTCCGTGGCGCAAACTCGTTTGCTGGGCTATCTATTTCCTTTAGGCGTGCCAGTGGTGAGTAACGGGATTTACTCAATGTCCGTGGCGTATACCCGTTTATGATGTCCAGAAGCGTGAAAGGCTCAACCAGAAACAGCTTCTCTGTTTAAAGGACAAGTGACGACAAATAACGAGTGGCACACGCTGACAGCTTCACAAGTTCCCTCTAGTACGTAGCTCTAGTATACAAGGACCCGGAGGCACGTGCCCGCCTATTGATGGCTGCACTGCTTCAGCCGCTCAGCCACAGAGATGAGCGGCCCAAGGCTGCCGTGTCTGAGCACATGCAGAAAGGTCTTGGAACCAAGAGAGGAGTGTATCCCTCCCCATCAAGAACTATGGTGGCCGCTTTTAGAGCAGCACGTCAAGAACCCGCTCCGCCAGAAGGCACGAGCTCATCAGCAGTCCATGGCGGGGCTCACCTGTTTCTCTGGTTGAATTGATGGATCAGTATGCCAAAGCTGTGGGCTTTGGCGCCCCAAATGACAGCAACCAAGTGGAGCACTGTCTTCCTCCGTTTGTCCGGCTTCCAAAGCCGGTCAAACTCGGTCTCCTGACGCGCTGTATAAGTGTGCCGTAAATGGCAAACCCCGTTGCAAACTTACTTGAAAGATGGAGTGATTATATAGGGAGTGATTATATGGAGTGATTATATCTTCATGGAGTGATTATATATTATTTCCTTGTTTTAACTGGGGCAAGAAAGGGAGTAAGCTGGATGTATACGAGCAACGAAAAAATATTATAATAAGGTACCGGTGGCCAGAGCAGAGAAAATTGTGACATGCGGTGCTATTGTTCCCAAGCGTGCCCATAGCGAGAATGCTAAGCACATTGCATTTTCCAAAGCAGGGGTGGCTGACAGAAAGCAGATATTTTTGCAGGTGACTCATCCCAAAGCTCACATTTTAAATAAATGCTTGTGCATTCCTTTTCGGCACACTTGGCTATGCAGCTATACACATTTGATTTCTTTTTTTTTTTCTTGGATTGCGTGGAACTGTATATATATCCCAGTTGCCGCGTAAAATCTGTTTGCTGGAGTGCTTTCTGCTGGCCACGCCTGCTTTGTAAAATGGAATGTGCCTGAAACTCTCGCTATCGGCGTGCTCAGAAAGTCGACGGGAACAGCGCCGCGTGCCGCAATTTGGGCACTCAGGCCACTTTTCACTTGCACTATTCTTTTTTCATTGCACACAGCCGTCCGAGACGTGCGTTGCATTCCACGTTTGGCACTCGTGAGTAGACCATGACAGCTTTGCAAGTGATAGCCGGATATCTGGCATTTGGCTAGGACAGGTGGACGGAACCACCGACGTAGGTAGAAATTGTTTTCGGGGGAGGGGGTGGGGGGCTTCTTTTTGATTAGAAGTGGGGGCCATTCAGGCAAATGGTCATTTTGCCCTCTGTATACAATGATGAAAAAAAGTTCGGGGGCGGGGTTCTCGCGTCCCGGTGTTCCACCCCCTGGCTACGCCACTGGAAGGAACGAGCAAGACACCACGGGCGCAGTCTTGTACCCCTAGCCTGTGCTCACTTTTTCGCGCACTTTAACTACACTCGTGTTAACCAACCAGCGCTCAAGAATGCCCTACTATCCTCTAGGGTTTTGAATGTATAGGCGTAAGTAAAGGTGTGCAGAGTCCGGCATCGCGTCGCAGAATGAAACAACTATATCAGATCTATACCAGATGAAAATCGCGGGAATTTTTTAGGGTGATCATAAAGTGACAAAAAATCATTTGTGTTCGCACACACACAATCCTTATTCATGAGTAAGAGCTACATAAGTTCTTAAAAAACTTTTATACAAATATGAAAAAGCTATGCGCTGCAATAAACGTCTGCACAGTCACGGCCGCTGAATGGCTTTTTCATCCAGCGGCCGTGCAAAAGATGTGTTGGAGCAACAAACCCATAATCACGACAGCACAGTCTGCCTAAATAGCCGTGTTTACAAAGTTAGTATAGCAGTAGGCCCGCCTTCGGACGGAGGGCACGTGGGTTCGAATGCCGCTTCGTCCGGAGCTTTTTTCGCCAATGATTTCTTTCTTTGTGCATTTTTTATATCTTTCTCTTGTGTTCCAGGAGTGAAGCAGAGGATGACGAAGATGTAGAAAGCGCGTACCGGTTCATACATGGTGATGATTTTTGTTTCCGATATACAAATTACGTTGAATTGAACAGCTTCGCTGTCAGAACATGTCAGAAACCTATAATAATCCTTCGTCTTATTGCCTACGAGCCGAAAGCGGTTTTTGTCATCACTCTCCAAAACAGACAACGCAAACACAGCGGCATCATGTATGTCAGACAGCGCCTGCACGGAAACTGGTGCATTCGTGTGCCTGGGAGCAATAAAGGAAATTGTAACAAAGCAGTCACACTTTGAGAGACTCTAAAAAAGACAGCCGTCGGTTTTGCGGACGTAACAAGCGTGAACTGGACGAAGGACAACACTGAAAAACTAGTCGCCACACAGCCGCGCGCCGCTGCAATAAACAACCAAACAAAATTTTTAAAAATGGCAGATCCCCCGCACAGTGTGAATCTATGATATGCGAAGCGCGAATGAGGAAGGTTTATATGTCACTTTAAAATCAGAACAACGTTCCGAGGTGGACGTAAATTATGGCGTACGTGACTTCCATGTTATCATTATCATGTGGACGTGTCATTTACCTTCGTCGTCTATTCTCGTCACGTGATACTCAATTTGCAATATGTGGAGCTAGCTTAACGACCACGAGCATGCTTTGCGTAACATGCAGTAATGTTTTACATGGCATGCATGTCATTATTGTCAAGTTTGGATTTGTCATTTACCTTAGTCGTCCATTCACGTCACGTAATACCAAATTTGGTACATGTGAAGCTAGCGAAACAGCCGCGAGCACATCATGAGCGTGGCATGTTGTCATGTTCTTAGATGACACACATGTCATGATTATCATGTTTGCACCAATCATATACCTTCTTCATCCATTGAGGTCACGTAACACTAAATTTGGTATATGTGAAGCTAGCGAAACGTTATCGTAGCACGTAGTCTTGTTTTCATGATACGCATGTCACGATTATCATGTTTGGAGGTGTCATTTACCTTCGTCATCCGTTTGCGTCACGTAATACCAAATTTGGTATATCTGAGGCTAGCGAAACGGCCGCGAGCGAATCATGAGTGTGGCATATAGTCATGTTCTTACATGACACGCATGTCATGATTATCATGTTTTCATCAGTCATATACCTTCGTCATCCATTCACGCCCCGTAATACCAAACGGTATAAGCGAAGCTAGCCAAACGACCGCGAGCGCACCATGAGCGTGCACATATAGCCATGACTTACATGACATGCATGTCATGATTGCCACATTAGGGTGTGTCAATTGTGGTCGCTATGCAATCATGTCATACCATACAAGTTTTGCAACATGTCATGTACATGAAGAGGACTCGCTCTCTGGCATGCGTGCTGACCTTCGTCGCCCATTCACGTTAAGCCCCCGCGATCTCTGACGACAGCGCAGCTCCGGCAGACTGGCTCGCCCTACGCCATCTCCTGCCGCCGACCAGAGCTCTCGCTGAGTGGTGCAAATGATGACATTCATCACATACCATGGTTTTCATGTTATGACTAGTCCATAATGATCTTCATACAGTCATTATGTCATACCAATTTTGGTATCGATACCATGATCGGAACGGCCAGGAGAGCTAAATGTCGTAGGCTGATAGATAGATAGATAGATAGATAGATAGATAGATAGATAGATAGATAGATAGATAGATAGATAGATAGATAGATAGATAGATAGATAGATAGATAGATAGATAGATCTAGATTTGCGGATCCACTCAAAGTCGCCGAAGTTTGTTAAGAAATGCTTCGCAATTAAAGAACTGAGAGACACTTGTGCAAGAACAAATTTTCACGTGTTCCCGCAAAAAAATGTCATGTGCGTCATTGGTTATTTAGAACGGAGTGTCAAACACGCGGCCCGCGAGGCTCTCGTTGCGGTCCGCACGTTCATAACTGTCTTCGCCCCACATTTCTTTTTTAAACTTTTATATATATACTTGAGATACATAGACCTGTTTGGTTTAAGGCATTATCTCAGTAAGGCATTCCCCATGTCCTTTTTGTTTTGAAACATAAAGTATATGAAACGGAAATTATATTTCACAATTGGTGTCCAGATGTCAGTATTGACAAGTTGTTGGAATATTGGCACCAAATATCCTTCAGAAATGACCTGTGTGCGAGATATCGAAAAACATGTCAGCGCTAATCTGGTAAAGCTCGTCTGAACTTGTCAATGACAAATTCAACGATGATTGCAGTTGCTATTTGAGCGCGGAAGCATTTCTTTTTTCTTTCGACCCGCCGGCACGTGAAGCATCGACATGCCTCGAATCAATTTCGTCGGTGCTCAATAGTGTTAGACCCAACGACAACGACGACCAACACGCTGTACGCTGCTGACAAAACTTAACTGTCCTCGCGTTGTCGTCGCCTCGTAGAAGAAAGCGCGCGCTGTGTCTGCCTGCTGGGAAAGGCGGGATTTCTGGAAAAAAAAGTAGTCTTCATGGAGAAACATGGAGGAAGGAACACTTCTCTAGAGAAAGAACAACTTCTCTTACGACACATACCCATGGTGGCCCGCGTTTACAAGTGTGATTCCAAAATCAGTTGCCAATTTTAAAACTTGTTTTCTTAAAGAAACTAAATGAATTTCTGTTGTATAATTTGGCACAAATCACCATGATATTGTCAATAACACATATTCAAAGTTTCAATTAAATAAGTCAATATCTAAAAAACGCCGGAGTTCACCTCTAAACCCTGAGACTATTCTATCCAAACCCTTTAGCAGATGGCAGCAGCGACTACCCCGCCACAAGGAGTACTGGAATAACTAGTTCCATTTGAAGTCTCTTCCGGAAGTGAGGTAACGCAGGCGTGCCGCACCACTGGGTGACGACTGCTGCTCCTGCCGAGATCGTGCTGCCGACAAGTTTCGCTTTTCCTTTAACAAACTGCCGTGAAATCGGATCAGGATGTCGACACCTGACGAAGGCACGCCAACCTTTAGACAATGGATAGCGCGGCTTCCCCCGTTCACGGCAGACAACATCTACAAAGTGTACCTGCCAATCGCTGGAGCAGTCAGCTACTGCACGTTTTCGGTCACCGTTTTCATACCGGAGCTGTTATCGAGGTAAGTTCCAAGCGTGCTCCCCCTACTCTTCAAGTACAAACCTTGCTTTCTCAATTGGTGTCCAATAGCAAAGTGTCTTGCGGCTTAGATTGGGAGTTTCTGCCGATTTCAGCTAGTGACCTAGGACGCTCTTTAGCGGTCATTCCTGAATGAAGCGGAAGGATAGTGACATTTTATGCGATGTCCGTGATTGTTGGTTTTTTCGTGCAGGACAGTCACCTTTTAGTGTTGCGTGTTGTCCTTGAAATTTTCATGAGTTTGAAGTTTTTTTCCGCAGTGACCAGTAATCAGTAATCGTGCAAGTGAAGACGCGGCGTTCGCCTTGTCTGTAGCTACATATACAGAGAGGACTATTTAACGTTTCTCAGGATGCGCCTGCTCGGCTTACTGATTTTTTAATTGCTGCTTCCAACTGAATTTCCATCAAGGCACGTTTGTTACCGTAGGAGTACCTATTCACAGATTGCTGCAAGAGTGATGTGATAGAGCTGTCATAACCTCCAACTGAACTCAAAGCTGTTGCGCTTACCCGAGTGCCCGAAGAATCAACAACTGCAAGGTGGAAGAAATACAGACGTGAATACCACAGAATAAATAAATAAAGGTGGAAACAGGTGCACTTACAACAACTAGGAAGCTGCGAATCTGGAGCACTGGACAAATTCCAAAGTTTAAAAATGTATGGTGTGCCAGGGACAGAGGTTCCATGAAGTTTTCTGTCCAACTCTTTTTATACGGGATAAATTGACTCAGTGAAAGCACACAGCATAAGCTCTGCATACTTCGTTTGATATATAGTGAGATGCTGGTGTGCAATGAGAGGCACACTGAATTAGACATAGCTGAAAAGGCACATGACACGAGCTCTGTGCACTTCATTGTACATCACCCACAATGCTAGCTTAGAAGGTAAGGTGCTGCACTGTAAAGCCTGAGAAGGTGGGTTCAATTTCTGGCCGTGGTGGTGGAATTTCAATTCGAGGGAATGCAACACAATGCTCATGCACTAAACTTAGATGCATTATGCTCATGCACTAGACTACATGCACTTAGAATTACAGCCCAATATCAAGATACGATTATGAAACAAGCTCTAGTGAGGCATTAGATTATTTTTGGTGACGTAGTGCTCATAGATATCAAGCATAACAGAAGAAACACAACACAGATACTGTGTCTTATCTGCTTAAGTGCTTAGCCAATTGTCAGCATTAGTAGGGGTTATTGCATTTAGCCCACATTGAGATGCAGCCTCCACAGCCGGGAATCAAACCCACAACAATGAACTTAACAACACGACACCCCAGCCTGTTTACACCACGCACATTTATCACAGGTTCACAATAGCTGACAGCAATATCACATGGGAAGATACTCTTGCATTGGGCAGCCAGCTGTGAGCATTATGTGAACATTCACAAGCCATACTTTGGCCACTCTTAATATGTGGACATTGTTCTCTTTAGTGTGCTTTCCACTTGTAACTTTTAATGCTGATCAGCCTGTTAATTGAAGTTTCTTCTTCAGGCAGCAGTTTTATTTCACAAAAATGATTTCTTAAAGGGACAAACTAAAGAGGTATGATGACTTGGTTTGTATTGACCATGTTTTTCTAATGCCATATTTCAATGCCATATTTTTCACCATTAAAGTTCATTATTAGCAGAGAAAGTCAAGGCTGAAGTTTCATTTTAAAATTTTGCACTAAAATCTTCGTGGGTGTCATAAAAAATTTCAAAATGTATTTTCGGAAACTTCGTATGCCAAGCCTATGGCACCCACAAATTACGACGTACTTCATATTTATCGATTGGAAGCTACGTGGGACCCAGTGGATGCCTTCAAAATTTCTTATGTTACGGTGCTTAGTGCGGAATCTCAAAGTGGTGTCACTATCCACATTTTCTTTTTGCGCGCTTTCTCACTTACTAGCGTCATGTCGCGGTAAGAGTGGTATTTTTGGGTTTGTGAAATTTTACTTTACTAATACAGGAAAAATCGTTTTGCTCTTTAGTGTCCCATTAAGTATAAAAAAAAAGGAAAGATAGGCAAGTTCACAGCTTAGCTGTGAGCTTGCCCGTCTTTTGGGATTGAGCCTGCGATTTCTTTTGATGAAGCATTATTGACTATCGTGACAGCCCTGTGTATGCAATAAGACATGCATGTGCTTTTTAGTGAAGCACATTGGCAGCACAATGTGCTACAAAGACTCTTCAATTGTCAATATGTTATATTTTAGAAAAGTTGGCACCTCTTCCTATAAGGCTCCTATGATGTGGACATGAGAAGACAAAGACAAAGGGAAGAAAGTACATACATACTGGTGCTCATTGCAGCCTGTCATTGAAAGTATGTACTTGGTGCTTAGAATACTTTGTGCAATGGTTAATATATATGCCATAATATGTCAAACTTTAAATTGTTACATTTGTTGTCTGAAAATTGCTCTTCTAGTTCGCTCGATGAAGCTCTCTTTAATTAGAAAAAAAAAAGCTTCACGCTAATATAGCTAGTACTTTCTCATAAGCTTGTCTTGTCGACTAGTATCTTGTATTGGCCCTTAGTATTTTTAGAAGATTTTACATAATCTCAGTAAGAAACTTTGTTAACTCCAGTACTATGATGGTTTTGCTACAAGTGTGTTCGAAGTAAAATATAACAAATCTGGATAAAGCAAATTATTCTGTCAATTAAATGGACATAACTTACAGAGCAATGCTCTTGTAATACAATTGTTGCATAAGTACAGTAGACTCTCATTGAATGAAAATCTGTTAAATGGAACTGCTGCCTAAATGTAACAACTGCTTCCAGCACAATTGGTTTCTTACTTGGAGTCTCCACTACTGTTCATCTCTCGGTAAATTAACTCCTGTTAAACGGAAAACATTTTGATTCATTCATTTATTTTACCTTAAAGACCCCGCAGGGGTGTTACATAATGGTGGAGTATACAATATGAACATGAAAAAAACTTACAGAGACTGTTCAGGAAAAAAAATCTTGTTGATGCGTCCGTGAAGGCAGTTGAGGTGGCGATGGAAGCGATGTGGTGAGAAGGCTGTTCCTCCCCACATCGCTTCCGTTGGTCCTGTTCCTTTAGGGTCCATTTAAGGAGTCTACTGTGATTAGTCGTTAGACATACCTAGCTTGGGAGTGTGCGTTGCCAACACCAGAAAGCCACTTGCTGCTATAAACGGGGGAGAGACCTGCTTTTAAAATTGTTGCTTAATTTGTTTGGAGCATGTATGTACGTGGGGAAGTGATTTTAAATGTAAAGAAGAGAAAAGTGAGCCCCGTAGCTGTCTCTCAGGGGGAGGACACCTCAACAGTAGCTCACGAGGGGTGGGAGTAAAGGAGGGATTAAAAGGATAGGATTGAAAGGCAAAGAGATAGAGAGAGAGGAAGGAGAGAGCAAGGCACGGGGACAGCGAACGACAGAAGTGAGGAGAAGATAAGAAAGATGGAGATGGTCGCAGGAGTCCGAGGACGGGGCACCAGTGGCGACAGCTCTTGTCGGTGACAGGAGATGGCGTAGGGCGAATCCAGTCGGCCAGAGCTACGCTGTCGTCGTCGTTGGGGGCTGATGTCAGGAAATGGCGTAGGACCAGCCCATTAGGCCAGAGCAGCGCTGTCATCGGAGATTGCGAGGGCACAACCGGTCAGCACGGAATCCAGCGAACAACTTTGCTTTTGCTATTGGGCAGGTTCACCAGAACTTCTGGAGACAGCTGGCCCAGTGAATCTGACTTCTTGTCACTGGAGTCGCATGCACACTTGCAAGCACTTTTTTGATGCCTTGGAAAGGGCCATATGAGCAAGCACACATGCTGTGTGGCTCTGTGATGATGAAACTTTAAACATTGATGCCTTGCTGAGTATATGGCATTACAAGACAATACACCAGTGTGCTTATAATCCAGTGAGGTGTGCTTCGTTAGAGTGGCTGTATAATGTTGATGGCCATATGAATATAGTAGTCCATCAAAGCACAAAATAACAAACTGTAGCGCATGTCATAGACCAATATCAGACTTTCACATGCCTGTGGGTAATGCATAATCTACCGCTAACTTAATCTTCACTTAATCTGTGCAGTTGGCCCTATATTTGTCCTTGTGAATATGCCTTAATGATAACATCCCATTGCAAAGAGTGGTGCATATTGTGTTTATGATGCTTCACGACTGGCAGTTCATGTATTAGTGTCTATTGTTTAGGTATAAAATATTCCATTTAGGTTCTGCCATTTCATTTCACATTTGATGTATGAAATGCTTGTCAATCATATACAGGGTTGAATTTCTCAGCAGTTGTGTTTGCAGATGTACATATGTGATATTTGAATGCCTCTTCTGTCCTTGTGCAGGCTGTACCCTGACCAGAGTGTGACAGTGGCAAACTGTCTTCTCTTCAATTCACATCTTGGCACCGGGCTGTACGTCTACTTTCGTCCGCACATGACACGAGCTCCACCGTACCACCGCATCATGTACAGTGCCTACCAAGCAGTTCTCTTCAACTTTGGCTCAGTGCTTCTTTGGGCTGTCACGAAGTCACTTCTACCCAACTCCAACCTTGTGCGCTCACTTTTTGCGGCTTCCACTTCAGCTTGCTTTCTTGCCATCGGCATGGAGTACCTAGAATTCCTCGACACTCCTGCGGAGGAGGAATTTTCACCGTCAGCAACCTCGCCACGCTGCTAGGAGGATGTGTTACCATCTTCCTATAGAAACATGCACCTCTACCAGCTTGAGTTAGGTTTTTGCTGGTGCCTGTCAATGCTGGCATGAATGGGTCTTGGTATCAGTAAGATGTTCCGCAGTGAGATCTGTTTGAGAAGTCAAGATTGCTTTGTCTCTTGTCTAAAGCTCCCTGTAAGCCTTAATATATGTGTCTTGAAACTGCAGGGATCATAAGGTCATTACCATTTATGGGCCTCATCTTGAGTGGATATGAATTACACCTGCGTTTCATGTTGCACACACTGTCATAGTGAGTTACTACCTATTTTCTGAGAGCTGTACAAATATATTTTTTAATTACTGGTCCTAATGTGAGATTCACTTTGTAGTGATGTAGCTCATTGAAGACTGTAATCGAAGGCAAGTTATTGCCTGAAAAACACACTGCTATGTGTCAGTGCCTAAGCATCGGGCCCTTGTCCGTGACTCAGAGTGTATGCAGGCAGCTATGCAGATGTGTGCCGGTTTTGGTAGCGTGTAACTGTGAATGCAGAAGCTGACTAGAACTGCCAATTCTTGAGATTTGTTTCTGCATCACTATTATTGAAAACTAGGTGTAGTCCCTGTTGTAATGCTTTATTAATCTTTTTTGCATTCTTAAGGAGACTATGACAACACAATCTTTGCCAATAATTCTCACAGATCCCACTTCATGGAGCTTTACTCTCTGCAAAATAGCTCACTAGCAGACAAAAGATCCTAAGAATTTCCGTGCTCTCACTGTGGTAGTAGGGAATGCATAAATCATTGTTTCGTATAGTGTGCCTGTTTTTTTTTATTTATAGTGAATCTTTTGTTTGCTGGCAGTTTTCTAAAAAAAAACTGCTGGTTGTTTCTCTCTTGGCCCTCAGCACAAAGGTCAAGAGGGTGCACTTGTCCCAAGCGTGCTTTTATCACTACCAGCATTGATGGGCACTACTGTCCATATAAACGTCAATCCTGAACACTTGCTTCTGTGACATTGGCTCAGATTTTGAAGACAATAATTGTAGAGTTGTTAAACCTGTTGCATGTTGATTGTAGATGGTCTAGAGCTTAGGTGATTTTGTGTAGTTGGGCAGCTTACAATTTCTGTAAATAAAGCAGTTTTAGAACGAAACATGTGCAAACGTTCGCTTGATCCAAGTACTTTAACTTCCAACGTTATGTTCTTTCAAAAGGAAAAAAGAAAGGCCACATTCAGCTGAGCACAGCAATTAATGGTGATAGTTGAACCGAAGCAAAACAGAATTGTTATTCTCACCCAGTGCATGGGCAGCGCAGATGTGTAGGGTGTCTGTTCTCAAGAAAAATATGTTACGTATACCAATTGGCCTCCAGACATCAGTCAGGGTGGTTGCCTTTGTAATAGCACAGACTTGCAAGTTAGTCATGAAAAGTAGTTTGTATTTCATGAAATAATGTATGTTTGATAAAAAGCAATTGTGAGAAGCACATATGCCTCATTAATTAACATGTGTTTGTGTGATATAAAATTTGGCTTCTAGGAAGTACAGAATACTTCGTGGTGGCATGGAATAAAGAACAATATTAAATATTATGAAAGTGTGTCACTTTATTTGGGCAAATATAACATGTGAGACCAATATAATAGAACAGTTGACCTTCATTCAGAGTTTATAGCACTAGCCAATATGGGCAGGTTTTAGTCACATAAATATTGCATTTGGTAACCCTTGGTGTTTTTTCTAAAAAATCTTACATCATTGTTTATTTGAAGTAGGCACAGAAAAGCCTAGCTTACCTTGCAGTTTTTTTGTCATCTTTGTACTATTGAATTCCAAGTAAAAATAGTTTTGCACAGTACATAAACACTTAAGGCAAGAGCTAATGAAATTCAAGCAGCAAAACTTGAGTATGAACATGTGCACCACAGTTCATGTAAACTCAGGTTTAGTGCTCATAAAGTAACCATTATAACATCCACTGCTGTATATGAGGCAGCTATAAAACAGCGCCCCACCGCGGTGGTCTAGTGGCTAAGGTACTCGGCTGCTGACCCGCAGGTCGTGGGTTTGATTCCCGGCTGCGGCGGCTGCATTTCTGATGAAGGCGGAAATGTTGTAGGCCCGTGTACTCAGATTTGGGTGCACGTTAAACAACCCCAGGTGGTCAAAATTTCCGGAGCCCTCCACTACGGCGTCTCTCATAATCAAATGGTGGTTTTGGGACGTTAAACCCCACAAATCAATCAGCTATAAAACAGCAAAACAAAGTGGAGTTAAAAAAGAAGCAAAACTAGTTGGACAACCATGGTTCTAGGAGTAGATAGATATGTTGATGCCGTGAAAGTGCTGTGCTTGCCACTTGCAGTACATCGACATCTCGTCTATGTTTACTCTTGTGAAGCAAGGCTGTTATGCTTTTTTTTTTTGTGCTCTTTGCTTGCACTGCATGAGTAATGAGAATTGATTGTTGCCCGGATAAACAAAATGGTGATCTTTTTAATGGAGAAGCCCTGTAGCAGTAAATATCTTCTAAACAGGAATTTCGTGCAGTCTCTGGTGCATAGATCGAACCTAAGTGTTCAGGCTTGTGGTTTGGACTGTACACTTTTACATGCTACAAAATGCTGGTATCAAATGCCCTGTTATATGCCATGTTCAAACACGTGTTCCATCGCATGACTACAAGATAAGTGCACATTTAAATATTCATTCCAGCCCTTCGGTACCATGCTTAGACCATTTGCCCAGTTCTTCAATGTTCAACTTTCAGCAGCACAGAAGCCAAGCCTACATTGGCTGCAAAAAATTTACTTCAGCTTCTCTACAGCGCACGACCATTAGATGGTTCTTTTTTTTATTTTTACACTTAAATGATCATAATTCATACAAACTAGTTAGTGCACAAGGGCTTGACTTTGCATGTTGGTACATACAGAAATTTAAGCTAGTTTCTGAAAGGGGGAAACAGCTATGATCTGACACTGTGAAACTTTAGGGTGGTAGGTCAGTCCACTTCACAATCTAATTCTTTCTGTTGAATTTAGTTCCCTTTATGTGTTTGTATTTTGTGCCTCGTAAATGCGCTTATTATCAGTGCTATTTACATGAGCTTCACTAAGTCCAAAAGCTGTATAGAACCAGGCGTCACATATACACTGTTGGTTTGGTCACAAATAGATCGTCTGCCAAAGGTATACGTATCCCTTCGGCAAACATTACCATCTCTGCCTCTCCAAGTTCCTGTACTTCTGCAACAGCTACAGGGCTGGCTGAACTATTGAAAGCACTTCTGTATATTGAAGATTAGACACTAAATTCTCAGGTGATAATTTCCAATTCGAGAGTGGTACTGCAATCTCTGAAGTTGCTGCGCATGCAACAACTTTGTCTTGGATCTAGGTGGTAATTCCCATGAATTACGCCACAACATCATGCTGCGGTGGTTACCAGTTCACTGCGATATATAAGGCAGTGATCCTGCCGACTCTGCAGCAAGAGCAGTACATTATACGGCATCAGACACAATTAATATAGTACCTTCCTCGATAAAAGATGCAACTTCGGTGTCTGTGTTGTTTTAAATCTGCAGCCAGCAATGTTTATGGCGTGACACAGGAAACCAGTACAAACTCCTGTGCAAAATATACCCATCTTGTAGCTTTTAGATGCTGCAAAGATTAAGCAGTAAAAATGAAAATTGCTTGCACTCATAGATGTGTGTGTGTGTGTTATTAGTGTGGTCATTGTATATTCTATATTCATTAAACAAAACCACTATATTTAGTGACCAGTTTTATAGCAACACAACACAGTGATCTTGACCATTAGAACATACCAGTTATGCTGAAAATTTTGATGTAGGATTTCAATTTGTGAGGACTGTACTTGGTAAGAGCTTCTGAAATGATTATTCCTTCTTTCACAAAAGGCTTTCCGTGAAACCTTGCCAAAGTGAGTTTGCAAATGGGGGTATTTTCATTTCCTGTATTGTTTGCCATCTCTGTGGTAAGCGCAAGACCTTGTTGGCTGTAAATATGCCATTTTATTCTCGGATGTTGTCTAGGTAAGTGTCAAAAAGGGCTGGATTTGAAACTCTTTTAGTGAATTACTGATAGCGCCTTATTACGATAAAATAGCTTCCAGCATGTTTTTCACGTAGACTTGCAGACCATGCAAACAATGTCAATCTTGCACTGAAAAAACAGAAAATTTTTTTTTTCTAAAAAGTGCACTTCAGCCAAACTATTGTGCATCAAAAAGATATCTCTCCACTTTTGATCAAATGTTCAGCTTCACTTATATTTAATAAGCTCACTTTGTGTAATAATTGGCTTTAGGCTATGTTGAAAAGTACTCGCACATGTGCTTGTCCTACATCCTCCTTGCTTTCCTGTTTCAAGGACGTGATGACCCTGATGCTAGTAGGTTTATGACAATTCGCGTGTCTATGTAAGTGAACACAGAACATTGTAGAGCTGTGCAAAATGTATTCCTATGGCTTGCAGTAGCGAGCTTCTGGTGTTGATGCTCACATTTGTGTACGCACATACATACAGATCAAAAGCTATCCGTCCATCTGGCTAATTGCAGAGTGCGCCCTGTCGGACCATGTGAGCATTTTATTTGGCATCACTGTTGACAAATTCTGAAGCATTCCATGGCTTTTCATGAGGTACTATTACTAGTACTGTTGCAATGATGAACGTATGTGCTTTACTCACAGACTGAAGTTTGATTCTCAGAGCTAATTATTGTTCGAATCTAATGATCATACTTACATATCCAGCATCTCCAATTTGGTACAGTTCATGGTATAGCTTTGTGGGAGATTATGACGTGGAGCAGCCTTAGAAGTACTCGAATCCATCAAGGTAGTAAAAGAGGCTTTATTAACAGGTAGGAGGCTTGGAGGACCCTGCTAATAATTGGAGGACCCCGTTTCTTCTCTCGTGCTTGCTGGCGCTTCTTCTTCGTTTGGTAGTCCGCCAGCGCTCGCGATAGAATTAACATTCCCGGCCGCACAGTAAAGTTGGTCGCACAGTTCTAGGTGCTGGAACTTTCAGGCAAACCTTGTTACGTCATTGCCTCCGCATTGTTCGATGGTGAAAGAACGGAAGTTACCACCCAAAGTTCTTGACTGAAAGATCTATGTGAAATTTCGTAATTGTCTAGCCTGATTTTTCCAATGATCATCAGCATTCTACTATTAAAGCTGCCCCATCATTTAGCAAGCCTTCTCTTTTCACTTAGAATGCAGACTGAGGACATCTTTTCCCGCCAGCTCACGGAAGAAGGCAATCAAGTCAACAGGCCTCTCACTCCTCTGCTTTGACTCTTCCGCCTGCTTGTGCTCTTTGGTAACACAGTCTACCAAAGCCTTCCCGTCTAGGTTGCCGTCCTTGTAAGGGAGATTTGCTGTCTTGGCACCGATGTCCACAGTATAATAAAAAATTCGCCTTCTGCGGCAAGCTGCAAGAGACGCCTCGCTGCTTCTCGATGGCAGCATGCTCTTGAGTGAGCAATAGCTCGTTCGCACCTACTGCCTGTGACGACTCTTCTGGATGGCTCTCCAGGCTAGCCAGTCGTGCTTCGCTTCCCGTCGTCTGCTGATGCGGATCTTCCGCAATGCCTTCTGTCTGTTTCTGTCCTTGGACTAGCTCACCATGGTGTCGTTTCTCAACGATCTTCTGCTGCATCTTGGACACCAAAGTGGTTGCATGGCATAGCTTCTCTTCTGCTGCAGTCAGCAGCTTTCGAACCTCGTACAACTTTTTATTCAATTGCTGTTCTTGTGACTCGCCCTGCAGTACCAAGTCTGCCTGAGCAGCTTTCCGCGTGCCTTCTTTAAGTTGATATTCCAATTTTTCGTGGCGGTGTCCTTTCTCGTAAAGCAGCAATTGAAGTTACATTGTTGTCTTGGTCGCATTATCGCTCTGTTCCCCCTTCGCGGTTAATTCTCTCCTCACGCAACATTGATTGCAACTCGGTCATCTTGGCGTCCAGTGATGCTGCCTGCTCTACGTCACTCCGAAGTTCGACAACTTTGACGTTGTGCAACGTCCTTCTTCTGGATGAGCCGCTTGCAGTCAGCGTATAACGCAGTCATCACGTGGGTCTTTTCTTTCGAAAGGGTGGACGCCGTATGTATCATGGGGTTCAGGGGTTCTCGGTATGGTATACCCAGAAAAGCTTGCTTCTTCTCCACCATCAACCATTGATGCCTTCCTTTGTTTCGAATTCTTTGCACTTTTGTTCTTAGTAATTCTATCTGGGTGACACATACGAGGCATGGCGGCTTTTGCACTTTGAGCATGAGATTCTCCAGTTACAGTCGCGTGCCCTGTGGTGATTTGTGGTACATCGGAAGCACCGTTTATCACTCGACAGCACTTCCTTCTTCTGTGTCAAGGACATGTCGGTAGGACATGCTTCTATGGAGTGCTGCTGCTTCGATGTGCAGAACACACAAATCTTTCTTTCGTCTTCGAAATCTCTAGTGGAGTTTGTTAGCAAAACAGATGAAGTCGGGTGGTCCCAGCTGCGACTTTGGGCTGGCTGGTTCGAAGAATGTTGACTACTGCTGTCTCGTCCGCTGCTATCCTTGTAATCACTCTTTTCCAAGCTCTTCAGCTCGATTGAAAGGAAGGTCAGGAGACCGTCAAGCCCCAAAGGATCAGCAGCATGGTCTGTAGGCCCTTTTGTAGCACAGGTACGGTGATCTAGGGTCATGACGTCTCGGAGCAATGCTCTAAGTATGACGTCGGAGAGCATCGACGAGAATGAAGCCCGCTGTACACCCAGTGACTCAAGTCCTCGAACGTTGACGAGCACTTAGTCATAGAGTTGTCGGAGGGCTTTTGTGTCACCGGATGAACGAACATGAGTCAAATGAGTCAATCTTGCAAAATATTCCAGTTCCTGGTGCGTCTTGTCACCGAAGCACATCTGCAGCATGTCTACAGCATCCTTATGTTTCTGTCGTTGGAAGACCGGCCACCGCTCAAACAGCATCTCCTTTCAAAAACTGCCGCAAATAATGGAACTTTTTTTGTCGTTGTCAGGGTGGCGTTGTTACGAACAAGCTGGGCAAACTGCTCCCAGAACTCCGTCCATTTATGCATATTCCCTGAGAACAGTGCAATTGCGAGTTTTGGTAACTTGGCTTCAGTCCTGTCAGATGGTGTGGCGATCATATGGGTAGCCATCGCTGATTTGTCTTCTGCTTGTGTACTCAAAATGCGTTTCTGTCTGCTTAGGAGGTCGGACAGGATACGCGTTGCGTTGTTCTCGTATTATAGAATTGTATTGTACTCATTTTCGAAGTCCTCATCTGAGATGAGACTTTCCAATTCAGAGTTGATCTTGTTCAGCTCGTCGTTGTTCGTTTTCAGCCTCTGGTAAATGGAACTGAGCTGCTCATGCGTCGCATAGTCATTTCGAAGTAGGGCACTTGTCTCATGAATGATCCGGCTGATCAAGGATCGTCGTGCAGTTCGCTTCGCCTTCAGCTTGTTCATGTCTTCCAGGCCACTCGTAGCCGTCGGTCGATCTATCCCGGGTCGATCGGCACCAAAATGTGGAAGATTACGGCGTGAAGCAGCCTTTGAAGTACTCGAATCTGTCGAGGTAGTAAAAGAGGCTTTATTTACAGGTATGAGGCTTGGAGGACCCTGCTAATAGTTGGAGGACCCCGTTTCTTCTCTCGTGCTTGCTGGCGCTTCTTCCTTTTCGTTTGGTGGTCTGCCAGCGCTCGCGATAGAATTAACAGCTTTAGGTATACACGACCTAAAGCTATACCTTCGTATAGCTGTAGGTTGTATATTCTGATCAGTCCACACCACTTTTAGTTACAAATTTTTTTGTAGCAGTGGGGCAATATACTCTTAAGTAATTGAGCAAGTTGGTTTTGCACTCTAGTTTTATTGTGTTGTTTTTCTTCGAAGTGCTGCCAGTGGTCAAATGCCATTCACGTGGCAGAGTTTCTCTACAGAAATCACATTGAGGAAAGACACTAAAAAGTCAATCGTGGTCTCTGTGAAGCAGCATCATATGGCAGATTTAGCAGCCAAGCTTTCTGTACACAATGTCGCTAGGTGTTACTTCTATGTTATGGACTTGCTAGCTCTCACAAACTCCTAGAAGAGGCCGGCTCTGAACTTCTGTAACAATGACTGCCCTCAGTGTGGTATCCCAGTTCCTAATATTACTTACTTCGTATAGGTAACACAACTAATGGGGCACTAACAGACAGCCTTGACACGCTAAAGACTCATTAAAGGCTGCTTTTAACACTCTGATCTAAGCATGCAGTCATTATAAGCAAAGAAAACTTGGCTACAAGTGGATTATCAAGCACAATTTTTGTGTGCAAAAAGTAAAAACAGCACAATATTTAAAAAAAAGAAAGGCTGAAAGTATCTTGACATGCTTATTATTACTAAATATTGTAAGTTTCAATGATACTTGTCCAAAATTCAAATCGGTCTTGCCATAAGTGTGAAACTCCGTAATAGCATTTCCATCTGTTTCAATTAGCATACTGTTGTTGTAGCATGCACTAATATATGTACATGTAGTGGTAACGTGCATAAAATGGGTCTGACAAGCTTCAGAGAACTACGTACAGCAAAAATTATACACTTTTTAAGTTGTTGCAAGGCCACCTTTAATAACAACATTCAGCTACAAATTACATGAAAAAATTTACCTGCATGAAAAAATTTGTACAACTCAGCTGTTTGTTTGTCACTTCATTGCTTCTAGATGTCACTCACTTGAACTTGAGAGTGGGATGTTGATGATCATTCTTTTTTATTTGCAATAATATCACCGAATTTTAAAGGGGTACTGACACAAAAAATTTGGCCTCGCGTTTTTGTGCTGCAATGTGATGCTGTAGAGCTGTTAGTCATGACACGACATATTGTATGCTGCAGCACACGATAGAATTAATTACAGGCCCCTCATTATAGATCAGTTTCAGTTTCGGTTTGAGAGAGTTCCGAAAACTGAGAGCAACTGTCGGAACCTAGCATGTGAAACTCTTGACCTCATCAGCACACAGAACTGTGACGCTTTTCCGCACGATCCACATCAAGAATTACTTTCGAATAGTAAACGGCACTGGAATGTCACCCAACAGAAAACTTTCTAAGCGTGTGCCCCGGCCACGCCCTCGCAACCAGCCATTGAGAAATATAGACTTCGGGAACTAGCACGGCAAATAAAAATAGGGGCTATGACGTTATCATAACTTGTTTGGCTGACTGCAGCGTGGTGACGTGAGGGAAGTAGGGGGTCACCTTGGGGTCACCTCTGAGCGTGTCTATAGCGCTATAAAGTCAGTTGCTCATGCAAACTTCAAAATTAATTTAAAATACCTTCCAAGCTATATTCACTGTTGATATCTTGCAGCTGATATACAAATGTTCA
The DNA here is from genome assembly GCF_043290135.1 of Rhipicephalus microplus. Taxonomy (NCBI): domain Eukaryota; kingdom Metazoa; phylum Arthropoda; class Arachnida; order Ixodida; family Ixodidae; genus Rhipicephalus; species Rhipicephalus microplus. The sequence continues at coordinate 268,267,419 of NC_134710.1, forward strand.
CGAGAATTGACCCCGCAGGCTATCTCGGCCCCAAAATTTTGTGTCAGTACCCCTTCAAGGGACACGAAAATCAATGTATCACAGTAATGAAGTAAACATGTAAATGTGCTATATGCTAAAGATACACAAAACAAAGCCAAAGTTCAATGAACATGAATGTGGAGAAACTAAGGCAATAAATGTGGAGAAACTAAGGCAATGAAGCAAAAGTACAGTCACTAAGCCAGAAGGTGAAAAATGGCAGTACAAACCTGTCACATCTTTACAAACACAGAGGAGAAACATAATAGTATAAGAGCTCGGGGACACCATTGTTCACCGCTGTCTTATCAGTAATTATATTTCAATACAATGGACAGAAAACACATGACCATACTGAACAAAAATACAACCTTGTCAGCCTGTGTAAAAGGTACAGTTATCATCAATTCAACTATACAAATAAAATATTAAAAAAAGATAATATCACCACCACAGCTTCGTTTTATCCAAGTAACAGTCACTGGAGACTGTATCACTCATATACAAACGTGAAAACAGCAAGGCCCTAAACAGCTGGCCCTAAAAGTGCCATTCAGCAAAAATATATCTGAGTATTCTCATACTGTCCATTGCAGCATACAGTTACCTTACACACACGCACACACACACACCGAACACTGACAGGCCTTGAGTTTGGTGAAGCCAGTTAACATATAACAAAAGCACATACCCCATACTCTCGAGCAAGTGCTCTCTCCCTTCTTTTGGAGACTTCAAATATGCGGCCTCCTCTCCTTTACCACCATTTTCACTGCTTTTATTCACTCGACAAGGGTGAATAAAATTGGTAATGTACACATATTCAATAAAGCATTTCATTAGAAGCACAGGTGTGCAGTCTTTATATTCCTAGCAGCTCTTCCGCTGCCATCTTTGATTTTGATCCATGGCCAAGCGAGCCCCCCCTCCTCAAATTTTGTTGGATTATTTTTCATTGTAGAGGAGGCACTGGCTCAGGATTTTATGGTACCACTTTGTTATAGCAGTGCGAACATTCGAAGCCAAAGAAAGCAACATTATCATGTTTATGCATTCAATGTATGCATCTTTCCCTTGCCTCAAGTTTATTCAATGACTGGTACTTTCAGAAAAAATTAAAAAAGAAAGACACAGAGAAAAAAAATGAACAAATGAACAAAATCACCTTGCATAGGGCCAATTAAGGTACTTCCTCAAATTTGCAGGAGTCAAAGGCCACATTTCAGGCCAATTCCTTCCTTCAATAGAAATCAAACACTTGTACTACATGCCACCACTAGAGCATCCAACAAATGAAATCATTGTTTGCTGGATGCACAATGATAGTTTACAACTGTAGTTCCAGTTTAGTAGCTACACATAAAGCAGTGAAGTTGTGTCAAAATACAAGTTTATTGGAACTTGATAGTAAAATAAGCTGTAGCATAACCAAGGTAATCCTTCATTTTTCCTGAAAGTTTTTGAAGAACTTCTAGCAACATATCATAAAAATGTAGATGCCTGCTAGCTCGCCAAAATGACTAAAAAAAAAAACATGGTGATTTTCACCCCCTACTCCCTTTTTTCCCCATTTTATCTTCTATAAAAAGAACAGTACTTTATAGCAAGACATGTACATAAGAAAATATGCTGGAATACTGTCAAACGTTGTTAAACAACCAGTCTTACTTGGCAATTTCGGTACTTCAGTGAAAAGCACACAATTTAGACCGAAATCTACTGCTTCAGATATTGCGCAAGAGGACATAAAATGATAGTATTTTAACCTACCAACTCTTGACTTTGGTGAGTACAGATGTTGGTAATGCTGCAGAAACAGAACTTGAAATAATGATACACCTTCAGCAGCAAGAAATGCACGTTGTTGACTATGTGATTGGGGCCTGCAGCACGTGAAAAGTTTTTGTAATAGCTGATAATTTAATATGCAGACATATTATATTTTTGCCATACATTTTAATGCAGCAAAGTACCACAAGTGGCAGAGGCATCTGCCTGATGCTAACAAAACCAGAGAAGGAATGGAACGAAAAAGTAATTGACTAATTGAGCTACAGCACCAGTCACTTTCCCACCTACTTCCGGGGAATCCACGTGACTGTTGCTGTAGCTCAATCGGTACAGCATCGGTTGAGTTACCTGAAGGTTGTAGGTTTGGTTCCTACCTGCGGCAAGTTGATTTTTTGTCCACTCCAATGCCTTTCCATTTATGTGACGATTACGGAACTATACTACAGTTAAAACATGTACATAATCTCTATATTTTCCTTAGCATCATTATCTATTGGTTTCATTAGGCTGTGCAGCACACAGCATACGACTGCCATGCTAAAGTATGACCAAATCTGGACTGCACATCTTGTAGTGGTTTCAATTCACTAAATACCAAGTGATGCCTGCCAAGGCGTGCAGCTTACAAGCCAAGTAGGAGAGAGCAAGCATATGTTGGCGAAAGTATTAATGGTCTTCGAAATGACCATGTCCATCATTAAGTACTATAGTAACGGACTCAGAATGAGACAAGTGACCGACTCGGGCACATACTGCAAGTGTTTGAAACAGAGCTGGTTTACTACGCTCTGTGCCATCTTGCATGAATGTCGATCAGACACTCGTCATTATTCTTTTGACAATTTTGAAAATAGAAACAACCACATTTTTTAACTTATTCAACTCTAAATGAGTGATAAAAGAATTACTGAGGATGTTTTCAGAATCGTGAAATCAGTCAATGAAAAGTGCTTCCCTCTACTACAAATTCTGTCTCCTTGACTACATAATTTGCTGAGACTAGAGAGATCAATTTTCGACCATCTTTGGGAACAAAACTGTACATTCCCTGGTGCATGCAGTGCTGTCAAGTTCGGCTGACATGACCACAGCAGCCTTGACTACCTTTCATAAGCATTTTCCAAATGAGTTTAAAGTGTTCTAAAGCTCATGTAAAGGAGACCTTACTAGAAATTTGTTACACACTAGAAGTTGTAAAGCCCCATTCAGAAAGTATACATAAATTTTTTTTAAAGAAGTTCAGTCATAGTTGAAATAGAAACAAGTGTCGCAAAGCCATGGTGTGAGGAGGTAAGACACCCCCCCAACAGCAGAGGCTTCTTCCCACCGCCTTGATCAGTACACAAAGCCGACCTTTTGCCTTTGCTCACCACAGATCCTGGAGGCCTCGTACTTATTTACTTTGTGTGAGCGTTCATTAACTTTTCAGGCGTTTTTGCAATGTACATCAGCATAATGTATAATTTTCTAAAGACAAGATTCTCACTGCGTGATCTAAGTACAGTGCCCAGATTATTCCACTGCCCAACATAGTGAATGGACCTTAAGGTTCCATTTTTGCATTTATTCAGTTTTATTATAATTATACTAGTTAAATGTGGTAAAAATATTGGTGAGTTAGATGCACAAATTAGTAGGGAAGTTAGAGCAGTTGATTATTAAGGCTTTTGTATATATTTCTATGCAACTTAATATTTCAATTGGTGTCATTTCACTATTTGCTTTTCATTTGGCTTGTAAAGACTACATTAGCTTTTGATCCCTTTCTTTCTTGTTCTTATTATGCTCCATTGCAGACTCTGATGCTGCTAAAATGCACAATAAGAAAAATGGAAAACAAATTGAAGCATTATAAAATACAAGGCCAGTTCTCACAATGCAGCGCTACAGAGATGTTCTCGAAATGTTAGAAGGGCCCTACGGCACAAATTAAGCGTGTAGTCTTCGTTGCTTATTCTTGAACTGTGGAATGCACAGATATCACTGTGCATGCGGCGACGCCAAAAACAAAGCTGTTATAATTTAATTTCTACCAAGAAACCACACTCTTTTCGAATCAGAGCGACTATTTTTGCAATCAGATGTGACGCTTCACTACGTGAGAGCTAAGACATAGGCCGGGCGTTTCGATTGGTTCGATAAAACAAGTCACGTGTGATATTCATATGCTTACCTGCCAACCTAGCTCGACTTCAGCGGGGGGGCTTTGCCTATCTTACATTATTCATACCGAGACATAGGCGACGCGCTGTTGGTGCTTCCGTACACTGCCACTACGAAAGTGCAGTGGTTCAGGGCCTCCACGCATTGTGTTTTCAGCATCTGCAGCCATTTCCCAACGATCGCAGTTCTTCTCGTGCATCCGCACCTGTACCGCTTTGCACCCTCGCGTTTGGGCAGTATTTTCCAAAATAATGGCCCTGCGTGATCTCTTAAGCTCACCCACACATTGTGTTCCATAAGAAATCCCATGAATAGACATTTTACATTGATTGTACTGTCTTTGCAGCTCTTTCGAAAGATACCTCTGATGTTGTCTTGCCCTGTATGTCTGCCTTGCCACTGTGCGGAACGCTTACATCACAGGCGCTCGTGCTATAGGCACCCCACACTGACCAGACGGAGCCGTGTTGCTCGCACTGCCCTGTTTCAAAGTCTTTGACGTTTGCCGTTAGGGGCACGCAGAAAATAGATGCGTGCTCACGTCCCCCATGTATCCCGGCCACAATCTGCCGACAAATGCAAAGGCTCGAGATGTGCGCGTCACGTTCCATTTTCATTGAGGTTGTCTCAAGGTTGCTTTTTTCATCAGCTAGGCTATGTATTTTGGTGCTGCAGTCAGACTGAAAAACTCGACTGAACGGTGCCTATACAGAATCCATACTTGCCACCTTTCCATGAAGTCACAAAGCATGAAAACTCGGTCCAGAACACTTGCAAGTATACTTCCTTACTTTTGAAATCACCATCGACCTTCCAACTGAACTCAGGGAAACAGGCAACTCTCCAAAACCATGTAACAAACACAACCTAGGCCTAGCATACCCCGCAAAGCAGACATATGCAAAAGTTGTGGTCGCCTTCTTTCGGTACCGACGGTGGTGATCGGGTCTCGCAGCCACCGGTCTTCGCCCAGATGCGTGGTACTACAGTGCCTATAATATACTTAGCAGTACTCTATAGTATGGTTACAATGAACTAAAGTGTAGTGGCGAGTGCTCTTTTGCAGCACCACAATTGTCACAGCAAAAAAGACTGACGTATGTGCGTGCTTAAAAAAAATGAAAACGTCTACAGCTGTGGCACGGCCACTTTTCGGGAGATTCGAGATAGCATTCATAAAATCTGGAGATCAGGTCGAAATTCGGGAGTCTCCTGAATTGTCAGGTATGCATATGGTTCCAGATAGATCACAACACTGTGAACTAAGAATCACAAAAGCACCTTTTATACTTCACGTACAAAATGATTTTGTTTTTAAATATGAAAATGTGAAAACTATTGCAAAACGATAATAGGAGCCTTGCACAATGGCCATCATGAGGTGTGTAGATCGGTATGTATCTGTAAGATATGTGTGGCGATTGGAAACAGCCTTTGAAGTCAGTAGGAGAGTGAAATGCGAAAGAAAATGTTTTTCCTCATGGTCTGCTGGGGTTTCGAAGGAGCAAGGTTAATAAGTTCCATTACTGTGTACTGATTGTGACAATTCTTTTTCCATTCATCTGAGCGCACTAAAAAAGTTCAGTGCTGTAGAATGCAGACAAAAAGCATTGCAGGGCCTCTTCAAGCAACAGCTGCGTACATACACATAAAGAGCAATCCAAAAGCCATTGTTTTTTTTTTTTTTTGTCTGCATAAGTTTGCTGCCTTTTTTCAATGCTTTACAGAGCAAGTTCCATAAAAACAAGCTTTTTGGTCAGCTTCAAAGTACTCATAGAAGAATTCTAGATCTTCAATGCCACACTTGTGACTTTGACAAATGGCTGAAAGCTACTGCTGCACTGACAGCTACTGGCCAAAGGCACACAAACATGAAGCGACCAGTACAGGAAACCACAGCACTTCTTCTGTCATTGCACTAGTGAGGCCATCCATAAAAATAATACAATAATGTTGACAACCATCAAAGAACCACTTGCAGTTGGCTTTGAGTCTGAGGACCTGGACTATAATGAAGCCTACAAATATTGAACCGGCAAAAAAGAAAGAACGCCCATGATTTTTTTTTACAGCATGCCAATTCAATATAATGCATAATAAAATATGACTTCTACAGTGATTTTACCGAGGCCTGCTGATTTGGAGATATTTTTGGTGCAGCAGAACTTTCATTTTGGAGCACTTCGGAGTGACAAAATTTCTTTTTTGGAGTAGCAATATTTTTCATTTTGGAGCACTTTGCAGGAGCAAAATTTTCTATTTGGAGCAATCTGGAGCAACTGATTTTACATTTTGAAGGAGAAGTAAGTTGCATATACATTCAAAGACATGAATAGTTATTTTATTCATGTCCTTATTTTATTCATAAATATTTTATTTACATGCTATGGCAAAACAAATCCAGAGGGGGAAGGGCCGTTTTCAATATGCCCCGCCCTGGCTACGTTATAGGCTGTCACCGTCATGTTTTGTGTACTGTCCAAACTGATAACGTACTCCCGTGTATCGTGTTCTACATGCGGAACAAAGCACGCAAGCGAGGGCAATGAACGCGGCTAAAGCAGAGATGAAAGGAGCCAACCTATCTCCTTTGTGCGGAGAACGAATGTGATAACACCAGCCCGTGTGTCGGGCCTGCCATCGATTGTTACACAAGCTGAGAGGAAAACGCTGCTCGTCTTCAAGAAGCAGGAAGAAACTAGGATCCAAAGAAAGGGGGGGGGGGGGGGGGGTACATTGTTGTATGAACTTACACTTTACTGGTGTGATTGCTGACGCGCTCGCTATTCTACTCTTCTACCTTATACTCTCAACAACGCAAACTGACTGGGCGAAAGTGCCTCCTTTTCTGGAGCGGCCATATAGGGGTGTGTACTGAGCCTTGATTGCAAGGTGGCCACACTATAATCGTGCCATATTGGTGGTCCAATCATGCGTGCCATTTGCCGTTCACAGAATTACATTTATCTAGAGCAGCAGAGCGCATGCCTGTCGGTGCATGCTTGTTGGCTGCGGGTTCTATCACATTAGCTACAAGGTTGCGTTCATGCTTACGTTATAACACAAAGACCTAATACACGCAGTATGACTATGTTTAGTATCATTACGGCGTCTATCTTTTCACATTTCTGAAAGAAAAAAGTACGGCAACTGGAACAGTCGGCTGGGTGCTCTAGACAAGTCTGATTTTATCTGTACATGCGTCAGCGTGCAAGAGATGTTCAGGAGGTCTCTAGTCATCCAAGTCGTTGTACGAATATTGAACGCCACGCATGCAGCAAGTTTTCTGCGCGTGCAGTGATTTCCCGGACCTCCGAAATGGCAACCCCGTTGCTAGTGCTCCTCGCAGATGACGTCAAGCCTTATAATATGATATAACAACACAATTTGTTGGAATTGAATTCACTGCTAAGAGATAAAAGAAACTAAAAAATTGTATCTTTCGGACCCAATGTTGCATGACTCAACAGAATGCTGACTAAAGAGACAATAACCACTCCAGTTACCGAAGCGGTTTTCATGCTGTCAGTTATCTAAATGTGGAGCAGAGGTTTAGCAAAGAAACTTTACGAGCAGTCCAAACAGTGCCTCTCGGCAACTATTACAACCTTGTCATTGCCGTGTGACACTGCCCCAACTCCATCTCCGTCGAACTCCCTAGGGGAGATTTACGTTGACGGAGTTTAAGAGAGTTTAGTAGTGGTCGTGTGACAGGAGTATCATTATGCCTTGGGATAAAGCGCCCTTCAAGCGATGCAGCCTCCCTCACCCCTTAAAAAAAACAAAGCAATGATGCAATGCTGTGATGTCTATCATTTTTTTTAAACCGTCAGCTATTGACCTTGGAAAGCGAGGGGTGTACGTGTAACATGGCGAAGCAGCTTCACAATGGGCCTTCTGACAAGATCCGCCAGCGATGGCCCCACTACAGAAAGCTGCACATATTAAAACCAAGTTTCGGCTGTTCCGACCAGGAGGAATGCTTTTATTAAAGAGATGACATTAAAAAAAAAAAAAAAAACGTGGGAATTTTGTACTCGGACCCTAGCAATCTCGAGTTCGAAAGGGCAAGGTCTTCTACCACAGCAGCAATTACAAACGTGGATGTGCTAGTGGAAGGCATCACGAAAAAGCTCTTCTGTACGATGATCCATGAATAAAGTATTTTAGAGCAAAAGTGTCAACACATTCCTACCGTTCGCATGTTCTTCTGTGGATGCGAAGCACAGAAAATGAGATTGCGATGTCTAGAAGTAAACGTGACACCCATTCTTGTGGCCCGCGTGAAGTTATAAGTGAAAACCGTTTCAATTACATGCCGTACAACTTTTCAAACAAGCAATCAGCAGCATTCCTGGAACAAATGATGTCTGCCGATAAATCGCCGCCACAGTTTCACACTACTAATCGGACTAGACATCACGAGACCCTGTGGAGGGCGCTTTTCTCCATTAAACAGACTTGCACAACAAAAGTTGCGTCTGCACCAAACATAGCATCGTGCATTACTTATGACGCACGCGCGACTGCTCTTCATTCAGCGGAATACTTCTAGGTAAGTGATTGTGACAATTGGTGGCCCCGACAAAAAGCTTCACATGTTCTGACACACCGGCATGGCTATTGCTGGTGATAGACGTTTCCAAATCCAACTTTGGCGCAATTCCCTTTGATATTACCAAGATGGCACAGTAAATCTGATTTGGCGCAGTTGGCGCAGGAGTGGGAACACTGCTTCTAAAAATAAATCTAGGTCATTTTATTTTTATTTTCTGAGGTTCACTAGAATCGCATGTACTTTGACCACCACGGACGATGTAAAGTAAAGCTAATTAGCGTACATGCTATTTCCCTTCCCGTTCACACTGAGAGGCCACTCACACATCTCAGAATATGGCCAAAATGTTTTAAGATCTGCCCATGCCATGGCAGCACTGAGTTTGAGCTATCAGGTCAGGATCTTTACTGCAGCTTCCCAATGAACAGAAATTGTCTTATGGCAGTCGTTTAGTTAACTGAGATCAATGAGAAATAGGTTTGCCTGCAAAGTCCCTTGTCCTCACCCTTGTCGCATTATATGTTTGCCATATCCAGGGGCGTAACCAAAATGTATTTTTTTCTTTTTTGAGGAGGGGAAGAGAAAGGGTTGAACCGCCCAAACCACCCTCCAGGCTATGCCACAAGTTCAATGAGAAGTGTGGTACCCTAGCACCTTCCCTACCTTGTCTACCCCATATTCTAGGCTACTTACTGTTGATGACATAATAGGAGTTCACAATATAGAAACAAATCGAAGTACCCTAGCAGGGACTTTTGCCCTTCGCTAGCCACATCTGTGTGCAGTGACCCTACTTCCTGATGGTAGATCCTATCACACAACCACAGCACTTTTACTGTGGCTTTTATACGTATATCAGAGATGGGCTTTGCTTGGCAGTTTCTAAGCGTGAAGAGAGAAAATCTCTTGAAAATTCACAGCAGGGTGACAGCAGTATGGGGTTGCCGGTTGGGCTGACATATAACAAGGTACAAGAAGTTGTACAGCTGTATGGAGTCAGGACTGAATGTCCTGACTCCATATGCCAGCACTAGACTCTGCACAAAATGGTTTACGGTTCAAACATCAAATTGCTCAATTATCACAGTGAGCAGTTGTAGAAGAGAGTTAAGCAAAACAGAAAACTGGAAGAGTTAGTGTACTTTGGCTGTGTTGATCAAGTGTGTCTCCTTCTACTGTGCAGAGTCCTTTTGTGCAATAGCTCAGAGCAGAATGGAACATGCCACACTGGTTGTTCGAAATTACAGAAAGTCTACACACAAGGTCTAAAACAATGCCAGGCATAAAGCAGCAGTGGATGAATTTTTCAGGACACTGTGACGAGATACTGCAAAAACACATACACAAAAACAAACAATGCACAATCATCCACTGCAAATACAGTTAGCCGCCATACAGAAAGCAAGTAATTAAATGTGAAGGCACATTTCACCACAGAGATGATGTTCTGAGAAGTTTTGACATAGTCCGGTGTTCTGGGACCATTCGAAGTCAACAGCCTACCATTACATCTTGAAACAATAGGTTTTAACAAGGCATTGTACTGAGACCCCCTCATGATTATGATAACATTTGCTACAGGACAAAATGCTGTAGTGTACTCACATGAAATCTTTCAGCAGCCATAAAAAAAAGGGGGTGATGGAGAGGGGGGGTTAGATACAAAAGCAGTGTTTATATTTTGAAGTATTCAGCCAGTCACAACATACTAAAGAATCTAGCACCAGACACATATAAGGGTGCAGAAAGTAATCGTGTTTGATTCTGATACCACCCAAAATATTATTTTTTTGTCCAAGGAATCTACTTAGGTGTCAGTGTTGAAGATGCACGAGGCACTAGTTAAATGCTTTCAATCTTCTCCATTATTCAAAAAAACATAAATAAATAAGTTACTTCTTGATTTTGGCTCATATATTTAGTGAATACTGATATCATAGGTAGAATGTAAAGATGCACCATCACGTGTCTAAAAAGATAGGCAAAAAATATGGGATATGCAGGTATCAAACAAAATTAGCAAATTGAATGTCAGTGAAGACAATGCAAAAATAAAAAGCACTGCATAGTAAATTAAGAACATGACACACCTAATGTACACACTCTCATCTAACTGGAACCGGTGCTCGACAAGTCGTTAGTAGCAAAAGACTTTTTATTTATTTATTTTTATTTATTAATACTGTAACCCTCACATGAGGGTCATTACAGGGAGGAATATAAACACAAAACAAAAACAATACACAATGACAAAACAGACATTACGTTTCATGTTGCCGGTAGTACAATTCTAGCGAACACTCAAACGCTTTGACATTTGCGCTAGTAACAGCGTATTCTGGAAGTCTATTCCACACTTCTATACTATACGGAAAAAAATAATTTTTAAAGCCATCCAGACGCACCCAAAAAGGCCTTATTGGGTGACTATGGTTCAACCGAGCTCCTCGTTTGGGTGCAGGTTGTATGTATGTGTCTTTATTTATTTTCATTTCGCCTCTTATAAGTTGAAACAGGAGTTTTAAGCTTTGCTTTTCGCGGCGCACTTGCAGGGGTTCTAGCACACATGATTTTAACAAATTTGTGACGGATTCTGTCCTCCGGTACCGCGAGCAAATGAAGCGCACTGCTAGCCTTTGAATTTTTTCTATTTTATCTCTCAGTGACTGCTGATGAGGACTCCATACAGAAGACGCATACTCCAAAATAGGGCAAACAAATGTCTTATATGAAAGTAATTTGACATCTCTAGGAGCATGTTCGAGTTTTTTCCTCAAGTAAAACAACTTCCTGTAGGCCTTTGAACACACCTCCTCAACATGAGTGTGCCACCCCAAATCGCTGGTAATAGTCACCCCCAGGTATTTAAAGCTGTGTGTTCTGGTCAGAAGGCTATTTCCGATTTTATAATCATATGCGAGTACGGATTTTTTCTTGGTTATATGGGTGAACGTAGTCTTTGAAAAGTTAATTTACATCCCCCACTGGGCGCACCAATTATGCAAGGCTTGCAGACAGTGATTAATTTTGATTTGGTCATTTTCGTTAGTTACAGGAGCGTAAATTAAACAATCGTCTGCAAAAAGTTTGATTTTAACCGGGCTTTCGACAACTGCGGAAATATCATTTATAAAAATTAAAAACAACAAAGGACCCAGCACAGACCCCTGTGGGACACCAGACAATACTTTCAATGAACTAGATGTGCAATCATCTACATGTACTTTTTATTGACGGTTCTCCAAATACGCGACTATCCAATTTAGTATATTTGGGCTAAGTCCTAGTTGCTGAAGCTTAAAAATTCATTTGCTATGAGGAACTTTATCAAATGCTTTGGCGAAATCTACACAAATGACGTCTATTTGTTGTTGACCTTGGAGAGATAAATAAAAATCATGAACTGTTTCTACCAGTTGAGTAACAGTTGACAACGCCTTCCTGAATCCGTGTTGATACAAGAACTTCATAATTGACAAGAACTTCATAATTCATGTTGTTGTTCAGTCTTCAGAAGTGAATTCATCAAGGAGAAAAAGTACTCTTGTTCTTTATACCATCATAACATACCTCTGCATCCAGCATTATTTTTAAGCAGTGACCCTTTAATCAATGACCCAATAGAAATAACTTGGCTGGGCTATTTGTAGCACAGCTTCTTTTTAGAGACTATAGCTGCACTATTATTTCTCATACAGCACCTGCCTCACAGCTCTTGTGCTCATGGGCTCTGCAAAGGCAAAAGCTCTGCTGTGATCAAATGATCTTCAACAAATAATTCTACATAACTGACTTTTATGAACATTGTAGTTATTACTCACTGCACAGGACATTAACAGCCCACACACACAAGAAAACATTCTTCTTATACTGCTAATGCCTTGTGCAATGGAAGGCTAACTAGCCTAATCCTTTACAGTAAATAATTACTCACCGACATTTTTTTAGTAGTAATTCTATATTTTATGCCATTCACAGTAATTACTTTGGGCAAATATAGGCCTATGCCACATTGACCATAAGAAACTTGTTTTCCCAGTGAACAACATGTTGCCATTTATCAGCTAGTGCCACTGTGTTATTTGGCAGTTTCTGGACCTCATATTAAAAAAGAATATCCATCATCATGCAAAATGCATGTGTAGGTGGAAGAAGCTCTGGAGCCAGATTTTGAGTTAACATTTTTTTTTTTATTTTCAGCACTGGCTTGCAAGCCATGACTCGCATGATCAAAAACGCTCAGCATGACAGAAAGAATAAAAAAATAACAAAATAAAAAAATCGATAAGTAACAAAACAGAACAACCTTCATGCACAACGCATGCACGCATGATCCACAACGAGCAGTGTCACCGGGCTGGGGAACCAGTTCTCGTATCTCATTTTTACTAAAAAAAAAAAGGCAGGTCTGTACGTATCACCTACCCTCTCCGTGCTACCCTGCAGTGAACCTTATTGCAACTAATTACAGAATCTTTATTTACATGAGTGCACTAAACCACTAAAAAATTCAATGCATTCGGCATTATTAGAAGAAAACAATATGTACAAAAGATGATGATTTTTTCGATCATACTGATATTGGATGCTGAACATAAATAGACAAAATTATATTTATGAAGTGGGACTATAGCATGCCACAATACAGTAGACTCTCAATAAACGGAAAACTGTTAAATGGACCTACTGCTTAATGGAACTATTGCTTCTGCAATGTTTGGTTTTGGGCTTGTATTCTGCACCCATGTTCACCTCTCAGTAAACAGAACTCCTGTTAAATGGAACATATTTTCCTGGTCCCTTCAGGTTCCATTTATGAGAGTCTACTGTATTTAGAAAAAAATACGGGGACAATCGTTCATGTGCTTGTCCGAGGCTACTATAATTAACCAAAATACTCCTCTAACTTCACGAGTTTACACTTTGCTAAATTTACACAAAGAATACTAAAGAGAAACTCTAAATTATATTACACAAGGTACTCTTTTACAACTCTGCTTTCGTTATTTTACAGTTAGAATATATGACAGAAAATGAAGCCCAAACTTGCATTTCTCAAGCTTCATGCTAACACGTCAGAGCTGGTACATCACTGTAACGTCACTAATATCAAATTAAACTTTTCTCATAGAATTTTGCCCGTTGTGGGAAAACAGAAGCTTTTGAAAGTTGTGAAGTTTAATCTGTTGCTTCTCTGAAATACAATATAATCAACCTTTACATACTACAAGTTCCATAGATGAGCAAGCAGTGTCAAAGTTCATGACATCAAGGCAACTTGGTTAAGGAAAGATTCCACTCCCATTTAATCCTAAAGTCTTTTTGGTTCAAACAGGCTTCACAATTACGATAAAAGTGGCTTACTAAGAAATGTTGAATGGTGATTTACTAATCTACATCTCAACTTAAATTTCTAAAAAGCTTACAGCAGAACAATTTGACCTCCAGAAAATTCCATGAAAACCAATAGAAAACGGGACCAAAGTAATTTCAACAAAGTTGTAAAGCTTCTAACTTTACGTATACTTAACTCTGAGTGTTTTTGTGATACATGCACGGCGACCATTTTTTTTACTGCAGCATCTATGCCGTAAAGGTATGTTTTCGATCCTCAAATTTCGCGCTGCAATGATGATCTATGTTGGCTGGGAGGCACTGCCACTTCCCGGGACTTACAAGAAGCGGTGAAAATGAATGTACTACATTTTTCAGGAGATAAACAGAACTGATTTCCAGCGACACCATATTGTGCAGTCTATCGCAACTTCCAAGGGGCAATGCCCTTTCATGGTTTTGGTTTCGCTGCGTAATCGGTATGGGGGAATATGAAAATTAATATTTATCTTTGCCAGCACTCCCTTGGAGGGGCAGTAAAAGTTCATTCCTATCTTTAATGACACAGCTCTTAGCTTGTTTATTACCGACACTAAGTACGGTAGTTATTCTTATTTTCCCCCCTCAGTTTACTTGGCCCAAGGCAGCCACACACAGAGCCCACCTCGTTGCTCCAAGAAGAGAACAAAGATATGCCCTATGTGTGCAGATAGTGATAAGGCGCTGTTCGTAGACCCTGTTTTAAGAAATACGACACTATAAAATACTATTGAACACCATGCAGTTTTGAGTAATAATGACACCAAAAAACTGTTCCACATTTTTGTTTACAATATTTTTCAGAATTTACACATTTCGTACATTCCAAAACTGCAATAAAGTAATTTGACTATCTGGGATGGTTCTCAGAAAAGTTCCATACCGAAAGGGTTAAATTATAGCAGCTTTCAAATTACACAATGCAAATTCCAGGCACCTCCACAGTGTTCTATACAGCTACACAGCAGCGCAGATACAAGACCAATCCCAAAACTACGTGAAGCATAATAGAAATTGACGTAATGGTATTTTTTCCTACAATTAGAATAATGCAAGAACATCTCAGAATGAAAGCCACATATGGATTATGAATATGGTGCAAAGGATTAAGCAAGCTTGAATTCTCAGCCAGGTCACTCAAGAGGCTGAGTTTTTTGCTATTTCAAGTTAGTAGCAATACTGTTTTCAGCTTAAAAAAAAAAACTTGTTATTGAAACACCCATTCGAATATCGAATGCAGAGCTATGTATGCTTATATATATATATATATATATATATATATATATATATATATATATATATATATATATATATGAGATCTAGCAGACAATAATGCCAAGGAATGTATAGGGGAAGTTATTAGACCCAATTGTATCGTAAATGTGAAGAAAGAAAAGTGGATGAAAAGATAACTCGACGTGAGCAGGAACCGAACCTGCGACCTTGGAATAACGCGTTCGATGCTCTACCACTGAGCTACCACGGCGGCTATCCTCCCAGCCACTTTATTGAGTTTATATGTGAATTTAAAAGTGGGAGTGTCAGTCATGGCGGCGAGTGTGGCACACTCCTTATGAGCCTGTTTGGTGTCGCGTAGCACGTGAACTCATTACGAGATGGCAGCTGACCAATAGTCCCTCGTATATAACCTAAAGGCACCAAGTCTGCCAGTATGAGACCCTCGTTAATGAATAAGGGAAAGAAGTGTATACATAAGGGCTCGTTCTTGCATGTTTTCACACAATTTTAATGAGATCTAACAGACAATTATGCCATTGAATGTATAGGTAA
Organism: Rhipicephalus microplus; assembly: GCF_043290135.1. Lineage (NCBI taxonomy): Eukaryota > Metazoa > Arthropoda > Arachnida > Ixodida > Ixodidae > Rhipicephalus > Rhipicephalus microplus. The sequence goes on from NC_134710.1 coordinate 268,283,116, forward strand.
AGTTATTAGATCCAGTGGTAATGTAAATGTAAAGAAAGAAAAGTGGGTGAAAAGATAACTCGTCGTGAGCAGCAACCAAACCTGCGACCTTTCAAATAACGCCTTCGATGCTCTACCACTGAGCTACCACGGCGGCTATCCCCCCAGCCACTTTATTGGGTTTATATGCGAGTTTAAAAGTGGGAGTGTCAGTCAGCACCACCTGTAGCCATGGCAGCGAGTGTGGCACACTCCTTATGAGCCTGTTTGGCGTCACGTAGCACGAGAACTTATTACGAGCTGGCAGAAGTGTGCCACACTTGCCGCCATGGCTACAGGTGGTGCTGACTGACACTGCCACGTTTAAATTCACATATAAACCCAATAAAGTGGCTGGGGGGATAGCCGCCGTGGTAGCTCAGTGGTAGAGCATCGAACGCGTTATTCGAAGGCAGCAGGTTCGGTTCCTGCTCACGGCGAGTTATCTTTTCACCCACTTTTCTTTCTTCACATTTACATTACAATTGGGTCTAGTAACTTCCCTTATATATTCCTTGGCATTATTGTCTGTGAGATCTCATTCAAATTGTGTCAAAACACGGAAAAATGAGCCCTTAAGTATATACTTCTTTCCCTTTATACATATATATATATATATAAAGTCTGAGGGTGATTCAGGATCCCTTCAAGTGATACTGCTCTGATTCTTTATGCAGTCACAGACAACGCTGAGTGGTGAGAGCACCATCTACTGCTTTAACTTTATTACATTCCCAACTGCCCAACTTGCTCCACTTTAAAAGTTCACTTGTGAGACTTGTGAGGTAAAATTACGGCTTTCTTAGTAAATGTTACAGCAACGCTTCTGCACAACATCTCACATGCTCCTCGGGTCATGAAGCGTCAACTCTTTTGTACTTAACTTGGTTATGTGTGGCATGTGTCACACCGATCTAAATTCACTAATGTAACATGCCATTGCAATTCTTTAACCGTAAGCATTTTTTCCCCTTTCTTTAAAGGCTATGCTGAGAAGCAAGCATCCAGTTGTTCACGGAAGCTTCTATCCCAATTTAAACTCACAGCAAAGCCACAACTTGCTTAAGAGGGCCCAGAAGTCTTGCAGCTGGAAATGTCTACATCAGAACTATTACTCATGGAAAGGCACAGTCTAGTAACTCTTTGGCAACCCACCCGACAGGCTGACTCTTTTCACATAACAGTTAACCTGAGGAACAAAGTCATGCACAGCTTTTAAAAGTAATTCACGCCATTGTTTTCTTTTTTTTTTAAAGCTTCTCAATGAAAACTTTCTCTGTCTTTAAAACATCAATGAAAAATTACAAAATGACTCAACAGGCCCCTCTTGGAAAGGCAAAGTGACGAATTTTTCTTTGTAAATGATATTTACAACTAACTTGGGGAGCAGCAGAGTCTATGCACACAACAGTGACAGCTGCCCATGGGAGAGAAAAATTCGACTGGTCTGAAATCTGGCAGCTAGGCTTGGTTGGCAGTCACTGGAGGCTGCAGCAGTGCAAGGAGACGACGGCCTGTTTCACTTGTACTTCTTGTAGTCGGCAAAGCTCGATGACGCCTCTGTGCAGCTACGGCTCCCCTTACTACCAGCAACTTCAACTGCACACCGGCGTGGGAACCAACCCTTCAGCCTGCGAGCTGAATAGTGAAGTAAGCACAGTTAGCAATGTCCAGACGAAACTAATGACATATACGTACACAGTGTTTTTTCTAATTCTTACCAAATTAAAAAAAAATAAAAAGTCACATGTGTGCAGTGAGAATTCTTATAACTTAGAATTGTTCACTGTAGCCTTAACTCAGTCAATTTCCACCATAGGTGATAACTATATTTAGTTAAGGAACTGTTCAAGTATTGTTATAAATTTAAAATCCCCAGTGAAGTTGCAGAGCCTGTTGAAAAAGATCTATCGAAAAAATTTATTTCCATTATGATAGATATTTGTGACTGCAATTATTCAGAGTTGCAACAAAGAGTGCAAGATGTGAAAAGAGTACCATGTCATCATGTGCTTGCACACAGTAAAATTAGTTCTTTCAGACATGCCATGAACAAATGATCACATCAGCATGTATACTCAAGGCAACGTCGTGTTGCGAGCAAAAGTAACCTGCGGTTATGCGCACTGCCTCCAATAAATCTCCATCTGCTGAGAAAACCTTCCTGTCCCATTATGCTGTATATCAACGAGTATGCTGGCAGAGCTTTAAGTACTGAGATACGTTACCTATGAGGTATCTCATGGCCTGCATTGCTGATAAAAGTGGAAGCAGAAACCATTATGTTTTATCCAGCTATGTTGCTCAAGGCATGTTTATGCCATTCATCTACATGAAGCCTCAATCATTCATTTGTGTCATGTTTGAAGTACCTTTTTGAGCTAAGTTCGTATCATGTCACAAGGTACTTTTTGACATCTACATCATTTTCTTTACAGCATTAAGAATATAGCAGCTATGTACTATAATAGAAAGGATTTATATGAATATCTGAACAGGCTGTGCACTTCCCACAATGAAATTTCTGTTTAAAGCAATATTGTAAATTTGATTATTTACATTTAATTACCTAAGCTCACAATACTAAAATATTTTGAGCTGCTTAACCCTTTCGTTACAATGCCTATTCAAATCGATCACCGGTGATCGACGTTTTTCGGTCATCGATTTTGGCATGTTAAATTTATTTCTCGTGCACCCAGCACTTTCTAGTAGTTAGTTCAGTCACTCAACTTTCACAATTTTTTGAATTTGCCGACTTGGGCAACATAGCGATTTTTTTACAGACTTTTGCGCGAACCAATGTGCGTGTGTAGTTGGAAAAATGCACTAGGTTGGTGAACTTGAAAGAAGTGCGTGCCCCTCATGATTATGCTGCTACAGTAACATAGAAGTTCTGTAATGATAACAAACCCTGCAAGCTAAATATTGAATTGATGTGTTAGCTTCGCAATTTGACCGAGTTTAGCTGTAATAATTGTCGGAAATTTATGCCAGTCAATCAAGAGAGAGCTGTTGCTAGAAGTCAGGGAAAATTACCTAATTCTACAAAAAAAATATTACTCAAGGTCTGCCGAATGTATCAAGTGTGCAGGTGGCTCTCAGAGCCCATTTCCAGCCACTTTGGTTTTGCTTGTATCATTATATCAGACACAGGGTCACATCCAGTATCCCTAGTCCCTTTTATTACGCGGTCGTCACACGCGCATGGGTGCGCGTACGCGCTACAAAACACATGCGTTGCTTTAAACTGTCTTGCGACAGCCTGAGCCATCCGTAGCCGTTTATGGGATTGTTTTGTTTACATCCTCAAGTTATTTCCTCCGCCGCAAGTACATATAGCTTCTGACCTTTGTGCATAATCTTAGAGTTTTAGATTACGTGCGTGGTCCACACTTCGCTAGGGTGCGGTGTGGTGGCGCTGGCTGCAGAGCTTCTCCTAATGGCAAGAATGCCCCCGGAGCACATCTTGACCCTGACTATGGAGCAGTGCGAAACATTTTAGAACTGCGTGCAATTTTGTTCTTTTATTACAATATGCACAAAGATGCAAAGGAATATACTTGGATGCATATATTGTCACAAGGTAGGCTGGCAACTATAGTGGCCAGCCTCTGAGAAGGATAACGAAGTAGTTCGGTGGGCGCATGCTCTGGTGTTCGTACTTTTGGCCTTTGGTTACGAAAGTAAATGCACTGTGTTGTGCGTGCGTCCCTGTGTCTTTGTGACATTTTCTGGTGGAAGTGCTGGGTACGGTAGATGATACGGTCCCCAGAGAGCACCCTTGACGCAAGCCGATCGAGTAGCTCAGCCGAGTTTACCCCTGTGCACATACGTTCCAGTCATCACCTCCAGGGGCCCGAACCGCAACACGGTTTGCTGCCTGAACGTCAGAGCACAATGAACCAAACACTGCCTAATGTCAACGAACCAGCACCAGCGCACCTGGTTGTCAACCAGCTCAAGACGCCGAAGACATTTCACGGAGCTGCTTTTGAAGTTTGAAGATGCCGACAACTAGCTTGAGCATTTTGACAGGGTTGCCACCATCAATGATTGGACTCCAGAGCGTAAGCTACACTATGTGTACTGATTTCTCGAGGACTCCGCGAAAACGTGGTTTGAGAACCATGAAGCAACGCTTACGTCATGGGATGAGTTTTACCGGCAGTTCCTCAATGCCTTCGCCAGAGAGGACAGGAAAGAGACAGCGGAGCGAGTGCGAGTCAGTACAGAAGCAAGGGTTCAAGGCCCTAACAAAAGGGTGACGGCTTACATAGAGAACATGGATTGGCTTTTCAGGCGTGCAGAGCCCTTTATGACCGAATCCAAAAAAGTTCGCCACATAATGTGTGGTGTTAAAGAAGAGATTTTTGCCGGCCTGATTCGAAACCGACCTGCGACACTTGCGGAGTTCCATGAGGAAGCCACTGCCATAAAGAGGGCCCTTCAACAGCATGCCAGGCAGTATAACCGTGGCGTACATCCAAGTGAAGTCACTTCTGTAACTCTCGGCAATGACATCAGCGCATTGCGAGAGCTCATCAGAGCTCTCATTAAGGAAGAGCTACAAAAGATGCAGGTGACTGCTTCACCTGTAGAGCAGCTCTCCGTTGTGCAGATGGCACGTGCCGAGCTACGGCAAGCCGTTCACGCTCCCCAACAGTCCGAGGCGCCACAACAGAGATACGGCGTCGAAATGAGCTATGCAGAAGCAGTGCGATGTCTTCCATCGTGCAGTTCACCCAGCGTGTTTTACCCCAATGAGCGACTCGCTCAGCAAATGGAGGTAAGCTTCCATCCTTGCAGCCCGCCGTTGATTGCTGAAGCACGAGCGAGGAAGAGTGACATCTGGCGTACGTTGACCACAGGCCCCTTTGTTTCCACTGCGGGGAAGCCAGACACGTCTACCGAACATGTCCATACCACCGTGTGGGTCTCCGTGGATTTTTGCCTAACGCCCCTCGTCCACGACCTGGCGAGCGATCACTGGAAATAGAGAGTTTCATCTCGCATCGTCGTAGTATAGGACATCGGTCACAAGAGCCCCGCTCGTCATCGCCTGCTCGCTACAGGTCACCGAGCCCAACCTATTCACGCGGCGCTCTGAGATGCCGTTCACCCAGTTCTGCAAGTCCAGAAAACCGAGTTCAGAGACCTACGGAGGCGAGGCCGCTGACGCTGACTCTACGGAAGATCCTTCACTAGGACGACAGCGACGGCAGCAAAAAGATGTACAGACGCAGTCAAACGTGGTACGAAGAGTGGTGACATCAAACATTGCGGTAACTGTCGACGACGAAGAAGTAATGGCGCTAATCGACACTGGAGCAGACACTTCCGTTACGAGCATGGGTCTTGCCTGCAGGCTGAAGAAGTTTTCTACCCAGTGGGCTGGGTCACAGATACGTGCGGCAGGAGGCCATTTTCTCACTACAGTGGGACAGTGCACAGTGCGAGTCAGTATTCATGGATTTACGTATCTTGGAGATTTTGTGATACTGCAGAGTTGCTCGAGGGACCCAATTCTTGGACTGGACTTTTGCATGATAATGGAGCCGTGATTGACTTGCAAGAGTCCCAGGTGACGTTTTCTACGGCACACGCTTTAGCGCGCAACCCTCACGGCAGTTACGTCAATGCTTTGAGAATTGTTCACGATGACGTCCCGTTACCACCGAGGAGTAGCGTGTTGACCTTGGTAGCCTGCGATGTTTTCGATGAATTCAAGGACTATGAAGGTATTGCAGAGGCAAATATCCCGCTGCTGCTCAAATGAAACATCTGCATAGCCCAATGCCTTGTTCGGTTAGACAATAAACGCTCTCGAGTTCTGCTGACCAACTTCAGCAATGAGTTTCAGCACGTCCCTAGAGACACCACTGTCGCTTTCCTCAGTGAAATCGCCAACTTTTTCGATGTTGGCACATTGAATACGACTTCACCGAATGCAAAAGCTTGTGCTGACTTGGGCAGCCGCATTCATGTTAATCCTGACTTGCCAGATTCACGAAAAGAGAGGCTGCTAAACCTTGTGACAGAATTCTCGGACTGCTTCTCCACAGCATCGATAGTTCAACGTACCGCAGTTACAAAACACCGCATTGTTACCGAGGAGTCGGCGCGGCCTCTTCGCCAACATCCATGCCGTGTGTCCCCGAAGGAAATAGAGGTGATTAAGCGTCCAGTACAAGAAATCCTGAATGATGACGTCATTCAACCCTCGACAAGTCCGTGGGCGTCACCTGTTGTCCTAGTAAAGAAAAAAGACAACACACTACGTGTCTGCCTCGACTACCGACGACTTAAAAAAGTCACAAAACACGACGTTTACCCCCTGCCACAAATCAATGATGCCTTAGACCATCTACGCCATGCCCAGTTCTTTACATCATTAGATCTCAAGTCAAGGTACTGGCAAATTGAAGTTACAAGGGCGATCGTGAGAAAACCGCGTTCGTGACTCCCGACGGGCTCTACGAATTTAAAGTGCTGCCTTTCGGTCTCTGTTCTGCTCCCGCCACATTTTAGCACATGATGGACACTGTACTTGCTGGACTAAAGTGGCAGACGTGTCTTGCATACTTGGATAACGTTGTTGTGTTTTCAAGCACGTTTGATGAACATCGTTCAAAACTAAGAAGTGTCCTCACTGCAATAAGGAGAGCAAACCTTACTATCAAGCCAGAAAAGTGCTACTTTGGCTATCAGGAACTCAAGTTTCTCGAACATGTGGTGAGCCTGGGGGGTGTTCGACCAGATGCGGAGAAGTTGGCTGCTGTTGCCGATTTCTCTCGTCCTGGAGACAAGAAGAGTGTTTAGGGATTCCACAGACTCTGTGCCTACAACCGCCGTTTTGTCGAAAGATTTTCAAAAATTGCGGAACCTCTTACAAGACTGACACGACATAGTACGACACAGCCTTCAAGAGTACGACATAACGGTGGTCTATCGATCGGGACATAAACATACAGATGCTAACTGCCTGTCTCAAGCTCCTATTTCCCCAAAATCATCTGACACTGAACAAGATATACCGTTTCTTGGCATTGTCAAAGTGGTGCGGATGGCTGAGCTTCAGCGTGAGGACACTGAGCTACTTCCTGTGATCCAGCATCTTCAAGGAGAAGATGTTATCGGCCCAAGCCGGCTCTCACGTGGATTAACATCATATTGCCTGCGGAACAATGTTCTCTACAAGAGAAATCTTGAGAGCAGTCAGGAAACTTTTCTCCTCGCCGTTCCAACAGTACTGCATGAAGAAGTTTTGCAGGCGTGCCACGACGATCCTTCTGCTGGTCACTTAGGCTTTGCTAGGACATCCGACAGAAGTACTACTGGCCACAGCTGTATTAATCCGTTCAGCACTATGTCCGCACCTGCCGTGACTGTCAGAGGCGTAAAGTTCCACCCGCAAAGCCTGCCGGTTTCCTCCAGCCTTTAGATCCACTTCGAACACCGTTTCAGCAAGTGGGAATGGATCTTCTTGGTCCATTCCCTACGTCATTCACAGAAATAAGTGGATAATCGTCGCAAACCAAAGCTGTGCCTAAAGAAACTGCAGTTGACGTCACCAGATTCTTTGTCCACGACATTGTTTTGCGTCATGGTGCACCTACAGTTCTCATGACTGATCGCGGAGCAGCATTGACGGCACAGTTATTGCAACAAGTCGCCAAGCTGACGCACACCAACCACTGGAAAACAACAGCTTATCATCCCCAAACGAACGGCTTGACGGAGCAGTTAAACAAAACACTGGCCGACATGCTATCTATGTATGTCGATGTAGAGCACAAAATGTGGGATGAAACTTTGCCGTACGTCACGTTTGCTTATAATATTGCTGTGCAAAAGACCACAGACCTAATACCATTCGAGCTTGTTTATGGCCGTCACGTCACATCGTTAGACGCTATGCTCCCCGTAGACCAGGACACCAGTGGAAATGACAGCGTTGAAGACTTCGTTAAGAAAGCCGCGGAAGCCCGCCAGCCCGCACAAAACCACATTTGCACGCAGCAAGATACCGACACTCGCCGTTACAACCGAGGTCGAAGGAACGTCCACTATCAACTAGGTGACTATGTATGGGTGTGGACACTAGTTCGACATCATGGGCTTTTAGAGAAGCTATTGCGACCATACTTTGGCCCTTACGAAGTAGTGCACTACCTCAGTGACGTGAGTTACGAGGTAGTTCCCCAAATCTCCGATACCAGTTCAAACCGAAGACGTCCACGTCCAGAAGTAGTCCATGTAGTACGGATGAAACCGTACCATGCCCGGGAGTTATGAACACTTCGAACTTTTTTCTTAATATCCACAATAGCGCGGGGTTATTTTTTCCATGCCCAGCATCTTAGTCAATCGACTGGGACAGTCGCTCTTGAAAGGAGGGAATTGTCGCAAGGTAGGCTGGCAATTATAGTGGCCAGCCTCTCAGGAGGATAACGAAGTAGTTCGGTGGGCGCGCGCTCTGGTGTTCGTACTTTTGGCCTTTGGTTACGAAAGTAAACAGCCCGTTTTGTGCCTGCGTCCCTGTGTCTTTGTGACAATATTGGGACACCAACCTATGACGAGTGAGGTGGCTCATGGAAAGAGGTGACGCTAAATGAAAGAGTGAAGTTCATTGGACATCTCATTTATAGAGGGATTATTCACAATTGAAAATTTTGTTGAAGCGCACTAAAAAACGGACAGACAGAAAAGGCTGACAAGGACAGCGCTTGCAAGCGCTGTCCTTGTCAGCCTCTTCTGTGCGTCTGGTTCTTTAGTGCGCTTCAACAAAGCGCTGCCTTTGTCAGCCTCTTTTGTGCATCAGTTCTTTAGTGCGCTTCAATAAAATTTTCAATTATGAACGTAATCCAACTGGCCCAACTTGCCATATTGCTGGATTATTCACACCATGGGTTTCCATCTATATTGGAATACCTAGAGACTCTTATCGCAAGGCAATGAGAATTTACACGAGAAGAGTGTACGAGTACACTAGTGTCTCACGAAAAACTATGCAATGCTTCCCCGTATGGCATGAGCAATGAAGCAACAACACCTCGGTTCTGATTTTCTTTGTCTATGTGAAGAAAAGCATTTCGTACAACATTAATGATTTTTATACTGTTCCTGGGTCATTTATCTACAAAATGTATATTCTGAATTTTCTTTGTTCGAAATATTTTTGTATATACAGTGTTTTTTATTCCTATCTTTATGATTTCATAACAAAAAATTTCTACTTTTCACATTTTTATTCATTCTAAAATACTTTTGTTGCTCTACAACCTATAATTTTTGGAAAGAGCATTTCATTTTGCAAAGCTTGGTATGGTGCAATGCCTGCTGGAGTACTTTTCAAACTGGTAAAAATGATCTTCCCGAAACATGAAAAAGAACCATTTTCGCACGGTAACGAAAGAGCTAATAGGAGAGAGCATAGTAAGTAGGTTGCGCTCTCATTGTAATATATTCCCAGAGTCAGTTGAAACACACTGCATTTCATGCAAAGGGTGTGCTTTTTAAATGTGTGAACACTTCTTTGGCTAGCCTTACCTACGATGGCACAGCTGGCTGTGTGCCCTCAAACAAGCCATTCTTCCAATGTGGACTAAAGAGAAAGTTAAAACTGTTTGTCAGCTATCAAACTTCGGATTGAAAAGTCATGAATGTCTTTTCTAAGCACCAAAGCCACTCTATGTGGCTGCAACTACTGGAAACAAAATGCAGCGAAGTAGCAATGCCTTTTTCAAAAGGCTCATTTTGGCTCATTTCACGTGACTGCAATCTTCGTGATGCAACTGCTGTGATACCCACGATTTCTTGCTGCCAATGTTTTTGCCACACAGGTGAAATTATTAAATTTAATTAAAAAATTCAAATTTTATGATACTGTTGACCTTTGCTTATCCAAATCAATGAAGAGATGCATTTTGTAATTTAAAAGCACTTTAAAGTGGAAATTTATTTTAGAGTAAGCAACACTGGCTTCTGCAGTATACTGCAAAGACACATGGCAAATGTTTACAGGTGTTTGTGTGCTGCAAAGTTATAAACTTTGCGCAGCACGATCACTGTGCCTGCTAGTCCAGGGTCAACTTCAGAAGAATGACATTTGTAGGCAGCTTGCAATTGCCAATGCTGCTCTTTGCCATATACTTGAACCAAATGCAGCAGCACACATCAATGCAAAAGCTTATGTCTATGAAGCTGTAAATGATACGCCTGCATAATTATAATATGCGCAACAATTCAGAAAATTGTGACAAATTCCAAAGACCATATTATCTGGTGTGAAGCGTCTCCATAGACTTGTATTATTTGCAACTTCATATACACATGAATGAACTTAAAAGTGTGCATTATCAGTGCCCAATGTCAACATTAAAGAAGGACTTCCACGTGTAATATATGTATAAAACAAATAATAAAGTTACAGCAACAACCAAAACATAATTTGCCTTGTCGGGAACACCTCATAGGATTGACAGCTAGCTGGGTGTGCAAATAAACGTTAAGCAAAGGTTAAATGCACGTAGCTAAAAATAAAACTGCACGCCAGGTGCACTCAATCAAGTACTTGGACGGTGACATACTTCAGTCTATGTCACTCATAAATTCACACATGGGAGCAGACACCAACCATTTGAAACACCCTTGCTGCCAAACTTAATGCCCCTTGATTAATGTCAAAAGCACCAATAAATATGCAATAAAAGTTGAAAAGAAATGAAAATAATAATGTCATATGTTGAAATATGCTCCCATTACCTTGATTCAATTATGAAGATGGGCCTAAATTTCATGCGTATAATATTAAACCTTTACTGACTTCGAAAAACCAACATGCTAGCTGCCACAGGCAATACCTTTCAAAAGCTTTTAATTTGCCTTGATTTAGTACTGTAGTCACTGCCGATGGCACATGACTGCAGAGCTGGAGCAAGCATTACAACACGAAGCTGTCCTATGCGATAAATAGCTGACGCATTAAAAAAAAAAATGGGAACAGAATATTGCAGCTCAAAGAACTGCATACACTACTGAAGGTGTGGGAGTGAGGATGTATGAACAAGATGCAGCACATTTTCGCAAGTGCATGATATGTGCACACAGCTGTTGACAAAAGATGACACTGAAAGTGTGATAGCACATTCAATGTGGTCCTTAAAGATTAATTTCTTGGAGACACCAACGCCTATGATGATGAGTTCTTGCTACATTATCAAATGTGATTACGCCTGAAAAGGAATCCTACTGCATTTGCTTATGACATCAGTACCACATGGACAGGGGTGCAACAGCTGAAATAGAATTTGGAGCAATTTTTGGAGCAGCAAGATGTTACTTTTGGAGCACGAAAATCCAAATTTAGAACAGGTTATGGGGAACAAAACATTAATTTTTTATCACTAAAGACCAAGTTTGGAGAAGTATGGAAAAGAAGTCTTACATTTAGAAAAAGATATGTACAAACCATTCAACATGCCCTAAATCATGCAGTGTGAATTCAATAATTGTGCACTACTATTTCAACAAAACTATTATTTTAAACCACCTCCCTGAGCAAATAATATCCCCATTATCATTTTCCCCTCTGACTTCAAATTCAAATGTGGATCTGCCAAGCTAGCGACCTTGAAATTCCGAGAATTTGTAGAAGTGACGAAAAAAAAAAAAAAGTACACATTTTTTTCAGGGCGCTAGAAATGTCATACACTGCTCTAAATGATTTCCAGTAACTTTTTCAGACGTCATCGTTCCTACTAGTACACACAATTATGCACCATATACACGCATGAGTAATTGAAAAAAATGTGCTGTGTCCCCCAATTAGTGCTAACAGCCCCTTCAAAATCATAACACACTTTTTCGCACGACACCGGTGTATTGCGGCGAAAGTGGATTAGACAATGTTCTGAACGAGTCGGAACATGTCATGAAGCACCGCTACATCCCCCCCCCCCCCATTTTTTTCCCTTTTCTTGCGATGGGCTTAGGCTTAGGGCACAACTGCTTGGCTCACTTGCAATGCGCGTTCAATCAAATAAAGTAACAACAGCATGTGCTTGATGGCCCGGCGATGGCACCGGACATCTATCTCTGGGACTACTCAACTTCAAGACAAAAAAATGTTGTATGTGCCGTTACTCTTGCAACCAACGTGGTCACCGGCAACAACAATTCTCGCGGCACGTTGAGCTGTTCGCATGAAAAAAACGCAGGATACCATTCCAGTTTTAGTTGCTAACATGCCATAGCCCCGCTTGGTTGACTGATGATGCAAACTGCACACAGATAGCCAACGTGGCCGCCCTTTCTCACTGAAATTAGTGCAACTGAGAAAATTTTGAAGCTGGTCGGGCATTTTGGCGCAATTTCAGCAAATTTCATGGTTCTGACACAGCTCGGTGCAAAAAAAATGGAATTCTATCATATTGCCACAATTGGCACAGCTATTGTGCCCCTGCATGAACATACCGTTTTAAGAGGTGTGTGTGTGTTCAGGAGTAAAGACATGTGACCCCCATCTGAAGAATTATTTTTCAAAAATATCTATGCCCAAATGTATGGGTACCGTGGGCCTCGCACAGGTACGTATATTGGTGCACAAAGTGCACCTAGCCTGCATTGGAGGAACACCCATCACTGCAAAGTCATCTTTCATTTTTTTTCTTGCATAAAATTTACTAAAACAATATTCAAGATCTACTACAGTTTATTTGATATGAGGATATAAAGATGTCAAAAATGCTCAGATAGAGTATGCAGCCACCGTTTAATCACTGCAAGTGCCAATTACTATGCTGGTAACAATGAAAATACTGTAAATGAAGTTTGGAAGCACCACACTCGTGGTACAAGTTGCTAATAAACCAAACACACCATAGACTGCTCATAACGTAAGTTGCCAGAGAGACGAATATTTGCAATATAAATGGTACCACACTATAACCAAAACAAAGTTTTTTATAGGCTGCACTTGCACAAAACGCGTTAAGCATGCAACCTTGCGTGTCCAGGATTTGAGGCATGCGATGCAGGATGCTTACAACCATTCAAATTTACGAATGTTCAAAAATTAACACCGAAAGAACAGCGTAATGAAATGAATACAGGAGAAAAGTCTAACAAAAGAAAGTGGCATCATGGAAATTTGCTGATTACGTCTCAGACCACCTCAATTATACCTATGTATCACACGAAAACTACGTCGAATCACAACCGAAATTTAGCACGTTGAACGGTACTGATCGTTTGATTTTACGGATGTAAACCCATTGTCCATTCACCCGTTTTCATTAACAATATGATTTGATATCCTTCAAGTAGAGCCACCACAAAGAGTTGGACTGATTCCATAGAAAACCGCAACTTTGAACCAACGCTGCTTAGGCCTAGACTGCGGTTAAGCATGCTGTCGCAGAAAGTTTGTCCAAAAGAACATAAAAATTGGATGTCAAAAAGATTGCACTCATGCGCTGACCAAAGAGTACCGTAAATACCCGCGTATAACACGAGGTTTTTTTTCGAATATTAGGGTTCCAAATTTCCGCTTCGTACTATGTGCGGATCCGAACGGAAACTTGCTCAAAAAACGAAATTGTGCTTGATGTTTCGGTTTCGTAACTGCCACTTGACTACGGCTTTGTTTTGTCTACGAGTGGCTACGGCTTGGCTTTTTATCATCGCGCCCTCGCATGTCAAAAGTGAGTGCTAGGGCCATTTCTCTCTTTGCTGTTGAGTTTTTCGGGCGCTTAGACAGCAGACGGGCGGACATGTAAACCTCGCTGTGTTCCGTGCCTCACTTTGCAAAGGTGCAACATGCCAGGGCACCGAAACCAGTACTCGGCTGCATTCAAAAGAAAGGTCATCGCAGCTGCCGAGGAAATCGGCAACAGTGCAGCCGGAAGACAGTTCGCAGTCACTGAGGGAGGTGTCCGTGGATGGCGACAACAGAAAGAAGTGCTTTTCGCAAGCAGCGGAAAGCGAAAAAGCTTTCGCGGTCCAAAGAAAGGGGCCTTCCCAGAGATTAAACTCGCACTGACAGAATTCGTTCGACAGCAGCAGGCGGCACACTTGCCTGTCAACATGGAGCTGATGCAGATGAAAGCGAGGGAGCTGGCAAAAGCAAAGGGGATGTTGAGCTCGGACTTCGAAGCCAGCAAGCACTGGATCTACCATTACATGTGCCGAGCCGGATTTTCCCTGCGCCGGCAAACCTCCATTTCTAAGAAGCTCCCTGAAGCCTTTGAAGAGATTCTTATCTTATTTCAATGCCATGTGATTACGTTTCACTGCTCGCACAACTTTCAGCTGAGACAAATCGGCAATGCCGATCAAACGCCAGTTTACCTGGACATGCCATCGCCTCTTACAGTTCATGAGAAGGGCTCGAAGCAGGTTAGTGTCCGTACCACCGGCAATGAAAAAACGCGTGTCACAATGATGTTATCGTGCAAGACGGACGGCCACAAGCTCCAACTTTATGTAATCTTCAAGCGCAAGACAATGCCGAAAGGGAAAGAGCTACCGAAGCATGTCATCGTGAGAGTCACGATAAAGGCTGGATGAATGAAGACCTTGTCCTAGACTGGGTAAAGTCCGCGTAGTGCAGACGGCCGGTGCCCTGCTCTCTTTTTCCTTTCATTCTGGTGCTGGATGCGTTTCGCTGCCATTTGGCCTACTCAGTGAAGAGGCTCTTGCGCGACTGCGGCACAGAACTGGTCGTGATCCCGGCTGAGATGACCTCTCATCTGCAACCTCTCGACGTTTGTGTAAATGAGCCATTCAAGGATGCGGTTAAGCGTTGCTACGCGGAGTTGATGCGGTCACCTCAGCCTGCAGTGACTCCGACCAGGCGGCTGAAACGGCATCGCCGGCCACGCTATGCAAATGGATCGTGGACGCTTGGGCAAGCATCCCAGAGGACCTTGTGCGTCGTTCCTTTAAAAAGTGCGGCATCTTTAATGCCTTCGATGGCACAGAAGACGACAAGGTTCTGTTTGGCGTTGCATAAATTGTTGCCAGACTTGAAGGGTCAGTGTTGCCAGATTTTTGCCAGATTTGGCTGAGAAATTCGCTTTTGTAGTAGTGGCTTCTCGGTGAGTTTGGTGCCCTCCGTGGTGCATTTCGCGAGTGCATGAGCGACGCTGGCCGTTTTAATTAACGGAATGAACCGCGCCTTGCAGAAGTCTGGGCGTGTTCTCTTGCTGTGTGCAGCTGTGCAATTATTAGGGACGACGAGGAAAACTGAATAGAGTTGCAGCAAGTAGTGCGCTGCCCCCCCTCCACCCACCTAGCTAGGGAAACGCGGTAACATCAGCTGTGAAAAAAAAAGGGGGGGGGGGGGTAGCGCACCACCTGTTGCGACTCTATTCAGTTTTCCCCGTTATCCCTTATACTGAGATCGGATCTCTTAATTGCACAGCTGCGCACACAGCAAGAGAACGCGCCCCGACTTCTGCAAGGCGCGGTTCATTACGTTAATTAAAACGGCCAGCGTCGCTCATGCACTCGCGAACAAATTCATCGCACACGCACTTGCGAAATGCACGGCGGACGCCGGGTCGTTGCTTCCCTAACTCAGAGACACAATCTCTTAATTACACAACAGCACACACAGCAAGAGAACGCGTCCGAATGTCTGCAAGGCGCAGTTCATTTTGTTAATTAAAACGGCCAGCGTCCCTTGCTGGGTTCGGCAAGGGCCGCTCCCGCACTCGTGAAATGCACCGCAAACGACACCAAACCCTCACGGAGAAGTCACAACTACAGGGGCGAATTTCTCCGTCAAATTAGACAGCAGTCTGGCAACAACCACCCCTAAGTCTGGCAACTGACTTATGCAACGCCAAACGGAACCTTGCCCAGAAGACGAGCACCTATTTGACGATTTGTCTGACAAGAAAATGTCCGAGGAAAGCCCAGTTGAAGACGACAACGATTGAGATTGCGGATATGTGCTCAATAAATGTGTTTTCGGTTACCTTTCCTATGTCGTTTTATACACGGGTACAATTTTTTTTTTTCATTTCGCGCCACTAAAATTTGGCCTCGTATTATATTCGGGTTCGTATTATACGTGGGTTTTGACGGTAGTGCGTATGATGCAACGTTTCAGTTCGTGGCCTAAATCAACAGCAACAAAAGCCCGCCAAGCTTTTGTAATCTCATGCACAGGCATCGAAGGAGAAAGCTCATGTCATAAAGCCGTAAGGCTTTTAAATTTGCGGACGAAACAGCAAGCATGATATCTGTAGCAAACGCGATAACGACGATGCTTTTCTCGACAGGAAACTCAAAGCGCAGTTGACACAATCGCACTTGCTACGTGGCGCCAGTGCAAAGGCTACTCCGGCGTCCAGGCAACTGCCCTCCTTCCTCACTTGGAGAACCCGTACAGGGCTGCCATGATCGTTTTTTCTATCCTATCTCCTTCCTCCATCCCTTTTTCGCTTTATCTGTGCCCCCTTGATCTTGGTAACGATCTCGTTGCTCTCTTGCTATGGCAAACCTCCTTCAAAAAGTGCACTTGCTGCTGCATCTTTGTCACAAACATTTTCCGGCAACCGCATTATTACTGGTATTTCATGTTGGGGGGACTGCACAATAAGTGGTAGGCGCATACAGGGGGCTCTATGGCAGAGTAAACGGAAGTCCAAAAAGATCGCGTTGTAACCAGTTCTGCACTATAAGCAGTTACGTTATCAGTATTCTACACTGTATATGACTTTTTAGAATTATGAGGACATTTCATAGAAAGCTTGTCACTAGGAAAGGTGATACTACCCGTCCCCACAAAAGAAGACTTCATCTACACAATTGCTTGGCTGTGATCATGGTGCTGAGGGGAGAGGATCAGGAGACTCTAAATAAAAATGACATCGTGAATAGCTCTGCCCAATCTCCTATGACTCTTCCACCCTTGTGTAAACACCCCTTCAGCCTCAGTATAATTTAGAGATTCTGCTAAGATAAACAGAAGTCTTGAACGCTCGGAACTGTAGCGTCGTACTAGTATGCTCAAAGGATATGCATTTCAGCAAGGCTCCACACTGTGTGCAGTGACTTGAAAGCGCAGTAATACATAAAATCCACATCTAACTATTACACATCGGAAAATCATCATTTAAAATAAAACACACACATTGTGCTTCTTCCTCGACCCACAAAAACAAATAAATATGCAGAAAAATATCAGGACGTTTTACCACTTTTTTGCAATTATTGACTAGATTTTTTTTCAAGTAAATTATTGGGTACTTCTGCTAAGAATAAGACAACTGGCTAAGAATACTTTACCATTAAATGAATGCAAAATGTGAAATGTTTGAGTAAAAATGCTAAATATTGAGTTTAGCCTTGCATCTTGTGCTACAATAGAACCCCTCTGATTTGATTGATTTGTAGGGTTTCACGTCCCAAAACCACCATATGATTATGAGAGACGCCGTAGTGGAGGGCTCCGGAAATTTCGACCACCTGGGGTCCTTTAACGTGATTCACATAAAAAACAGCGCCAATAACGAGAGACAAGAAAAAGAAGGAGACAGACAGCGGCACTGAACTTACAACAAGATTTATTTGCCAGAACCGCACAATATATACTTTGGCAGTATCTAACAAAAAAAAAATCCGAAACAAACAAAACAGAATCCACCTAACAACCACATAATCATCTTCACAACGCACCATGAGCAGCACGTGTACTAACGTGCCGAAGGAAATCTATTTCTTTTAATGATAGCGCAATCGAAGGCCTGCTGACACATGCACTGCCCAGCCTTTCTATTTCTGAAGCCTCATAAATTTCACGTATCAACTGGTCCCGATGCCGCCTAATGACGGTACAAAGCTGAAAATCAGGGACACAGCCGCAGTCTCGGCAATGAATGCCGAGATGGCCCGAAACTGTAGAGGAGACGTTGTGAGCGTGCTCTTTTAGCCGCTCATTTAAACACCTGCCTGTTTGGCCGATGTACCACTTGCCGCAAGACAGGGGTAGTGAGTACACCACTCCTTCAATGCATGGAACGTACTTCTTTCGATGCTTGACTTTGCAGCCTCGCTCGCCCCTCGAACCAGGATTCACGGCTCTGCACAACCTAGCCAAACAGGCAGGTGTTTAAATGAGCGGCTGAAAGAGCACGCTCACAACGTCTCCTCTACAGTTTATGGGCCATCTCGGCATTCATTGCCGAGACTACGGCTGTGTCCCTGATTTTCAGCTTTGTACCGTCATTAGGCGGCATCGGGACCAGTTGATACGTGAAATTTATGAGGCTTCAGAAATAGAAAGGCTGGGCAGTGCATGTGTCAGCAGGCCTTCGATTGCGCTATCATTAAAAGAAATAGATTTCCTTCGGCACGTTAGCACACGTGCTGCTCATGGTGCGTTGTGAAGATGACTATGTGGTTGTTAGGTGGATTCTGTTTTGTTTGTTTTGGATTTTCTTTTTTTGTTAGATACTGCCCAAGTATATATTGTGCGGTTCTGGCAAATAAATCTTGTTGTAAGTTCAGTGCCGCTGTCTGTCTCCTTCTTTTTCTTGTCTCTCGTTATTGGCGCTGTTTTTTATGTGAATCATGTCGTACCAACTCGCCCAAGCAACCACGTTAGCTCTTTAACGTGCACCCAAATCTGAGCACATGGGCCTACAACATTTCCGCTTCCATCGGAAATGCAGCCGCCGCAGCCGGGATTTGAACCCGCAACCTGCGGGTCAGCAGCCGAGTACCTTAGCCACTAGACCACCGCGGCGGGGCAATAGAACCCCTCTACAAGGGACATTCACACGGGAGCAGTTCTTATTCCTTATACAAGTTGTCTCTTATAAGCAGAATACCCAAGACATATTTTCTGAAGAACCCCTATTTCGATGTAAACACACTGGTGTTTCTTAAACCCAATTATCCGTGACTTCAGTGCCTCTCATGAAAGGGCTCAACTCTAATTGCACACACAAAGGTGGTAATGTAAAAACATGTTGAATTTAAGGGTGCGTGCATAATTTAACTGTCAAATACACAGCCCATGCAGTTAGATACATATTTGAAAAAACATTATTCACACAATAGCATCGAACGCGTAATTCGGAGGTCGTAGGTTCGGCTCCTGCTCACGGCAAGCTATTTTTTCACCCACTTTCCTTCTTATTTACTTTACATTGGTTCTAATAACTTCCCCTATCCCTTCCTTGGCGTTATTGTCTGTCTGTTAGATCTCATTATATATATATATATATATATATATATATATATATATATATATCGTTATAAACAAGGGAACACTTGTTGGAGTCCTTGTGTAAACAATACGATAAATGCAAAGACTGTTCTGAATGATTATTTTGCAGGACAGCCGAGGTCCTTGCACAATGAAATAAATTTTCTAACAAACACATGATGCACGTGACTTACAAGCATACAAGCACAAATTTCTAGTCTATATACAGTTAAACACACTTATAAGGATATTGGTTTTAAATTTATCTCAGTTATAACAATGAGAAGCTGCTTCATTGTCAATTCTTGTATGTTTTTTTATTGTGAAAGAGCCCGCTTAATCAACGCCTGCAGGGAGCATTATCGGTTATAACAATAAATTCTGGCTGTTGGGTGTCTGTGGTAAAAAGTATTGAAATGAAAAATCCTTGAAAAGAAGAAAACGAGAAATTTCATAGTGCTGAATTTGTGCCCACAACACCAACGTTCCCCAGTGCCTGTTGGGATTCCCATTATGCTGCAGCGCATAGTGGTGTCGTAGTGCGGGAAAGTTGACTTTTGTAGTTCACAATGGCGTAGGAGCTGTGGCAGCTTCTTTTGAAGCACTTTCAGACATGCAATCTAAGTAAAAGTTCAAATTTCGAAGCGTTACAGCATCCGAAACTTCAGGGGTTGTTATACATAGGCTCTAAGGGGCTTGTGGCAGTCCGATGAAAGCGTTCAAATTTTGAAGCATTGCCGAAAAATTGGCACTTCTATCTCTATTATGGTTTTCTCAATACAGCTCGCTATCCCCCTATTAATAGATTTCTTTTCGTGCAACCCACTTTATAGCAATTATCGGTTATAACAATGATGAGTTCTTGGCACTTGAGTATTGCTATAAATGGGTTCGATTGTATAAGAAAGCCTTACTTCCAGATATGCTATACCATAAGTATGGATTTATTGTGCTTTAGAGCAGTTTTACCAATTTTTTATCCCCTAAAAACAATGTGCGGAATTGTGGAATCACATTTCTCTCCTTCAGCAAACATAACATTTCATATGTGGCATTAATGTCATTGCTATACTGCCACAAATAATTCGAAGCAGCATATTTCACAAGGGCCTTTTATTTGAGCTCCCAAATTTGAACAGCATTTATACGTAAGCCTTATTTCTTCTTATGTTTATAGACTTTGCAGTACCTTCCATTTTTTATACGGTTTGATTAGAAGGTTCCCCTTTTGCACACCTTTAGATGTGATAACATTTAACACAGTACTCACAAGATTTTGTAGGAAACTTCGCACTTTCTAATTCTCCATAGAGCCAGTGCCTGAAAAGAGAGAAAATAATTTCATCAGCTAAGCACAATGTCTCTGGGCTTTCACAGGAAGGGGAAAGCAACTAGCCACAATACAAAATAGGCAAAGTGGAAAAGTTGCTGCTTCCTCTTACAATAATGCCACAGTGTTTAAGAGGATAATATGACACTTTTCAAACACTGAATGGGTGCTTATGCATAGGTCTGGTTAAAATATATCCCTGTAATGCGAATTGCATAACCAACAAGACCCCCTCTCAGTTTATCTACCAGTGCAGTCCAGGCCAACTGTATTGGACCCATTCACCAGCCGCCGTAGGCACTAACAAATTACGTCAATGAAACGTCATGGTGAGAGAAGTTATAAACAAAGCGTTAGCTTTATTTTGCTCTAATATGATAGATTCACAGAAACCTGGGAAAGAAAAAATAACACAGCGATTTTCGCGCTCTGAGCTATGTATTGTAAAAGCTCGCGTATAGCCCGGGATTTTACAGCGAAAGCTGTTATGAGATTACAACTCGGGTCTCACGCAGCGCGGTAGTTGTCCACCGCCGCTGCCGATGTCCGCAACACATTGCGCGAAATTAGAAAAAAAAACCTAGAACCAATGACACAGTGGGGCTCGAACCCAGGTCCGCTGGGTGCCAGCTCAGTATTCTACCACTGAGCCACGCCAGTGCTTGGGAATTGTTGGCAAACTTGCCTTAGGCAGGCTTGATGTCTGGAAAGCCATCGCGTGAATACGACTTATAAAGCATTTATAACAACGAAAGAACAACCAGTCGTCGCACAATGCGAATAGCATAACGAGTGGGTAGTCCAAAGCTCCGACCCATTACTAAAGCTTGCTTTTGTTCAGCTATAAACTATGGTGCATGCCCCCATAAGGCATAATTCCTCATCGACGTCAGCCACTGCATAAACAAGGGGCACAAAATTCCTCTCAATAGTTCAGAAGATATCACGTTTCTCAGAAAAATGAGGAAAAATAGCATAGCAAATGCCGGCCTACTACCCTAAATTTTTTATTATTAATGTCGTAGTGGGCATCAAGCAAGTGTGCTTGTAGCAGTTACCCAATAAGTGTTTAGAAAAGGCTCTAAAAGGCCACTCTTCTAGCTTTAGCTGTGACTGTGCTGCGTTTTCTGCAGAGGCCTGGCATTTTTTTTTTTTCTTTCTAGACTTTAAGGTACGAAATTTCAGCCCGGTACTGTATGCGGGTTCCAAAAATTTTTGGCTGACATTCAGTTTTGATTTCGGCATAGCGCAGTGCTATTATCATCACTATCAGGTGTTTGTGTGCTTCTGCGTTAGGTGCTAGGTAGCGTTAGCGGCAGTAGCTGGAGTTAGTCTTAGGGCTGGTTCACGCTAGCGGCAAGCATGTCTTGCCGTTTGATGTTCTCAAGCTGCCATGCACGTCTGCCGTTCTTTGACTTCCGAAGAATGGGTCTGAGAGCCATTTTGGTGCCGTTTTCATTTACCCGAGAGCGACGTAGCCAATCAGCGATGGAGAAGCTACATAGGTGAGCCGCGTCTGCTTTCTACTTTCCGCATCGTCTGTGTCTACTGCGGGATGCTTATAGCTGCTTGCTTCTAGCTCCGCCATTTTCACGCTATGTCATACGTATTGTTCCCAGACTATGTTCCAGCAGTTCTGGTATTTAAAAAGAATGCACACTAATTAAAATTAACGTGTCCAAAAGCAGGCGTTTGGACAAGTCGCAGCAGCTATCCGGGATTAGCAACAACTAACAAAAGTGTAATATATGCCCTGCGAGATTCAAAAAGGCTTGCCTAAGCCTATAAAATCAATTATTTGAGTATGTCTCTCAAAAACCTTGCCGAATCGATTTGAGTACTGTATTGTCGAAGCCAAAGGACACGAGTCTAAAGTAAATGGAAGCTTCAGTTCAGAGCTTACGAGCTACAAAGCGCACGACGGCCACTTGATAGATTAGAGGCGGTCGACCACTGCATTCAGAAGGGCAGCCATGTTTGTTGGAGGCTGAAATGCCTTGCTGGTGAAGCTTGCCGTGTACTTTGAATAGCTCCCCCGCGGACGACGGCGGTTGATGGTCTACAGCACTGTGCGGTTATGGCGGGCTCACCGCTAGCGTGAACTGGCCATTACAGACCCACGCTTGAAAGAGTGGTCAGTGGCCTTTGCTTCAACTTGGCGCCCATAACGATGGCCATGATTCTGCTCCTGTGGTGTTACGCCATGTCGGCACCGCGCAGGCAGTACTCGACTGCTTTTAAAAGGAAAGTCATCTCTGCTGCCAAAACCATTGCCAACTGTGCCGTCAAGCGACAGTTCGGAGTCAATGAGCGGAGTATTTGCGGTTGACGAAAGCAGAAGGATGCCCTCTTTGCTTGCAGCGGCCAGCGAAAAAGTTTCCACAAACCAAAAATGGAACGTTTCCTGACGTGGAGCGAGAACTCACAGACTCTATGTGGAAGCAAACTCACAGACTCTATGTGGAAGCAGCGAGCTGCACATCTCGCTGTTAACATCAAGCTGCTACAAGTGAAGGCGAGGGAGACCGCCCGAGACAAGGGCATTCAGCCGGAGAATTTCAAAGTGAGCAAGCATTGGATGTTCGTCGATCTCGCAGAAGCTACTAAAGAGCTACGAAAAGGACCTTGTGAAGTTTCAAAAGCATGTAATTGTGTTGCGAAAGGCTGTCCCCTTTCAGCTGGGCCAGATCGGCAACAGGGATCAAATTCCGGTCTTCCTGGATATGCCCACGGCGCTGATGGTGCATCAGAAAGGCTCCATGCAAGTTATCGTGCGATCAACTGGTAATGAAAAAACACGGGTGACAGTAATGTTGTCCTGCACTGCAGACGATCTCAAGCTACGACCCTGTATGGTGTTCAAACGAAAGGCGCTACCGAAGGGAGACAAGTTCCCAAAAAATGTTGTCATCCGCTGCCAAGGCAAGTGTTAGATGGATGAATCGCTAGTGCTTGACTGGATAAAGTCCGTGTGGTGTCAACCGCCCGAAGCACTACTGGGGCTCCCTCGATGCTTGTGCTCGATGGGTTTCGGTGTCACCTGACTGACTCCGTAAGGCGACTGCTGCGCGACTCCCTGGATGACATCACAGCTGCAGCCGCTTGATGGGTGCCTTAATAAGGAATTTAAGGACCAAGTAAAGTGCCTGTATGCAGAGTAGATGAGGTCCATAGAACCAGAAGTAACCTCTGCCAGACGGCTGAAACCGGCCTTGCGAGCGATGCTGTGCTTGTGGATAGTCGAGGCTTGTGCTTGCATTCCCGGGGTGCTCGTTTGCCGTGCGTTCATAAAGTGCTCCATCTCGAACGCACTTGATTGCACTGAAAACAATGCGCTGTGGGAGAACATTTCCGACAAGGGAGCTTTGGAAGAGAGTGCGTCTGATGACAGCAATGAATGGAGTGTGACAATAAATGCATATTTTCGTTTTTCCTCGAGCTATATTCGGGTGAAAACTTTTTTTCTCGCATTTTCTATCCCCAAATTACACCCTGGAATATATGGCAGTCAGAGCTATACGTGGGCTTTTACGGTACACTGTGGAATTACAGTGAGCGATCTGCTTGGTTCCGCTTTTGAGAACATCCGGGCTCCGTCGCGTGTTGCCTTCGCTTGCTCAGTGCAGCATCCCAGGGTTTTTCTTACTGGTTGCGTTAAGTTGTGTTTCACGGCGTGTTTTGGGTGGCTTAGTCCTTGTTATGCCTACAGTGTGCATTATCAGACAGTGCCGCGCATATAAACAAATTGAAACAATGTTCGTGATGGCTTTACGGTGCCGCAATTGAGATTGTATGATGCTACGAACCTTGGTCAACTAGGATTCAGCAAACATCGCTGTGTCACCACGTTTTGTCAATGACAGAGACCTTTCATTGGCTGCTGTACAGTTGAGGGGAACAAGAGTAGGGAATCGAAATTATGGTTTTACAGCTATTAAATGAACTGGATGCTGAAACGAGTAGAGGTATATAGTATTGAATGAACGCCAGGATTCTGAACACACATGTGGTTGAAAATTTTCAGAAAATGTTTTACGACCCCTTTAGCACACGCAGCATTTACTGAGTCAACTTGCCTTATGTGTGTGAGGTGCACATGAAGAAAGTGTTCTGTGCCTTTTTTTTTCAGTTCAGTGGTGGCTTTGTTGATTTTCTTGCAATAGCAAAAGATATTCTTATGTAAACGAATCAAAGAAACTGTTTGGAAAGGGCGGTATAATTGTAAGCTTCGATGGCTAACAGAAATGAGATTTGGAACACTCATGCAAACACTTAACTAAGTAAGCTCAGTCTACATTACGTGTCCCTGCATGGAAAAAATTTCACCTAGGATGACAATGGCCACACTTTGATGTTGAGCTCTTATAAACAGTGATTGCAAGTACAATAAAACCTCGTTAATTCAAAGCCACTGGGGTAGCCACAAATCTTCGAATTAAGCGGGCTTTCAAATTAACAGAGCATACAAACAGCTGGATGCAAAAAACATTGAACTTTTCAAAGTAATCAGGGCTTGTCGTTTACTGTGCTGGCTAGTTTATGTTATGTTAAACCAGTTTATGCTAGTTTATGTTATGTTATGTTAAAGGGTTATGTTTTCCAGCAAGACCTGGTCTTAATTTTGCAGCAAACACGGGAGAATGGCAGGCCTCACTGCTGCCACCTGGAGAAAAAAAAAAGACGTCGCGATCAAGTAAACTGTGCGCCTGTGGAAAATAAGACATCTTCACTGCAACACAGCAGTGACACGCGGGCAGCATGTCGTCTGCTTTTTGCTGTGTCAGCACGACATGATGCGACCATTCGCACGTTCTTTCTGGTAAAATAAGAAATATATTGATGAGCAGTACGATAAAATTCACAATGTGTTTTCGCTGGAAAAAATGATCATTAAAACTTTCTAAACTAGTTTTCGAAGTAGGCTCTGCAGGCAAGAGCTCGGAATGCAAGGGTGCAAATAGCTGGAGCAAACGGAAATCGGAGGTTTACATGCATCGCGAATATCGCCAAACTGTCCTTTATAATTTTTTTTTACAATCTTAGGTAAACCATGATCCGCTGACGTTTCGAGAAACATGCAATATGCTGCCCGTGCGTCACTGCTGTGCTGAAGTAAAGCACGTCTCTTTTTTTTTTTCCCGGCTAAAAGTAGCAAAGCTGGAGTGCGTCAGCTGCCACTCATTAGTATCGCTACGTTGCATTGCATTGCGGCTACTAAGGGCCATCATTTCCACGGATTCGCAGTGAAATCGAGATCGAGAACTGGCGCATGCCACCCAAAGTTTTTGAATTAACCAAACTGGTGCTGATGATAGCTTCAAATTATCCACACAGTCTTACATTACAAAATCAGGACTGCAGAAGTATTTTAAATTCCTTGAGATTTCGAAATAACCGAGTTCGAATTTATCATGTTTTACTATAACTGTATCTGCACAGAATAAAGAGGGACTGCGGCACTCGTTGAGAACATAATGAATCGTGTTCTTTAAAATAAAAACCTTCAGAACTGCCATTTTTGAAACCATTCTACCTTTCAAAAAGGCCTCTATGGTCCGAGTAAACGTTTTCAAGGCTGTTTGGTGTATCAACGAGGTGCAGCACTGTTAGACAGCTTGGCGAGATAACCGCCATTGATAGTATTTGGCCATTACAGAGCCAGAAGATATGACAAAACAAACCATGGAACCAAGAAAAAAAAAATAAATAAGAGAAAACATAATTCACGTGATGACTAGTATATGAAACATTGTTACTAATTAAGAGAACAGGGTAAAAAATATTGAAAAAAAAAGATTTTTTTTTGTGTGTTATTTGATATGTGCAGCCTTTTCTGAACCAGAATCAGTCATTTATTTGTCTTAGTACATTTTTTCATCTATGAATGACATATTTCAGAACATGTGCGGCGGCCTGCAATGCCCCCCCACATACATATCAAGGGATTCCTTGCAGTTCAAGCATCATAGCCATATGGAGAGGAGTGCATTTAGCACATTCAGAAAAGAATGGGCCCAGAACTGCGAAAATGAAAAAAAATCAGAGGCATCAAGCTTTCTATCGGGAAAACTATATCTGGTCGAGTACGTCTTAGCAGTGTCATCATTGATAAGCACCAAAACTGTTATCCTTGGGCCATTATAAAAGATACATCCAGGTTAGAGGACATGCAAAAAGCTGCCTGGTTTACATATTTTAACATGACATCACAGGAAACCAACTGATTCTCCGGCCTTTGCTCAAAGTATGCAGACACTTGGTGTAAACTCAACAAAGCCCAGTTGAATGGCGAACCATTCGTTCATAAAGAACACTTTCGAGCATCTGTTATTGAGGTTGTCAAGCCAAATTATCTAGAACTATATTAAACATAATTACTCGTTAAGTGCCACCACAGGAAAACTCGAAGTCAGAATGAATAGTTGAATTGTCGTGTGGGAGCGTGCTCTAAAAAACGTTTTCCTCGTACAACAAACTCTGAAAATATGCACTCTTGATGCTGTGGTCACTTTTAATGATGACAATATAGCCAGTATGAATGTACTGAACTATTTTGGAATTTCGCCAGGGCACTGAACAGTTCAGGGCTACGCACCCTTGAACTGCGTCAACAGTACTGCGCTGACACGGCTGCATAGCAGGCGACAAATGATGCTCCCCAGGCAAGACGTTTCAACACAAAAATAAAGAATTATATCGGTGATGAGTATCTGGTTGGTGCCTATTTAACAGGTCGGTCAATTTGCTGTTATTTCATAATACTTATGAAATACAATAAAACCTCATTAATTCAAACTCTGTTCATTCCAAATTACGCTTCATTCGAAATATTTCTGTGGTCCCGTATTTTGCAATTAGGTTTGAGTGGATAATTTGAAGCGGCAGCCGGCCCCAGTTCGGTTAATGCGAAAACTTTGGGTGTCAAGTGCCAGTTCCAGATCCCGATTTTGCCGCGAACTTATGGAAACGATGGCCCTTAATAGGCACAAGGCAATTCAACGTAGCGGTACTAATGAGTGGCAGCTGAAGCACTCCAGCCTCTATACTTCCAGCACACACACACGCACATGCATGCCTGCACACACACCCACCCACACACACACACACACACACACACACACACACACACACACACACACACACACACACACACACACACACACACACACACACACACATACACAAAACGGTTTCGTGATTAATCAAAACATGCACCTGCGGAAAACAAGATGTGCTTCACTGCAACACAGCGCTGATGCGCGGGCAGCATATCGCATGTTTCTCGCAACGTCAGCAAGTAATCGTTTACCCATTCTTTCTGGGAATATAAACAAATTAATAAAGGACAGTTTGGCGAAATTCGCGATGTATGCGAACCTCTGATTGCCGGCTGCTTCAGCAATTCACGTCTTTGCACTAATGACGGAGTTCTTGGCAGCAACACCTACTTCGAAAACTAAGTTCAAAAGTCTCAAAAATAACTTTTTTCAGCCAAAACACATCACGAATTTTGTCATACTGGCCATTAATAAATTCCTAATTATACCAGAAATAATGTGCGAATGGTCGGATCATGACGTGCGAACGCAGCGAGGAGCAGGCGACATGCTGCCGCGTGTCACTACTGTGTTGCAGTGAAGATGTCCTGTTTTTTGCAGGCGCACATTTCAAACAATCACGGCAGCGTTTTTTTTTTCCTCCGGTGGCAGCAGCGGGGCCTATCGTTCCTCTACGTTCGCGGCAAAATTAAGCCCAGCTACAGCTAGAAAACATAACCCTTTTAGTCATAAACTAGCCGGCACAGCAATCGACGAGCACTGATTACTTTGCATAGTTCGAAGTTCCTTGCATCCCACTTTTTGTATGTTCTGTTTTTGTATGACTTCGAATTAACGAGGTTTTACTGTAATTCAGACTTTCAACTTTAAATGCGGTTACCTAAAAACAGGCTTTTTTGGTATTTATGCTCCTTTTTCTTAACAACCACAATATCCAGAATCATAGTTTTCGGCCAGTATTTAGATAACGTAATGGGGAATATACTGAAGCAGAATTATTGTTGTGTGAGCAAGTGCTCTTCTACAACACGATGTCTAATAAATATTATTGAGTGATACTTAAATACGTAAAGTAAATAATTCACAAAAGAAAAGCATTACAATTTTAAGTGATAAATCTGCTTCAGTAAGAAGATCAAGGGCTCACAATCACGATGATAGTAAAATAATTACTGTAGCTTTTCTGGTTATGGAGAAAAAGGTACATAAACTTCAGTCAAAATACAGTCGAATCTCAATAATTCGAACTTGAAGCAGCCGGAACATTTGTTCGAATTAATGAAAGCTAAGTTAACAGAGGGCTCACCATGCAGTGGCGCATGTGCATTGAGCTATGACATGAGGAGAAAGTTTGAGGAGACTTGCATTTATTCACAAATCACGGGCGAGATAGTTGGAGGTAGAGAGTGGAGTAGAGCACTTGGCTGAGTACGAATGCATGACATAGGCGACATAGGTCACCCTCCTTCATGCCCCGGTGGTGGCCAGAGACCCGGCGGATCAGGTGCGAAATCGCCCCTACAACCTGCTTGAGTTTCTGGATTGTGTTAGTGCTCCTTCCATCCTTTCCGATATGCATGCCCAATATCCGGAAGGTATTGAACTCAGGTACCGACCTGCCATCTAGTTCGATAACGATGGGGGAGGAAGGGGAGTTGCGGCTTTTGGAATGGATGCAGAGCAGTCCGGACTTCTCTGGAAAACAGGTAAGTCCTACACTAGCTACATAGTTTTCTGTTAGGTTGGCGGCGGTTTGAATGGTGTCCTGTATGTCGCAATCACTGCCATGCGTAGACTATAGCATGATGTCATCTGCGTGTAGGGTGTATTTTAGGTAAGGAATAGTTGCCAGTTGTTGGGCTAGGGGGATGAGAGTAACATTAAATAAGAAAGGTGAGAGGATGGACCGTTAAGGTGTGCCGACACTCTTTAGTGTGTATGTTGGGCAAGTGAGCGGGCCTAACTGAAAATCGGCAGTGCGTGCTGTGAGAAAGGTCTGAATGTAAGTGTATGCACGTGTACCCATATTCAATGGAGAAAGAGCTGTTAAGATGGCATGATGCTCGACGCGATCAAACGCTTTGAATAAGTCCAGAGCTAGGCCTTGGTGTGGCCCGGAATAAGCGGGTCAAATATGTCATGGGTGATTTGTAGCATAGCATTTTGTGTTACTTGCCCCCTATTTATTTCTTGGCACCGAAAAAAAAAAAAACCAAGGTCAAACAAACAAGAAAAAAAACATCGCGAAGAGTGGGGGAGTCTCAACCACAAGTGCCACCATCAGCGTTGCGGTCTTATAGTGGCTTGGAGTGGCCGAACACACGAGGGTAGGGTTTCCCACTAAGGTGAGAGTCTCAAAGGATCAACACAACTAGCAGAATCTATTTCTGTCAAAACAACTCGTGTATGTCTTCCTAAGACACACTTGAACGGAAGGGACGGCGCAGCTGGCTGCCGCAAATGCGTGGGTCAAAGCTTTGTTCACTCATCATCATCATCATCATCATCATCATCAGTCTGACTACGTCCACTGCAGGACAAAGGCCTCTCCCATGTTCCGCCAGTTAACCCGGTCCTGTGCTTGCTGCTGCCAATTTACCGTATTTACTCGATTCTACCGCGCCCTCGATTGTAACGCGCACCCAATTTCCACCGCGAAAAAAAAAAAAAAAAAAACGTAAGATATATATTGCAACGCGCACCCATTTCTCTCGCTGGCCCGCACGATCACACCACTCGAAAAAACGACTCCTTTCGGGAGCGTCTTCCATTTAAATATGAGGTACGGGCGAAGCTTGTGCCCATCTGACGTGTAACAGACCATTGCCGTCACTGTAGTTTTACCGTAAAAAGATGTCAGCACGCGAACTTGCTTCGCCCCTTTCTTCTCGACGGTTGTGGTGCCAGGCATGTCGAAGTAAAGAGGCGTCTGATCGGCATTCCCGATTTGCCCAAGCAGGTAGCCGTTGTTGCGCCGCAAGTTTAGGACGAACCTCTGAAAACTGTGAAGCTTTTCATCGTACTCCTCCGCAAAACTTTTCGCATATGCATGTTCCCCTTCGGAGGAAAAAGCCTTTCCTCTTCTTAAAGTTAGTTAGCCAGCACCTGCTCGCTTTAAAACTGGCTCCGCATTAGACCTTTTTCTAAGACTAATTGGATAGCCCGCACTTGGAGCAGTTCTGTCGTCACGGGCCGCTGTGCGACTCGCTGCTCAAGCACATACTCGCCGAGCAGCTCCTTAATTTGCGGAAACCGACCCTGGTGTGGTCCACAGAAGCCTTTGCGTGAAGTTTTGCTGTCGACAATCATCTGCTTTTGCTTCCGCCGGTCCCGCACGCACATTTCGGGAACTTCGAATGACCGCGATGCGGCCCGATTTCCGTCCGTTTCTGCACACGCGATGACTTTTCTTTTAAAAGCGGCATCGTGGTGCACTCGAGTTTTGGGAGTCGGCCCATCCACGCCGTCGATTCAAATGCACTACTAGATGACGAACTCCTCAGCACACGCACGAAGAGCCGCACATGAAAAACACATAGGCAGAAATGGCCGACGCGCTATGCCGACGCACGTAGGGGGCGGCCGTTTTGGATTTGCCGATGGCAATAATTTGACCGTAATTTTTTTGTTCGTACTCAATTCTAACACGCGTGCGATTTATGAACTCGCTTAACCGGAAAAAAGGTGCGCGTTAGATTTGAGTAATTACGGTATACCCGCAAACTTCTTAATCTCGTCTGCCCACCTAACCTTCTGTCTACCCCTAACCCGCTTCCCTTCTCTGGGAATCCAGTTAGTTACCCTTAATAACCAGCGGTTATTCTGTCTACGCGCTACACGCCCGGCCCATGTCCATTTACTCTTCTTTATTTCAACTATGATATCCTTAACCCCCGTTTGTCCCCTAATCCACTCTGCTCTCTTCTTGTCTCTTAAGGTTACACCTACCATTTTTCTTTCCATTGCTCGCTGCGTCGTCCTCAATTTAAGCTGGACCCTCTTTGTAAGTCTCCAGGTTTCTGCTCCGTAGCTAAGTACCGGCAAGATACAGCTGTTATATACCTTCCTCTTGAGGGATAGTGGCAATCTACCTGTCATAATTTGAGAATGCTTGCCGAATGTACTCCACCCCATTCTTATTCTTCTAGTTACTTCAATCTCGTGGTTCGGCTCTGCGGTTATTACCTGCCCTAAGTAGACATAGTCTTTTACAACTTCAAGTGCACTATTACCTATCTCGAAGCGCTGCTCCTTTCCGAGGTTGTTGTACATTACTTTCGTTTTCTGCAGATTAATTTTAAGACCCACCTTTCTGCTCTCCTTGTCTAACTCTGTAATCATGAGTTGCAATTCGTCCCCTGAGTTACTCAGCAATGCAATGTCATCGGCAAAGCGCAGGTTACTAAGGTATTCTCCATTAACTCTTATCCCTAACTGTTCCCATTCTAGGCTTCTGAAAACCTCCTGTAAGCACGCGGTAAATAGCATTGGGGAGATTGTATCTCCCTGCCTTACACCCTTCTTGATTGGTATTCTGTTGCTTTCTTTATGAAGCACTATGATAGCAGTTGATCCCCTGTACATTTCTTCCAGAACGTTTATATATACTTCATCTAGGCCCTGATTCCGCAGTCTCTGCATGACGGCTGATATTTCTACTGAATCAAACGCCTTCTCGTAATCTATGAAGGCTATGTATAGTGGTTGGTTATACTCTGAGCATTTCTCTATTACCTGATTGATAGTATGAATGTGGTCAATTGTTGAGTAGCCTGTTCGAAATCCTGCTTGTTCCTTTGGTTGATTTAATTCTAATGTTTTCTTTACTCTGTTAGCAATTACCTTTGTAAATAGCTTGTATACTACAGAGAGCAAGCTGATCGGCCTGTGATTCTTGAAGTCCTTGTCATCTCCTTTCTTATGTATTAAGATGATGTTAGCGTTCTTCCAAGACTCTGGTACCCTTCCCGTCAGGAGACACCTCACAAACAGGGTGGCTAGTTTTTCTAACACAATCTGTCCTCCATCTTTCAGCAGATCTGATGTTACCTGATCCTCACCAGCAGCTTTGCCTCTTTGCATGCTCTCCAAAGCTTTTCTGACTTCTTCTATCATTACTGGTGGGGTGTCATCTGGGTTACTGCTAGTTCTTATAGTATTATGGTCGTGGTTGTCTCGGCTACTGTACAGATCTCTGTAAAACTCCTCCGCTATTTTAACTATCCTATCCATATTGGTAGTTATTTTGCCTTCTTTGTCCCTTAGTGCATACATCCGACTTCTGCCTATCCCAAGTTTCCTCTTCACTGCTTTGATGCTTCCTCCATTTTTCAGAGCGTTTGTTCACTACTAGATTCTAATAAAAAAGGGGTCAAAACCTGTCTAGCCCTTTTTTATTGCGATCTAGGCTGATTTTTTGTCGCTGCCGTCATTCACCATATATGTATACATATATATATATATATATATATATATATATATAAACTAAAAAAAAAGCCGCACACGCTCGGAGCCCAGCTCGTCGCGATGCTTATCTCTCACATGTACTTTGTCCCATGGATGGGGGGCAAAATACATGTGAGAGATGTGTGAGTACATGTGAGATGCTTGTGGGCACGCTTATCCTAAGGTGGAGAGAATTGTGTGCCTTCGGCTTCCACTGGAACGATTGCGTTAGTTGTCGGGCCCACAAAGTTCACTTTGGTATCTGCACAAGCCCCGTTTGCTAAAAGAGCGTGCTTTTCAAACACAGTGAAGTATGACAGCTGGGACACTTGTTAGTTTGTACTCATCTATACCTGTGATTACTAGAGGCTGGATTTTTAGGCTCTAAAAAGTGTGTTTTAGGCACCAAAAACAGGCAGGTAAAATATTGTTTTAGGCCCTCAAAGTTATATTTATAGGCACAACAAATTTCTACAAAAAATGAGATATCCCAAAACAACGACGTGGGTGACTTCTATCAACGCAAAAAAACCAAAACAATTATATTGTTTAAGATAGCAGAAAGGTAACAAGGATTGAACATCGGCATTTTCCGTGCGATTCGCAGTATGTGGTCTTTAGTTTTGTTGTCTAGCATTGTGGGTCAAGTGTCCACCATTCAATTAACACTCTCTTCGGTCTCTTTCGTTTCGTTGTGGCTGGTAAAGGCAGCGCAGGAGCAAATATCAAGACCACTGATACCCCAGAAGAGAGGGATGCTAGGTATAATCGCGTAGGACCAATTTCTCCCCTATCGGTGAACACCTTAAAGGGCCCCTTACTAGGTTTGGGCATTTCGAGCTGACATGCGTAATGGTGCATTGGGCATTCAGAATTATTCCTGTTAAGATTTGGAAAATTACATGTCACGGAAAAACTCTCAATTTTAATGAACGCCACTTGCCCTTCTCGCGGGCATGCGCCCCGAGATCTAGGGAGTGACGTACAGCAAGGAATAGTCCGGTTTTTACGTCGCTCCTTTACATTGTTATTGGTGGGCTGACGTCGCATACCATACGCTCTTCAGCGGAACTTCGTTAGATGCTGGCTATATCTAGAAAAACACACAAGAAATGTGCTGTCTCCCGATTGTATTTAGCATTTTAAACGGTACCTCATTAAGAGCGTTGCACGTAACATTACTCTACTTGGCATGTGCAATTGGTGTGTTCTGTTGTGTAGCATGAATGAGGAGTACTTTGGTTTGGGCTAGTTGCTTCACATTATTTTGAAAGAGGAGCACAATGATTGATATGTGGGGTTTAACGTCCCAAAACCACCATATGATTATGAGAGACGCCGTAGTGGAGGGCTCCGGGAATTTCGACCACCTGGGATTCTTTAACGTGCACCCAAATCTGAGCACACGGGCCTACAACATTTCCGCCTCCATCAGAAATGCAGCCGCCGCAGCCGAGATTCGATCCCACAACCTGCGGGTCAGCAACCGAGTACCTTAGCCACTAGACCACCGCAGCGGGGAAAGAGAAGCACAGACAAAAATAAAAGAATGACAGCGCTCTTTGTTCCTATATCTTTCTTTTCCCTTGTCTTTGCACTGCCCTTTCAAAATCAGTATAATGAACAAAAGCCGAGAAAAATAATAAAACACGCAAACAGAATTTCAGCTTGTTATTATTTTTATTTTTGTTTTGAATAGCCTCAAGATACTATACACTAATCGGCCCTCATTTCGCGCCCACCTCGGTGAACCAGTCACTTTGAACGAAAATCACTTACACACACAAAAAAGCTAGAGCCTGTTTGAAAATTCAAATCCCATTTACGGAAAGTTTGTATTATTAGAACACACTTTGCCATTGGTCAAATGATAGAAGATCATTTCCACAGTTTATATAGTACAATAGACATGGCCATAAACTATGGGTGTGCAAATATTTGAACTTTCGAATAGTTTCCGAATAGTGTTTGCTATTTAATTCGATTCCCACTGGATATTTACTATTCAGACTCCAATCCATCACACTTTTGTATTGCAGCGAAGCTGTCCTTCAGGCTCTGCTACAGTTGCAAATGTATTGACTCAAGGAAATGCAGGTTTCAACATGGAGATGATAAATGTGGCAGATGTGGGAGCTCAACTAATGTTGTTTTCAGCATAAAATTTGGGCAGGAAGTCTGAAAAATCAGAAGCTGGAGATTTTTAGCATCCAAAGTTCCATATGTTTTTATATATTGACTTTTATGAGGCAGATTTTAAACTCTCAACTCGAAGGGAGCACACCTCTGTCCGCCACACAGCTGGGCTTTTACAGAAGTTTAAAGAGGAGGAGAGACCGAGGAAATCGCGTCTTTACCTTCCACGTGAAAAGTGTTACCAGCTACACTTTGGCTGTACCAAATCGTGTATGTATATACCATTCCACTTCTGCATTGCTTTATTCTTGATAAGAGAACTTGAACCCATGTTGCCAGCACTTCATCAATCTAGCCAAAAGAAACTTTCATGTTTATAACTCATAACAATATGCTTAAAAGCCTTTCCAACTTTTAGGGGCAAAGCTCCTTATGACATGGCTTGTGCGTCCCCCGTTGTCGTAGTGCGTAACCAGTGGCATATACCTGCATACCAGTGGCACATACCCGCCCTTGGGCACATACCCGCATGTCCACATGTTTCAAAAAACGTAGCACGGCGTCGTTATGACGCTCTCGGTGTCAACAACGTGCTGACAGGAGAAATGTGGTACCTACTCTCGTTTAGTCCTTGAATTGTCCGCTGGATGGGGGTACTTGTATATGATGAATATATTATGATGACGTTTATTCAACCAGAGAAGTCGCAACGAGGTCGCAACGAAAAATGGCTGTACGGCAAGTCTGGCGAAGGCAGCACAGGTTCTCGCGCAATCAGAGCGCGGGGCTTATCGTTCTCTTCCAAAGGCGCATACGCGTTGGTGCGTATGCTCCACTACAATACCACAGGGGTGAAAAGTAGCCATCCTGGCAACTCAAGGAGTAGGCCCAATGAGGGGGTCGTAGTAGGGCTTGAGACGGTCGATGTGTAAGGTCTCGCGTCCTCATCGGCACAAATCTGGTGATTGTGTTAGTGGCTCGATGATGTAATTCACCAGGGAGGTCGCGTCAATGATGCGGTATGGACCATGGTACCGGGCCAGAAGTTTAGAAGACAGGCCAGGAACATGCGGGGGCACCCAAAGCCACACAAGGGAGCCAGCACGAAACGTAGGAGCTATGTGGTGAACGTCGTCATGTCGAGTCGTTTGTAGACCTTGAGCCTCACTTGTCAGAGACCGAGCCAACTGACGGCAGTCTTCAGCGTATCTGGCGATTTCCAAAAGCGAGGAGCACTCAGAAGCATTAGGGCAGTACGGGAATAGAGTGTCGAGAGGGTGGGAAGGTTTGCGGCTGTACAACAGAAAGAACGGGGAAAAACCGGTAGTCGCTTGCATCGCGGTGTTATAAGCGAAGGTAACAAAAGGTAACACAGCGTCCCAGTTAGTGTGGTCGGAGGAAGTGTACATCCTCAGCATGTCGCCAAGTGTGCGGTTGAACCGCTCAGTGAGACCATTTGTCTGTGGATGGTATGAGGTCGATTTTGGGTGGATGATGTTGCATTCAGCGGGGATAGCTTGGATGACTTCCAACAGGAACACTCGACCCCTATCACTGAGGAGCACCATGGCGTAGAATGAAGCTGCGGAGAATGAAGAGTGCAACTTCGTGGGCAGTCGCTGCCGGTAGAGCTGCAGTCTCAGTGTAGTGTGTCAGATGATCGACGCCGACAATAATCCACCGGTTTCCAGAGCCACTATATGGGAGGGGGCCATAGAGGTTGATACCCACGCGGTCGAATGGGCGAGCCGGCCACGGGAGTGGCTGTAACATGCCAGTAAGGTGCCGTAGAGGTGTCTTGTTCTGTTGGCAAGTGGTGCAAGACTGAACGCATTTCTGCACAAAGCGATAGATTCCTCGCCAGTAATATCGTTGGCGCAGCCTTTCGTAGGTTTTCAGGACACCTGCATGAGCACTTGGGGAATCTGCATGGAAATTCATGCAGATGTCAGAGCGCATATGAGTAGAGACAGCAAGGAGCCACTTCCGACCATCAGGCATGTAGTTGCGGCGGTACAGAATGTTGTCTCGCATGGAAAAGGGGGCTGCTTGCCGGCGTAGCGCTCTCGTGGAAGGGACAGCAGACGGATCGGTAAGGTAGTCGAGTAACAAGGCAAGGTATGGGTCTTTACGCTGCTCCGAAATTATGTCAGTGGTGTCGAGTGGTCACAAGGTGGTAAAAAGGGGTGACAGAGAAGCCACATCTGGTGTTAATGGCGATCGGGAAAGTGCATCGGCATCTGCATGCTTGCGACCGGAACAACATACGACACGGATGACGTATTCCTGCAATCGAAGTGCCCAATGCCCCAGGCGTTCGGACAGGTCTTTCAAGGTGGACAGCCAACATAGAGCATGGTGGTCTGTGACCACGTCAAAAGGACGGCCGTAAAGATGCAGGCGAAACTTCGTCAGCACCCAGATTATGGCCAAACATTCCTCTGTCACGCAGTAATTCAATTCAGCGTTCTTGAGAGCGCGACTTGCATAAGCGACTACATATTCGGTTTGGGTGCCTTTCCGTTGTGCCAAAACTGCACCAAGACCGACGCCACTTGCATTGGTGTGAATATCTGTGGCAGCAGTGGGTTCATAGTGGCGAAGAATAGGTGGTGAGGTCAGCAGGCGGCGCAACTGGCGAAATGCGTCGTCACATGCAGGTGACTATGCACCTTTGCTGTTGGAAATATACCTTTGCGGTTGGAAAGGTATATACATATACCCTTTGCTGTTGGAAAGCAGACTCGTCAGAGGTGCGATGATGGACGCGAAGCTGCGTACGAAGCAATGAAAATAGGAGCAGAGACCAACGAAACTTCTTAAAGCTTTCAGTGATGTGGGCATGGGGAAGTCAGCGACAGCTCGAAACTTATCGAGATCCGAAAGAACACCATCTCTTGTGATGACATGTCCCAAGATGGTTAGTTTTCGTGCTGCAAAGTGGCACTTCTTGGTGTTAAGTTGTAGGCCTGCAGAAGTTAGACATGTCAGAATCTCGTGGAGATGACCAAGATGTGTCTGGAAATCCGGAAGAACACCGTCTCTTGTGATGACATGTCCCAAGATGGTTAGTTTTCGTGCTGCAAAGTGGCACTTCTTGGTGTTAAGTTGTAGGCCTGCAGAAGTTAGACATGTCAGAATCTCGTGGAGACGACCAAGATGTGTCTGGAAATCAGCTGAAAAGACTACGATGTCATCCAGGTAACACAAGCAAAATTTCCATTTGTTGGCACGCAAGATGGTATCGATCATGCACTCAAATGTCGCAGGCATGTTGCAGAGCCCAAATGGCATGACTTTAAACTCATATAGGCCATCCGGCGTTACAAAGGCTGTTTTAGGGCGATCACAATCAGCCATTGGCACCTGCCAATACCAAGAACGCAGATCCAAGGATGTAAAGTACTCGGCGCCTTGTAAACAGTCAAGAGCATCGTCTATTCGTGTCGTAGGGGGTAGACACCTTTCTTCGTAATCTTGTTTAAGCGGCAATAGCCCACACAATATCGAACAGTGTCATCTTTTTTCTTTACCAGAACCACAGGTGATGACCAAGCGCTTTGAGAAGGCTGTATGACTCCACATTTAAGCATGTAATCTACTTGCTCTGTAATGACGCGGCGCTCTTCGGCAGAAACGCAGTAAGGACTCTGTCGCAGAGGCGAATGTGAGCCGGTGTCAATAGTATGAGTGACAGTCGTAGTGCGGCCCAAAGCAGGTTCCTGAAAGTCGAAAGAAGAGCGAAACTTGTTAAGGAGAGCAAGAAGTTGGGGGCAATGCGAGGGGGTAAGGCCTGCGCCAATA
Source organism: Rhipicephalus microplus (assembly GCF_043290135.1). Classification (NCBI taxonomy): domain Eukaryota; kingdom Metazoa; phylum Arthropoda; class Arachnida; order Ixodida; family Ixodidae; genus Rhipicephalus; species Rhipicephalus microplus. The sequence goes on from NC_134710.1 coordinate 268,322,132, forward strand.
GCATTGTCGAAGGCTGACGAACTTGATGGCTCAGATGCATGAGTGATTGCGGCAATGTGACATGGGGTTTCGTCGGGAAGAATAATATCATCGATATGGTCGACAGGTTGTACATATACCCAAGGTTTCACCACGGAGTAAGCCAATGGGGTAGTTGCAGTGGTTGGTAACCAGGATTACGGTTAAACCAAACGCAATTTAAGAACGGCAAATGGGAGGACAATGCCCTTGCATTCAGTAAAAACCGGAGATAGCGTAAACACCACCGTGGCATCAGGTTGCGCCACACGTGACAGGCTGATAGGAACTGAAGCTTCCGGAGGCAAGGTGGTGTCGTCAGCGATGCGTTTGCAGAGCAGAGGGGAACGGTCGGGCAATGTAAATTCACAAATTGGCACTAGGGACACTTCCGCACGGGAACAATCGATGATAGCTTCATGACGTGATAAGAAATCCCAACCCAGGATGTGGTCATGAGAGCAAGATGGTAGAAGAAAAAATTGGACGATGTACAAAACGTCTTGGATGACGACGCGCGCCATACACACATGATGATGATATGTGGGGTTTAACGTCCCAAAACCACCATATGATTATGAGAGACGCCGTAGTGAAGGGCTCCGGAAATTTCGACCACCTGGGGTTCTTTAACGTGCACCCAAATCTGAGCACACAGGCCTACAACATTTCCGCCTCCATCGGAAATACAGCCGTTGCAGCCGGGATTCGAACCCGCGTCCTGCGGGTCAGCAGCCGAGTACCTTAGCCACTAGACCACCACGGCGGGGCGTGCGCCGTACACACAGCCGAGGAATGAATGCATTGCGCGCTAGCCATGGACAGCACCATGCCACAGAGAGATGTGGTCACTTTTTTCAGTTTGCGACAAAACTTTGTGTTCATCACAGAAACGGCGGCCCCAGTATCAATTAACGCTAGCGTGGCAACTCCCTCAACATCTACATCAACAACATTTTGCGGCGAAAATGGAGGCCTTGATAATTGCGCAGAAGTTGCAGTTCTTGCCTCCGGAACTGCACTGATTAGTTTCCCTGCTCAGGAGGTGGTCTACGACGCATAGGCGATGACGATCAGCAATGAGTGGATGGGAAACGAGCATTTGATGGGCGACGATCTGAGTCGGAGTGCCTCTGTTCATATGCAGATGTGGTAGCCTGCTGCGACGCGCCGGTAAGAGTTCCAAAGGATGCATACGCAGGTGTGGGACGGCGGCGGCAGAAGCGTGCAATGTGGCCAGCGATGCCACACGTGAAGCAGATAGGACGGTTGTCATGGGTGCGCCACTCATAAGATGGACAGAAAAAGTGAGGTTGGGGCCTGCAAACCTGAGCCGAGGCCAGAGGAGATGGAGCCGATAAGCAGACTGGATGCGGTGGGGGCCGCGCGACCACAGCTGCATAGCTGAGAGGTGAAGATGGCGCAGGTGGTGCGTAGCCGACAACTGAGAGATTAGATGCTACTGAAGCGCATGGGTAAGGGGCCTGCACTGTAGGGAGGACATTGCAAATTTCAGTGCTTATGGCCTGCTGCAGTGTCGAAGGCAGGCTTGCGGTGGGCGCGTCGCTATGCGGTAGCAGGGAGAACTGTCGGACGACTTCCTCCCTGATGAAGTCTTTGATCTGGTTGGACAGACTTTCTTGGCAAACGTTGGCATTTGCGAGTGTGACGGCCGAGATTGAATCTGGTGGTGAGACACTCTGTCGGGCGAGGGAACGCTGACGGCGCAATTCATCGAAGCTCTGGCACAGGCTTACGAGGATTGCCACCGTGGTCGGGCTTTTCGCTAGCAACATCTGGAATGCCCCATCCTCGATGCCCTTGAGAATCTGCCGAATTTTTTCTTCTTCAGGCATAGACGGGTTAACACACCTGCAGAGGTCGAGCACTTCCTCAATGTAACTAGTAAACGTCTCGCCAGGCTGCTGGGCTCAGTGGCGTTGACGCTGGTCAGCGCCGAGCTTGTGGACCTCTTGTCGGCCGAACGCTTCAGTCACGAGGGTCTTAAAGCAAGAGCAGTTGGCGATGGCGGTTGGTAAACCAAAGCTTAGCTACGTCTGCAAAGTAAAAGATAACGTAGGCGAGCTTAGAGTCGTCGTCCCACTTGTTGCTGGCGCTTACGCATTCGTACAAGGAGAGCCAGTCTTCGACATCTTGCTCACCATTGCCACTGAAGATTGGTGAGTCCCGTTGGCGGGTAGCGCCGGGGCAGGTAGACAGGGCAGCCACTTGTGCTGGCTGGGCTGGGATGGGCTGATTGGCGACTGCGTCAGTCATGTTTTGCGGTGGTCTCTCGGCCAACTTGAGAAAGCAGAGCTCCAGGTCTGCTTGGGGATCTCAGCAGCCTCCACCAAATGTGATGACATTTATTCAACCAGAGAAGTCGCAACGAGGTTGCAATGAAAAATGGTTGTATGGCAAGTCTGGCAAAGGCGGCACAGGTTCTCGCGCAATCAGAGTGCGGGGCTTTTTGTTCTCTTCCAAAGGCGCATGCGCGTTGGTGCGTATGCTCCACTACAATATGATAAAAAGAAGCGAGATGGCGGCACTTGAAGTGTTCACTAGATGGACGCACGGACACAGACACACGGACGGGCAAACAAATGCACACACACACACGAACGGACACACGTACGGATGGACGGACGCACAAATGGACGCACACTTCGTCCCGCTCATCATTATTCATTCCGTCAATATGCTATCAATTTTTTTTCTACAATTTCGCTTCGAAGTATTTGAAAAGTACTCCAGAACTATTTGAGATGATGATTATGAAAACATTTCCTATTTAAATGCAAAGAAAAGAGAGAGGGTCTCTATTGCAGGACACCTATGACAGCCTATGCGACAGCCCAGGCCCACTGAACGAGTGCCCGAAAGAACTCAGGAGCACCATCGCCTTCATTGCATACCTCTACCTTGACAAAGCCAATATACGCCACGTTGCTTATGAAAACCTGCGAGCTTTTCTTTGAGGTTCAGATATCTTCTAACTTTCAGCCAGCAGTAACTTTTCCTGAATGACATGCAGCTTAAGATCTCTGTTTACTCACGATCACAAGCCTCGGGCACACAAAAGATACATGACGCAGCTATATTTATAGTGCAAGATGACCTTCCTTTGCTGTGCATCATCGCGAAGGGTGCCTTCCCACTGTCCTGTGGTACGGGTGGACCGAAGGGTCGGTGGAAGGGGAGGGAAGTAGGCAGCAATGCACTCTACGGTGACATGAAAGGTTGTGGGGATAACACCACATGCTGGACAGGTGTCAGTATATTGAGTTGGGTATATTTTATGCATGAAGTGCAGATTTCGGACAGTTTGGGTCTGCAGCCAGCGAAGTGCTACAGCCTCCTCTTATGAGAAGGGCTCTGGCGAGTGTTGGTTTCTCTACATGGCTGGGAGTTCAGTGGCCCAACTACAACTTCTACTCCCCAAAACAAGCAATATCTGATACTACTCCACAAGCACAAAAAATGAGAAGCACACAGCACAGAACAAGAACACACAGCACAAGAACAAGGAACACCAGAAAACCTAGTGTGGAGGTGTGGAAACATGGATAAACAAGAAAGAATTTATAAATAAAAAAAAAACAGTCACCTTTTCCACCGAGTAACAAGAACACGGTCACCAGGGCTGACTGCAATGCGGGGTTCATCGGTGAGTGGTGTGGTCATGCAGACAGAGCAACCATGTGAGATAGGGAAAAAGGAGCCACGGAAAGGATGCACCACTGTATAGAGACGAGTTCGTAGCCGCTTGTCGTGCTTCTGAAGAATCTGCTCTACCTGCAAAGGAGCAAGACAAGGAAGAAGACTTTGATAGTATAGTGGGGTGGGGCCTAATTGCAATATCTATGCTAACTGGAGGTAGCATATGTGTTGACAATTTCTGTAAGTTAAACTAAAGCAGCATTGCTCCTAAATGTATTTTACAATACAAACAGACGCTTTATCACAGGAAAAAATTCACCAACAATTATGATACTGACTAATGTGAATTCTAAGCACAGCTTTGTGTTGGGACAAGGTCAACTGTGCTTGAAGTTTTGGCTTTACACAAGGTAACAGATTATGCCATAAATAAATTTTCTGTGAACTAGAAGAGCTCCCACGATGCCATTATTTGTCCTTCTGTGAATAAGAGACGTACTCGCTGCACATTTGTAAGGTGTTATGAGCACTTCCTTGTAAATGGCTTATAGTGATGAGGAAATATGGCTGAACACTTTGCAGTGGGAAACATTAAACCGCACACTTAGTGCGCAATTAGCATCATGTGATGACTGGCTGTTACTTTACTCATCCACCACACTATATTACATGCATTGACACGATTCCTTGTCAAGACTGTGCTTTTATAGGGTCTTTTTGCAAAGAAGTTTCAACCACCAGTGTCGCTTTGTGGTAGAACACTCGGCTGACACGCAGAGGGCCGGGGTTCACATCCTATTTAATTCTGTTTTTTTTTTCTTATTTTATTTTTTCATATCGGCTACTTTTTCACGTAATCGGTTACACCACCAACTTAGATACAGCCCAATGCAGGAACGAATGCCTAAGGGCTGCACTCTAAAAATTATGTGAAGGGTGAACTGGCTGTAAATGGAGGCAACAGAGGGTGTCTACGTGGCACTAAGTTATGTTTTTGTTGTTAAACATGCTTTCTGCATGTTTTGAAACAACTTGTTAATCATTGAAGAGAAAATATCATTCAGAGTCCCAAGGCAAAGACCTCCCACAGGTGCATGGGTGCTTCCAAGGAGAGATGCCAGTGTAACGGAATCCTAATGTATATTTTTATTTGCATTAGTATAAAGATTTTTAAAAAACCAGAAAAAGTAGTGGTCCAGCTACAGATCTTGTAGCTCCAGAAAAAAGTATTTTTTCTATTACTTTTTTTTTATTGCCAACGTGTCTCTCTTGACATAAAAGGCCGTAAGCTCATTTCAGAAGCAGCACACTGAAGCTTTAATTTAAATGTGGGCTGCAGGAGGTTCAGTTGCAAGTCACGTGCAGCCCAGAGATCTTAGTAGCCCTGCCTAGGAGAGCATTGCTTACATTTGCACAGAACTTTCAATTATCTACACTCAAGCCTTATTATAACAAAGTTGCATCTTTTACAAAAATAACTTAGTTAATTATAAAAAAAGTTAATTATACAGGTATTATTATATATTATATAAATATAAAAGTTAATTATAAAGGTATATTTCTAACACTATATTTATGGCAAGATTGTTCTTAATTTACTTCGTTATAACTGATATTTTATTATATCTGGGTTCCTTACATTGAGGTATAGTAGTTGTTTTACTACAGTTTTCGAAGAACACATACAGGCTTAATAATAAAAACAATGTGGTTCTTAAGTTATAAACTCAATGTCATACACTGTTCATGCACAGTGGGAACTGAATGGGAAATGTTTAATGCCCACGAGAATCACTTTTTATTGCTATAGTTTTGGTTTCCTACTTCTATGTTGTGTGCATGTAACTTTTTAGTAACTTTTTAGTAAATTTCTTCAGGAAAAAAAAAAGTGAGCACAGCAATCAATTAAATATCGAATACATAGCAACACTAGTGCAGCAAGTGGTACAAGTGGAAATATAAAGCTATAATAGGTCTGACATAGTAACTGAATTTCGCTACTATACTCAGGAACAACTTTCTGTGGCAATGAAGGGAAGGCTACGGAGCCAAAGTGGGCATGTGCCATGGCTGTAGAATATAGTGCCACGAATGCGTCTGTGTTTTCCGCGTGAAAGTAATAAAAAAGAACAACATTATTTTCTACTAGATGCTGTTTATAAAGAGATGCTGCACGCGCTGAGGAGATACCATTATTTGTTGTTGCTTTCTGAAGAGTCATTTCGTGTTTTTGTGCGTCTGAAAACATCGCACATTTTACGTGCACCTCACACTAAAAATGGTGCCTTTGCCTTTAGGTGAGCATGCGTCACGCTAAAGCTGTTCCGACGACTCACCGAAGCAGCTTGAGTCGAATTTCTCTCCCAAGTGGCCGTGTAAGCAGGCATATCAAATTGTGTGCAGAGGGATTACAAGAACGCGGCCGTCATTCTAAATGCGAGCCTAACCGAACTACATCGCGGAGGTGTACAAAAGCAGTAGCTCCACCCATGTAGCCTTCATTTGATTGCCACAGAAAGTTGTCCCCGAGTATAGCTACTCTCAATTTGTATGACCTGAGTGGAAGGTTCAAAGACAATCCCGCAGGAGAGACATCCGATGTTCTCCTGCATGAAAAATACTGAGAATTGAATTATGACATCTGAAACTGACCATCAATGACATGGAGTTGTTGGACAAACAATACGAACCAGGTCATCTGCAGTTAACAGTGCTTCCCCTTTGATAAAGATAAAACACACCATTAGAAGCAGTGATGTTGTTTTAAGTGTGAAGCATCTCTCGTTGCACTAAAGCCATATTGACCATATCTATTTGTCTAGCTGCTACCTCCTCAAACTCTCATGGCCGTTTCATTAACACACACACACACACACACACACACACACACACACACACACACACGCACGCACGCACACACACAGTAACTACTTTAAGATAAACTCCAAGGGACCACGATCATTTGTTTGTTTTATCACAAGTGTCCCCGAAAACCAAATGCTAACATGCCAAGCATGCCCAAATATGTTACTTGAAAACACTGAATGAAATATACAATGGGGAGGAAAGGAACAAAAAAAAAAGCATTCATTTGGCTCAGCCTGATAAAAACTATGCTTTCAACACAGTAGAGTATTTAAACTAATCTAACAAGGACTCGATTTCATAATATATTCTATGCCCATGTATAAATTGCTACCACATTTTAACAATAAATTTATAGCACAAACCTATTTTGACAATTAGAAAAAGATAAAGAGGGAGGCAAGCATGATTTCCCTCAAAGAATGGAATATTTATTTTTCTGGCTGTTCCCCTTCTGAGAGGCTGCTTTGATGATTTTGCTATCACTTTTGCACACGCCTTCATTGCATACCTTTACCTTGACAAAGCCAATATACGCCACGTTGCTTATGAAAACCTGCGAGCTTTTCTTTGAGGTTCAGATATCTTCTAACTTTCAGCCAGCAGTAACTTTTCCTGAATGACATGCAGCTTAAGATCTCTGTTTACTCCCGATCACAAGCCTCGGGCACACAAAAGATACATGACGCAGCTATATTTATAGTGCAAGATGACCTTCCTTTGCTGTGCACTTTCATAATGAAAACGGCACATTACAATTTGCTGATTTTCACTGGCAACAGATACGACGGTCACAGGCCCTATGCAAAACAACACAAACTGAACCCAACATGTGCTCAGGCGCCATTGAGTGACGGCAATGACCATGCATCTGAATCATCTGATGAGAGTACTAGTGCCGCATAAGTGGTTTCTGTTTCATGTGATTATAATGCATAAACAATCTTTGTTCCCGTTTTCACTTTTATTTGACTTTCTTTCTTGCCCCTTCTCCCTTGCATTTTCTCCTTTGGTCAAGCTCATGAGTTTGTCTGTTCTCCACTGTACTCCAGTTTAGGAACTGAAGAACACGAGAAGAATGCAAAAGAATGAACACTTTTTGTTGCTTCCTTTGATGATAAACCAGGCTAGGGGTGAGGAAGATACCAGCATTATGCGCTGACCTTTCTTTTCCACTTATTTCACTTTCTCCCTCCACGTCGCAATTTAATTTTGATTTGCTTTAAGTCCTTGCACCAAGATGATTTTTTTTTCATTTTGCTTTCTCTTGTTCGCCTGAATGCCTTATCAAAAATACAATATTCCTTGTGCAGATTACTCGTCATTGTCGGTCGCTACGACAGTTTATCTTAACAGAAGAGGCCTGTTACTTGGTTCGTCCTAAGGAGATTTGTTTTTTTTTTTTTATTTGCATTTGGTCTATGGAACACGATCAAGCAGCACTCTCGTGTTGTTCATCTTAGGCAATAATTCGTCTTAGCAGAGTTCGTCTTAACGGGAGTTTATTTATATATATATATATATATATATATATATATATATATATATATATACATATACACACGCACGACATGAACATGTGACGAATATGAAGTACAGGTCACAGCACAAAAATCATGTCATGCATGTCATACGCATTGTGGTATCAATGAAATGGTTTAATGCTTTTGCGGCCATTTCAGTAACTTTATGTTATATCGAAATTGCTATGGCACGACATGAGTGTACAAACAACTTGAATTATAGTCATAACATGAATAGACGCAAGTTAGGAAACAAGCATTCCAACAACTTCGAAAACAATGGCTGCAACTTACAGTCAGTGTATACTGGTTGCATCCAGGCACAACAGGCCAAGTAATGCCATCACCAAGTGGGTACAGAAAGACCTGCTTCAGGTTTTCAGCCACACCCAGGTTGTAGGGATAGATGAAGTCATCTTCATCATCACGCTCCCTCATCTGGGCCTTGGCCACAATCCAATTCTCAATAGTTGTCTCGTTGCGAACAATAATTTTCAGCTGCATGCATAGGAGGTAACACAGAGAGAGAGAAACAGTTGTAGAAGAGTTGCAATGCCTGCACACATAACAAACAATAATCCCACGACAACAAAAGCACCAGCTGATAACAAAAGCAATCAAACATATTGCCATGTATTGCTTCACAAGTTTGCCATCCAATTCAAGACACTGTAGATTTTTTTGCCTTGTAAGTTAGCATGCATAATTTGGAGCCTAGATGCCTGTTTGCCACAAAGACTGCCATTTTAACCCTTTCAGCCCTGACTTTTTTGTTTTAGTTGCAGATTTTTTTCAGTGCATTTTTTTTCATGGTCAGAACATAAATAACACCTCCATAAAATTTCAACTTCATAGCCTCACTGGTTACGGAGATAGAAGTACGGTGTCAAAAACGTATACCAGGGCTCAATGGTTGCAAAGTGAAATATGTGGCAACTTTATTGAAAAAGACATTAGGAAATTCAAAATCGCCGAAGTGATCAAATAGATGAAAAATAGATTTTATACACGCATATGGAAAGCCCTGAAACAATTTCTTGACTTTGTTATGCACAGGTGAACCTTGCATTTCTCGCACATTAGGTGGGTTCTTCCTGTGCAGCCTTCCATCTTGCATCTTCTTTCCCTCGTTTCGACGTGAAGTGGGAAATGTACCAGCTGATCAAACCTTACATCCTCGATAGGTCTGTTTTCTGCCATCCTCGAGTGTTTTGAAACCTGCATTGGTGAGAGTGAAGGCCTTCCCCTCTTACGTGCCACTGGCTTCGACCCAGCTGCTGACAGGCCCTCAATGACTCTTTGAGTGAAGTCGACCAGGTCAAGCTGCTTAGGGAGGTTCTGTTTGTCTGCATCACGTCTGTACTCAAGCCAAGCGTTCACCACCGCGAGGTTCATAATATGAAACGTCAATCTCAACGTCCACTTTCGGGAGCGAATGGTAGTCCGATAAAGGGCAATCAGGAAGTCTATTTTATCGACACCGCCCATGCTGTGGTTGTATGCACTGATGACTGCTGGTCGCTTCACGTCCACGTAACACTTTTCCACTTTGTTCCAACGACAAACGCTATCTTCGTCCTTGATAGCAATAAAGTTGGACGCAAGGGTCGCAGTCCTGCTATCCCTCCACCTTGTTATCGCCATATTTCCATCAGCGCTGACCACGCAGTCTGAAGAACCGCGGCCGCTTTTTTTCAGTTCTTTTTCAGTCTTCTAGGGGCACTTTACACACCTGTTCGATCTTATAGTGCCGGCAGCAAATATTTTTTTACCCAGCATTACACGGAGCAGTGGCAGGGACGTAAACTAGTTGTCAAAAAAAGTCTGGCGCCATGAATAATTTTCGTCTCCAGCCGCCAGATGTGTTCAGTGCACTCTCGTCATCGGAGCTTTCAGTGTCGCTCTCCACTGGATCTTCATCAGGAGCACAAGGCACCACACTCTCATTGTCTGATTCATCGAATTCCCCGTCTACGTCAAATAGGTTGCCGTTGTCGAGCTCCTCAAACAGCGCGTCCGTTGTTGCTTGTAGCCGCGTGGAACGCGTTCGGTGACACGAATACAACGAAGTCACAGGTATACCTGCACCAGCGAACATAAAAAAACAGGTTAATTAACATACCGCGTCAGCATTCGTTCAGATATCGCTCGTCAAATACACGCACCACAATCGACTCGGACACCGCCATTTGCAACCGTTGAGCCCTGGTGGTGTCAAAATCGTACACGAAAAAAGCATGCCACTGCATAAATGCTGCACATGCAAACAAAAAACTCAAACGTCTTCGAACTAACGTACTACTAAGGCACAACATACAAAAAACTGGGCGCATAATCCAAAATAATTACGTAGCTACAATTGCAGAAAATCGGAACTCACCCGGCTCCGCGTTCGCCATGATGTCGCCGCTGCTTCTTCTTCGTTGTCAATTCGGTGCTTGAGAAAACACGAAAATACTGATGTCTATGGCAGTAGGTGGGCCGAGACTTCATATTGGGCAAAAAATTGCGAGTTTTTGTTTCGATTTCTCGGCGTGGCGGTATCATTTATCGCGTGGTGTCAATTGACACCGCCAGGGCCGAAAGGGTTAAGCACCAACCATGGTGCACACTAGACCAGTGGTTCTCAGCCATGGATGTGTCGGGGACCCCTTGTCGACTGGTGGAAGTAATGGGGGACCCCTTGCAGTGGAGGGGAGGGAGGGGGGGTATGTAGGTGAATTAACAAAACTGAAGTGTGAAACAGGTGCCTTTTATTGCTACGAAAAACATCAAACAGGCCTCATCACTTCATTTTGCACAGTTCATCAATACGTCCCACAAAAAGAAAAAAAAAAACGAGTGAGGGTTTCGCAGACTATAAAAATGGCTTCGCGAACCCTCTAGGGTTTGCACTAGACAATGGCCAAATATGGGCAATAACCTTGATGCCCCTGTTCCATATTAGCGAGGTATTGCAGAAGTTGGCGCAACATATGCTTTGCACTTTATGTGCCAATTGAAGACTACTATTCCTACTTACACTTCAAATAGCATGCTCGAGTTTATCACTCTATATGTAACTCATGTTCTTTTATTTTCACAAACATTCTATTACAACATGTTCAAGGCAGTTGTATTAAAGAAGCCACAACACGTTAATTCAACAATTTGTGGTTTAAACTAGAATTAGAGTGTCTATCACACCTAAACATAAATGAAAAGTGGGCTGCGAAAGATTATTTCAGTACGACAAGCCACAGAAGTCACCAGCTGTAAACCTCACCCACCGCCAGCGACGTCATTTAGCCAGGGCGTGAGCAATGTCATGTGCTGGAAGGATCAGAGCAGCTGTCTCCTACCCACGTTTTAGCTGCTGCAGATCGTTCCATTTCTGCACCAAGTGGCAGAAAGCTAAAATATTTAAATTTCACACACAGCTCACCACAAAGAAATTGTTCTCCGAAATGCAGCTAGCTGCTTGTTATGTCAAGTTCTTGAGTGTGCCAGTGTTGCCAGATTTTCAGACCGCTTACATGTTTATAAAAATATTCAATTATAAACTAAGTCCTCAACTAAATGCACTAAAATATTTGCAGCTTATTTCTGTATGCACAAAGATTAACCCACATAATAAAGATTATGATTGAAGATTGGGTGTCATGACCCCTTTAAGCACAGTTGAATAAATTTATGGACCTTTATTTTCTAGTTTTGTTACACAGAGAGAGAACTTATATTATTGTCATCAAACAATTACAAAACCATACATACTTATCTTCAAGGGGCCATGAAGCATCCCTCAAACTTTGTGAAAAAGCACATACTGCGGAAAGCAGGCTATGCTGAGAACAGCTCAGCCAAATTGTGTCATGCAGGCCAAGGAATGTTTGGAGTTTGAAGCGTGGAGTTGCCATGTTCTCAGGGGCCCTCCTTCATACAAAGGACTGTGCTTACTCTCTTAGGAGCTGCCAGTGCCTGTTGTTTGGCATCACATAACAGATAGTGCCAATAGATGACATAAATCAAGAGTGAAGCTTGGGTAAGATGCACTTCTTGCCACTGCGTGGCAAGAAGTGCATCTGTGAGACTAACTGTGAGACTAACTAAAAAAGAGAATTTCAAAGAATATCAGTCTACACAAACTGTATACACCGTTGAAAGCAACGTCAATTCACCAACACAACAAGCTTTCTTTTCAAAACTGGATCACCTATGCATCAAAGTAGTCTGACCTGTATACAAAAGAGGCTTCCAACTGCAATGATGACACCAATGGCTAAGCCCAAGCTCAGCACCGTGGCCAGAAAAGGGAAGAAACCCAAGTAAACTAGATTGTCTTCTTGACCTTCACGCATGTAGTATTTCTGCAAAAATGTAAAAAAGTGAAATAAGGAGAAATAAGAAACAACTCATATGAGTAAGATAGAAGAAAAGCTTCATATTTGAAACATGCCAATTTTGTTTCTTTAGATTTTCAGTTCACGTAACACTGAACTTTAGTCAACTGCATTTACCTAGCACAGAGGTATTAAATATACTGCCTTAGTTACAAAGTTGTGGAACGTCTGTCTTGCTTTTTTTTTTTTCATGCGAAAAGAATGATACAGATATATATCCTATTTTGTTACTGAAAACATTACCTGACTATAGTGCACACATGTTCATTCCATATTTCTGTATTTGTACAGTATAGTTTTTACCTGGAAGCTTTTGATTTGGTGTCATAATACAGATGCACACAAGCTATGTTTGACTATTACTATCAATTTCCCTACCAGAGAAAGCGAACTTGAGATGCCTGCTACGGCCCCTGCACTCCCCTTGGTTCCTACGCATCTATGAAGCTCGCACTGCATGTGAAACATGTCTCGTTCTGCTATGTTGCCCTGATGAGGGGCTGGTAATTACTGCTGCATTGTTAACTGCCCTCACAGAATGGGAAACCCGAAGGATTTCATTCTACCCATAAAATTCTACCGATTTTAAAACAGATGGCACTAAGAAAGCAGACGACAGGCACGACTTACTGAACAGGGTAAACAAATTTTGCTACATGCGCTAGCAGTGCGTGGCCACAGTTCAAACATGCAGAGAAAACTGCATGAAAGTAGTAAACATAACCAGAGTTCATTCCTTGTTTACAACTGCACTATTCAAAAGAGTTACTAGGCGGTACAATTCCACGTCTTGGTCTTGTTGGCATTGAAACAAAAATTACTACACTGCACTCAACTTCTGTCTTTTCACCAATAATAAATATTTTTGAAGCTATATACAGTAGGGTGTGGAACCAACATGCGCATTTCAAATTGCTAACAAAACTGCTTACGGCAATTGCAAGCCATTAGTTGCAGCAATTTATGAGGACCTATGAAGACATTTGCGCTACTTCAAGAAGCCTCTGCAATAATGCATTGCTGTAAAGGAGGCCATGATCTAGAAATAGTTTCAAAAATGACCTTGTAATTGGAGGTAAATAAATGATATACTTGATCTAATTCGTATACACTTACCTATTTTTGTCCCCGAGTCTAAACATAATATATGGCTACTTGAAATATGACGATAGTAAAAACCAACAAATAATGAAGCCAAGAAAGGTACAAGGGGCATCAATTGTTCATTTTAGCTGCATTGTAGTAATCGTGACATGATTGTGAAGGAAGTAAGGCGTACAAATGTACGAGTGAATAAATTTGATTTAATATTTGTCTGGCAGTTTTCTATGCAACAACTTTTCCAACTGTCTTCTGGCTCACTTAACTTATTACGTTCATATTTATATATCAATACAGTACAAGAGTACACACAAGAGCAATTATAACCTTTTTGGAAACAACTGGACTATATGTGCTGCTATAAAATGTGTCTCAGCTAGAAAGAACACTACATACTCCCCTCTCTATCTCACCATCGTCATTCATTAATCTTTCTTTTCCCCTTTCCCTTCCCCCAGTGTGGAGTAGCAGGCTAGAGCAAGCTGTCGCTCAGGCCGACCTCTCTGCCTTTCTGTAAATAAACTTCTCTCTCTCTCTCTACAAGAGTACAATTATTGTTCCCTATACCTGCTGTAGCTTCAATATATGTTGGTTTTATTAAGTTTGTATCAAACAAAAAAAAAACAAGTCCTTCAATATCCCTGCTTGAAATAAGTTTGCTTGAGCCGATACAAACACCTAACTTTTGTACATACAGGCACTGCCAAAACGAAACAATAGTTGCGTGGCACCTGTGCTCAGCAGTATTTTTATAGAAAAAGTTGACCCCGCACTATAGGCTGAGAGTGTGTAAGAGGGGGGGGGAGTGCTGTCTTCTGATGAGCTGCCTCATGGCGGGGCAGAGCCCTCATGGGCTGCCTCATGGGGGGTCGAGCGCTACCTCTAAGGTAGTGCTGGTGGTAGATTTCCCCAGTGCGTTGTTGAACAATAAACAATAATAATTTGCAGCGTGCACTTCAACTAAAAGTGGACTGCGGGTCCCTGTAATCGAAGTCTTCTGTCTCTCACTGCCCATTAACAGCGATTGGCAAGCTCCAGTAGAAAACAATGGTACATCACTGCGTACCCTCCACTTTCCCAGGTTTCTCTCCAGCGCAACGCCGTAATGAGCGCCAGCGCCAACGTTGCCACCAATGTAAGCGTTAGCGCCCGGTGCTTCTCATCTGGGTGATTTCACGTAGGATCGAACAAAGCATGGCTGATCGACCTCTGAAATTTCTTTCAAAATTTTATATACTGTTGCCTGATCAATGGAAAGAAGAGACCCGCCATTGGTTTTGCTGTAAAAAATTGTTTCAAAGCACAGTAAATAAATAATGACGGAGAGGTGGAGTGGCACGCTTACCTGATCTGCTGCTTTTTTCCAATTTAGTGATGAATTACACAAAATATATTAAAGCTACATGCCTCAAATTTGTTTGGCTACCCATAAGTGTACTGGGGCTTATACTCAATTATACTTGGATTGCCTGCATAGTGTAATTTTTTAATAAATATTCTCAAACTTGACCTAAAAACGTTTTTCTGCCTAGTTTGCAGGCCTTTATTTCAGAAAGGGTCGATGACAAAGCAATGAAAATTCCGCATAGCTTTTTTCAGCATGTTTATTTAACCACAGCTTATATTATTACCACTTTTCAATAAGAAGATACAATCGAGCTAACTTCAAGAAAAGAGCATGCAAGAGAAACTTCTGAGGACGATTGAAAAAAAATCCCATTTTTGATATTTTTTATACTTTCCCCACCTATTTTACTGCACATTGGCTTTCACAATCAATAAAAACATGTTGCATTATATGGTTTCGCTTGCAGTTACAGCCCACCAAAAATGCCCTTGTGCAAGGGTAGGCAACGGTAGATCGGACTTCTTTCCCACTAGGTATGGAATGCAGGCAAAGTCAGGCTGATGATGATGATGACAACCAAGCCTTATGCTGCAGTGCCTCAATGAACCCCATGCGTACGATGCTAATTTCTAATCATTCCCTACCGTGTTTATTAGTGCTAAATTGCAGTGGCGAGACTTGATTTCTCAATACAATATCATGCCAAATCGAAAAGCCATTGGCGTTCACGAATTTCATAAAACCTTGCGACCCACAAATTGGGCCCAGTCTTGCGCAAAGGCCGTATCCGACGGGCCCTCTTCACATCGAAACAGGATGCCCTGAGTGCGCCTGCTTGATCGGTAATCCCACACTCATGGCCGCCCCCGTGACCAAATTCTTTCGAAATTGGCGTCCTTAGTGCAGGCGACAGCTATTTCAATGCTGCTTATTTTTAAGAAGCTGAAGTATAGGCCTGCATTCCATACTTGGAGAACAGGAAGTCCGATCTACCGTTGCCTATCCTTGCGCAAGGACATTTTTTATGGGCCGTAAATGCAAGCAAAACCATGTATTGCAACATGGTTTTATTGATTCTCAAACCTGATGTGCAGTATAATAGGCGGGGAAAATACAAAAATTATCAGAAATGGGACGTTTTTTATCAGAAGTTTCCCTTGAATTCTCTTTTCTTGAAGTTAGCGCGCATATATCTTTACTGAAAAGTGCTAATAATATAAGCTCTGGCAGCATTAATAATAAACATGCTGAAAAAATGATTCAGAATTTTCAGCACTCTGCCATGGGCCCTTTGTGAAATAAAGGCCTGCAAACTTGACAAAAAAACGTTTTTAGGTCAATTTTGAGATTTTGTGTAAAAAAATCTACACTACACAGACAACCTAAATATAACTGAACGTAAGCGCCAGTACGCCTATATGTAGCCGAACGAATTTGAGGCACGTAGCTTTAATGTATTTATATTTTGTATAATGCATCACCAAATTTCAAAAAAGCAACAGAGCAGGTAAGCGTGGCACTCCACCTTTTTGTCATTATTGATTTACTGTGCTTCGAGAAAATTTTTTACAGCAAAACCAATTGCGGATATCTTCTTTCCAATGATCAAGCAACAATATATACAATTTTGCAAGAAATTTAAGAGGTCGACCAGCCATGCTTTGTTTGATCTTGCGTGGAATCGCCAAATTACACATGGTTGCCTTTAGTGGGAGATGGCGTAAATTTTTTTTTAGAGCTTGACTCAGGCTCTCATACACCGCCAATGAAGTGTTGGCCATTCTGTTTTGCAGCTATCTTACAGAAGACTGTTTATGTCCGTTCCTTTTCCCTTCTGCTTTTAGAGTTCAGATCATTGGGCCAGTATAGAGTCTGGCGCCATGGTTGCATTGAGAATGAAGTCACAGGATGATGAAAATTGCAGCATTTTCACGGCTCGTGCGCAAAATAAGTATGGAATCTATGGGTATGCATCAAGCAAACAAACGCTTTTGTATTTAACAGAGATTTGTTTATTATCTTCTTAAAGAGACACTAAAGTCAAAAATTTACGCCAGAGTGAAAGCTCAATGTATGACAGCATCTAAAATGACAATATTATCAACAACAGTGCTCTACTTACCGAGAAATTAAGGTATATGCACAAAAACACAAGCCCCGCAGTAGGACATCTTCAAAACAATCCTGATGACACCAGACGGACTGCCTACAATTATTTACTAGTAATCGATCTAACTCCACTAAATAAAGAGCTTTCCATGCAGCAAGACATGCAATAAAATGCTGCTTGTTCATTTCTGTTTGATTCATGAAAAAAAGAAGCGCCGGACGTTACTATGGGGAATTGTGCGAATGATTGAAAAAATCAATTCTCGCAGGACAGGTGGCGCCATCTAGCAGGGTGCAGTTGAAACAAAAAATGTCTACAATCTTGAAGCCAATGGCGGCAAATTGATTAATGGTCGTTGTTGCCACTGTGGCTCCCGCTGCTTTCGTTCTGCTGCTACTAGCTCAGTAAAGTTGGGCAACGTTGTGCATGGCAACAGCGACCCGAGTTGGTCTGGTCTTTCCACTTCTTAAGGCAGGTAACTTGAAGTGTGCTAACCCAATGCGGACCACTAAAACATGATTTTATTTCAAAATAGGCCCTTCCTTGGCACAAAAGTAACACTAAAAGGTTTCTGGAGCGCTATTTCAACAATCAACGTCGACTTTAAATAGTCTCCTTTTGTGTCCCTTTAAAGGGACACAAAAAAGCAAAATGATTTTTCGCATACTAGTTAAGTAAAATTTCCCAATCCCAAAAACACCACTGTAACCACGACATGACGCTTAGTAAGCGAGAAAACACAAGAAAAAGTATGAATGAAAACGGCACCATGAAAGTTTCGCACCAATCACCGTGACATAATAAATTTTGTAGGCGCCTACTGGGACCTATAATGCTTCTACTCAATGAAAATGACGTACATCGTCACCTATGGGTGCCATAGACCTAGCATACAAAGTTAAAAAAATTTCATCGAGCCAATGTGGCGAAAGTATGAAAAATACATTTTGCAATTCGTTACGTCACATGCAGAGACTTCAGCCAAAAATTTAAAAATGAAACTTCAACCCTGACTTTCTCAGCTAATATAATGAACTTATGACAGTGAAACTTAAAGGGGCCCTGAAACACTTTTTGAGTAACAACAGAATTAATTCACTGGAAAAGCGTATTACCTCACAAATTGAACGCTACAAAAATTTTAAGAATCCGTCCAGTACGGGCAGAGTTACAAAGATTTGTCACACGCTGCGATCACATTCTCTAGTGCCGACGAAACCACTGGAAGCTGAGCAGGAAGGAATGGGAAGGGCAAACAAAAAATGTCACTCGCGTCTCGTGACCTTGAGCATTTTTCTTTTTTCTACGTTTTTTTTTTTTCAGTGCGATCGTGGGTGCACGCGTGAGAAGCGACAGCCTCTGTAACAACCGAGCATGCCATGTTCAAATCAGCCAATGGATGATAGATGGGCTTACTGGGCTCAATTCCGTGATTTGTCAAGAGAAGAGAAAGCTTTTTTTATCTGACATTGATAATTTTTTGTGATTGCAGGCCGTGTGCTACGCTATATTTGGCTCACGTGTTGTCGGGAGCCTCTACTACCGATCGGCAGCGTTTTCTGACCATGCTCAAAAAGTGTTGCAAAGCCCCTTCAAGGCATTACAGTTCTCAAAGTCCAGTTTATCTACCTAAGATTTCTCCCCCCATATATATATATATATATATATATATATATATATATATATATATATATAGGTGAGAGAGAATGTGGAAAAGGAAGTAGAACGCCCCGTCTCCTCATGAAAACCCTCTGCCTATGCCGTGCACTACAACACGATTCGTATTGTGTGTGACGTGTTCAGGTATGTTGATGACTACCTTGTGTTTGTAATTGAGGGGATTTCAGGCGCTCAGTGATTGATGTCTTGAAATTATTCAAGCAAAGGGGCTGGGGTCTACCTTCACCTCAGAAGTTGCAACGAACAATGTTTTACAATATCTTGACCTTCCCATTCCATTCCAAGTGACACACACTTACTGGTCGTACCAAACCCGTTCTGTAAAAAGAGTGTCAAGTTACAATAAGCTAATTCGAAAATGGTGAACAATGGGTTGGACATGACGTGTATTTCATCAACTATAAAGAAGTCTTGTCCACATGCTATGTGCGAAAGCTTCATGCATCAGGTCAGATCAGAAGTGTCTAGTTTTCCACACTTGGCTCTCTGGTCTATTTCCCAGCATTTTTTGCACCATTTGAAGCTGGAGCAAAAGAATGGTGCAGGTGCAACGGCATTGCATTCAGAAAGATGTAGCCAGATTGCAGTCATTCCCTATTTGTAAACTGTTTCTCACCACCTTAAGAAGGTGACCACAATGTCGCCTTTCACGTTGGCAGGAAGCTCGAAAGCATGTGCCCTTCTATTGACAAAAAGGAGCAACAAAGAAAGGTGACTTGTGCAGATAGTGAGTGTTCTATAAAACACGCCACTCAGTCCGTTGACTGCACCTGTGGCGTTGTGTACACCACACAGTCTTGTGGTAGTTCCTACATGCACTTTAAGAAAAAATGGAGTATTCAGGGACTAGTTCTGCTACACAACAGTATTCCTCACCCGACTTGCTCACATTTCCTTTTTTTAAAACCCGGCACTGGCCACTTTCCTGTAAGGAATGCTATGTTACACTGATAACGCACACGCGCCGTTCACAACCGCGAACCTAATGGAACCGTGGTGATAGCGCGAGGAAAGTATTTGAAGTAGATGACAATTATTGTTGTGAAGCAGAAACGCTCCCCAAATACTCTTTTTTCTTTTTTTTTTAGTTTAGGACACATGGGGAGGTGTAGCAATGTCCATTTGAAGGGCGCACCGTCTTCATACCTTGCCCTCCACTGCCAACATTGCGGCTGCACACCCGAGCTGAATAAAATGGTCGTGGTGACTAGGCACAAGAGCCAGCGTACTCGAAAAATCACGGAGGCCTTTGAAATGATAAAAACGAGAGACAGATGCGTGAACTGCTTTTTATCGCTTTATTGATGAGGAAGTGGCTTTCCTGGAAGGTGTGCAGTTGCATTAGAGTATACATGGGTCTTCTTTTCTCTGTTGGTGATCTTTGAGGTGTGTGCTGCTTTGTAATGTTTTTACTGCCTATATATATCTGTGATTTTTATTCCATTATACAATCAGCTGATAGACAGCGCTTGTGTTACAGTTTCCTTATTTGTCCGCATTTCGTTTCCGCTGGCTGTCATGACTTTTCCAATTCGCCCAACCCACTACCCTCTTTTGAAGCTCCTCTGCCTGGCATCAAGAAAGCATCAAAAAGAACGACTCACACAGATCTCATTTATCCATGCAGGATACAATTTTGCAAATCAAATACCACATAACTCGACATGAAGACAAGGGCTATTAGGTCCATCCTAAGATTACATCTCATGAAAGTTTTTGACAATGTGGCTCATACAGCGTAAGATAGCCGTACTAAATCTAGGCAACCGAGTGCACAGCTATGTTGTGGATTACAACCCCAAGAGGAAACTCGGGGCAACACTGGGCAAACTCGCATCCAAAGACAGGAGCATGGGCAGCATCAGCACCCCACAAGGCTGTCATGGCACTTGCTGATACTTTTTAATCTTGTCATGATCAGCTTCCCCGAGCACCTCATCGCCATAGAGGGCTCTAGAGCATAACACTACATGATCAGCGACATTTTGATTTGAATATTCAAGGGAAGTGACGGAGAAACTGAGCAGTAGGTACAGTTTGCGGCTGAGGTAGTGGAAGAGTACAATTATCATAACCAGTCTTTTCTGCTTGCCGGAAAAAGCTGAACTTTTCTAAATTCAAGGAAAGACCCCCCAACCCAAGGGTTACATCTTGTACACAGTGAACCAAGAAATTTGCATACCCACGAAAGATGTACAAGAAATGCCAAGGATCAAGCAGATTAAAGTGCTTGACCTCGCCATAGAATCCAACAGTGCCAGCAGAGCAATGGCCAGCAATCTGGAGACTAAGACCACAAACACGATGAGGCTCAGAAGAATCACCAACAGGCATTGGCATATGAAGAACAATGTCGCCAGACTCATACACTCTTTCACTGTTAGTCACATCACCTATGTGAATGCCTACTACCACAATTTGTACACTGCCGAAAAAGGCCAAGCTGAAAACACTAATTAAGAGAACACAAAACATGGCTCTGGGCCTTACAAATAGCAATAGCATGAAACTTGTACTATAGCTGGGCACCCATAATATGCTTGAAAAGATATTAGAGGTCCAAGAAATCTTGCAACTCGAGAGACTGACCAGAACACAAACAGGCAGGTGTATCCAGGACAAACTCGCGATAACTTATCACAAGCAGCATTATGACAAGACATCCCTCCTCAGCTCGATTGATGAAGAGAGAGAGAGAGAATAAAATGAGCGAAAGGCAGGGAGGTTAACCAGAAATTAGAGCATCCCGTTAACTACCCTGCACTAAGGGAAGGGAGAATAGGGAATAAAGATGGGAAAGAAAGCGAAGATTGAAATAGACGCGCAAAAAATAAAGGAAAAAGTGAGCTGGGGTGCTATAGGCTATTCAATAGGCCACTACCACTAAAAAAGCTCCAGGCGGCTTACCTATCCAATGGTACCCGTCCCGAAGTCTATCAAGGTCGAAGAGAGGTTAGAGCCAGGGCTTCACTACAACTTTTCAATAGGGACAAAGATAGTTCAGAATTTATTGAAAGAAGAATAAATAAAAAGGACACTATTTTCTGCCTCCTGTTGTAGAGGAACGGCTGAAGGCCTTTAGGAATGGGGAGAGGGAAGTAAAGATGATCGAAAGAGAAAAATAAAGAGTGAAAGGCATGGCGAGAGAGAGACTTGTCAGCGCAGTCAGCAGCACGAAGCCAAAGAGGTCGTCTATAGGGCGGCGAGATTCCCAGAAGCACAGAACTCGAGGAAGGCTCAGAGGGCTAGCATCTTCAAACGTGCGAGAAAAAAGATGTCCTCCGCCATCGCTGCAGGCAGACCGAACAGGCGACAGCTCACCATCACGCATAGTTCTGTAGCAAGGGCAGGGCAGGAGCAAATAATATGCTCCAGCGTTTCGTCGTTGCCGCATCTTCGGAACACAGGCGATAAACAGCGATTCAAGGAATACATACGTGCTGCAGTCCAGGTGCTGGTGGTATGCAGGTGCACCAGCAACCGCTGCTTGCATCTGTCCAGGCCACTCTCAGAAAGAAGAGGTGATGGCTTGCCGTTTGCCACCCGTGTCTCAGGGTGGGTCGCTGGTAGGAGTAGCTGCAGTCATTGCCGAGAGTAATCCGACTAGCCTACCGCCTTGGTGACTGGGATATAGCTGTGGTCTGTGCTCCCTTAGTGGCGGCAGTGGCCTCCTCATTGCCACCTATCCCCACATGCGAGGAAAGCCAATGGATAGACAGGCGCACACCACTAGCTCCGATGGTGGTTAGTTTAGCATGCAGCAATGCCAAAGTGATGCCTGCTTGGTATGGTTGCAGCTGTGCTTGTAGGGCTGGTGGGAGTAACCTATGATCGCCATGGGCAGCTGGGGTGACGTAGCAATGAGGTAGTCGGCTGCCAAGGAAGGCCAGATAATCCAGCTGCGGTGGAGTTGGCCTGGAAGGGAAGGTGGCACCAGATGGTTGTTCCAGTCGATGGTATGACACAGGCAGCCGCAGCCGAGTAGGGGCTGTCCCAAACAGACCCATCCGTGAACACCAAGAGATGCCCCCATAGCCTGTCATGGAGTTTCTCTGCGGCCGACTGGTGAAGCTCGGACGCCAGTGTCTGCCTTTTTCTGAGGTTTTGCAGCCCTAAATGTATGTCCAGAGGCTGCTGGTGGTGTGGAGTGTGCTGGATAGGACAAGGAGCCTCGGGCACAAAGAAGTACAGTTTGTAGACACGGCAGAATATGTAAGTTAGTATGCCATCGCAGTGGCAGTCCTCAATTCTGACAAACAGTTGGTCAGTCTGATTAGTATGTAAAGCAAAAGCTCTAAGGTAGTGAAATAACCCTATCTATAGTTTGCACCAGTTGCAAATACATACTGAGCGACTCACAGACAGCAGTCAGAATTTATGCACAAGGCAAAATTACCCTATTTGTGGCTATCCTCAAAGCCAATGAGAACTATATCACCTGCGAGGAGATGGAGGAACGACACATGATATGCTTCCCAGTGCGCACATGTCCCAACAACCCTATACCCAACCTCAATAAAGAGAACATGCAACCACGCAGTGCTAGGTCGTACGTTCTGCAACTGCCTCTTAAGATCCTCCCTGGGGTATGGAAATCCACCGAAGGGCGGGACAGAGAGGATAAGAATGAACAGGTGATATTATGACATTACAAAATTTTGTCAAAAATCAAGGTGCGATTATCCACCCCCAAACTCTGATGGGCCCAAGTGGTACATTG
This sequence comes from Rhipicephalus microplus, assembly GCF_043290135.1. Taxonomy (NCBI): domain Eukaryota; kingdom Metazoa; phylum Arthropoda; class Arachnida; order Ixodida; family Ixodidae; genus Rhipicephalus; species Rhipicephalus microplus. The sequence goes on from NC_134710.1 coordinate 268,345,536, forward strand.
GAGGCAGTTACAAACCCAGACTTCATCGATTCACCCAGACTTGATTCATCATAGGAGAATATAAACAGACGTTTATTTTGATAACTGCAAACTATGCAGTTGGGCTGTCATGTCTCTTAGACACATTCTCTGGGAATGAGAGGTTACAGGTTCATCTAGGGAGACAGCATTTTAATGCTGTCTCCCTAGATGAAACTGCAACACAGTAAATCTTTAAAATCAACAATGGGCCATCTAGCAAGCCTGTGAAGCAGCAAGAAGACGGAGTCTTCGTACTTCTTTGGGGGGCAGCCTACCAGACCATGAATTTCCGGAATTTCTTCAACAATCCCCACCAGCAGCTTCAGTGTATATCAAGTATTAGTACTGTCGTTTTACATCACCCAAACATTTGAGACAGGCCAATTCTTCTGTAGTCCACAAGTAATATGCAGTTGAACTATGGGGCTTCTGCTACTCACCCTGTGGTAGGCTTTAGTAAGTCCCATGATCAACAGTACTGAGGCATGAATGCTGCCACAAACAGCAAAGAACAAAAAAAGTGTGAAGTTGGCATGGTTCCGGTGCCCACAACAAGTGTTGATCCATGGACAGTGATGGTCCATCTTGAGGACACACCTGCAAGCCGCACCAAAGCAACAATGCAAAACGAGGTCAAATATGTGTAGCCTATACTAATAGCATTATTTCAAATATGAACAGCTCAATTACTTTGAATTTTCAGTTTCACTTGAATTAATAATACAGTGGCTTATTCAAACTTCAATACATATTTTTGGGGCTACTCTAAGCTCAGAAACTGGCTTTTAAAAGCCATGTTGAACTTGTATATAATTATATAAACAAAAAGCATTCTGACAGTCTTTCTGGCCCCAATGATTGGTGAAAGCATTTAGAAGGGCGTAGAATGCAAAGAACAATGGCTCATTCTGATATATTTTGATATACCACCAACTGGTCAAAGTTAACTTAGAGTGTCACTTACAATCCGTTAAGCAGTTTTGAGAAATCTGATTCGACAATTTAGGTTATAGATAACAAATTAAAGTAATAAAACACAACTTTCTTAGAAAGCAGAGACCGCTTTCTAAAAGGACATTTTACCAATAACACGACCAGAATTTTTGAGTGTTTGCAACCTTAAATGCACTGTGCCAAATGAGAAACTGCAACTTTTTTTTTTCATAGCTACTTCGAAGCATTAGCAGCCGTTTCGTACTTTTAAAAAATATACTCATATAAAGAATTCTGACCTTGGCAGTAAAAGGGGTCAGGATCAACAGGTCAAAACGAGCAAAAACTCATGCAATGACAACTTTGAATAGTTTTGACTTGAATGAAAAAATATATAAAGAAACATGAAAACAACCACGATTCCTTAAAAGTTGTATAATGATGCTCTAGATACTTATGCTAATTAGAACATACACACAGAAAGAATAGATATATTATTGGTGTCAGCAATCTTGAACAAACTAAAAAAAATTGAGCAATCACACAAAAGTAAATGCTGTCAGCTGGGGATTAGATGAGATTTTCAAAATATTGCATGCATCTTTATAAAAATGCACAGCCACTTTTCTTATGCTAACTGTAAAAAAAAAAACATCAGTTTGAGCATCATGAACAGCTTTTCTGCACAAGAATTAGCTATCAAGTAAACATTACATATACTGTATATGAATAATTACAAACTACAATTTCATCTCCTATTAGATCTCAAAAGAGGCATGCTGGTACCGCATTCCTGAAACTTTCAGGGTTCTAACAAACTGAAGATAAAATAACTTTATTTTGTGCCTTTAAAAGCACCCCTGACCTGCAATTTTAAAACTTCAATTATAGACTGGACATTAAACCATACATGTATCGCAACAAGCGGGTAGATTTTGAGTGCATTATGTGCAGTGTAAAATCACTGAAAGTTTTTGAAGTACAGCTTAACCATATTAGCTCTGGCAACATTGATGAATGAAGAAATAAAGTGTATTTTGGAAGGTAAAAGCGCAAACTTACGTTTTCACGAGAGTTTGCAGTGGTCAGCTTGAGATGGTTTCAGCAGGCATTCACTATTTCATGATTTTTTTTAACTGGAAATACTTAGACTACCATGTGATAGCCACTTTAAAGGGGCCATGCACCCTAAACTATGCATGTGTGATTCTACTTTTGCATACTACAGGACTGATTGATTGATGATTGGTATGTGGGGTTTAACGTCCCAAAACCACCATATGTATATGAGAGACGCCGTAGTGGAGGGCTCCGGAAATTTCGACCACCTGGGGTTCTTTAACGTGCACCCAAATCTGAGCACATGGGCCTACAGCATTTCTGCCTCCATCGGAAATGCAGCCGCCAGTCGAAATTCGATCCCGCGACCTGCGGGTCAGATGCCGAGTACCTTAGCCACTAGACCAGCGCGGCAGGGCCATACCACAGGACTGCACAATGCTTCCATATCAGTGCCCTAAGTACTTTCAGCACCGACTACAACTCCACATGTTGACTGCTTTTGGCAGTTGGTGTGTAGCAGGAGGTGCGCGACACATGTTGACACTGCTCCCCTTGATGAACTCAACAACATACTATACATATCAATAGTTTACATGTGCTTTTAAAACCTGCATAGAGGTCCCAGCATGCAATGTAAACTAAATGGACACAAAAGAGAAACTTTATTTTTGTTTTCTCAATTCAGTACATTGCCTTTTTCAATACCAAAAGCACTATCCCTGCCACAAAAAGCTGCTGAGTAAATAAGAACATGAGCAAAAAGAAAATGAACCACACTAATGTTACCAAACCAACTTGCCCTAAAGTTGCAGGCTTTGGCGGCATCTACTAGGGCCTACATAGTTGTGTGAACGATCAGCAAAGATTACAGACTTAACACAGAAAGTTCAGAAAATTTTATTGAACCAATCTAACATACGAAATACCCTTTTGCAACCATTGTCATCATGGCAACATTGATGTGCAAAGATTACGATATGAAATTTAAAAATGCAAGCTTGATGGTAATTGTATTCATTAATAATAACCCTACTATCCCAGAATTATCAGAAATAATTTACTTAAGGAGCAATTAGTATGAACTGATTCCCTGCTTCACTTTGATCTAATAAAGAACTTTTACTATGATAATGCAGTTTACAGCAGTCTCTGGCAAACCCTCATGTTGCATTGCACTGGGCCCAGTGTACATAAAGACTCTTGAAAAGGAGTTTCATCTTATGGGATAGAGCATATGTCTTACTTAATTGTATAATATAGCATTTCAATTTTATCACATCAGAAAAATTTGTTCAAGATTCAGCTTACCTAAAAAATTGCAACAATTTACAGGTGAGATCAAAAACAGCAAAGTTCTACCCTTTTGTGTAAAAGTATCAGCAGCAAATATCATTCAAATACAAAGCTTATATTTCATTTGTTTCTGTGTGCAAAAACAACATAACACAAATATCTACCATGTGCTGTATGGCAGAGGATATCCTCAAATGTCACTACCAGCATTATGCAAACATTATGTCAGAAAGTGCAACTATGATTGTCACGGACAAACTGCAATGCAAGCTACCTTATCAAAAAATGTTATTCAGCTAGTTCATTCATATTGTGTTGCTTTGTTACCATTTTGGAGAAAATCGATTGATTTGTGGGGTTTAACGTCCCAAAACCACCATATGATTATGAGAGACGCTGTAGTGGAGGGCTCCGGAAATTTTGACCACCTGGGGTTCTTTAACGTGCACCCAAATCTGAGTACACGGGCCTACAACATTTCCGCCTCCATCGGAAATGCAGCCGCCACAACCGGGATTTGATCCCGCGACCTGCGGGTCAGCAGCCGAGTACCTTAGCCACTAGACCACTGTGGCGGGGTCATTTTGGAGAAAATAAGCTACAAGGAGAGGAAAGCTTCTGCTGCCACTGTATGAAGGACATGTTTTCATAGGCAGCATAACTCCTTGCTGGTTGAGTGAAATGTTTTCCCTTTGAAACTGTAAAATGACAAATGTTAGTTTCCCCAAGCAGTTCTCATAATTATTTTTTGTTTTGCGTTCAACTAACACAAGACACATGTTTCAATGCAAAACTCTGCAGGTAAGGTTTGCTTTCAGGGCTTCTTTAAAGTCCATTCTGACTTACTCACCAGGTGTGTTTATTTTTTACAAGTTTTAATAAACTGTAACATATGCTAGTCTATCAGATGACTACTGCAAAAGCCTACAGCAACATATTAAAGTGCCTATAAAATTATTTTTCTTACCCATAACTTTTGGCGACAATGGGCACAATATGAAAGATTTTGTTGTGTGAGAGGCTGCAAAGTCCTACACGACCGTGGCATTTTATTTATGTCTTAGCAAGTGCATATAGCAAATGTGGTTGCAGACAGAATGGGAAAGAAATGGCCTGTGGTGAAACTGGCAGCACATTGAAAATACCAACCTTTCACACTTGCGGCAGTGATGCGACCGTGGTGTCTTAAATCCATCACAGTTTGCACAGTATTGCAGGAACTGCTCATCATCTGGCTGGTCCTGCAAATGTAGGTGATGAACTGGGGCATTTCACTGGGCAGACACCATGTGCAGGTGCACAGAGCATGTTTATATTAAGAATAGAAACATCAACACAAATGAGACGGAGTAGGAAATGGGACAGACAAATACAGGAGGGTAAGTCAACAATCTTGGCCACTAAACTATCCAGTTACCTTTCACACTTGCTGGGTTTTCCCAACATGAATTTTTTTCCAGATACGGTTTTACACTCGCAACAAAGTGAGCCTAATAAGTTACATGGTATCTGACGCTATAATAAATGGTTCATGTAGGCAATATAGCAAGCGGTCTTTACACTCTGTCGTCTTTTCCAATTTTGGGCGCTGTTATGTGCGTTAGTAAGCATGTATACATATAATCCATGCCGACGGTAAAACACATTCATACGAATGGAAATGCAACGATTACTAACCAAATTCTAAAAACAACGTATCATACTGTTAATAAAAATAATACATGCCAGTGACGTAAACTACAATCACGTTAATGTCATCTGCGGGTACAGCTTGCTTTCGGTTTACGACGACGCATTTGTGATCACCGGTGAACAACTTTCACAGCATGTGTCAAGGATTGCGTGGATTCTGTGTACTGACTAGTTAAAAGAAAAAGAAGACTCTCAAACGAGGACCAGACTCTGTACACAGACGCATCAACAACTAAGTGAGCACCTCAGTAAGAATGACAGCCAGGTTCGAAGATGAACCTATTCGTGCCTATGTCAGGCCGCTACTCACCGGCCTCCACTTCAGAGGCACGAAGCCCGGTCCCATTGCTACAGCCATGAAGAAATTGTACAGCAGAACTCCAACCCAACCGATGAATATCCCGTGGTTGACGGTGCCTAGCGTTGAACCATAAGGCGAGAGCCACATAGATGTCACGTACAGACTGGTCAGGAAGATGAATTTGATTATGCAAAGCGCCGTCAGCGGACCCCAATGCAGCAGGCGGTGGCAGAATTGCGCCAGAATGTCTAGCACCCCTGGCTGTGGCTCCATGTCGATGACTTGTTGGGGATCCAGCTTGAATGGCAGCTCCCGAAGCCGGGCCGTACTAACCAAACTATCGAGGACCGCAAGGCTACATGCAGCTGGAGCTCATGCCGTGTGCCTTGGGTTCATTACCTCTCACTGGCTGCGGGTTGAATGCAGGTTCGCTCGGCACCCTGCATAGCCCAATTTTGTTCAGCGTCTCGACATCAAAACTTCACCAATTGCCTACCCCAGGCGCCGGGTAGCACAGCCACTACAATGGGTTTTACAACGGTTGGACAGGTGGTTCGGCGAAAAATAGCGATTACGGCGACCTCTGGGGGACTAGTAGACAAGTTGTTTTCTGCCTTTGCCGTTCTTGTCGCGGCGATCGGTGTAGTAAACAAGACCCACGCAGTGAAGGCACAGAACACCTGCAGTTTAGAGAACGGAAACTGTACCTTAGAAGTGTGGCAGCTTGGGCTGGTTGGTATGGCATGACGATAGTTATAGCGCGAGAACGTCCTTCTTGTCTCTGTGTCGTCGTTTTGTTCTCGCGCTATAACTATCGTCGGGAAACTGTACCTTTAGGCTGTTGTATCAAACAATACTTAGCGGCGGCGTACTGAACTGCAATACCGCGAGGCGAGATGGTGCTAGTAGTACTATCATCATCAATAAACAGACGCACTTTTTTTTGTTGTTGCAGGTGGGGAAATGCCCGCGGCTGGTTCGCGCTGCTCGCTTCCTCTGTTTTTTTTTTTATATTTCTTTCGTTGCCCAATCGCGTTTCGCGTCTGTAATTATCGCCAGGGGACCTAGCTGGCCTCGACTGGCAAAAACAACGTCAATCAAGTAAGGTTTGCATCGTTTATTGCGAGTGTCCAAGCCGGTACAATCAATGTATGCGGTTGGGTCCGAACAAAACAAGTCACTCATACATATCGAAAGCTTTCAACCCATGTGTAAAGACTCTTGAAAGCTAACAAGCATATGCATATAACTGAACATCGAAATCGCTGAATGAACTCGCTCTCATGGAGTTGCGGCGCTCGAGTTTAATAGCGTGGCTTCAGGACAAGGGTCCGATTTTGCCGTCAGATGCGGCGCTTGCCCCGTAGTGTTGATCTTGAAGCGAATGCATGATGTGGAATCGGGAAGGAAACTTGCACATTGCCGATAGATAGCTTGCGCAGTTAGAGCAATGTAGTTGTGCTAAATTTGTTAAATAAGCAATTGCGGATGCGTGCATTTCTGAATCTTTCTCGCTCTGAAATGCTAGATTGAGTACTTCACAATTCTGCAATGTCGCGTTGTGTCGAGAGGGTAAGCACTAGTTTTAATTCTCAGCCGTGAGCCCATATCATAGGTATTATGTATTTAGGGGATGGGCCTAAAAATATTTCAGGCTTGCTACATTTATTGTTAGAGTTAAGTTACACGGTTACCACAGCTAGAATTTCTCGTCGCAGGTAATGACCAGTCTGCTGAGTATGCAGCAAACATGTATGCTAAAGGGACACTTATGAGGTGTGTGCTTACAGATCGAAAAGGCCCAATTCTAAGAAAATAAGCTTCAGGTATGCATTGTACAATTTTGTTGTCTGTACATCTTTGTTGGTACTCTTACATCACACTATCTGCTCAGCCCTGAGCACAATCTCTTTTTTTGCATAGACATATCCTTAGAACTTGAGTACTCTCTTGCAAGCAAGCACTCCTAAAATCAATTGGTGGTACATGATGTGAATCTGTCCGAATACTGGATCAATAAACGTCACATTTATTACACACTTGTTATTCTGTTTACTTTTTCAGTATACTTGTGCTTGAAAATGAAGTTGTTTTCTCCCTGCTACTTTTAGAGGTTAGGACTTGAAATACGTACTATCTTGCAGTGTGGCTGTAGATAAGTGAAGATCATGTATGTTTCAACTACCTGTGCGATTTCCTAGATTTTTTTCTATGACCGTAGTGCACAGAATTTCACTTCGTAGTGGTAGACACTATAGTTATGACAACTTAATATAAACAGAAGCAGATGTGCACAAAGAAATCTGGAACGTTTTTCTGCCAAAAAAACAAAAAAAAACAGTACCACATGCAATGAACACAATCTTGCTCTTCATGACAGCATTCACGTCTTTGAGGAAGCTGTGCTGCAACTGCTCATCACCTTTATGATTTATTATTTTAGGAGCCCATTGAACATATGTGCAAAGCTAAAGCAATTGAGTGCAGTCTTATAAGCTTTGGTGCATCTTTTTGTAAACTTGTATGAGCTAAACACAGCTAATTAAGACAAAACTGTTCTGGGTGTTGTTGATAAACTGTCACAAGGCACAACTAAATGTCGGAAAGCCTGTTAATGCCCATCACTGTGGGTGTGTTCATTATGTAGTGCAAATAATAATTTCCAACGATTCCAACTACATGCCAACTACGAAGTGATTGACAGCCGTACAGTAGTGGACGAATTCAGATTGATTCTGGCTTCCAGGGGTTCAAACAAATGACATTGCAGCCTCACAGGAGACAAGACTGCTTGTCGAAAAATTTGCTTTGACACCTTATGTTAACATATTTTTCATATTTTCAAGCTTCCATCTTTTAAGGGTCAGTTTAGTTCACCTGCACCAATCCGAACTGGTTCACAGCAGTGCACGAGAAGTTCAGAACTTGTGCGGCAGGAGTTCAGCTGTGCGGCATCACAAGTGATTGACAAGGTGGAATCCTTATTTTTGTTTGCTTAATTTAATGAGGTGCAAACATCTTGGCAAAACACGCCGCATTTATAGGGGTGGGTACAGCACCTACGTCTAATGCTATGTTGTTTGTTAAGCTGTGCGAGCGGCTGCACCAAACCAGCGCCGTCAGAGCAGAAGGTACAGGAAAGTCATGAAATAGTTTGGTGCTGTACCTCTCCTGCGCTTTTTGAAATGAATGGCAAGATTTAGAAGATGCCATTGCTGCGCCACTGAAACGAATGACGAGGTGCAGCACTTTGTAAAATGGATCATGTCGTGCAGGCGAATCAAAGGTGAAGGCTCATACGTTTCGGCTGGACAACTTAGACGCGCTCATGAAAACATTGCAGTGACTAGTTTGTCCCTCGAATTACAGGTAGTACGAACTTATCATCAAAAATGCTGCGCGGGGATAGTCGTTAGGGCCAAGAGGCACATTTAGCTTGCCATGGTCTGTTTGGGCTTCATAAACTGTTCGGTTTCGGTGGAAAACAAAAAGGTATCCTTCTTACTGTATAATGCGTAAAGAAAGAAGAGTGAGCGATGTTTTGTGTGCGTCAATTACGTACTAATGAAGCGTTTTTCTTTGTTTCTTCCAGGTAAGAGAACAACAAACTGATGGCTTCTTATGGTAAGATAGTACTAAGCTACCATGACACACTTCTCCGCGAGTCGGATGTGGAGTTGCTCGATGAAACGAACTGGGTGAATGACAACATTATATGGTTTTGGATGCAATACCTTGAGAATGAGCTCTACGCGTCCAGCTGCGACTCATTCGCCTTCGTGGGACCTGACGTTGTACAACTTGTCAAGCTCGGTGCAACGCTCAACGTTGAGCAGGTGCTCAAGTCACTGGATCTGAAACATAAAAAATTGATATTGCTGCCAATCAACGACTGTCGAGATTTCGAGCTGCCTGGTGGTTGTCACTGGAGCCTCCTTGTTTACAACCAAGCAAAGAAGATGTTCGAGCATTACGACTCATCTAATGGACATAACCACTCCCATGCCAAGACAATCGCTCGAGCTTTAACGCCTCTTCTCTCGCTAAGGGAAGGTCGAGTCGTCGAGTCCGACTGCCTGCAGCAGCATAATTCACACGACTGCGGTCTTTACGTTATGTACAACCTACAACAAGTCTGTGCTGAACATATCGTGCTTCCGGAAAGTGATGGTAGTCGTAAGACTTTGCTCACGAGTTGGATGCAGCAGAACAGAAAGACACTGAAAGAACTCATCACGAAGCTTAGTCGGCCAGAGTGAATAAGCATTGTGTTTTAGCTGTCGCGCTATTCTTGATCAAGTTTGATTAATTGATTTGTGGAGTTTAACGTCCCAAAATCACTATTTGATTATAAGCGACGCCGTAGTGGAGGGCTCCAGAATTTTTGATCACCTGGGGTTCTTGAACGTGCACCCAAATCTGAGCACACGGCCCTACAACATTTCCGCCTCCATCGGAAATGCAGCCGCCACAGCCGGGATTTGATCCCGCGACCTGCGGGTCAGCAGCCGAGTACCTTAGCCACTAGACCACCGTGGCTGGGCTTTGAAGTAATAAAGGTCAACATGATTTCCGTCTCAACTTGGCCGTTTCCCTTTTTTTATTTTTTTCTATATGTCAATACAAAGCGATTTGAGCCCTGCAGTTCGCGCCTTCTTGTTAATTCAGTCTTTAACAGCATGGCGACTTGCTTGTGTGGCCAAATGTAATAGGTATGCAACTAGCCCAAGCTGCCACACTTCTAAGCTACAGTACAGTAACAACGCATAACGCAAGGACGCAGCTTTTATGTTTTGTGGCGCTGGCATCGTCAGCGGCGACTTCGTTACAGTGGTTGGAATGGAAAAGTGTGATGAGCGGCAAGCGGCGCTTACCGAGTACAGTGATGCCTCCGAGGAGGAGCCGCATGGTGGCGCGCGCAATCGTTTATACGTGCATGTCATTTGAGAAACGATTGAAAGAAATGGGGGAAGAGCGTTGGGCTACGAAGGTTTTCAGGTACTTATACACAAAGAATGTCAATACAAAATGGAGGAAGTGAACCAGAAAATTGACGGGTAAATACTTAGGAAACAGCAGGGGGCTAAAAAAAAAAAAGAACTATCGGTTAAGAAGGTGAAAGAAATGGAGACCGATATTTGAAGAATTGGCATGATTAAGAAGTCCGCACTGGAGATTTATCGAACATTTAAGCAGGAAATTGTCAAGGAAAGGATCTATGATAATACTCGGGGTAGTTCTCTATTGTTTGAGGCCAGGACGGGAGTATTGCGAACCAAGACATATCGGGCCAAATACGAAGGGGTAGACATGGTATGCAGTGCATGTGGAGGTGAGGAAGAAACTGCCGAACACTTGATATTGTTCTGTAAAGGGCTTCACCCTATAGTTCAGGATGATGGCACAGGGTTTTTCAAAGCACTGGGGCTTAAGGACAGGGAGGGCAAAAGAGACTTTAACCGGGTAGAATTAACTAGAAGGAGGTTATCTGATTGGTGGCTAAAGTCAAGGTACGAGCGAAAATAAAACCCTTCACTGCAATTGAAGTACCAGTCCTCCACTTCAATATTTAAAGGGAAAAAAAGATAAATGTAGCTGTTGGTTCACCAAGTATTACGACTAGGTAGCTTTAGCCGCCGCTCGATCTAAAGGGTACAGCCATATCAATCCATCTATCCAACGTTGTTTGCACGCTTTTGACAGTTTCGTCGGCCACGTTCGTCCTCGTTTTTTTTTTTTTCCATTATTATTGCGGTGGCACTCTGACACCAATGCTTCTGTATGCACTATCATGGCGCAAAAACAAAGTCATTGCTTGTCCCAGGGTTCAATACAGGCTACAAGTCAGCTAAAAAGAAGCATGCGTTGTTCAGCGTTCCAAAGGGCGAAGCTCTGGCGCAGTGGCGGAGAGCGATCCCGCGCGCTGACAAGCTGCTTCAAGAAAACTCGGCTGTGTGCGAGCTGCACTTCGGCGAGAGGTACATCTCCCAGCACTTCAAGCACACTTTGATTGGCGAAATTGTCCGCATTGAAAGGGGTAGACACATAGGCGTACTTGCCGTTCGGGGGGGGGGGGGGGGGGGGGGCGAAGGTTCATTGCAGGACGCCTTCTTCCATTAAATCAGTGTATGAGGCAGATTTTACGCCCCTCTTTTAGATGAATAAAAGAGTGCCCCGCTGCCTAGTCAATGTATAGAACAGATTTAGCGCCCCCCACCCAGGTGGCCAGCCCCCCTCTTACGGACGCCTGTGGGTAGGCCTTTCAAAGAAGCTGCGCCTTTGGAATCACTTTTTCAAAGTGGTTTAGCTACAACGAGCTTCACAGCGACAGCTTAGAAAAATTTCTTTCCTGCTTGAAAAAAAAGGATGTCACACTGGGCTGCACACAACATGGTCTGAGCTTCACCAATTGAGTGAACAATTATTAAGAATGCATTGTTGTAAACAGATAATGAGTCGCTACACAGAAATGCGTTGTATGACCTGCGTGCAGAAAATAAAAGGTTTTCATCCAGATACCACTCGTGATTCGCGTAATGATGTTTTGAATGATGGGGGTTTATTTACAGATTAGGGTTTGAGGAAACAATGGTTTGCCGTGGAAAGTGTTGCAAGCAGTAGCTCAAAACTGAGTTCATCGTTCCACTCTTCTACCACTTCACATCAATAAAATGTTTCAGTCACGCGCTCACTTTCGGCATCCTGTCGACCTGACGATACACCAGTTCAGTCGCACCTCCGCGTAGGCATCCTGTTTTCTAGAATTTGATTGACATCATTTTTCGGTCGCCATTTGAGCCCAAACACGAAAAAATATATATATATTTTAAATGTTTTATATTGCCCGCGCGCGTGGTTGATTGCCGTCTCTGCGCAGTGCATCGCTGCCTTAGGTGACGTGCAAACGTGTGCCAGCGCCACTTGGCAATTTCATCCCAAGGCGTTACGCGCTAGCCGGCGGCGCATTCGTCACACTTTCCTATTTTAGCCACTGTAACTTCGTTGCGCGTGTCTCGCGAAGTCTCGCACGCTCGTGCGTCACGCGGCTGTAGCGCGGCTTCACGCACTCTCGCGAGGTCTCGCACGTCCGCGCAGTCGAAGCGGGCGAAAACGAACGTCTTCTTCGGCGCTCGGTTCAAAAACTGGCCGTTGGAGCTGTGCGTGGTTGGTGAGGGCCAATCCTGGCAGTTTTCTCGTACTTTTCGCCCAGTTAATACGCATCACTGCGGGGATATTGGTAAGCGTGAGTACTTATCGTATTTGTGAGCGCAGTTCGAATGGCAGTAAGTTTTTGCGTAGTGCGGTGCTGTTCTCGCTGCAGTAGTCCGGTTTGAATTTTGGAACACGTTTCACAAGGCTTACTGATAACGAGACCGTTTTCATCAAGCCGCGTGTTTAGTCATTTTTTGAACGTTGTACTTCTTGAGCAGCCTTTATTTTCTTCATTTTTTTATACTTGCTTTCAAACTGACCAACGGTCTTCGTTATCCACAGCAAGGCCGCCACCACACAATGGACAACTACGTCAAGGTGGAAAAGATCGGTGAAGGTACTTGTAACACCTTTTACTTGCTCGTCATGCAAAGAAGGATACCTAGCTTAGCTTGACGATTGTGTGATTGCTTATAAATGATTTGCATCCCGCGATTGATCAATTAGCTCTGTCAGTGCAGAGTTCGAGCGATACGCCTTCCGGTTTGAAATGCATGCTTTTTCGGAGCACTCATTTTGCCGAGTAAAAAAAAAAAAAAAGCCATTACACGTGTGCAACTTCCATAAGATTCGAGTTCCCTGGTGTTTTTTTATTCGCGATATTGTTGCTGAGGCATCGATGTGTTGCATGTTGTTTGCCTGATGCCTGGACGCTGGTTGGAACATTCGCCGTTTTCTACGGCCAACGTTCCACGGCAAGCGCCGCGGGAAGCCCTTGAATTTCATGAATCGAGCATAGTCTCGGAACTAAGGTCTAAATGATGTAGATGGCATTTGTCGGTGAGAATCGGTCCGCCTCGGCGGAACATTGGCTGCTGACCTGAAGGTCGCGGGCTCGATCCCGGCCGCGGCAGTCGCATCTCGACTGAGGCGATATGCTAGAGGCCCGTGTACTGTGCGTTGTCGGTGCATGTTAAAAGAACAAAAGATGGTTAAACTCCGTAATCATCTCGGGATTTTGTTACGTAAAATTTCGGATATTCTTTGACATTGAGAAGCAGTCTACTGTTTAGTTTTTCTCGCGTTGTGCCAAAAAACTTGACTCTCGTTGGGACTCGTGTTTAGACCTCAGCATTTGTTTATCCACACAGTATCATCGATGGTATAGGATAACTTCCCCGTTCGTTCCAGTTATTATTGTCAGGCCTAGATATGGGGCTCGACAGCTCTAAATACGATGATGCTCAAAATAGAACCGTGCCTTGGCATGCACGTTCATCGTCACAAAAGTGCCTCGCACCCGTTCATTCGAAGCAAGGTTTTTCAAACTTTGATTAGAATCTCGCGCAGGAGCCGTGCATGACTTTCATCCACGTCATTATTTTTTCTAGAGCGCAAACAATTTATCTAGTTGCCTAATTAGAGCAAAAGTTAGTCAATCATTTGGGAAAAGTAGGTGAATTTGTGGTGTAGATTGTGTTCTCCCTAAAGAAACTTGTATTGCATCCTTTTTGCTTGTTTTCTTTATACATAGTGGGCATCACGCAGCGCCCCTTCGTCACTTCCGAAGTGCGCCACCGACATGCCCGAGTACCTACAGACTCCGTCGCCTACCGCTGCCGTGTTATCTCCTCGTGCATGCGCCCATTTAGTTTTTCCTCAGAATGCAAGTTTAAGGAATTATCAGCTGCTAGTGAGGCAAGTTGATATAGTAGTCCGTGAAGAGGGAGCAGAGCTTCAAGGTGTTTCTTTCTTCGCCAAAAGTTATTACCCAAAAATTGGGAACGCTCATTGCGATTTTCCGAAAAGTACCGGCATGTTTGGCTGGCACGGATTAACAAAAAATACTTGAAGAAACTCGGTGATATTTGCACCTTCAGGTGTAACTTAATTACGGTTAAGTGCCATAGCCAAGCACTTACCTGCAAACAAAGATAGTTTACCAAGATAATGTACATACAAACTTGTCCGCGACCATTGCGTGCACAATTAGCGTGTCATGAGGGCGGTTAAAATGGTGATGGTGATCGCGGAAATTTGGGTGTTGCATTGAAACAAACTGTGAAAATGTATGCAAAACAATATTAGTTTATTCTGAAGTATAGCCGATTGGTACGAGTTGTGGGGTCAGGATTTTTAAAAATTTGTCAATTAATTCTCTATATCATGTTCAGGGGCTCCACTGAACATTAGTGTACAACAAAAGTAAAATAGAAGGTGAAGAAGGTGTCAAATCATGCACAAAAAAAAGTGATGACCGGCATTACCGCGGCACGCACCACGCGAAGTCTCTATCTGCCTTGCATAATATTTTCCTCGGCTGCTTCCACAAATTTTAATCAAAGAGGCTCAACATCAGCAAGGGGGGGGGGGGAGGTGCTGCTATTTTTGTGGCGTGGGCCACAGCAATATATTAATAATATATCTCTTGTAAACTTGCGTAGCTCTGCACAACTCGTTTTCGATGGGAGCTGCTGCGCTTCGCTCATCTACTCTTTCAACTGCTGCTTGAGAGACTTTGGGTTTTCACTTGTTCTTGGGCCAGGCAATTTGTAGTGAAAGCGAGATAATTAACGGGCACTCGTGGCTGGCATGCGCGGTGGCTGGTATACGTGTCGCACATTTTGATTTTCTGGTCTTATATAGAGTGAACAAGCGAGGCCTTCTTGATCTGACGAACTCATTAAAGTACAACAAAAAACCACAATGCTTCCTTTTCAACATCGTACACAGCAACAGATGACAAGCCCCCAAGAAACCACGCTGCAGCACCCGAACTGCCGTAGGTACACAGCGTGGTACCCGGACATGGCGGGAGAGGGCGACAACGGCGGAAGTGACATCACATCAACACTATGTATAGGTGTAGGCAATGTGTAATGTTTTCTGTCTAGAGTTCGTTTCGATGGCCTCTGTTATGCCAGCTCTCATGTGTTATTTCTACTGCACACTTACTGTTGTGATACATTTGCAGGTACGTACGGGATTGTGTACAAGGGAAAGGACAAGCGGGATGGGTCAATTGTGGCACTGAAGAAAATTCGTCTCGAGAGTGAAGACGAAGGTGTTCCATCTACCGCTATTCGTGAAATCGCCCTTTTGAAGGAGCTGAGACACAAGCACATTGTGAGGTAACATTCAACTTTTGTTGCTCCTTGTTACTTTTGAACGACTATTCCTCATTTTTCGGACTCTGCTTATTAAGTTAGGTTGGATTAATTTTCTTACCTGTGCTCCAGTAAGCGGAATTTTTCACGTCGAGATCAACCACCGAGAGTCCCTTGTGTGGCCGAATCAATTTGAATCGGCTGCTGTTAAATGGATGTCTTGACGGCACTGTCGCTGCCGTCGATATCTGTGAATCAGCAGGCATCCAAAAACATATGTCGCTACAACGAGAACTTGCTGCTTCTTTAATAATTGCCAAAAGATTTTTTTTTCGATTTTCGTCTACAAGCCGTTGCACTGATTGAGTAATCAAAATGGAGGATGTGACGTCATTTTAATGAGGTGCAGTAGAGGTGAGTGGTGGCACAGCTGCTGGATGTTTTGTTGCTACTCTAATTTCTCAATTTCGTTGTTTACATCACCCAATACTCATTTTGGGTTTTTGTGTCCCTTTAAAGGGACAGAAATTCTCAATTTCTTGCAATTGCCTCCAAGATGGCAGACGTGTTTTGATTCTACTAAGCCCTGCTAGATGGCACGACCTGTTCAGTTTAACCACGCGAAAATTAAATTTTTGAACCACTCGCGCCATTCCCCATAGTAACGTCCAGCGGTTCTTTTTTCCATGAATCAAACAGAAATGAATAAGTAGCATTTTATTGCTTCTCTTGATGCAAGAAAGGTTCTTTATATAGTGTAACTAGATCAATTACTAGTGATTAATTCTATGTGGTTCGCCTGATGTCATTGGGATCATTTTGAGAATGTCCTACTGTGGCGCAGGTATTCTTGTGCATTTACCCTAATTTTTTCGGTAGTAGGGAACTGCTGTTGATAATATTGTTTTATATGTTGTCATACATTAAGCTTTCACCCTGACGGGAATTATTTGACTTTAGTGTCCCTTTAAGGGAACAGGGTAAGCCCTATACCCGCCATGTATTATAGGCAAAGTTTATGTACCTTTTTCTTTATAATCATAAAAGCCACAGTAATTACTTTACTATCATTATGATCGTGAGCCCTTCCTCTTTTCACTAAGGCAGATTTAGCACAGAAAATTGTAATGCTCATCTGTATATTTTTTTACTTCAGGTACCTATTTATCAGTCGATAATAGCTATTAGATGTTATATTGCAGAAGCGCACTTCCTCACACAATAATTCTGTTTCAGCACATTTCCTATTACATTATCTAAATACTGGCCGAAATTTATGATTCTGGATATTGTGGTTGCTGAGAAAAAGAAACATAAGTGCAAAAAAGCATGTTTTGAGATAATCCCATATAAAGGTGAAAATCTGTATTATTTCAAAAGTACAACGAGATAACAGCGAATTGACCGAACCATTCAATAGGCATCGGCCAAATACTCATCACCAATATAATTTTTTATTTTTGTGTTGGAACATCTTGCCTGGCGAGCCTCATTTGTCGCTTGCTATGCAGTCTTGTCAGCGCAGTACTGTCGAGGGTGCGTCAGCCCTGCACTGTGAAGTGCCCTGGCTAAATTCCAAAATAGTTCAGCCCTTTCACAGGGGCTATATGGCCATCATTGAAAGTGAGCACAGCACCAAGAGTGCATATTTTGAGTGTTTGTTGTCCGAGGAAAAGTTTTTTGAAGCATGCTGCCACACAATTCATCGATTCGTTATGGTTTTAAGTTTTTCTATGGGGGCTTTTAACGAGAAATTCTGGATAATGTAGTTCCAGACAATTTGGCTTGACAGCCTCAATAACAGATGCTGGAAGGTGTTCTTTATGAACGAACGGTTTGCCATTCAACTGGGCTTTGTGAATTTACACCAAGTTTCAGTGTACTTCGAGCAAAGGCCAGTGGATTGGTTGGTATCCTGTGAGGTCATGTGAAAATATGTAAACCAGGCAGCTTTTCGCATGTCCTCTAAGCTGGCTGTATATTTTTTTAATGACCCAATGAGAACAGTTGTGGTGCTTGCCAATGGTGACACTACTAAGACGTTCCCGACCAGATATAGATTTCCCAACAGAAAGCTTGATGCCTCTGCTTTCTTTTGTTTTTGCAGTTCCGGGCCCATTCTTTTCTGAATGTGCCAAATGCCCTCCAGCTTGCAAACTGAAACTTCTCCATATGGCTAGGGTCCCTGAACTGCAAGGAATCCCTTGATACGTATGTGTGGGGGGCATGGCAGGCCGCCCCGCATGTTTTGAAATATGCCATTTATAGATTGTAAAAAAAAAAAAAAGCGTACCGAGACAAACAAATGACTGATTCGGGTTCAGAAAAGACTGCGGATATCAAATAACACGTAAAAAGGAAGAAAAATGATTTTTCGGTATTTTTGTTTACCCTGTCCTCTTAAATCCCACATATTATAGAATGCGTGAATATAAAGTGCACTGTAAGATAGCCATACTGGATAAATTTTACCTTAGAGCCCCCCCCCCACCTCCGTGTTTTTTTTTTTTTTTTTTTTACAATGGAGCAGATTGCTAGTCCGGGCAGAGCAAATGCAAAGTCATTATCATTATAAGCCGGCATGCGCTGTATTTTTTTGTTCTCATCATCTGCTTTGCTCCCAGAACGTGTGCATCACCTTCTTTGACATGGAATGCAACAGTTATGATGGGCAAGTGAATAAGTGTAGAGAGAGAGACAAAAAAACAGAGGCAGAAAAAAAAATTGA
This sequence comes from Rhipicephalus microplus, assembly GCF_043290135.1. NCBI lineage: Eukaryota > Metazoa > Arthropoda > Arachnida > Ixodida > Ixodidae > Rhipicephalus > Rhipicephalus microplus. The sequence goes on from NC_134710.1 coordinate 268,363,825, forward strand.
AGGATATAGAGACAGGCGCATAAAAAGAGCAAGACAGAAAGAGGAAAGTATAAAGAGACAGGGAAAAAAGAAAAGACAGGCAAAAAGAAACACTGAAAAAAAAGCAACAAAAATAAACTGAACAAAGATGAAGCAAGAAATGGAGAAGTACAGAAATAAAAATGAACCGAAAATTCATAGAAAATAGGTAGAGAGGAAAGTAAAGTGAAGGAAAATAAAGAGAAACAAGGCAGGCCGCCTAGCTTTGCACTTTCTTCAGGCTTGGCATCACTAGTGCAAAGCTCTGCTTTTTTTTTTTCTTTGGAGGGAACACTCAATTCGAAAGTGGGGGCTTGTGTCACCTGTAGTTTTATGGTATGTACATTGTGGTAGCCAGAAATACCAAAGCACCCATGTTCATTCCTTCCTGTTCATGGCGCCTCAGTTTAAAAAGCATGCTCTCAATGTCACTGAAATATGAGCACATGCAATCCTATGCCTCTCCACCCCTGTGGAGTGCCTAGTTTGCGACTTCAGCTGGCTTTTTTAAATGGTGCCAAAAGTTTATCATAATTCATGGCACTAGAATTGTTTACATGTTACACTAGAACATTCACGACTGAATTTTGCAATTGTCAGACATAGTACTTCCTCAAGATTCCAAGCAAGCACCATCTATTCCCCTCCCATCTTTTTTTTTTCTTTCCCAACCTGTTCTGTTCTCTGCTATCATATTCAGCAGCAGCAGTTTCTAGAAATCTGAGATCTCAGTCTTCAGATATGTGGACGACTTCGTTGTTGTCTTACAGTGTGGTGCCTCGGGGCTGCATTCCAAGTTGTCATAAACTGTTGGAACATTTGAAGAACATCTAGGTCAGATCTAACAGGAATATCAGAGACAGATTACTGTCAAATATCACTTGAAGTGAAATAAAGTTAGAAGCTTCGTGCAGTCTGTTTGTCAACGAAATTCTTCATAGTTGGCTTCATGTACCTCAGATAAAATTGTCGTTAGTGATCTCTCTCTCTCCTTCTGCTTCAGTAAAAACAGTAAGTGCATGTGTATTCAATAAAGCAATTCATTTGAAGCACAGGTATGCATTCTTTATTCTTAGTGGCTCTTTTACTGCCATCTTGTAATTTGGTTTGTGACTAATTAAGCCCCCCTCTAAATCTTGCCTGATTATCTTTCACTAAAGGGAGAAGGGGTTGTTCAGGATTTCACAGTACTTACTAAACCATAAGTTTCAATGAAAAATTGGGCTGTCATAGGGTACTTTAGTACAGTTTATGCTGGATAAAGAATCAACTATCAAAAAGAAGAAATTCAATAGGAATGGTCATTTGAATCCGAAGTTAAATATATAATAGTTTCTTGAAATTTTGGTTGCATGTGCTAGCTAAAAGCAATTCGCACCTTTGAAAGTGCAAATTGCTTGTTGTTGTCTCCCAACAATAATCATGTGCCTCGCTTGCATTTGTCTTCCTGGAAACTGTGCAAGGAAAGGTGTGAAAGATAAATGGATAGTTATCATCTATCCCAATCTCTCTGTCTCCTCCTGTCGTTTTTTTTTCCCACCCTGCGTGCTGCTTAAGACCGGTTCTCATCTGGTAGTCTGGGGGTGTGATCTACTAAACTAGCTGTTTATTCAGTGTCTGTGTAATGTAGAAGGTTGGGAGAGAGTTTCTGGCCTCACTTTTTCTCAGCCTATTTACTGCGCTGGTCTAACGTCTTTACATGTCTACTGTACGGAACACCTTTCCAATGTGTATATTCACTGTGGATCTGCCTTGTTCATGTCATGTTGCACGAGACTGCTCAGTTACAGTAAATTGTGGGTCCATTTAATTTGCTAGTAACAGTTGGGCACTTCAATTTTTTTAAAGTTCTGCAGTTTCTCTTCAGTGATGCAGGCACTGTGTGAAACTGTAAGCGGATTTTACGCTGCTTACGTGCATCACTTTTGTTTTATTCACTTTATGATCTGGTGTGGTCATTTTCTAACATGTAAGCATGCTCCACCTTGTAGTGGCACTTATGCCTATGTGATATCGTGCACCTCCTGAAATGACACTTTGCTGCCCTACAAGAATATAACGGAAATATTGACAACTAGTTCAGAAATTATCATTATTTTTGCTATTATAATTCTATTCTATTTGTGAAAAAGAATCTGAACATTTTACCCAGAAAACAAACATGCACATTGCATGGGCTGGGCTTTAATTCATGTAATTAACTGTAGCAAGAGATGTGCTCAAAATAGCTGGCTCGAAATTTGGAATATTTTTCTAATAGTATTTGCTTTTCGATTCGACTTGCGTTAAAAATTTTGCTATTCAACCATTCGAATTTCCCATAGACAAATACAGTCAATGTGAGATTCGATGGAACCCTTCATATTTTCAGTGTGCTTTTCCTCATTACACTTTAGTATTGCTCCAAAGCTGCCTTTTAGGCTCCCGGATGGTTTAATATCGTCAACGTACAATTAGAAATGGCTCCTTCAGATTTTCGGTATGCTTCACCTCATCAAGTTCTTGTATTGCGACAAAGTTGCCTTTCAGGCTCTGGTATGGATGAACTTCTCCAGGAGAAAAATTAAGGCAGATCCACAAAGTGAATGCTGATGATGGGGTTAAGCATTGTGCATCGGGTTGTGAACTATGCACTTCTATTTTGTTTTGGTAAAAAGGCTTATATTAGTTCTTGTTAATGTTTTGTTCTGTCATATGCTTTGATTGATGAGTGGTTAAATTTTTGTGCTTTTACGGTGTTGTGGCCTTTATTTTGTTTGTTCTGGTTAACAACCTTTAGATGTGTCTACAAAAAGTTTATTCCATCATAAGGCGCGGGCACACGGAAACGGTGTCTATGCAACAAGGTCATCAACATACACAGATGATAAGCATAATATACATGAAACGTTTGAACAACAATGTCCAAGTTAAGGATCATAAAGATATTTTTTATTTAAATCCAAAGAAAACGAGGAGGGTCTCTATTCTAGGACACTTATGACAACCTATGGGACATCTTGGGCGCGCTGAATGAGTGCCCAACAGACCTCAAAGGGCATCGTCATGAAGGTGCCTTTCCACTGCTTTGGGGTACGGGCGGACCAAAGGATTGGTGGGAGGGGAGGGAAAGCAGCAGCGGTGCACTCTATAGTGTCTGGAAAGGTTGTGGGGGCTATACCGAGTCTATTATATTTTATGCATGAAGTGCAGGTGTGGCAAACTGCAGGTCCACAGCCGGCGAAGTGTGACAGCCTCCTCTCGAGTGATACCAACTTCGGTCGGAGTTGGTATCGCCAATAACCTGTTTATTGTTCATAGATGTTTAGGTTTGTTCACATATTGCTGGCCTTGCCGCTTTTATTGTGTTGCGTCATCCTTCTGTTTTGTTTTGCTTAAGAGCCTTTTATTTTGTTCTTGTTAACCTTTTGCTCTGTCGTATGGCTTGATTGATAGGTGGTCAAATGTCGATGTTTTTGCGGTGTTCTAACCTTTTATTTTTTAAAATGATATGTACGTTATGTTTGCTGTGTAGACGATGTTGCACATAGATGTTTCGCACCTGCATTTTGACTAGGGACCACTGCGAGGTCAGCCTCACCAATAACGGGCAGACATTGTGCGTTCCTAAGGTGCTTCGCCTGTATACAGTCGATGTGTGATTGAAAATGGCCCCTTCAGATTTTTCAGATGCTTCATCTCGTAATGCTCGTATTGCGGCAAAGCCCTTCAGGCTCCCCTACAGTCGCCAATGTATTCACCCATAAAAACCCTGGTTTCAATGTGCAAATGATAGACTTGGCAAAGGTAGTGGCTCAATAATACTATTTTGGACAATAAATTTTGGCAGGAGGTCTGAACAATAGGATGCTAAAGATTTTACAAAATTTCAGATATTCTTATATACGAGGCAGATTTCAAACTCCGTACTTGACGAGAGCATACCCTTGTCCCCCACATAAATTGGGCTTTGTTTTGCCAAGTTTTGTTGGCAACACTTCCACCAAATCATGTACATAAATACAAATTGGCTTCTGCATTGCCTTATTCTTGCGGAGATAACTAAAGCAACTATGAAACGCTACCCTGCTTGTGCATCAACCTAGCGAGAAGAAACCTGTTCATTTTGCTATATTATAAAAATATCCCTAAGAACCCACTCCAACTTTCTCTTCTGAAATTTCACTTCGAAGTGTTCGAAAGATATTGAAAAAAATCGGCAGGCTTGGAGGCACAGTCACAGTGAAAGCTGAAAACGTGGCCTTTCAGAACCCTTTTTAAACATTCTTTGTGTAACTGTTAAAAGCACACTTGTAGGGTACCTACTGCGCCATCAATCATTATAGTATAGTAAGGAGGCATTCACTTTGCTATCCTTCATCATTTTTTGTAGCGTGTGGTATCCCCTACACACTTGCAAGGAATTTTGTTCAAATTTTTTATGTAGTGGCTGATGATGACGAAGAATTGTGCCTGAAGTGGCTATGCACCTGTTTATAGGTGATCAAAAACAAGCTTTTCTAATGGGTTGGAGCAATGGACGACTCACTTGTTATGCAATTTGCATTGTGTGGCACCTTGTTGGGCCTTTGCTGTTCTGAAACGCTTTATCACTCTTACTAGCGCAATTCCTTTCCTGACATGAGGTCCTGCCTAAGGCAAGTTTGTGGAGTTTCAAGCACGGGTGTGGCTCTGCGGTAGATTACTAGGCTGGCACGCAGGGGACCCGCGTTTAAATCTCGCTTTGTCGTTGGTGTTTTTATTTACAAAGTTTTTCTTGTTTCGTTTGATAGTGGTTATGGACACTGGCCGCGGCGGATAACTACGGCGCCGCACGCGACCCTTGTTGTGATCTCATTACAGATTTCGTTGTAAAAGCAAGTAACAGCGGGAAGAACCCTCGATATGACGAAATTTTCACCACGAACAATCTATAGTCAGCTACAGCTTCAGAATAAATGCAAGCTCCACTTACAGCAGTCACCGTCTCACCCAGGCAGAATTCGCATATATGTCCTACTAAATGCAGTTGGTTATTTACATGACGTCAGGCAGATTATACAGATTTCAGGCATAGCACATGCCTGTACAGGATCATGTTCATTTCGCTGGATTTCGGTCTAGAAATTTTATTTCTTAGCAAATTTTATTAAAAATTTTGTCTTTACTGCTCTGCAAAATGTAACGTTTTAACAAGGAATAACAAACTTTTAGTTCATAATATCCATAGTATTTGCATTACCTGCGAAAAGGTGTTAACGGTTAGAACGAAAATAGCCAATGAATGTCGAACATGCTGCAGTACTAGGGACGGAGCATGCATTTATTCTTAGGTTGTGACCGTCTATAGGAATTTTGTCCCGAATTTTGTCATTTTCGTAATCTTTCCCGGTTGCCCTGCCGCCGAAGCGTAGAGACGTGTACGGCGCGCTCGTGGCCCGGGTAACTCCCAGATTAGAGCGAGCGCTCGTTATCCCACGAGCCGGTGTTGCCGCCGTTCATGCGGGTGCATGCTCGAATGGGCCCTCCTCCTCTTTTTAAACAACAACAAAAAAGCTTTTGTGTTGGCAATGCCACGCATTTAGCGCCACGGGGGGTCGCGCTGCATATGGAGGGTGCTTTAACAAATAGTTTCCAGCGGTATCCGTGTCCGCGTTTCGTTTTTGACGCCGTGCGTGCGTCCAGCTTTGCTTTTTAAATGCGAATGCATTTCTCATGGCATCTTTGGCTGAGGTGCACTGGCACCGGGATGGTGGAAGGGAAGTTATGTCAAACATCGCCTGAGTTTAACGCCTCGCTACGGGCCAGCCGAACATGTGAACCACAAAACTCAAATCAGCTACAGCAGCGCTGTATGTGAGCGACGTCATTTAGCAGACGACAATTTCCAGCGTCCTGTTTGTACTGGTAATAAGAGAGCGAAAAACAGAAAATCAAACCATGAGACACACTTGCGAGATGCTACGTGTTCAATGCGTGCGCATCTGTTCTTCAGGCGGTTGTACTGCATCGATTCTGTACTTACTAGATGAGGGTTGCGGTAATTTTTGCTTTCCCTTCGGTGTTCAGTGAAATCCTGGCAGCAAAAGTAGCCTTGTGCAAGTACGGTCGGATGATGTAAGTTCACGCACGTTTCCCGTGCCTTCCAGCGGTGTTTTGCGGCAGCGCCAGCTAATAATTATGCCTGCAATGATGGAACCATAGAACATCACCACGTAGTCTGCCAGTGCACGCGTGCTGATGGGATTGCACCACGCTGCCCACGCTCCACCGTCGACCTCCGCAGTGCCGCGGTAGTGTGTACTCGTGTCAGGGCCGGCCCAGCCGAACATGCGGCACCGCATACGTGGTGCTCGGACGAACGTACGGCACGAATGCACGGGAAATGCCACCGGTTTTGCCAGCTGAAGATGCCATTAGTCGGGCTATCTCAGGCGTCCGTCGGGATCCGCCCTCTCCCGTAGCAACAGCTGCGGGTGCGCGCGTCCCTAGCAACTGGAGTTCTCACGCAACGCCTCCTCTAGAAAAATGTCTGTGACATCACATGCTTTTCCATGGCGACGGGGGGCTCCTTATTTTTCAGTGCTTTCTCTGCAAGGAGCGCACGCAGCCGACACTAATAAGCTAAATACGAAGGCACAGATAGGGTATGTAGTGCATGTGAAAAGGAGGAAATGACTGAACATTTGATAATGTTCTGTAAAGGTATTCACCCTATAGTCCAAGATAATGGAGCGGAATTTTTCAAAGAACTGGGGAAGGCAAAATAGACTTCAAATGAGTAAAAATAACCAGGAGCAGGCTAACTGATTTGTGGCTACAATCAAGGTGCGAGTGAAATTCAATCCTTAAACACTTAGTAATAGTACTTAACTTTATAGCTATAGGTGACGTGAGCCACCACTCGATCTAAAGGGCACAGCTGGATACATTACTCCATTCATCCATCCAGTACTTCACATCCATCCATCCAACCATCCATCCATCCATCCATCCATCCATTCAGTACTTCCGCTAGTTTCAGAAGTGACGCCATCACTGAGGCACGACTGTGTTGCCTCGGAGATAGCAATGGACGTTGTTTTAATCTCTGAGGCTGCAAGGTTTTAAAGAGCCCTGCAACATTTTCTGAGCATGGTCAGAAAATGCTGCCGATCGGTAGTAGAGGCTCCCGACAACACGAGAGCCAAGTATTATAGCGTAGCACGCGGCCTGGAATTCACAATAAATTATCAAAGTCAGCTAAAAATTGCTTTCTCTCCTTTCGTCAAGTCACGGAATATGCCCAAAAATTATGCGTAGCAAGTCCATTTATGAGCCATTGGCTGATTTGAACATGGCGCGCTCGCTTGTTACAGAGATCGCCGCGAGAGTCCGATACTTGTCCACGTGCACGCGCGCAATCACACTGAAAATTTGAAGAAAAATAAAAGAAGTGCTCAAGGTCACAAGGCTCACGTGACGTTTTTCTTTGGCCCTGCCATCTCTCCCCGCTTAGCTTCCAGCACTTTTGTCAGGACGAGAGAAGAGAGAATGCGATTGCAGCATGCGACAAACATTTGTAACTCCACTCACACTGGACGGATTCTTTTGCGGCGTTCAATTCGTGATGCAATAAGCTCTATTAGTGAATCCATTTTATGGTTACTTGACAAAGTGTTGCAGGGCCCCTTTGAAGCCGCTGCCACAGGGAGCGCTCACAGTCGACAGCAAGGGAGGAGAGAACAGGAGAGGGCTGGGAACCAGCTCGTAGGCTCAAGTCGCAGGCATCTTTATAAAGGAGGCGTTGCCCCACCATGTCACGCTTCGGCGTCTGCGTTTTCACCAACAGCTGCGGGCGCGCGCTCTTATCCTCGCCCTTAGCAATCGGAGCCCCCACCTCCTTGACTTCAACGTATCTTGCCACTGCCTCAATGCAGTGCGTTTGAAATGGGTTTGTGCTGCCAGCATTTATATTAAGATGCTGACATAATGGTCGTCAGGTACAATGACAGGTGCAGTGCTTTGCCACTCCTTCTATCGCGCCTCACTTTCGCTCGTTCGCTGCCTGGGTGCCTCTCAAGAACATCCGGAAATGTGCGCTCGAGACGCTGCTTTGAAACGCCGAGCCGAGAACACTGTTTATTTTGTTCGCTTCATAGCATTTTTTAGTCGTGCACGCTAGCTACTAGAACTGGAAATGCATACCGCGTTTCTCGCAACAGGACGCCACGTGCGGCGAACAGTGCTATTGGCTGCACGGTGTAAGAAAAAAAAAACCATTCTTTTAACGCTGGGTTCTCACGTGCGAAACGCTGTTATGGATGCTATGCAATGCATCGGCATTTTTTCACGATTCCCTTTGGGGGGATGGGGATGGGGACATTTTTTTCTTTTTTTCAATGCGGACAACCGTGTCGTCACTATTGAGGGGATGTCAGATTCATAGTTTCCTAAAATTAACTAGAGGGGACTCTGGCGCTGCGATCATTCAGTGACCATGGGAATGATTGGCAGTACATCGATTTGCCGTCTTCATACTAGCGGGTGGCAAATTGCACTTACGGCTTTGTTTCTTGTTCGTTTCGGTTTCGTTTTGATGGAAGAATGAATCCTTTTCAATTTCGTGAGCCGATGTGAGAAAGGCAAGCCTACAAGAATAAGGTGGTAAAGCGCAACCGCTGAATATTTGTTGATATTTGTTTCGTAAGAAAACAGCTCCAAGCCACACGAACATACACGGAGCCAGAAGCAGGCCAGAAGTACGAAGATTAGACAAATCTGTCTACTACCCATCATTCCCACGCTGGCTGAAGCACCGTGTGTTGCAGCTTTCATAGACACTAGCATCTGAGTTCCTTCTAGTGTATATTAGAAAACTCTATAGTTACATGAGGCACTGATGGAAACTGTCCTGATGTTGACAATGACAGAGGTTGACTCGTCACGCACTACCGTCCTGCACCGCGAGTTCGCGGGACCATAGCTTTCGTGATATCCAATTAGCTCTGGCAACAACATGACGGTGCATTGAATGCAATGCAATGAATGCGATAGCAGCAAATTGTAATGTTACACAAAGGCTGGCAGCGAACTCTTTTAGATCCGTTATTGTGGAACTCCTACTAAACATTGGTATAACCAAATACGGCTGCTTCACAGAGAAGTGCTCTTTTCACAGTCTCTTCGCATTGAAAGCCCGCTGATGGCTTTCCGAGATAACATGCACCTCAGCGCCCTTGAAATCAACATTCACCGTTGCTACTCAACCCCCCCCCCCCCTCCGCGCCTTTTCTCATGCTCGTTCAAGGCGAGTAGTTTTTATAAGGACGACAGTCTTTCTCTGGGCACTTTGCAAAAATTTTTGCGTCTGTCTGCTTGTCTGTCAAAACCTAACCCAATCTGCAGCAACCACCAATATTGCTCAAGTTTCAGCGTTCATACTTGTGCGATTGTTAATTGAAAGGCAATTATTGCATATATCTGAGGCACAATGACAACACATCAATATTCTGTGGTGTGTCTCTTTATACTGGAAAAGGTATATATAATTCTAAGGACAGTAGCATTTATCATGCTGCGCTGACAACGCAACACTATGCACAAAGAGGCAAGCGATTCCAACGCTTTGGTAAGACGACACGGTGGTGGCACCTACTCGTCGCTTTGCGCCTCCGAGACTGGCGCGCACGCCGCGCGTTTGCTATATCAGAGGCCATCCTTTCGTTTTCCAAGATAACTGCCGTATATTGCTCATGTCTTACGCTACTTGATGCGCTAGTTCACCTCCGCTGCACGCATCGAGGCACTCCAACGCAGTGCCTCCAGAATACAATTAATTCATTTTCTCGCGCAGAACATCAAATAAACGCTTTGCTCACGCTCTCCAGACCCAAGACTATCGTCGAATGACGACATTTGCGGGGAAACATGCAGATACGGGGCTAATTTTTTTCTTTTTGTTTGACCATTTGACGGCAGTTCTAACACGCGGTGGGATGTTATCGTATGTGCCCTCCAGGCGATAGAAATGGGCCGGCTCATTTTATACCTGCTTCAACAGCGCTCACGCGCTTTTCTGATAACATGCGCGGGACATGTTATCAACCTAGACTTGTTACGGAACATGGCGGCAACTGCATAAACCCACCAAAAGTGTCCATATAATTGCTATCGCAATAATAGCGCTGTTTTTCACTGTTAAATAAGTGTTTTGGCTCAGCTCTACCTTCAGTTCCCCTTTTGTTCGATTCAATTATTTTTCGAATTTTTGTACTGAACCTGCACGTAACGAAATCCTCTGATATAACAAAATAAACAGTTATAGTTTAGCGTTAGCGTAATAGCGTTGGTTAAGGGAATGGCGTTACCTTGCAGCAAACGTACGTTGTGGGCAGCGTCTTGTAGTTTAGCGGGATAGCGTTAACGTGGTTTACGTGCCCCAGCTGGGATGGTGGCGCCACCTATTATATGGTTAATAAGTCAAGCAATGAAAATGAAAAGAAAATGAGAATGTTTGCCTATGCCTCCGCGCGAAGCATTGTTAAAAGTTTATTTTAGGGATAATAAAAGTAAATAAATATGAACCATGCACCAAACGCGAAAACATCTATGTTGCCGATTTGTTTACATCAATCTTGTAGTTAGGCCTAGACACGTTCGAAATGGGAAGCTATCTCAAAAACTATGCCAACTTATCTGTAATATTCGGTCATCGGAGCTAACTGAAGGCAAGCGAATCCACTTGGAACAGTCGTTTGCTGCGAACAAGGTGAATCTTTCAACAACTACGCCAAAATCACTTCGAAGCGGGCGTCCGAGAGCACCGCCATGTTTATGTACACTACAAACACCTACGCTACCACGGTAACGTGAAATCTGAAAAATACCGCGCGTATGGGAAGCGGAACGGGTGACCTACGTATTGGGCATGCGCACTTAGATTCCAGTATCGCGGTACACCCGGTAAGCCCGGTATACTATAACTCTCTAATATAATGTCGTTTCCACGGTCACTCTGTTATTAAAGTGCAAGCACTCATTCCGTGTTTTTGTTCCTGCTGTCATCGTAACTGGCATGTGAAGTCACCAAAAATACTACTGTGGCCTGACTTAATGCTAGTGTACATTGCAGGAGACCTTAATTCTAAAATAAAGTATCTAATCAGCATTTACTGAACTTCACATTTGGTCATAGCCATTCTGTAATAGTGGATTTGTATGGTGAAGTAAAGTTGGCTTTGAAAGTTGGTGTCAATACTCCCTTAAAGCAGTGTTAGTCGCTCAGGAGTTGCTACACATTTAAGTGCAAGTGCAACTTGGCAGCCCCAGCAACTTCCACACGTAAAAAAAACTATCCGCTGGTGCACAGTGATGTGTCCGATCGTTGGTCCATGTCAGGAAACTGCTCTCTGGGAGACTGTTATCCAGATTGATTTAGTGGTACAGTTTGTTTGCTGCTTTCAATTCATTTTCACTTCAGTGATGTGCACATTCCTTAGCAATTGGGTGCAGTCCACCAACAGGTGTATACCTAGACAGGGTTGCCACTGACGGCTACTTTTCGCCAAATTGGCAAATTTGAGGGGCCCATGGTGACTTAAAGTTATGAATGGCGACATGGCAAATTTTCGGGGATTTATGGTTTGGATGTTGGCCAAGTTATCCGTTGCGTATTTAGTGTCTTCAAATGGACTTGCCGACAACCTTTTTTATTTTTCGTAGTTATAGACCCTCATGTAGAAGGCACAATTTAGCATGTTTGTCCCGTTTTTCGTGTGTATATTCTAATTCGCCCACATCCTGGACGCGTTGGTGCATCTACCTGCAAACTCCCAGCAAAATTTACACCAATGGGCTGCTTCGCGAGGCGTTCGTGTTATACTACATTTTTCCTGGTTCTCGGGAGCTTTCAGTTTCTTGAAATTTTCACTTATTAAGTGACTCATCAATGGCACTTGTCCCGACCACTGCCCTGAATAGCTTGCCACTGCTGTAGCGCCCACTAATTTGGTGTGTAGAGTTTAAATTTGTTAATATGCTGGGCCAAAAAGTCTGGCTTCTCTGGGCAGCCTTCTTAAACTGCAGTGAGACGAATGTATTGACCCTGAGAACGAACGCTGTCGTCGCTGCGATTTGACGTCACGGCAAAGACTCGCCTGCTCCGCCACCGCTTCTCTCCTTTTTCTGATCCCGCGGTGTACCCGCTCCTTAGCGAAATGTTGGCGATTACTCCTACATTTTGCAATGCGAATTGCTCTACATACGAGGTTGAAGGCTTCTTAACTAGTGAAACTTGTCGAAGCTGTAAAAAGTTTTCATAATTTGTAGCCTAAGGTAGGCACACTCACGTCCAAACGAAAGATGTATTGTGAAAATGGTTTCGCAGGACAACAAGACAGTCGTTCTCATTGCGTACGCCAAGAAATGGGTGCTTAAGAAATATGCTGAGTGGTGCTAACGTGATTACAACTAGGCACGGACTCCGGGTTCAGGACATATGTGTGGCGAAGTATCACAAATGAAATTAAACATTTTCAATTCACTAAATACATTGCGCTTTGCCGAGCAGGTTACGCTTGCGTCTGTGAAAAATCAATGAATTGACAGAATTGCGTTTTCTCCAACAGGAGACTTCACACGAATCTGACTGTCATAAGAGCTCGCCTAACGTATTCGGAAGATCAGCAAAATAATACTGCCGCGCACACAAACATTTCGGAAATGTTGCGACATGTGTTTTTTTTTATTTTCAAACACTAACTCCATCCAGCAAGTTCCAATGAATTGCTTTGATCGCGCACTCAGCGACATGACCTAATTACTATACAACCTTTGCCTAGATGATTTCACGACTGGTCTCGCACATGATGTCCACGTAATCAATAGATACATTAATTCCTACGATATAAATAACACTAGAGGAGGGGAAACCCTCACATTTCTTCAAAGAACTACTCATAAAAAAACTCAACCTAATAATGTAAATATGGTGTCTTGGGTCTCAAAATTGCATGATTATGCACCAGTTAGTGCGTTGTATTCAAGCAGATGTGTGTTCTTGCTTTTCACATCCTTCAGAATACAGCTGCCATGGGCAGGAATGGAATTGATCACAGGGGTTAGCAACGCAACACAGATGTTTTCGCCCCTTTCACATTGCCTATGACCGAGCGTGCGAGTGTGCGGAAGCGAAAGTAAACTTGTTATTGTTTTACTAGGAATATTACAGATTCTGTTTTTGTCACCTTCATCTGCAGCTTGAAACGAGCACAAAGTGAACACAAACAACGGTACAGCGCACGCAGTGAACGCATTATTATGTAGGCGCACTGCGCCGGTTATCAAACAGTCCGTGCCTTGACGTCACTCAAGCCTCCCACCAGGTGGCGCCACCCCAACTTCTCGGGGCTAATAGCTTAAGCACCACCACACAGAAAGTGTTATGCAGGAATTGTTAGAATTACGCAGTACTTTCGAATTTATTTCCGTTGCTTTGTAATCAAGTTTGATTATCGGACTTGTGATTCTACTGCAGCGGAATTCCCAAAATCTGCAGGAGGGCTATGCTCGGTGTTCATCTCTTGCTGTAGCGACTGCTTCATGCTGCATTCGCTACAAGTGAAGCTATCACAAACTTTTGTTATGAGGCGCTAGCATTCAGGGGCGCTACTAGTGCATGCATGCCATTTCTCAGTGCTTGCATGGTAAAGCAAGTGATGCGACTGACATTAGAAAACGTCAGTATGATGGATTTATAGATGGAACCGTAGTCCACGGTGCTATATATAATTAGTAATATTTAATACTAGGCACGCAACACAGATGTAGAGTGGTGATTAATATTGAAGAAAAATGGTGACTTTTGGTGACATTTTACTCATAGGCGAATTTCTTTCTAAAATCAGTGGCAACCCTATACCTAAAACCTGCTTGATGTTTTGCGGGGATTGCTTTTTGTTTCAAAGCTTAAATATTAACTTCAAAACTAGTATGGTGCGAATACTTTTTTATGCTGCTACTTGAAATGGAAAGTTTTCTTAGCTAGAGTTTGCTATAAGGCACGCATTGTGCATATGCTTTTCAGATAACGTCTGTCATAGGCTCACTAATGAGCAAAATGATTTTTTATGTAATAGTAAAGCACAATTTCTCAATCCTGAAAACACCCCTCATACTGCGATATGGCACTTTGTAGGCGAAAAACGTGCAAAAAGAAAATACTGTTGGAGCCGTCACCTTGATATTCCCGAACCAAACACCATGATGTCATAAATTTTTAAGGTATCTTCTAGGTCCTACATAGCTTCTAATGCATAATAATGTAGTACGTTTGTGTCATCTGTGAGTGCCATAGACCTAGCATACGAAGTTCAGAAAATTTCATTGAGTCAGTGTCGTGGAAATATGAGAAATACATTTTCAAATTTTTTGTCACGCTCGGAGATTTCAGCATAAAATTCAGAAATGAACTTTAACCTTGATTTTTTTTCTAATATTAAACTATGATAACGAAAAACTTGGCATTAGCAGTCTTTGAGTGCAGTTCATCACTCTAAGCCAAGTCCTTGTTTCTCTTTAGTGTCTCTTTTTTTTTTCTTTTCACATACGGTAATTGTCTTGTAGTCAGGATAATCGCTGGTCATTAAGGGTAACTGACTGGATTCCCAGAGAAGGTAAGCAGGCGAGGGGGAGACAAAGTTAGGTGGGCAGATGAGATTAAGAAGTTTAAGAAGTTCGCGGGCGTAAAGTAAGCAAGCACAGGACTGAGTTAACTGGTAGAACATGAGGGAGGCCTTTGCCCTGCAGTGGTCATAATGAGGCTGCTGCTGCTGATAGTTATCTTGAGACTCAGTCTGGTGACTCCAAAGGCTGTGTCGGAATTAAAAAAAAGGGGGGGGGGGGGGGGGGGCACTAGGTTACAGGGTCCCTGCGACACTTTTCTAAGTAGCCATAGAATAAATTTAATAAAGGAGTCTTGCAAATTCACCGCTGCAAAAGTTTTCCGAATCTTATCTGGTATGCGCAGTTACAAAGATCAATTGCACGCTGAATCGCATTCTTTCTTCTCGCGTCTTAATGAAAGCGCTAGAAGCTAAGCAGAAGGGATGGCACGGGGGAGCAAAATGCGTCACGTGAGCCCGTGTTTTTAGTGCGATTGCGCGCATGCGTGGACAAGTCGCGGCCTCTCGGGACGGCCCCAAAAACGGCCAAGTGCACCATGCTCAAATCAGCCATTGGCTGATATTGTGCCTGGGACGTAGTGATTTTCATCATTTAGCCTCAATTGTCTAGAGAAAAGAGTCGTTTAGCTGACTTTGAGAATTTATTGTAAATTCGAGGCTGCGTGCTTCGCTATAATATTTGGCACGCCTATTCTCGGGAGCCTCAACTTCAAATCGGCAGCGATTTCTGACCATGCTCAAAAAGCGTTGGAGGGTCTCTGTAAAGTGCAATCAATGATAACTAATTTTAAGTATGTCTGGAATTTTTGCTGCCAAGAGTATCGTCAAAAGAAAATGACGGCAGTATGTGTCTGAAGCAGATATTGTAGTATGTCAAGACTTGTTCTAATGAACTAAAGTTGTTCTTACTTGTTTTGTTTTACATGGTTTAGGGTTTTCTAGTTACATTTTTCAGCAATCATGTAGCCGTTTACCTATTGGGCAGAAGCTGCAACTAGGAACACAGCCTTGAGCACTTGTTTGTCATGAAATACAGCTGAATACCCACTGTTGTGCCATGCGTTTGTAACTGCATATTGTCAGACAGGCACGCAAACTTTAAGAAATATATCAGCTCCCTCATCCTAATGCTCTACCAAATGTTATTCAACAATGGAATTTGGCTTTTATGCTTTATTATTTTGCAAAATGGATAAAATATTCTTAACCAGCATGAATATTGTTTTTTAAGTATGATAGTTTCTGTGCATGTAATACTTTCATTACCCAAGTGTGTAAAAAACATTTATGACTCAGCTCAATTGCCCAGTGCTTTGGTAAAGCAAGTCAGTGACTCCCACTTTTAAGCTTTCCCTTCTATTGTCATTGTTTTCATAAGGTGAAAGTGCTGTAGTTTGCATTGGGACATGCTTTTCTTTTTACTGCCAGGCTGCAAGATGTGCTCATGGAGGGAAGTGACAAGATCTACCTTGTGTTTGAGTATGTTTCGATGGACCTGAAAAAGTACCTTGATGGATTTGAAAAGGGTGTGAAGCTTGCCGAATCTCTTGTCAAGGTGAGTGAACTGTGTCATTTGTGTAACTCTTACAGTACCATATTCCACATTGTTATGCTGTTGCGTTCAGCGCCTAGCTGACAAGGGAGCGGTGTTCTTTTGATCCTCAATCAAGCAGCCGATCGGCTGCCAGCCTATATCCACCATGTATTGTCTCTCTAACCAGAGGGTGAGGCGTCGTATCACCACGACGCCGTAAGCCTGTTTCATGAGATAAGTGCAACATCTTCCTTGGAAGGGACAGCGGCGGCAGCCGAAAATAGCCCCGCTACTGAGCGAGCAATCCGGCAGATCCTTTTGAGCTACTGCGACGGCCCCCTTGATCTATACTGTCATAAGCTTGGAACCCCTTGCTCAGCAGCACACACGCGAAGAAGAGGAGCCCCGCCCCATTGGTGCCACATTGGAGTGCAGTGACCACGCCTCAATATTGGACCTTTACGTGGGCCCTGTGTGCTTGCCACCTTTGCAGGTTGTGTGTAGCAGTGTAACATGTGACTGGACATTGCCGTCTGCATGCGTTCCCCGATCTAGGGATCTGGGGGAGAATGTACCCTTTATAATAAGCCACTCCGCTCATTCGAAGGAGCACCATGTAGAGCTCACCATGTACATAATGTAAATAAATCCTCTCTACTATGTTCAACTTCCTCCTGCCTCCGCGTCTTCATCCCGGATTTCCGGTGCCTGCAAAGGGCGGTCGCAACAACTGGATGTCAGCGTTGGGATGAGACTCCGCAACGGAGAGCAACACGGACCGGAGGTCAGCCGAAAGCCCTAGCCTTGGAATTCGGCAGGATCGACGCAGCGTACCACGACCGCACGTAATGGGGTGAGTGCCTGGCTTTGTGCTTGAGATGTATCGAGTCTTTTAGCCTAGACCTGCAAGAGATGTTATCTCAGCACGGAGCAGCACTCTATGTTTATCTGAACAAATAGGTTAAGCAGGAAAGCTTAGGTAATTCAGTAGGAACATAAGTGAGTTTTGCAGGAGTTGTTAGGGTACGTCGCGGGAAAGCTTTGGAATGTTGTAGAAAGCGGAAGAGTGAAGAATAAATAGAGAAAATGTGTAGAGAGGGAGGTTGGCCACGTGAGACTGCTTGTGTGGTTAAGCTTTTAGTCTCCATTGTGGGATTTGCCAGGCTTCAGTTTCTCCAGACCCAGAATCGAAACTGGTGGGTTTGTGTCTTATCACAGCTGAGTCAAAGCAAAGTAGTTTTGGGAGCTCGATATACAAGTTAACGACAATACTCCTACATCTCAAATCTGTGAAGTAGTAGGCGAATGTAACAACTGTTGAGGCTCTCGGCGCCGTTCACCAGTAGTCGCTCCGAATCCCAGCGCTGATCACCAGTTGTTGTGGATCCCGGTGCTGAGTCTTAGCCCACCGCTGGCACAAGTTGTTGCGGACCGGGGTCTACCCGGTCTCTTGTGGTAGTGTGGTGTAGCTTCGGGTTGAGGAAACGAACGCTGACAAAGTGGGGATACGAAAAACAAACAGGTTTATGGCACTATTTACACTTATTTACAGCATGAGGTTAGGAGTTTACAAACCACGAGCGTGGTGGTTGAACCATTACATGGTTTAGAGCGACGTCCTGCACTCTGCAGCGTCGTTTTAAACCCTGTCGGGCTCCTCCTCCTTGATTGGAACGTCAATCACACACACACACACAAGACACCGCCCACAGGACATAATTCAGTAGCACATGGTCCGCCGAATAGTTATTGCCCCTCTTGACGCAATGCTCTGAGTATAGGGGAAATAGCGTTCTCTCCCGGAACAATTTGGCGGTTGAATTGCTTCTTCCGACTTTCCCTGGAAGGGTAGCCAAGGAGTAGACACTTGAATCGCGGAGACACGACCTGTGCGGTCGGTCTGCTTCTCCGTCTCGCTAAACGAGCCGGCCCGGAGGAATTGCTTGTGGGGACATTGGCTCACGAACCGTCTTCTAATCCCTTTGTCGCTCCCGGCCGCGGTACGCTGGTTCCAAGAGAACTGGGGTTCCAGGCGTGGGAGCGCTGCCCGGCTACGTTTCTCAGCGACAGCCTGGCGCCTACTGAGGACGGTCATAACACAAGGAGGGTGTTGAGTATTTCGGAAATAGAATCTTAATTGAACAGGAATGGATAGATAGAGAGAGAAAGAAAGAGAGAGGAGATGAAAAGAACATGGGAAAGGAAGTACAGAGGGCGCATAGAAAAAAAAAGACATAGGAAGACGATGCAAGCGTTAAACAAGGAGTATGGAAGATTAGAATGCGAGCATGAAAAAGAGATCCAACAGGTGCGGGTCCAGCAAGTGCGGTCTAAGCAATGCGCGTTCAAAATCGGCGAAAACATCGAAAGTTTTCTTGCGTCTTTCGAGTGTGTTTGCACAGAGGTAGGGCTAGACCATGACTTTTGGTGTGTTGGTTTGTTTTGTGTTCTTCCAAAATGACGCGACCTGTGTACTGGCTCGCCTTTCTAATGAGGAGTTCGAGAAATATGAAGTCGCCAAGGCAGCGTTATTCAGGTGCTTCGGTATTTCAATTAAGAAAGAGGAGATAACAACTGGAATACACATAAAAGTGATACAAGAAATGGCTGTGGAGAAGGAGAGGATCAAATGCAAATATGAAATACTAAAACCTGGGTTAGATGCAAGGCAGAGGAGTGGTCAATCGGTACAGGTAAAGCACAAGAAGTGTGAGGAACAGTGGAGTGCGGTGTAAATCTGAGCCGTAGGAAAAGCCAGCACATGTGAAGGCAGCAGCAGGTTCCAGAAGGAACTGAGGTTGACAGCTGCGAAAGAAGCTGCGCTAAGAGGAGAGGTCGACGAAGGCAAGAGTAAATGCGGAGACGTGCTGTGCCAGGGGAGTTTTAGCAAAACAGCTAAGATAGTTGTAGACCACTTGGCACAGACACAAAGTGAAAGTGTCCCGATGTCGGATCTTGCTTGCAGAGTCCAAGGAGGTTTCGACCCTCTAGGCAAGAACACCAGCATTAGGCCAGCAGAGTGTGAGGAAGTAGTGCAGGATAGAGTAGTTGTGGACAGCTCCCAGGCAGGTAAGCCTGGTCCACATGAGAGTATTGCAATGGTGGGTCCTGCATGTGGTGTCCAAGAGGATTTTCACCCGCTTGCCAAGAACACCAGAGTGAACTCGGGAGATGGAGCAAAAGTAGAGATTGGTGAGGACAATGCAGTTGTGGACAGCTCGCTGGAATGCGAGCTGGCTTCTTTGGAAGAAAACACCTGCGGTGTTGCGAGACGCATTGAGCTGTCCGGCAGTCTAGAGAGTAAGGGAGAAGACAATTTGTGTGCAAATCGTTTAGACTGCGCGGGTAAGGCGGCTCACGTGGCCAGCGAGAGCGCTGGCGAGCAGTAGAGGCGAGTGGAAGGGTCAGAAATGAGCCTGAAGAAGAAGCGTAGGCGGAAGCGGCGTCGTAAAAGCTGGCGTGCGACAAAATGCACAACCCTCTTGAAAAGAGTTGGTTAACGTTCGAGGACAGTTTACAGAATTGGGCGTTTGTCATTGCCGCCGGAGTTGCTTCGCATGTGTCGAAGCAGCTGGACGAAAAGGAAAGGAAAAGTGTTTGGTGAAAATGCAAACAAAAGGAAGGGGCGTAGTAAGCAGGAATGAGGTCTTTGTCATCCGCGCCGAAGTTGGTTTGCATGCGTCCAAGCCACCAGACGAGGAGAAAAGGCAAGGGCGCATTGGGTGAGAATGCAGACAGAAGGAAGGGGCCAGTAAATCTCTCGTCGTTTCATCCACGGCACGTTTAATGTGGTGCGGGAGTACAAAGTCAGTGGTCCTCGGGAAGTAGCCAAACGAGGGGAAGAACTCGCTTGGGGTTCGGAGGCGAAGCGAATTGCTTTTGCTATTGTTGTAGTCCCCGTTCGCTAAGAAATGCCCACAGAGCGCGACCACTGTGTGTACGGCTGAAAAATGAGCGAACAGCTGTTAGCTTTTGAGAAATGGTCACTTGTTGATCTGTTTGTTTTTCGTTTTGAAGTTCTGTTTTGACTGTTTAAGTTGATTTTGCTTTTGGAAAGTGTTCTGTTGGAATTTCGGCTACTAGGTAGCGTTGAGGTAACAAGTGCAAGGCTTTGTTTATTTCTTAACCTTTGTATGTTTTGGTTTTAAAGGTAAGCACTGTGCGATTGCATAACGACACGCCTAGGAACGTTTGTGTCAAGTAAGAGCGACGTTAGAAACTGATTTTGAGTGAGCGCAGAGACGCAAGGATATTACTTGTGAGCTTTTTTAGGGTTCATGTGAAATTTCTTTTTTGTGCACATGTGTCTGGTGGGGACATCATAAGTAAAGTTAGTTCGAGAGATAATGTGCAGCTTTTATGAAGAAGGCAACCGCAAGGCAGAACTAGTAGTTCATCCACGCAGTAGCACTATAGCGTGCATTTGCAGACGAGTAATGTGGTGCTGCATGACCGTTATCTCTTCGTCAGCTTTGCGAGAACTGACGACTATCTTTGGTGGCACAAAATTTTGGGGACTAAATTGGGGCTTTATTTGATGAGCATGAGGCCTGGTAGGTTACAGCCGATTACTCGCGCTGACACACAAGTATGCCACACAAAGCGCATCACCTGACAATTATTTTCTTGAAAACAGTTTCATAGGAACATTATTCTCGAATAGGGGTTGGGAGCTTCAGCGAAAGCTCAGAAAAATGTTCCCATTGCTGCTTTGTGTTTGGTAATACTACTTGAGAAAGGTTGTTTTAGATGATTTTTCGGACTCGATGTGTCTCAGTGCGAGCAGGGCACTCTCCCGTGCCTGTGGTTGTGTGTATGTATGCATATTCCCAGGAAGAGAGTAACGAGGAACGAGCAGAAGAGTCCTTGGCAGGGAAGCGGCCCCTTTTATGTGTGCTGTCATTAGCTTGGGACCCCTTGCCAAGCGGCACAGGCACGACGAGGAAGAGCCCCGTTGGTGCCACATTGATGTGCAGTAACCACGCCTCAATATTAGATGTTTATGTGAGCCCTGTATGCTCGCCATCCTCACAGGTTGTGTGTAACAGTGTAACACGTGATTGGACAGAATCTAGGGATCTGGGGAGAATGTACCTTCTATAATGAGTCACCCGGCTCATTCGAAGAAGCGCCACATTCAAGAGGGCGCGATGTAGAGGAGCTTGTCGTGTCAGAGAGAGCTCGCCATGTTCGTAATGTAAATAAACCCTCTTCGAGTCTCCCTCCCTTCTGCCTCGGCGTCCTCATCCCGGATCTCCGGTGCCTGCAAAGGATGGTCGCGACAATGCACTCAGGATTTTTTTATGGACGCCACGTGCAGCCATGTTTCACTGAAATGGGGCTCATAGCTGACAGGTTTTGCAATGCAAGTGTAAAATTTCTTCAGCACTGTCAAGAAAAAGTAACAGATACGTGTTTTAGGCAGACTGACTTTTGTTAGGTACCAATATCAGGATTGTAATAGGTGTGATATAGTACTAATTAGCTGTTACCTGAGGCATTTGTCGAATAAGTTGGATTACTTGAACCTTATTCCCATGATGGTGTACAAACATCATACTCTTGATCAGTTGCATCTTTTCCTCAGCAGCTTAATAAAAATGTCACCATAGCCAAGTGCTCTTCTCCTCAGTTTTACTACATTCCACATGATAATAACATAGGATGGGTGGTCAAAATGTTGGCAAATGTTAATGGCTTTTCAGGACATAACATTGTATGTTACCCCGCCGGCTGCTTACCTGCAAGCCGCAGCTGCAATACTGCCTGTGGCAGTTGCATTTCGAAGGAGGTGAAATGCTAAAGGCCCATGCACTTAGATTTTGTAGTTGTCATAGAACCCCAGGAGGCTCCTTTAGGGTGTGCCTCGTAATCATATTGTGATTATGGCTTGTGAAAACCCAGCAAATATTATTAGGAAACTTATGTACAGAAAAGCAAAATGCAACGTTTACCCTGTGACAAAGAGACAATAGCTTGGTTGCAGTGGTGGATATTATGGGAAGATTGACATCACTTTTTGCTACTTCTGGTCACCATGTGATACTGGGCCTTCAGATGCCAGAATTGACTCGGCTAAGGCTGAAGCTATTTGGTACATGTATACTTTCATATGCTGGATGGCATGCTGGATGGGGGAACACTGTCCAAACGATGACCTTTCATGCTTCTCTTGAGCTTTAGGAACAGGAAAGAGTCTGCCAGACTCGCATTAGGGCTTATGTACCCCTAATACAGCACGTATCTGAGCTCGGCAGACTTCTCCCTGTTACCAAAACTCAAGAGGATCCTGAAATGTCACCAGTTAAAGTGCCTCATCCAATCAGTTGGCTTGGAAACTCAAGAGGATCCTGAAATGTCACCAGTTAAAGTGCCTCATCCAATCGGTTGGCTTGGGAGCCTTCTTGGGAGTGTGTCATCTAATCAGCTGGCTTGGGAGCCTTCTCAGCATCAGAATGGTATTGGAACTGGAGCATCAGTGCTGAAGTAAGCTATTTTGAAGACTTCTATAATATGGAACAATCGAATTAATAAATTACTCTTGTCCAACCCAGTGTCATTACTTAACAGACTCACCCTGTATGCTGCTTCAGCTCATTGAAATTCACAGACATATTGAACAATGTTATTTCAACAAATAGCATATTTCTTTTAATAGATCTACACGCTGAATATCTGCCCTGTGACAGATATTCAGTGTGTAGTTTTTGTCATTTCCCTTCGAACAGTGAAACGCATGGTTACCATTGCACAAGTGGCAACTCCAGAAACGAAGCTCTTATAGTTTTATTTTAACAGAGAAACCACGCTGTTTTAGGACTAGGCCAGAGCACATTACTTTGTGATCAAAAGTGGCTTATCACCATGAGGGAATGACAACATTGGCCGTGGGTTTTGATTAGTTTGATGCTACAAGTCGCACGTAATATTCATATGGTGTGACTATTGTGCTTTAGAATATATAAAAGCACTTTTTATACTTTCTCAGGTACAAAAAGATTTCTGTTATGAAATATGAAAGTGTGAAAACAATTGCAACACGACGCTAGGTGCATTGCACAACAGCCACTATGACGCGAGTTGTCTGATATGTGACTGCACGAAGTGTGCGGCAACTGGAACTAGCTTTTCATGTCTATGGGAGAGTGAAATGCAGGGAACGTTTTTTTTTCTTATTGTCTGCTGGGTTTTTGAAGTTTAAAGACTTATAACTTCCGTTACCATGCACCGATTTTCATACATTTCTTTGCGCTCATCTAAATATTTTTCAGCACTGCAACACGCACTCCAGGTGCTGCAGAATGCAGACAAAAAAAGTGTCGCAGGACCCCTTCAACTAAAGGGGCCGGCAACTGCTTTTTCTCGACCTACTTTTTTACGATGAGACAGAAAACTCGCCTTTCGTAGTGTTTGTAGCTGCAGTAGTGAATTCCAGAAAACGTTATTTTACAAGCAGTATTTTTTTATCTGAAGGGCTCTAAACACAGATCTACCATCAACGCTGAAAATTGATGTGAAGCCGCCAACCCTTCTTGCGACTCGTGAAAGCTGCCGTTATTCTTTTGCAGGGGTACCTGTAACTATGCTTAAGCACCTTTATTTGGAGCTTTTCAACTATTTTTGAAAATAAGCTGCTACACTTTCCATGTACACTTTCCATGTAGTATCTCGTGTGTGCCTGTGCTCGAAGTTGCCTGAGCCTGTGACATGGGGGGCTTGTCCCGACTTCCTTACTCTTTGGATACACAAGCCAAGCCAAGTCAGAAAATGTCGCTATGCATATGCACGGCTGCACCGAGTAGCAGTGCGTGTCATTTCTCATACAAAGTATAGGTAAAAAACTATATTGCCCTAAAATCTTAGCAGCCTCAAAACTACATGCCCGACAAGTAGTTTGGTTTGGGCTAGCTGAACGTGCACGGGCGCATGAGCACACTGGAAAGTTGCTCAAGATGCGCTGACGAGCATGGATCATTATTAGGTCACTCAAAGGCAGTGCCACTTTAGTGCATACTACTACGCAGGCCTATGTGACATTTTTCTGGATTAATATCTTTTGATACAAAGAAATAAACAATATATCAATCTACTACGGAAAAAAACGTCGACTGCGTGGGATGAACGGTCATTTGGCCAGGGCAGGTACATCAGATCGTTCATACTTTTGCCACCAGAGGTGCCACAGGTCATATTTTGTGACTTTCAATGAAGAAATAAAAATATAAAACCAACTTTCATGAAAAGAACAGGGTTGGTTGTTGGAGTCAATGTGATAGACAATCTTTTCATCAGTGGAGTCACCTAATTTCATATTCTGGGCAGTTGTCGGTTCCTTTGATCATGAAAAGTGCATTCAGTTAGTATAAATGCTAGGCGACATTCAAAAACAATATTTCAACACAAAAAAAAAACACTTTTTCCAAAACTCCATGGGAAAGCAGCTCTATTTTCATGTACAGATGGCTAGGGTTAGTTCCTGATTACTCTCAATGCAATAATTTGTTTTTTTTTTAACACAGAACAGCTGCAGCTGTGTCAGATGTTTTTTTTAGTGTATTTGCATTAATTTATTACAAATGTAGCAGCTGGTAACTCTCCTTTCTTGAGGAAATGGCATACATGCCTGCGATGGAATTTTTTTCTGACTAGTACTAGGCTCATGCTTGTTGCACGAGACACAGAGTTAGATAGTTTCTTCAACGATCTGTACACATGTTATTCTTTCAGATTATGGGACATATTTTTGCTCTTGTGGTGCATTACACTGTAAGAACATGATTTGTTGAATATTTTGCATTGCTCATGGTGTAAAACACTCCCCAGTCTGCCTTCTTGCTTATTTTATTCCTCATAACCAAAGTTGTTGCTCTCCTTGGATTTCCTTGCAGGACTACTTGAAGCAGATTTTAGAGGCCATCTTGTTCTGCCACCAGCGGCGTGTGCTCCACCGTGACCTGAAACCCCAAAACTTGCTCATTGACGAGAAGGGCACAATCAAAGTGGCTGACTTTGGTCTTGCCCGTGCTTTTGGAATACCTGTCCGTGTCTACACCCATGAAGTGGTTACCCTGTGGTACAGAGCCCCTGAAGTACTCCTTGGTGCTCAGCGATACTCCACTCCAATCGACATTTGGAGTATTGGTTGCATTTTTGTGGAAATGATCAATCGTAAACCTTTGTTTCATGGAGACTCCGAGATTGATCAGCTTTTCCGCATTTTCAGGTCGGTGTACTTCTATGCAGGCATGTTAATTTTATTATCTGTAAAGCCTTTTCTTTTTGTCCCCTGATTTCTTGTCGCACCTCTGTCTGACAAATGGTGACAGTTTTGACCATTAATTGTTTGACACGTCCATGTTGCTTAGTGCTTGGAAATTGCAAAAGCAAAAGAGAGAAAGAGAGAGCGCAACAGGGGAAAAAAAAAGAGAAAGAAATGTTAGAAAAAGACAAAAACAAAAATACTAAACACGAAACATAAGAAAAAAGAAAAGGGAGATGAAGAAGGAAACGGAAAAAAAATGAAGAAACAATGAAGGCTGCCCAGCTCCGCACTTCCTTCAAAGCTTGGAACCACTAGTGTGAAACAGCCTTTTTCTCAGAAGCGATACAGTCAAACTCGGCTGCAACAAATGCCACCTCAACTAAATCTCGGCTTCTATGCAGTATTTATTTTCCAACAGCTTGCCATAGAAGTCAATGCATTGAAGTTGTCGCCACAACATACCATTTTTCAGGCTTGATTTTGCTTCAATGAAACTTCGCTCACTGGAGCTTGGCTTGAAATTATTGTTTTGTGTATGTGATATACTAAACATCTCACCAACCATGTAGCGGTATACTAAACATTTCACCAACCATGTAGCGGTCTGTGCATTCACGGCGCGTTGTTTCACCAAAAACTCCTGTAACCAATTTCACGGGAGTGACGTAGTTAGGTCGCGATGACAATGCGGCTGGCCACCTTGTGACAGGGCACAGGTTCGCTTTGCCAAGTCGAAGCCACAGCTGATCTGTAACTCTTCTAGATCATGTGATCGCAGTTTTCACCAAAGCAACCAAAATGCCTGTAAAAGTGTCAAAGCCTGTCACTTGTGCTTGTGTGCCACGACAGCCTTGGCAGCATCTTTCGGACACCGCAAATGTGCGCACAGATGTCAGCATAGACAAATACATTGTTGCTGGTGTGCCACAACAAAATTTTCACTTTACAAAGTTTTTTGTGTTCCACCACTTTTGTTGCAGTGAGGTTCAACTGTAGCGAAACAATGTTCTCTGCTATTGCCAAATTTGTTGCCACTCTTTCAAAATCGTGTGTGCTTACAGGACCCTGGGCACCCCAACGGAGGAGAACTGGCCACATGTCGCCCAGCTTCCAGACTACAAGCCAAGTTTTCCCAGCTGGAAGGAAAACATTCTGCACACACTTCTGCCTGACATGGATAACAAGGGCCTCGACCTGCTCAACGTAAGTGAACGCCAAGTCTTGGATGTTGCTATAGATAGATGGCTTTCCTTCAGATTGTTTGAAATAAACTATACTTTTTTTTAGTGTATCAACAGGATAGACTTAATGAACGAAGGAGGAGAGGAAGCATGGCATGAGTAACATTTCACTATCTCCACCTGCTCAACTATGGGCTCTTCTGCACTGTCAGCTGTCGAACTACTATATCTTGTGAACTATACAAATTCTGTACAGCATCGGGTGAAGCTGGAGCACTTTTTTGCTCATGTATATGTGTGTAAGTTTGCTGAGGTTTTAGACAATGCTGCTAATAATCTAAGATGGCAGCAGTGCCTGTAAGCTCCCCCCAGATTGCACTGCTTTTGGAGTCCCTTAGTGACATCAGTGTGAATGGTGTGTTGCCCTAAAGGAATGGAAAAGCTCTTTTGTTATTACACCAATCCATTTTAGCCACCCCATCGATGGTGCTCACAGCTTATCTCCTGAAGGGTTTAGTAAGATGTTATCCCACTTCGTTATGGGGAATATAACAATGACATACCTGCCAACTCTCCTGAATCGTCTGGCAGACTCCTGAATTTTGAACAAATCTCGCAATTGTACGAATTCTATCTAAAATCTCCTGACAAGTGGTCACCACAACAGAGGCACGTTTTTGTTTAAATCACTCGTGTAAGCCTCAGCCTTGTCTGCCACGAGAGTTGTGGTGCTGTGCAAGAGCACTTGCCACTACACTTCTAGTTCATTGTGATCATACTGTAGAGTACCGCGCATCTGTGTGAAGGCTGGCGGCCGCGGGACCCGCTCACCACCGTATTGAAAGAAGGCGAACTAAAAGGTACCACAACTTTTGCATCTGTCTGCTGTGGGCCCCGCATTTTATACGCTAGGCCTACACCGCTTGCCTAGGAATCAGTTGTGTTTCTTAACGTGGTTGTGCGGGTTGCGTGTGTCCCAGAGTTCAGTTGGAAGGTTGATGGTGGTGCATACCTGCCAAGTCTCTCCCGGATTGTACGAGAGACTCCCAGATTCGGACAGGCTCTTTTGTTGTACGGTTGTCATAAAAATCTCCCAGAAATCGAAATTTTCTTGCGTGATCTGGCCGCATTTACACAATGCAGGTCATCTAAACGTACAATAGAATCTCAGTTATGCGAAACTGCGGCAGATACAAATTCGTGCAATTTCTCAGCCAAATTCTACTGTGTTCATAGGGCGAAAGTTGGAGTAACCTGAACACTTTTCCTAATCGCGGCGAGTGATATGAACTTTAGTATGAAAATCGTCGAATGAAGTACCTGTGCGACCAGCGCTCGCACTATTTTATACAACGCGTGGGGCTGTGATTGCAACAATCGCAGTAGACGAAACCGCAATCGTTCTTGACACGATTATGCATATGGCGGTCACGTAACTGACAGATCTCCAAAAGTGTGTGCGCGTCCAACACTCGACCAGTCAAAGCAACGCTACTTTTCGCAACGTTTGTGGACGAAACCGCGGCAGATGCGATCATAGATAGGATGAAACGGCTTAGTTTTGAAAGTGCATGAGCAGCCAGCGCACGCAGATTGAAAACGGAACTACCGTTTGCCGCAACTGCCGTGCACGAAATTGCAGTTGTGGTGACACGATAGTGACATGCGAGCTCCGTGGGCACGCGGCTAACGCAGTGGTCAGAGCTGAAAGAGCTGCGCCGATTGCCTGATTCTGCGCCAATCTGACGTGCTGCACCTAAATGGCAATTTGCGCGTGCATCGTCAAATTCCGTCAAGTTTTTATCATCGACCGATCAACTCGCGTGGGCTACACAAAGGACACAGCCGTGTCCGTATCATATTAGTGGTCACGTTCTATATTGGTTAATGCATGAATCTTGCTTCACGTGAACATAATGCGTGAATCTTGTGAAAGTGGTGTTAATACCTCATTATGCTACTACATTTATGATTGAACTGCAAAGCTGCTAGACAAACAATAAAGACGGCAGTGGTGTTTCATCTGCATCGTTGCCGAGCAACCGCCGAGCACAGCACACTCCCTGCGATGCAGACTGTCGAACCATAGAAACGGAAACAAAAGTAAAAATCAGTCTCACCGGCGAAGCGATGATTGCTATAGCAACAATTTGTAATGTTCTGATTGTAATGCTGCATGCACTTTTTTTTCCTATTTTTGTTACTGCCCCATTACACGTGTCATGCATTCTTGGGGAAATTGCGCCTGAGTGACTAGGAACTATCTAGATAATCCTAACCCTTGCGATGAGCAAAAAAGTGGCTACTTGGGCTGGTTGCAGGGAACATGCACTCCGTCCTTTCTGTCTTCTTTCTGAAATGTTCCCTGCGCACTAAGAAACTATATTTCTTTCAAAATGCTTCCGATGAGATTACATGCCCGCTAGCAACAACACTGGAATATTCGATGGCACATGTGTGAATGACGACACACTTCGCTGCTTGGCAGATTATCGACGGCCAACGCTCTGGTTTGCTGCTAACAGTCCACCACATGTATTGCTTGTAGTGTGGCATTTCGTTTTCCGGGCACAGATGCGTCCAAATAAAAAGGTTCACTCATGAAAACAGTGGCTGCTGTCTTCGTCAACATCACGACACTCTACTAAATGCTGACAACCAGTTTCGTTTATGTGTTGCATAAAGCTTGATTCTGTGGCACCACACAATAAGTATATTCACTCGTACCCCAAGCGTATCGTCAAAAGCTTACGGCGCAGAACTCACTTCCAGAAAGCACGCACAGAGTTCTAGAACTCTGGTTTAAAATATTGATGCCGAAGCCATGCACTGGAAGCTTGCGCATTTATGACTACAAGAAAACCCGTAATCACCGTTGCGCACGAGCACACATGAGAAGGCGATATTTATTTGGAGAAGGATAATCACCCTACTTTTGGAAGATAGCACATGACAACATGACGCAGCTACGCTGGTACTCTGCTTAAAAAGGAGCACAGATAGCAGATAAATCGACAAATATATCTCTTCTACACTGTGTCGCGAGCATTGGTCAGTCATGCGCAATGATAAACTGACTAAAACTCATATATATATATATATATATATATATATATATATATATATATATATTATGATGATTCGGTTGTAACGAGGTTTATTGGCTGTGAACTCGGGAACGAACAAGCGCAACAGACCCGAAAATGAAGCGCACGTTCAAAAAGGATGATGATTGTCAGCCAGAACATATGATGATGATTGACTGCTGTTCAGATGAGGATGAAGCGCATAATAGATGCCTACACTGATTCCGCCCCCCCCCGTGAATGCGGCCAGCCTGGCTGCTGCGGGCGGGTAGTCAAGGTGACGAGGAACGTCGTGTAAAAAGCTTCATGCGGGAAACGTGTACAATTTCGGTGCTGCGGTAACGGCGGTCAGTTGGCACGACAAGAGGCGCCCCACGATAGTTGACAGGTTAAGTCTGCTCTAAAACAACATATGGGCCGATGAATCGAGGCTGGAACTTGTCGCAGAGACCAGGTGTGCGAATTGGTGTCAATAGCAGCACCTCTTCACCCGGTCGGAATGATACCACACGATGAGAGGTGTCGTAGACGGCCTTCCTTGCTTGTTGCGTAGCTTCCGTGTTCATACGAGCGCGCTGGCGGCACTGGGCAAGGCGAGAAATATATTTTTTGCAAGAAGATGGTGATGGAGGGCCATTATTGCTGGTGAAGAAGGAAACATGGATAAAGAAAGTAGGTGAACGTCCGTAAACGAGATAAAACGGTGAGTAGCCGGTTGTGCGCTGAACAGTGGTGTTGTAGGCGAAAGTGAGGAACAATAGAAGTTTATCCCAGTTTCTGTGATCCGGTTGAATGTATACGGCGATCATGTCGGCAAGGGTTCGATGAAATTTCTCGGTCAGACCGTTTGTTTGAGGATGGTAGCTAGACGCCATCTTGTGTGTAGTACCAGAAACGCGAAGAACTTCACCTAAAAGCTGTGATAAGAACACCTTTCCATGGTCACTTAGAAGTACACGAGGAGCACCATGACGTAGTATTATGGCCTGAAGGACGAAGTTAGCAACTTCTGACGCTGATCCAGTAGCTACTGAAGTTGTCTCGGCATAGCGTGTCATGTGGTCTACGGCGGTGACTATCCATCTATTTCCAGCACCAGTAACAGGAATGGGCCCATAAAGATTGACACCGACGACCTCGAAAGGTGTTGTAGGGCACGTCATTGGCTGTAACTGACCAGCCGGGGGAGATGTCGGAAATTTGCGAAGTTGGCACGGAGAGCAGGAACCCACGTACTTTGCTATGCTGGTAGAAATTCCAGGCCAATAAAAGCGGCTTCGAATGCGGTCGTAGGTTTTGTGAAAGCCGAGGTGGCCAGCAGTCAAATCGTCATGAAAGGCGTTAAGTACATGATGTTGAAGATCGTGTGGCAGAACAGGTACCCAGCGTTGGCCGTCAGGATGATATATGTGACGATACAGCACACCGTCCTGAAATTTGAAGTGCTCGAGTTGTCGACGAAGGCGTGCATTGGGTGGACGCGTAGCTCCTGAGAGGTGGTCTATAATGCGGCGACAATACGGGTCAGCCTGCTGGCGAGAACTGAAGGGTTGTTCATCGTCGATTGGCGGTTGGTACAGCGAGGCGAGCAAGGCAACAGAAGTGGGAGTCCCGTCTGCACTGGTGTCGTTGGAGGTGGCAGCTGGAGTGTTGAACGAAGCCGTAGGTAGTGGGCAACGAGAAAGAGCGTTGGCGTTTTGATGTTTTTTGCCCGATTTTTAAATAATCTCAAACTGATACTCCTGTAGGCGTAAAATCCAACGACCCAAGCGTCCGGACAAGTTCTTCATTGTAGAAAGCCAGCATAAGGCGTGGTGGTCCGTTACGATGGTGAATTGACGGCCGTACAGATAAGGACGGAACTTTTGTATAGACCAAACCACAGTGAGGCACTCCTGCTCAGTAATGGTATAGTTCTTTTCGGTAGAAGTAAGCACTCAGCTAGCATATGCGATGACCCTTTCCCGTCCAGAGTTATCGCGTTGGAGGAGAACAGCACCTATACCGCAACCGCTGGTGTCGGTATGCAGGAGTGTTGGGGCGGTGTCATCAAAATGGCAGAGTACAGGCTCTGACGTCACAGCTTCTTTCAATAGGTCAAGCGCCGATTGACATTCCTCGGACCACACAATGGGTGCATTAGAAGCAAGTAGTTTGTGAAGCAAGTAGTTGGTGAAGTGGCGCAGCTATTGAAGCGAAAGTTCGTATGAAGCGACGAAAATAGGATGCGAGGCCAAGAAAACTTCGCAAATCCTTAAGTCTTGTGGGGCGTGGAAATCGAAGGACTGCAGCGATCTTTTCGGGGTCAGGGCGAATATCGTCCTTGCTGACGACATGACCGAGAACCTTGATGGATTTGGTGGCGAAACGGCATTTCTTAGTGTTGAGCTGCAGACCCGCACCGGCGAGGCATGTCAGGACGTCATCCAAGCGCTTCAGGTGCTGAGAAAACGTTGATGAAAAGATGATAATGTCATCAAGGTAGCAGAGACACGTCTTCCATTTGAGACTACGCAGGACGGTGTCGATCATGCGTTCAAACGTTGCGGGCGCATTGCAGAGCCCGAAAGGCATCACGTTAAATTTGTATTGGCCATCGGGGGTTGCAAATGCCGTTTTTTCTTTGTCGTCATCGTGCATGGGAATTTGGCAATATCCCGAATGCAAATCAAGGCTTGAAAAGTATTCGGCGCCTTGCAGTAAATCAAGGGCATCGTCGATGCGGGGCATGGGGTATACGTCCTTGCGTGTGATGTTGTTAAGTGCCCGTTAATCAACGCAAAAGCGCACGGAGCCATCTTTTTTTCGTACCAAAACAACAGGGGATGACCAAGGGCTAGTTGGTGGACGAATTATTTCTCGGTGGAGCAGGTCAGCGACGTTTTCCTCGCCCCGCCGTGGTGGTCTAGTGGCTAAGGTACTCGGCTGCAGACCCGCAGGTCGCGGGTTCGAATCCCGGCTGCGGCGGCTGCATTTCCGATGGAGGCGGAAATGTTGTAGGCCCGTGTGCTCAGATTTGGGTGCACGTTAAAGAACCCCAGGTGGTCGAAATTTCCGGAGCCCTCCACTACGGCGTCTCTCATAATCATATGGTGGATTTGGGACGTTAAACCCCACATATCAATCAAATCAGCGACGTTTTCCTCGATGATTTTTTGCTCAGTGAGAGAGATGCGGTACGGGCAGCGATGTACAATAGATGTTCCCTCCGTCTGAATGCGATGCGCTGCAGTGGTAGTTCGGCCCAACGTTGAGGAGCAGATGTCGAAAGAATCGCCGTGTTTCGTTAATAATGCAAGCAACTGCTGCGCCTGCATAGCTGTTAAGTCATCACTGATAAGGGCTGTGAATGGAGAGGATGATCCAGGCTCACTCATAGAACGGTCGTTGGTAGAGGCAGGTTTAAGTGGCGTGACGCTGACAGGCTCAGCATCCACAACACAGGCTACTGCAGTGCCCTCTGGCAGGAAAACTTTCTGTGACATTTCATTCGTAGCAATGACGAGCGCGGAGCCATGGTGAAAGCGTACGACACCTGATGCAAGGGCTACGCCTTTAGCAACGCAAGTCGACGAAGGGGACACCAAGACGTCACCGTGGTCGATGTCCTTAGAGGTCAGGGTCACAATTCGTTCTTGATGTGGCGGTAGTTCGAGATCTTCGCGAGCGAACAGGCGTAGTGGCTTGTAGACGCCTTCGTCGAACATGGAGTCGGTATTAGTTAGGTGCAGAATCCGTTCACCACAACATATAGCGGCTGAAGAAGAAGATAGGAAGTCCCACCCTAGAATTAGCTGGTGAGAGCACTGGGTAAGCACAGTGAATTCGATGTAATGCAAAATGTCATCAATAGACACACGAACAGTACAAAGAGCAAAAGGGCAGATAGTGTTCCCCTGGGCTTCGACTAGATTGGGTCCATTATAAGGTGTCATTACTTTTTTCAGGCGTTTGCACAA
This sequence comes from Rhipicephalus microplus, assembly GCF_043290135.1. Lineage (NCBI taxonomy): Eukaryota > Metazoa > Arthropoda > Arachnida > Ixodida > Ixodidae > Rhipicephalus > Rhipicephalus microplus. The sequence continues at coordinate 268,397,507 of NC_134710.1, forward strand.
ATCATACCTAATCACAGAAACTGTAGCACCGGTGTCCACCAAAGCGTCGACGAGAACTCCTTCCACCATAACAGAAACCATGTTGAACGGGCGTGCTGGAGGAATACGAGTCCTACTGTTACATGCAGTTTCTCCTCCGAAAACTGCATCATTTAGTTTTCCGACCGGTTGTCAGTCGTAAACAAGGCTGGCCGAAGAGGAGAGGAGGAGCGATGTAAGGGCGAAGGTGATCGGCGTCGGCTTGAACGGTAAGTGTTCCGCGTCTCAGTCAACGCGGGCGGAGATGGAGATCGCTGCTGTCCAGATGAGTAACGCGAGCGTAAGAATCCCCACTGGAAAAGTCCCGTTCGCGCATGTCGTACCCGCGACGCTCGTCCTGCTGGCGCTTGCGGCAGAAGCGCGATATATGGCCACGATATCCACAGTAAAAGCATGTTGGGCGAGACGGGCGCCAAGGCGGGTAGCAGAGGGCGTTCGGCGCACCGGGAGATAGCGCACTCAAGTGGACAGACGGAGGGTCGGGTGGCATTGGCCGGAAGTGGACCGGTGGTGCAGCAGCAACCGGCGTGAATGATGGCAGCGGCGAAGTAGAGTTTGCGTTGCGAGGAGGCGCGGCTGCAACTTGCGTGTACGTTGGAGGGCTAGACGGAGGTGGCTGTACGTAGGCTGGACCTGTGAATGATGCTAGTTCCTCCCTTACAATGTCACGCAGGGCCATGTTGAAGGCTGTGTGACAGATGGAGAAGGTGGTGAGATGCCCATTGATTGAAGTTCTTCGCGTATGATCTCCCGTATCATGTCATGCAGGTCCCGGTCTGCTGTACGGTGTTCACTATTGCCCGACTGAAGGCAAACAGAATCAAGTTCGTCGAGACGCTGACACGTAGAGACGACGTCAGCGACAGTAGAAGGATTCTGGGCAACAAGAGCATTGTAGGCAATGCTTCCGATGCCCTTCAGGATGTGGCGCAGTTTGTCCGACTCGGACATCGAAGAATTTACGCGTCGGCAAAGCGCAAGGACATCCTCGATGTAAGATGTGTATGACTTGCCGGGATGTTGTTGGCGAGTTTCTAGGGCCCTCCTCGCTAGAGCGGATCGAACGGCTGGCGTGCCGAATACTTGGCGAAGCTGCTGCTTGAAGGCAGGCCAGTCGGTGAGGTCGATCTCATGGTTCAAGAACCATGTCTTGGCAACGTCCGTGAGATAAAGCGATACTCGGCGGAACTTGTTAGAGTCGTCCCAGTGATTAGTTGCGCTTACTCGCTCGTAGTTATCCAGCCAGTCCTCCACATCTTCGCCGCAGAGACCAGCGAAGATCAGAGGGTTACGCTGGTGGTTTACGATGTAAAGAGGAGGGGCTTGCGGCGCAGAGACGGGAGCAGAAAGGGCATCCACCCACTCACTCCGAGACATGTTGGCCGACTGAGGGTCCAAGCGGCGGCCTGAACGGAGCTTCAGCGAGTAGGCGTTGTAAGGAGAGGTACTGGGATCATCAATTTACCTCCACCACGTATGACGATTCGGTTGTAACGAAGTTTATTGGCCGTGAAGTCGGGAACGAACAAGCGCAACAGACCCGAAAATGAAGCGCACGTTGAAAAAGGATGATGATTGTCAGCCAGAACATATGATGATGATTGACTGCTGTTCAGATGAGGATGAAGCGCATAATAGATGCCTTCAATATATACAGCTAAGACAAGCACTCTAATAACAAAATCCACAAACGAGGCGGCTCTTACCAGCTGAGAAAGGTCCCGATTTGACAAGTATTGAAATCAGGAAGACCTCACATGCCGTCAAAGTGTATCTGAAACAAAAGCCACTTACCCGAGTCAGTTATTTGGCCATGAGCCGCTGAGCAGTGGTTGCAGTAGTCGCAACGAATGGCGTTTGCTGTGGAGTCGTCCAGTGAACAAAAAACGACGTAACGCCGACAATCACAGGAAGTGTCGTTGCAGCTGCCACGCAGCACACTCCACATGTCTTTGCTGCTCAGCGGCATTACCGGTTTCACACATCACCGGTTTCACCCCTCTCCCTCGCGTCTCTTCATGCTCGTTCAAGACAGGTGGCATGTTTCCTTTCTGTTTGAGCGTTCGGCGGCAGGTCCAACACATTGTGGGATGCTATTGCGTGCACCCTGTGAGCGACTGAGATCAGCCGGCTCGTTTAATCTCTGCTTGAGCATGCTCATCACCCCAGCTTGCGCAATTCTACACCCAGCTAGAACATACGATGCATAAGGAATGTTACGAACTTGTAGTTTACTCTGAACATGGCGGCGATGGTGAAAGCCTGTCGTCGTGTAACTGTATAGTTACTGTCGTAATAAAAAGTTTTTCACTTCATTGCCTTTGAATAGCGCGACGAGCCGATTTTAATCCTCGTGGTTCTCATGTTGGCTGTGAAATTTCAAAGACAGGAGCATAAGTTTTTTACATTTATTTTTATACAGTCTTATTAGTTTAGTATGAAGATAACGTATTATAGCAGTTCATCTCTAGTCTTGAGTTGCTGTTCATGTTAAATGCGGTGTTTTAGTCATAATTTGAACATTGCCACATTTCCTGTGAGGTCTAGTAACCGACTAGAGCGCCACTTGTGTTTTTTGTTTGAGTCGCTGTGCTTTCGGCTTTGATGTTGTAAGGTATATTATATATCATTTGGGTAAGTCTGGTCCCTTCATTAGCATTGCATGCTTAGTAAAAACCACTGAACTTCATTGTGTTTACCAGAAAGCAAAAATTCTAATTAACAGTGAAGTGTGACCCAAGAAATCTGCTCCAAAACAAAATTTCGATGCTCCTAACACACCCTTTCGTGCTCCAGAGCTGCTTCAAAACTCCGTTTTTACAGCTACCAAAGCTGCCCCAAAAAACTGAAGCCCACTTCCACCCCTGAGTGGTAGATTAAAGACAGTGAAGACGTAAAAAAGGCTAGAAGTATTTTGGCGTTCCTGCCTAAAGAACCTAGTAGTGAGGAAAACTTTGACCTGGACTTGCGGCTGCCAACTGCACCATCTAGTTCGTTCACGTTTGTTTCAGGAAGATATAAGCAAGTTTTTTTTTTATGGAAATCAATTTTGAAAGTTGTGATGACGAAAAATTTTGGAAATATTTCCGCTCCCGTTTGAGACCCCCACCTTAGTGGGAAACCCTACCCTCGTGTGTTCGGCCACTCCAAGCCAAGCGCTCGAAATTGGGACACCCCCCCCCCTCTCTTTATTTCGCGAATTGACCTGACCCCCCCCCCCCCCCTCCGCTGCGGAAATCTCCCAGATTCAGAATCTTTGAACTTGGCAAAAAGCAAAGAAACGCTAGCTTGCAAGCGTTTGTAGGCAGCTGAGTTTCCACAGCTGTTTGACACAGCTGAGTTTCTGTGCTTGGTGACCTCGTGGAAGGAAAGATGGCTAGTGCACGTATTCTGTACCATGTGCGGCTGTGATGTAAGCGTTTCGCACGTTGGCAAGGCTTGTGGTACGGGTGCACACGTATGAGAACTGCCATTGTCGCGAAAATGGCTGCTGATGCCGAAAACACTGTGGTGGAGGCTCTGAAATGCCATGCTTTTGCAATTGCAGTGTACAAAAGCAACAACAGTGTGTCGCAAATGCCTCAGTCTCAGTGATTTTTAATATGCCACCTTCCGCCCTCCCCCCATTGTGGTCTCCCTGATCGACATGCTGCCAGGTTGGCAGGTATGCAATGAAATTTGGTCAGAAGTAACTCTCAGCGCTACACAGCTGGGCTGTTGCAGCAGCCACTGTGCATGCAAGCAGGCTTTTCACTGGAAGTACTGGATCGCAGACATCATTTATAGTATTAGAGTGGTTTTCCACAAGCAAACTTTGTTTTGCAGATTATGTACAGTGCTCACAAGATAAAACGTCATAATCATAAGTGTTGCACCTTATTTGCACAATTGTCTAAGTAACTATGTCTCTTATAAGGGTACTTGATTGGTCGAGTTGGTAGCTATTTATTGTTACATTATTGCACATTACTTAAAAGACAAACACTTGGGATGAAGGATTAGATGGACACAAGCGCTTGTGTCGCTCTCGTGTTTCATCCTAAGTGTTCTTCTTTCAAGAAGTGTGCAATAACTTCACTGCGTCACATCGCTATGAATCTGGCCAATGAATGGGACATTGTCTCTGATGTAGGTGTTTGAGAGGAAATTATGGGAATACTTTGACACGATGTGAAGATGGAAACCAAAGTACTTGCACTGCCTATTCCTAAATTGGCACACTTCATTCTGTGTGTACTGTTTGTTCCATACCTTCTGGTTTGGATCATGTACAAATACTGTTGTCACAGAAGGAATGTTCTTTTAGACAAAATGCACATGTTCAACTTTTTGGCTTGTATAATTTTACACAAAAGGATACAGAGGCTTTGTCTGTGTGCGTGTGTGTGTTTGTGTGTGTGTGTGAAATCTCTACTGCATGCTCTGCATGTATCAAAGCTTGTCACTTTCCAAATAAGCAATACTTGGAGAAATCACACATATTTTAAGTGGGCCATGAAATTGGGCTCAAAATTTAGGATCTGGTATTGCTGTGATCATACAGCTACAAAATTTGCTTATGCAAGGCTAGTGAGACTATACGTTACTGAGCACATTTTGCCTGACTATTCTCGCGTTTGGCCGCAGCACCTGTTGCAAAGATAAAGTGAGCCATTCTTATGACATAATAAAGCGTTAACCTCCTGGATACTGCAATTGAAACTGGCTCATCAAAAAGAAAATTGCAAAGAGTATTTAGCTTGCTTTTATAGTTGCTGCTATGTCTTCTAAGACACAGAAGGTCTAGATAATTATCTAATGCAAGAAAAAAAAAAAAAAAGGCAAAGCTTGCCCTAAGATGCGCAAGCCTTGCCATAAACTGGATGAGTCTGAAGTTTGATCTAATTGCTTCTAGGTTGTTGCTAGGCTTTAGCTGGGTGATGCTAGGTTGTTTCTAGGTTGAGTCTTAGCTTAGAGAGCGTTGAGTTTAACCACAAACATTCACAGACACAAGGTGGTCCAAATTCCAGGGACAAACTCTTGTTGAAACAGAGCGTTAGCACCTCCCCTAGATCTACCGGCACCTAGTCGTTGGCGGAGGGCTTCAATTGTTTTGGGGTCCTCTCGTAGCCGCCGTTGCTTTTCTCAATCCTTGGTATTCTCTCATTGTATGCACTCAAGCGAGGAAGGGGGGGGGGGGGGGGGGGCTTCGGCTTGTCATTGCTGCAATGTCTTGGTATAACTGATGCAAAACTGAGCGTTGACATTTCGCACAGATTTAGGGGCACATTGTCGTTAGCATAGGATTTTTCACGTCGGGGCCCTCACACAGTCACCGTTGCCTTTCCGATTTCCTAGTAGATAAGGAGGCCCTGTAGAAGGCACGCACACAGCAACACAAACTGAACTTGCCATCCTCCGTGCTCTGTAATTGTCCCTATCAGGTAAAAGGGAAACAAAGAAAAAAAAAATGTCTGTGTGGAGAGATAAGGAGGCCATGCAAGAGATTCCTAAAGCGTTTTAATAGGCATCTGACGCCCATTAAGACTCTTAGGCGAAGAGCTCTTGTGCAGGGCTTCCTTATTTTCCCCCCAAGATCTTCCCTTGTGACGTTTGAAGCAAAGACATCAGCGAATTTTCACTCAGCCACGAATGTCCTGACGACCTGCAGCCTCGTTTTGCTGGTGTTTTCAGTCTGCCATCATGTTACGACAACATGCTGTTTTTATAGGCGTCATCGTTGTAGTCTTCAAACAACTCATTGACCAATTGACTCGAGTTTGCCCCGCGTCTGTCGCTGTCGTGACGCCCCAGTGTAAACACACCTTTACCAACCCGACCAGATGCATACCTCACTGCATTATTCAGTGGTCTAAGTGTAAATACAACTTGTTTCTCCAATGTACTCCAGAATGTGCAAATAGCTGCTCCAGGGTGCTTTTGGGCACAAATTTATTTGCTCCAAAGTAGCAATTTTGCTGCTGCATAGCTTTCCCTACATCAGAATACCTCAGCAGCTTCAATGAAAAAAAAAAAAAAACACTTGTGCACAGCCTGCATGCGCAGCGTGGAATTTATAGGTGTAGTATGCTCAGAAGCAGTGCCTCTTTTAGTGGGCTAAACTAGCCATACGCTGCGTGGTTGCATGGTAATGAATCACATTTCAATAAGAGATGGTGTTGCCACTGGGTTTAATTTAAAAAGCAGTTAATCAACTGTTTTACTATGCAATAATATCCTTTTGTTACTGTTATGTCCGGTGTTGTCGTCGGCCCATAGACGTGCGCGTAGGTCGCGGTAGTCCAAAAAGCTCAGACAGCCTCGAACTGTTAAAAACAAGTTTATTCCTATTCGGATGGAGGCGGCGGCCGAACTGCCGGGGGAAACGAACGGTGGCTCATTTGCGCCGAGCGGGGGAAGGGGAGGAGTCGACATCTGGAAGCAGTTTCAGCATCCGGTCCTTCGCGGGTTCGGAGGCTCGCTCGTGACACAGGGGTGCTTGGAACACATCTCCTCCCTCCTTAGATTGTCACTTGGAAGCGATCTGGGGGCCGCCGTGGGCGCGTAGACGCTCTGGACGCACTAGGAAGAGAAGCCTCCGCTCGCTGGGTGTCGTTTCTCTTGTGTTCAGGGCCGGCGGGCGGCGGCGCCGATTCATCTGGTGCGAGATGCCAGGCTAAGTGGAACGAAGCTTCCGTCGAGGTGGCTGCTTGAATGGGAGGTTCCCTTGGCGCATATTACCTGAACGGCTTAGCTGATTAAGGTGGCGGCGTGTGGCCTTTCCACCAATGTCGACGAGCCATGACCGCAAACCTATGCGTTTGAGTGCCGTCGCTTCAACCCAGCCGGGCTTTCTGTGGAACTGGCGGGCGTATATGCGCTGTCCACTTTCAATTCTCCTGCTATGCGGGAGCTTTTCTTCCTCCGACAGTGCTTTCGCTGAGGGCTCCGGGACAATTGCTGTCAGCTGGGTTCTCATTTCTCGTCCGAACATCAATTTCGCTGGCGTTTGATCAGTAGTGCTTTGAACAGTGTTGTGCTGTCTGAAGAGAAAGCGCGCGATGCGGCGTTGCATTGTCCCAGTCTGGTCTTTAGTAAGGGCGCGCTTTAGCTCAGCCACGTAGCGCTCGGCTTGTCCGTTCGTAGCTGGGTGGTAAGGAGCTGATGTAACAGACGAGACGCCGTTGTTGCTGTAAAGCTTGAGAAACTCCGTGGACACAAACGGAGTGCCGTTGTCCGAGACCACCTTGCGCGGTAGGCCAAACGTTGCAAACAACGACCGCAGAGTGTCGATAACTGCTGCCGATGTCGTTGTAGCCATTTGTTTTACCTCCAGCCACTTGGTGTATGCGTCACAGGCTAGCAGTAGGGGTCTCCTTTCGTCGTAGTGTCACAGAACAGTAGACTTGCGAAGTAATTGCTTAAGGGCAACAAATGACTCTTGGTGGCGTGGCGACCAAGTCCATGGGACTTCTTTCTGCAGGAGCTGATATAGGTCGTTGGCCACTGTAGCTCGATGTTCTAAGAACCGGTCGTAGAACGTCAATAGCCCCCAAAACGACTGCAGTTCTTGCTTGTTAGTAGGCGCTCGTGCTTCGGTGATTGCACGCACTTTGTCTTCAGAGGGATGGATACCCTGCGTGTCAATTTGATGTCCAAGAAACTTCACTTCAGGCACCGCAAAAACACATTTTTCTTTACTGATGCGCAAATTAGCATTTGCTAGCCTTTCCAAAATGAGCTCCAAGCGTTCTGTGTGCTCTTCATTGGAGGCGCCACCGAGAATAACATCGTCCAAGTAGACGCAAACACCTGGGATCCCGCTAAGTGTAGACTCCATCAATTTCTGGAAGATTGCTGGCGCTGCAGATATTCCGAATGGTAGCCTTTTAACTTTGTAAAGACCCTTAATAGTGTTTATCGTGAGCAGTTCAGACGTTGATTCGCTCACCTTCAGCTGCTGGTAGGCTTGTGTCAAGTCCAAGGTGCTGAAGATTTTTCCACCACGAAGCGTGCTAAAAACCTCTTCCGGTGTCGGCAATGGGTAGGAAGATGCTTTTGTCGCCAGGTTGACAGTGCTCCGGTAGTCTCCGCAGAGGCGTAGGGTACCGTTCTTCTTTCGGACGACAACGAGTGGTGTAGCCCATTCCGAATGTTGCGTCGGTTCGATGATCCCTTGTTCCTGCAGTCGGTCAAGCTCATTCTCGTCTGACATTCGTAGGGCGAAAGGCACCGACCTAGCTTTCAAAAATTTCGGCATCGCATCTTCCCGCAGCTCCAGTGTGACTGGAGGTCCGTTGTTCCCTGGTATTTCTTCGGAGAAAACCGCTTTGTACTTATCTTGAAGCTGCTCCACTGACGGATAACTGGGTGTGTGGTGAACTCCGCCAATGACCACTCCAAGGGGGGTGAACCAATTTCGCCCTAAAAGGCTTGATCCAGAACCGTGGACGACTAGCAAGGGGAGCTGATGGGTCTGCCCGTTGTAGTACACGTCTACGTTGGCACAGCCCAGCAGTGGAAGGGAATGTCCGGACCACGTTCTCAGCTGCGTGTCGTCTTGCTGGAGAGCTGGCGCGTTCTCACGCCAAGTAGCGCGAAAAGTGTCCTCGCTGATGAGTGTACATGCTGCTCCGGAATCCACCTCAAACCTGATAGGGCGCTGGTGTACCATAATTTCAGTTGTAATCTTCGGTCTCGTTCCGAGGTTCACAACGGCGTTTAAGTCATATAGTGCCGATGACGTTAGTGCTGTTCGGCTTGTATCTTGCGTCTGGCCCTCCTGTGCGTCGACATTGTTGTTCCGTTGCACTGAAGTCTTCGGTCCGAGCTGTTTGCGCTTCGAGATGCATGCCTTTTCAATGTGTCCCAGTTTTTGGCAAAAATTGCAGGTCGCTGTCTTGTATCGACATACCTGGGGATCGTGCATGTCGTCGCATCGCCAACAGCGCTGTGTCTTTCTGCTTGATTTCGCCTTAGACGTGGAATGACCCGACTGCTGACTGGTGTGATGCACCGGCTCGACGTTCCGTCGAGTATCCCTCTGCTGGTGACCAGCGCTCTCTGCTCGTTGGGCGATGTCGTAGGCTTTGGAGAAGGTGAGACCCGTCTCCGCGAACAGGCGTTGTTGTAAGCCTGCGTCACGCAGTCCGCACACAAAGCGGTCACGCAACATAACGTCCAAGGGGAGCATAGTGGTGTTAGCAGGTGTGGCAGTCGATCCTCCCTCCTGCGCAGTAGCTGCAGTTGTCGCGGTCAACGTCCCGAAATCGCAGTCAGCAGCGAGCTTTTTGAGAGCCGCTACGTATTCGGCCACTTTTTCGCCTTCCAGTTGGTCTCGCCGTTGGAAGCGGGCTCGACAGTAGACCTCCGATGGCCTTGGGTCATAGTGCTCTTGTAGCGCTGCTACGATGTCGTCGTAGTCAACGGCTGCTGGAGTGCGTGGCTGAATCAGGGCACAGACTGTGTCGTATGTCTGCTCCCCACTCAGCGTTAGCAGGTTGGCCCTCTTCATTGCTGCATCAGTGATGTTGTTAGCCTCGAAGTAAAATTGCAGGCGTCCAAACCACGATGACCATGATGAGCCGTTGAATTCGGGTAGCCGATTTGGGAGCCCGTGCGTAGCCATAGCTTGTAGCTTGTTAATATCGTTGCGTAGCGTTGGTCCAAATCCACTTCCTCGTCGCCACTGTTATGTCGGGTGTTGTCGTCGGCCCATAGACGTACGTGTAGGTCGCGGTAGTCCAAAAAGATCAGACAGCCTCGAACGGTTAAAAACAAGTTTATTCCTATTCGGATGGAGGCGGTGGCCGAACTGCTGGGGGAAACGAACGGTGGCTCGTTTGCGCCGAGCGGGGAAAGGGGAGGAGTCAACATCTGGAAGCAGTTTCAGCATTCGGTCCTTCGCGGGTTCGAAGGCTCGCTCGTGACACAGGGGTGCTTGGAACACAACAGTTACGCAGATCCTTCCTTTGTGTTGTGATATAGTTTACATTGTGTCTAACAAAAGAAAATGAGCTCTTAACTTACCGCTTTTTTTCCTTCTTTGTTTTGGTTACAGAAAATGCTGATCTACAATCCTGCCAAGAGGATCTCTGCAAAGGATGCCCTCAAACATCAGTATTTTGATTAAGCCCTTGTCTGGTCTTTCCTTTCCACAGTGCAAGCTCTGTACTGAATAAAGTTAGTTGTGGGCGAAACTCCATGTGCCACCTTGGGGTAATGTATTGGAAGAGGGACCAAGGTTCACCTGCACTGTATAATGGAATTGCAGATATGTATTTTATACTGTTTCATTTTACATATTTTGTAAAACTGAGTCTACGGTATGTATATTTTATGCGATATTTCTTTTTATGCGACTTTTTTTGTACAGCTTCCTTTATACACTTTACAAATCCAACTTGTACAGTTTTAACATTTATATGTGCAGCACCTTACCGTCTTTTTACATGTGTGCTGTCGTAAACATACAGCTGTAAGTCTGGCTAACTGGAGTTTTAAAATGAATAGGAGGTTGGGTGGTGTCTACACAGATGTGCTGCAGTTTTTATTTGATTGAAGTGATCAGAGATTGAATCGGCTCAACTTCCCAATGAAAGCTTGCTGCATTCCCCCCATCTTCTGCACAATTGTTTTTCTTTATTCTTAGATTTCGCCTTTGTCGAGGTTATTGTGGAGCTGTTTTCTTTTATGCCTTTTGTTGTTCGTATCATGTCGCTGTGTTCCTTTGCTATATGATCGACTCGTTTGTAATTATAGTATGTGTCCTCTTTTTTATGAAAGTTTTATGTTTACAGCGACATCTGTGTTGCCTTGCTCTTTTTACATGTTTTAAGTTAATTATGATGTTTTTATTCTTGCTTTCTATGCTTTGTCCAGTGTACTTGTACGCACTTTGTAACACCAGCCTTATGTCTAGCAAAGTTGTGTAGGCAGTTGACCATGTGTCACAGATGAAAAACTCTGGAGTGCTGCAATTCCTTTCATTCATTGACATTTTCATTCATGCCTCAAAGACTCATATTTTCAAAATATGAGGGTATAGACATCTGGAAGTTTCGATTTTGCATAACTGAAAGTTTGTGTGGCCTTCATGTTGCAATGAGGGCTGGTAATATTTTATTATATACATATCCCCTCCAAAAGAAGACTACAGTAAAACTCCATTATCATGAAGTAATGAATACAGCAAATACTTTGTTATTTAATCTGTACTTTAAAAATGTAGTGCTGCCCCTGAAAAAGTTGTGGTAATGTGGCTAGAGCTCGCAACACTGGCATTGAAGTATGTGTACAATTGTTTCTGGCAAATTGTAACTGGAACTCCTACTGCTGTTGAAAAGATATGAATGTATGCATTTGTGAGACTTGAAAAAGATTTGACACTACAAAACTGGAAGGATGCATCATAAGCAACACAGGTTTTCTTGTCAATTGTATGCCTTCAAGTTAAGATGAAACAGCCCCTTTACAATAGCTGTTCCAAATATAAGGTTGCACTGTTGTTATATGATGAAACCATATTTCAGTTCCACAATTTTGCTTTATTGTCAGGTATTCAGTGTGTGGCTTAGTGTAGTCGCATGACTCACATTGATGCCAAGGAAAGAAACAATGCTTTGAAAAACAGCAATTTTCGTACTTTTAGACCCGCATGTTTATACTCTAAGCTGGCCTTTGTAATGTTGTCTCATGGCATTAGGTTGTTCGATCTAAAACCTGCATTGTTTTAGTGGCATAACCAAAAAAACAGGGTTCCTTAAAGAATGCTTCATCGCAATAGGGGTTTACTGTATCTATATAGATATGTGTATCCGTATAACTTACGGGGAATGCATGAAGCATTTCTGTGGCCGCTTTGAAGAGTAGAAAGTTTCTGTCGTTGCCTTGCAACTGCCGTAGCATATGAAAAACTTGTCCCTTTGTTTTATTTCATTTACTGTTAATGCCACTTACTTTTTTGGAATATTTTTTCATGCTTTCATTGCATGTGCAAGCTCGTAGAATGGCAGTCTTTTGTGCTATTTTTTTATCTCTTCCAAACGTTAGTGCCAATTATACTGTACACCGCATTTCTTCTGAAACCATGTTCATACTTGTGAAAACCTGCACATGAGTGCTCTTGATCATTTCTTTATGTTGGTTGGTTGGATATGCTTGAAAGCTTTTCAGCAAACACTGCCACTTCTTTTCATTGTTGTCAAGAGCTAGATGTCCTTTGCTGTGACATAAATTTTTTTCTTTAAACCTTCAGCTCAAAGGTATCTGCATATTAGGGTTTTGGGTGAGGAGTGGCAATCGCATGGGCTGCATTTGCTTCAGTGGGTGTGGTGGTGAGAGCAGCCTGTGCTTTTGGCTTCTATCCATGTAAGCTTCAGATTCCAGTAGCATTTCCTGTCGGGAAAGAAATGAATAGACTATCGCAAAATGTTTTCACGTGTAAAAGCACCAGTATAGGATTTTTTGAATAACAGGTCAGCTCTGTAGATGGCACTTTTTTTATCATTGGCATTACCATTCGTTATTATAGAAGGAGCTTTTAATTGTTTGTCCCACGGCCAATCCAGTTGCACAAGTGCATATTTTTTCTGTATATGTAATAACAATACATACAAAAGTTGAAATAAGGTGAAAACGTGGAAAATTTGTAACAAGTGTCCACGTATGTGAACGCGGGTAACGCAAGTTACAACAGGTCCATCATTCTTCTTTGTATTTGGAAACCTTGCCTTTGTAAAACAACTTTTCCAGCACATTAGTTATCATTATCACTACTTATCATTGATATCATTATCGTAAACATTAACGTGGCCGCTTGCAAACAGCTTTGATTCAGCATTTTCACTATCATTATCTACTGCCATCATTAACACCCTAATCGCCATGTTGAATGTTTTCATCATCATTATCACTATTCAAGACCCATTTATTTGCTTGCCCACAGCATTCATGTTTACATTCAAACTGAATGGTTTCATAATCAGCAGTAGCGTTGGGATAGTGGGTACCCAAAAAGTGTGCTTGTAGCATTTATCCAAAGAGTGTTAATAAAAGGCTCTTCTTCAAGAGGCCTTTGGTGCTGATAGGTATATTTCAAGACGATAATTATTGGTGCTCTCAGAATTGGGACATTTGCTACCGCTAGTAGTCGGCTCGAAAGTTATGGCATGTATGCTTAGGTCGGCAAAAAAAAGTGGGACTCACTCAGACTCACTCAAGAAATACATTTTGCACTTCAAACTCACCCAGACTCGCCAAAAGTTTCTTGAGCCAAACTCACTTGGACTCGCATTCACGAAAATGTTCATCCGAACTCGCTTGCACTCTTACTCATGAAAATGTGACTCATTCGGCATCGCTCTCAATCAGAGTCTGAGCGAGTCCAATTGAGTTGACTTATGAGCGAGTTTGCCGACCTTTGCATGCACGTCCTCATCACTTAAAAGTGTACTGAAACAAAAATTTTGGCCTCAAGTTTTATTGCTGTAATGTAATGCTGGGGGCCCGTTAGTCATAACACAGCACATTGTTTGCGGCACCATTCGACAGATTAGTTGATTATAGGCTCCTTATTACAGACTTTTCCAGTTCCGGCTTCAGAGAGCTCCAAAAACGACAGCCGCTGGGTGCGATTGCCACCACGTAGTGTTGGCGTGTGCAGCACTTGACCACATCAGCACACAGAACTGACGCACTTCTGCACGGTGCACATCAATAAGTCCTTTCTAATAGGACATGGGACAGGAATGTTGTAAACAGAACTGTCGACGCATGTGCTGTGGCATCCTCCGACGAGGCAGAAGTGAAATGGCGGCTATGACAAAGGGGGTCACCATGGGGTCACTTGATAATGTCGATTCCTTCAAAATTTAACCTTTTAAGTTCATGTAAAATGCATTCCCACTTGTCAATAGACCTTTTTCAAGCACACTAGCGCCACCAACGAGCGTGCAAGCGCTTATGAGAAAAGTTGGTATGCAGCAGCCGCCACAGTGACGAGCGAGCGGGTCTCGCATTTGAACTTTCCGTTTGCCCCATGCCAGCGCTTCTCAGATTAAGTTCAACTCGGCAAGGTGTGATATATTACTGTGTGATTCACTCACAAGCTTGAGTGTTTGGGGGGCGATGACCTGTCTACGATTTGCACTTGTTCCCCTGTTCAAGCAGCTGAGCGGCTCAGAAGTGTCAGTTCATTATTATTCTTTAGCGTCAGTCCGCCTTTGGCATAAATAAAAAATAGTACAACTTGGTTGCTTAAAAGTTGCAAGCACTGTCCATAAATTCACGGAGGAGATGCTCTGACGCTGTTCATGAGTAAATTGTAGGGTTCTGTTATATTTAAAGAGTACTTTAGAAATAAGCGCAGTTTCATAAAATAAGATACATTGACTATACCACTGCGCCCACTCGCAGCATATGCATCTACCAACTTCCCTTGGCACTGTAACTGCAGGTTGCAATGAAGCCTACAGGTAGGGTGGCTATTTTAGCCACCCTACTACAGAGCAAAATGAAAGTAGGACCAAGAGAAAAATATGCACAGCGGGAACGCTCACTCTGAAAGGTTATCGCACGTGTTAACAAACATATATAACAAAAGGGGGGTGCAACACACATGTCGCAATGGGATACCAAAAGACTAACAACCGAGACACATGTTTACAGTTCAGTAAAATTAAGTTTCTTGTATTCTAGCTATAGCAAAGTTTAATTGACTTAAGGTACGATGGTCTTTATGATATGTTTCTGAGGTTTCTTGCGTGGTCTAGTTAAGGTGACTGAGGAAGATTACAAGGCCTTCAAAGATGAAATCGTGTTTGCATGACTGCAAATGCTAGGTGCGATAAGATGACTTCATTTAATGAATTTTAGTGCTTTCCGAGGCACATGTTGATACATCGATTAGTCTGGCAGGTGTATATATGTGGACCTGCAGGTCGCGGGTTTGAATTCCGGCTGCGGCGGCTGCATTTCTGATGGAGGCGGAAATGGTGTAGGCCCATGTGCTCAGATGTGGGCGCACGTTAAAGAACCCCGGGTGGTCAAAATTTACTGAGCCCTCCACTACGGAGTCTCTCATAGTCATATGGTGGTTTTGGGACATTAAAGCCCACATATCATCAGGTGTATATATGTGAACACACAAGGAATTCGGTTAGCAACTCTTGCACAGCAATTGAAAGAAACAATTAGCATGCTTCTCATAGTACTTCTACTTGCCCGCTGCAGACCCCTGCAACTCTTCCACAATTGAAAAAAAAAAACAAAAAAACAATTGGCATGCCTCTCATAGTACTATTCTTTGTCCACTGCAGACCCCCGTGACCTTTTGCGCTGTATGGAAGGAATGTTACCAAGCATAGGGTGCGGGAAACAACTCTCACCTTGCATCGCTTCCCAACTTCCTTTCAGATGTGCAGAGCGTATGCATGCAATAACTGACATATTCTTAGTTTCTTGGCAGGTGACGGTTGTCTGAATTGATCTTTTATGAGCTTTTCACAAACCGATGCAATATGATATAGGCAGGACACCGTGCCTTCTTGCAGCTGGAAGCTATTTCTCATGCAATGTGTCCAAGTGTTTTTGTGTTTTATTCTTTGCCGAGTGTAAACACTGCATCATTATTCCTCACTGATCAATATTTGAATGTGCCAACGCGAAATTCAATAGTAGTCTCACTCAATTATGCGGAGTATACTGCCAACAAACATGCTCCATAGAGGCACTTAAGCATATTATAAGAAACCACAAATTATCAAAGCAAGGTATCTGGCACGTGAATTCTAATTCCATCCCTTTGTCCTTGAACACGTTTATAATGCGTTTAGTTTTTCTTTTTTCAGCGCTCGACTTGTCCATAAATATTTTAAAAATGTATAGTTGTAACAATTCTCTGCACTCTTGTGTTAACGGCTCAATCAAACCGCAGTGGTATTGAAAGCCATAGTGCTTTATGAGCAGTTCATCATTGAATAGTTATGAATTAAGTGTACCAGCCCACATTCCTAACAATAGCATTTTTTGACCACATGTATCGATATGCAACAACTCGCATGCCACTCATTTTCTACGAACGATGCACACCCGTTCAGTGATACCTACACCGGCTGTGTTAATCATTTCACATTTCATGGGTAGATAAATATGCAGGTGCATTCGGACCCTATTCAATAAACGGCAGCATATTCTTTTCATTTTGTGCTCACCAACGAGCAGAGGGCGTAGGAAGAGCTGGTTCGATCGGCGTGCCAACTTTTCCCATAGTGCTCCGCGTGCCCTTGGGGCGTTGTGGGATTGCTTGAAAAAGGTCTATTTTTTCGAAATCGAAAAGCCTTGAAATTCATGCAAGATACCTTTCAATCTATTTGCTGTTAATATTTTATAGATGATATGATGGTGTCAATTCGTTCAAAATTTTTACTTTGAAGTTCATGTGAAATGCCTTCCCACTTGGTGTCAATTCCTTCAATATTGAGAAACATTGATATTTATGTGAGATAACTTTCAGTCTATTCGCTGTTGATATTGTATAGATGTTATGATGATAACAATTCCTTTAAAATTCAGACTTTGAAATTCATGCAAGATACCTTCCGATGTAGTTGCTGTTGATTTTTTATAGATGATATAGGCATGTTGGTGGGAAACTATCCCGCAGGCTGTCTTGTTCATAAAATTTTGAGTCATTACCTCTTTAATCCACATCCAGAATAAAGCAAAGAAAATCAAAACATAACTTTGAGAGCGTGTATTTAGCTATGTTTTCTACAATTGATAGATATGTGGGGTTTAATGTCCCAAAAGCACCAAATGATTATGAAAGTTGCCGTAGTGGAGCACTCAGGAAATTTCGACCATCTGGGGTTTTTTTAACGTGCACCCAAATCTGGGCACACGAGCCTACAGCACTTCCGCCTCCATCGGAAATGCAGCCGCCGCAGCCGGTTTCGATTCCGCAACCTGCGTGTCAGCAGCCGAGTACCTTAGCCACTAGACCACCGCGGCGGGGCTATGTTTTCTACAAAGCAGCACAGCAACGAAGCGAATGATACTACAAACATTTGGCATTTTACCAGCTTCTTACATGAACTCTGTATGTCTGGCGTTCACCAACGTGACAATTCAACTTACAAAACTTACGTTTAGGTCTTGTTTGAAACGATGCATAATTATCGAAACTTGCAAGTGTTTGTTATGAAAGGTCTGATGAAAATTGTGCTGCAAAAAACCCTGCTCGTAAATTTTGCACTGTACTACAATGGCCTAGGCCATGGGTTGTTCACAGTGCAACAAAAATCGCACAAAGGATAGATAAGCTCTTTCTTTTCTCAAATAAAATTGAATAATTTAAGCACTTAAGAATTTAGAGTGAACTTATACACCTCTACAGGTGGCTTGAAAAAGAACACAATTGTTCTGTGCACACATACCACTATTCACAGATGAGGACACACAGATGTTTTTAAGTAATTCTTGAGTAATAGCAATATTTCAAATCTTTTTAAACCAATGCGTTGGCTAACCTGATCCCATTACGCCTATGTCTTTCCCATATATGTGGATGCTGGGGTACGAAGAATTGATAGCATTCATTTGAAAAGCAACTGATGTCAGTGAAAGGTTGTCAATTTCTTAATGCACATTTCATAATTTATCAGTTAAATTGAATAAAAGATCAGAAAAATTGCTTGGCACATCTACGGTGAAACATCCAGTGTTTCTACACAGCTTGCCCCACGAATTTCTGTGAACAAGTAAAGCCATAAGGTTGCAAGCCAAAGTGGGGCACACATGTGGAATTTAAACCGCAATACATGTAGCCTTCGTAAATAAACATTTTCAGGTGTGCATTGTTGAGGCCAATTTACCATGGCCCGTGCAGCAACTGGGATCAGCTTGAAGTCTACTCGCTGGGCCTTTGTGTGGGAGTTGTGCTCGACAACCACTTTTTTTTCTCTCCTGGTATGTAGCCTCGCCTGTAGACACTGACCATGGACGTGCCTGGTATAAGCAGCCGCCAGTATTCGCCGTTCTCGCCTGGAAAGTTGCCACCTCTTTCCATCCTACCAGGATGTGTACAGATAATTCAAAAACCCTTAAAATTTAATGATGCTTTGATAATGGTTGTGAATTTGGGAAATGGATTGTGGTTTTGGGAACACCAGATGTTGTATTGAAATGTCAAAGTAAATTTTCAAGGTTTTTGAAAGCCTCGGGATTGTTTTCTTGGGAAATCCCTTAAACTTTGCGACCAGCTTTCTTTGGTGAATTAGCATCTTTCTGTCAAACACAACCTTGCACTGATTCAGCAACTTGTGCAAAAACGGAAAAAATGATCGGAGCAAGAGGCGGTGTTTCCGCTCCTTTTCTAATGCCTTTTTGCCACTTTGTTTCTCTTATGTCCTAAACACTTCTATACATGTCCTGCATTTGTGCTGCTCTTTCATCCTCGCCTTGTCAAGTGAGTGGCCCATGAAAGGGAAGCATAAAGAACTGCAGCAAAGTTGGAAGACATGTTGTGAAGGAATGACGCTCAGTCAGGCTTCAATTTCAGTGTCGAGCATTGTCACGGTAAAAAAGCAAAACATTTCTGAAAATATCCAAGAAACTGGATTAAAAAGCTCTGGAGCTGAAAATCGTGTAGTACTAGCTTTAGCTCTTCTCCGGAATGACGCTTAGTCACAGAAATTTGCTTGTGTTTCTTACAGACGTTCTGGTGGATTGTGGTGTGGACAACCCTTATGGGTAATTCTACACTACTGAAATGGCCAGATCAGGGGTCAGCGACATGCGGCCTTTGGCACGAAGTTGGAAACGCGACCTCCTATCCCTGTCATTTACTATTAGAAGACCAGTTTCGACCACAAATGAGGCTGGACAGGAAAATAAAAAAAAAGAAACGTGATCCCAGTCTCTACATTCTTGCAAGCTAGCAGAAGTTTTCTTTGCCTGCTAAGAATGTTCCCACCCGCTTTATTTTGCCGTGTCGGCTTCATGGAACTCGGCCTTCCCGCTGAAAAGTTTGCCGACCCCTGGCTTAGATCGTTACAGCTCACAATATCCCGACTAAAATATTTTATAACCGGTTGCGACGTTAGAAGCCAACGGCATTTCCTGCTCAAAGCACATAAGCTTGTACCAATGGGTGCGCGCTCCAGGCTGACGTCATGATCTAGGGAGCCGGTGACCCCGCCATTAAAGAACATTGCCGAGTGCATGCGTGCGGGACAATTTTGTTCATGAATTTAATTTCATAGGTAAATACTGCAAAATAGGAGCCTACATACAGTTAATCAGTTGCAGTATGTATATACCGTGGTGTAAATATTTTTAAGGTCATAACTAAACGTGGTTGACTTTTCATGCAAGGAACGTCCACCACTTGGAGTACATTTGACTCAAACAATGCATTTATGGCATTTCTCAGCTAAATTACCACCATTAAAAACAGCAAACCATTAAAATACAGCTGACCTAGAAAGCATAGTTGCCACTCGCAGCCCCCATGTAATAGTTATTACTGAAACGTGGCCGCATGGCGACATAAATTACTCGGAAGTCGTACCGTATGGATACCGTATCTATACCGCAAGAACCGTGATTCCCGCGGTGGCGGCGTTGCCATTTTGTACCTACAAGGACTCGATACGCGTTACACGACTACCAGATATTACCAGCACTTTGGTGAAAGTTCATTTCGAGGAATTCTATTTGGTAATTGCTGTATTTTACCGCCCCCCGAACAGTGATGGTACTTTTTTTGAGACGCTAAACGAGTTCATGTGCAGGAACCGCGCTTCTAATCTTGTACTAACCGGAGATTTCAACATTCCACTAATTAACTAAAATGGTGATTTTTCTGAAGCACTCTATGCCTCTGCTGAACCACTCGTAGACATTGTTTCATTGCATATGGCCTAACATAACTAGTAAAATTGCCTACAAGAATACAAGGTGATAATCAATTTTGGATCTCCTTAATTATTAGTGACAGTGTTCTTGACCGTGCCCCGAGAGTGGACATAGTCAAAGGTGTCTCTGACCACATGCTTCTGTGCTTCAATCTCGAAGTGGAATTCCGATCAAGGCTGGCGAAAAAAAGACTGTATTGTTCCGGTGTTTTCTCGTGCTAGTAGGTTGATATTTAGGATGCGTAGATAGTTCTTTTTCTTTGTTTCACTCGTTTTATGAATCCGTCGAACATATGTGGTGCTTTTTTAAAGACCTGGTTCTGACTTGTGTAAAAAAGAGTATCCCACACAAGCGACACTTGCAGCGTGCACACAATCCATGGATGACGAAACAGATTGCACGTCACCAACGTAAGTTAAACAAAGCGAAAAAGGAGTACAGGCAGTATCCATGCTCAAGTGGTTCTGATAAGATATGAGATACGCGAACAACTAAAGAACGTAATTAAAAAGGCCAATTTTTTTTTACGCACGTTCGTCTTGAAAACTTCCTTAGAACTTCGCCAGAGAAATTTTGGCGACACATTTCGCCAAAAAAGAAAGTTACGCCAACTCTGTCAGTCAATGCTGTCAATGTGACTGATAAGTGATAACGCAGTAATAGGTGACCAGTAAAAGAGCGAGGGATTGTGGGATGCGTCGTCTGCTGCCGGCTTCCGGTTCGAGAAGAGCAGACGACGGCGAACCGCTTCGCCTCCAGCCTCGGATTATTCGGGATTTGCACGCGCGGTCGCCCGTTTATCTTCGTCCTGAACAACCATGGTCGGTTGTTCAGTCGTTGGCTGTTCCAACTCGAGCGTGAAAGGCAAATGCATGCATCGATTCCCATGAAACGAAGAAGGCAAAATGAGGTGGGCCGCGGCTGTGAAGAGAGCCACAGCGACAAGTAGACTTTGGGTACCGAACGTTTAAGTCAGAGTGTGCGAAGACCATTTTATCACAGGTACTTATGTATTACGTACTGATAAAAACCTTCGGCATGGATTTGTTGCGATATTATATGGAGAAATAAACTGTCGCGCAGGCGCACCTAGCAAAAATATTATGGAAACGCGCGGGCGAAATCTGCCTGCCATACGAGATAAGCGCCGGTAATTGCACCCACATAATATATCACAAAAAACGTGAAAGGTTCACTCAAGAGTGAGTTTACACGAAGCGCTGAACGAGTTCATTTGCGTTTATCTTGATTAAACTGTGTGCCAGGAGAGCACACAAAGTAAGAACTGCGTTAAACAAGCGCAGGGTTTCGATTATTCAGCGCCGTCTATGTCTGACTGTATTGTTTATGTGTCGCCGTGCCTCGCAGCTTGATCAATATTAGCGTTCCAATAAGCATCTCGCTTTGACAAAGAAATAGGCGGTCGAAGTTTCCGGAACCCTCCACTACGGTGTCTCTCATAATCAAGGTGGTTTTGGTACGTTAAACCCCACGTATCAATCAATCAATCTATCGACTAATAAATGCATCTTATAGCGCGCTGAAGGCTAGAAAAAAGAAAAAAAGGATATCTCAACGCGCTCAATAAGTTCTGCGCTTCATGCCGATAGACCAACGATATCTTTTTTTTTCTTTATTACCTGTTTTTATTTACAGGTGTTCACACAGAAACATGAATTATAAAATACACTTGGACCAACATTTGATCTGAAGTGTTCACATTAAAATTTTTTCAGGTTGCACAATTCCTCTAACATTGTTAGCCAGCTGGGAGGTTCTTGTTGTTTATACACCTGAGTGATATACCACATATTTGCAATGAAGTTCTCCCGGACAGGACGTATGTTCTGGTCAAGATGTCTGTAAGCCATTGTGGTCTGCCAGATGCTGTGAAGGCTAATTAACATAACCATGTATTATGGTATGCCATCGTCATCATCCACACAGAGAAAACGAATGCCATGGCTTGTAATGGGGAGATCTTTTTTCAATGTTCTTTGAAGGATGTCCCAATGAAAGACAGCATCCCAGCAATGAATAAACACATGGTATATTGTCTCAGGTGTTTTACAAAGTAAACAATTGGTTGTCCATGGTACATCGATTCCCTTGTCCGCCAGCCACTGCTTTACGGGGAGAGTCCCGGAATGCAATTTAAAAAAGAAAGTTTTTGCCCTTGCTTTTACTTTCATCCGTTTTGACCCTTTTCAAAACGTCCTGTCCGGGTCTTCCATTGAACATAGATCTGTACAAAAATGTTGGGAACAAGACATCACGGAGATCCCTGTACAGATTTTTTCGCTTAACAGTGGCAAGATATTCCAGCGAAAAGCGCACTTTCAAAAACTCAAAAGACTGTATAACTTCTCTCAAAAAACCAGTCACATATCGGCACATATCACTGTTTGTAGACACAACAAAATCTGGGATGCGTGATGGCAGCCTTACTTTTATCACTGTTTGCAGAAATTTGTTTCTTTGATCGCGAAGCAAAATAAACCGAGAGACAACTTGTCTAATAAATAAAGGACATAAACCGAGTCCGCCATTGCTAACGGACTGGAATAAATTAGACCGGCTTGTACGTTCCCACGGCGATTTCCACACAAACACAGCAAAAATTCTGTGAAGCTTCTGTACATTGACGCGTGACATACAGATAACTTGCATGACATACCAGATTTTCGATATCAAAAACATGTTGCATACAGTCGCACGTGCGAATATAGACAGATCCCGACCACCCCAGGCATTTGTTTTTTGCCTGAGGGTTTTTGCTTCACCTTTCCAGTAATCCGCGTTGTCGCGATAGCTGTCCAAGGGTACACCGAGGTACTTTAGGGATTTTCTTTCCCATTTTACGTTAAGGTATACCTCGGGCCTCACATCCCAATTGCCGTACCAAAAGGCAGTTGTTTTATGCCAGTTAATTACACTGCCCGTCATGTTACAAAATTTATTCGCCATGTAAACGACTTCACATATACTTTGTCTATCTTGGCAGAGTACTGCCACATCGTCAGCATATGCGAGTAATTTTATCTCCGTGTTCTGTAACCGAAAGCCTTGCACACTTGAGTTTTGAATGATTGATAAGCAAAATGGTTCTAGGTAGATGGCGAATAACAATGCTGAGGCCGGGCATCCCTGTCTGATAGAACTTAGTATTTCAATTTCTTCACTGAGCTGCTTATTGACTAACAACTGCGTTACACACTGTGAATGTGCCATCTTCAAACCATCAAAAATTACGTCACCAACTCCCACATGCTTCAACACACTGAACAATACTTCATGGGAGACACGGTAAAAAGCTTTGTGTAAATCTATCTGCATGATTGCTATTCGTTCTTCAAAGGCGTCACAAATCACTAGTACACTTCTTAGTATATGTATGTTCGTTGTGATGCTGCGACCCTTTATGCCACATGTCTGGTGTGTCCCTACAATCTTTTCAATGATGTTCTGAATTCTCCTGGCTAAAACCTTCATGAATATTTTATAATCAGTGTTCGAAAGACTGATAGATCGATATGACGTTACAGATTGAAGTTTGCTGCTATCATCTGTCTTCGGAATCAAGGCAGTATGCGCCTGCGTGTAAGAGTGTGGAAGTTTTTTCTTTTTGTATGCTTCTACGATAACTTCGTATAGCGCAACTGCCACGTCTTCTTCATAAACTTTATAAAACTCCGCCCCGATTCCATCTGGGCCGGGCGTCTTGCCTGTACTTAGGTCATCAATAGCTTTTTTATTTCCTGCACGCTGATAGGAGCCCCTAATATTTCTCGTGTATCGGCGTCAAGCTTGGGCATCGTATCAAGAAAGACGTCACTAAAACCCGTGGCCATCGGTACTCGTTTTCCGAGCAGATCGCAATAATCGTCCACAAACGCCTCCATTATCTGGCCTTTTTCATTCGTCAGTCTGTCATTGCGTACTATTTCTCTGATTTCATTTCTTTGCGCGTATTTTTTTTTTTCGTCACCCAAAGCTCGTTTTGTGGGTGTCTCACCTATCCAAAGTTTTTCACTTCTAGCTCTTATTATAGCGCCTTCATACTTCTCTTTATCTAAAATCTCCAGTTTGTCTTTAGTATCTGTTATTTCATTGGTAAAGGAGCCGGGTTTCACAGTTTCTTCCTGCAAGAGCACTTGTAATGGCCTTCGCAGGTTCCTTTCCGCCTGTTTCTTCTCGAATTTATTTTTTGTAGATCGTTCTATCGCATTCATTTTAACCTCTTGTTTGAAAAATTCCCACTTTGTTTCCCAGTCACCTTTTTGATTACCGTAGAGTTTCGTGAGGGCTTCGGTTACATCTTTACCATAAGATTCATCTTTCAAGATATTGCCACATTGAATATGCAGCACCAAGAGAACAACGAAGAACACGCGCAGAGAGAGAGAAGAAGACGAGGTTCTCTTCCGATCAGTTTGCCAGTGTTCTGGTACAATTAAAGTAAGTTTCCTGTATTCGACTGCTGCTGTTTCTGCATTGTGACACTGGTGGAGGCGCTGGGTACATGTTCGGGACGCCTGAAAACAGCCCCGCATCTAGTCCAGAAAGACTTCCGCGCATCGACACCCCCGTTCACCGCAGCAGCCGGCGCCTGTTAGGCCTCAGCCCGGAGTTTGGTCCATTGCCGGAAAGCATGACTGTGCCAGAAAGCATGACGGTGCCTGGAAGCACTGGCCCCAACATGTCCAGCCCAAGCACGACACAGGTGACTGTTTTGAACCCTCGGCTTTCGCCTGACTTCCACGGAAACGCATATGAGGATGCACATGACTGGCTCGAGGAATTCGAGCACACAGCGAATGTTAACGGGTGGAACACCACACAGAAATTGGGCTACGTTTATTTTCCGCTTCAAGACGGAGCCCGAACATGGTTCACGAATCGCGTGTGGTCGTCTTGGGACGAGTTCCGGCAGAAGTTCCTCGACACGTTCGCGAGCACTGAAAGACGAGAAATCGCACAGCGTCTCCTCGAGTCACGGATTCAGAAACCAAATGAATACGTTACGATGTTTCTTGAGGACATGGCACGGCTATTTCGTCGAGCAGATCCTAATATGCCCAAAGCCAAAAAGGTTAGCCACCTCATGCGGGGCGTTAAGGAGCAGCTCTTCGCTGGTCTCGTACGAAACCCGCCTACAAGTGTGGATGAAATCTCCAAGGAGGCGACATCTATCGAACGCGCACTGCATCTACGTTATCGCCAGTATGACCGCCCAACCCACAGTGCACCGATCAGCGTGGCAGCCACGACCACAGCAACAACACCTGACGAAGGTTCTTTGCGCCAACTAATACGAGAAATCGTACAAGAAGAGGTCAAAAAGCTCGCCGCCAAACCGAATGACTGCGCGATTGCCTCAGTAACGGAAGTTGTACGCCAGGAGATCAGGCAAGCGCTCTCACTTCCTGAGCCGAACACGAGCACTCCCAGAGCAAGCTATGCAGACGTAGTCCGCCAACAGCCAGCGAACGTGCCGACACCACATCAGTACCACCAGCAACATCCTCCGACAGCGCCTTGGTACTACAGAGAAACTTCGACGCCGAGGCGGCCACCATTTCGCAAAACTGACATCTGGCGTACCCCTGATCACAGGCCCCTGTGCTTTCACTGTGGGGAAGCAGGCCACATCGTACGGCATTGCCCGTATCGCGCCGCAGGGTAACGAGGGTTTCCTTCCACTGTTCCTCGGCGCCAGTTCAACGGAACACCTGACGTCGACACGAGTGTCATGACCCCGCGGGACGTTCCTCCTGGGTTTCGGTAACGCTCACTCTCTCTTGGGCGTTATTCTCCATCCTCTAGACGGAGCATCACTGACATGCCAAGAGGGAGATCTCCTAGTCCACGCCGGGGAAACTAAAAGCAGCGACCTCAGGGGGGAAGGTTGCGAATCGTCGAAGTGCTGAAAATCCCCCAATACTGCCGAGCGAAGAGAGACACATTTTCAATGAATCGACGAAAGATGGGGTTGTTACTGCCGAAGTTGCAATTACGATTGACGGACATGACGTCATGGCATTGGTCGACACTGGCGCGGACTTCTCAATAATGAGTTAGAGTCTGGCAGAAACGCTCAGGAAGGTTAGAATGGAATAGACAGGACCGCAGATTAGAGGAGCTGGAAGGCAGCTACTCACACCTACCGGAAAGTGCACCGCAAGAATGAAGATAGGGGATGCATCCTTCGTCGCAACTTTTGTTATTCTTTCTGAGTGTTGCAAACAGGCAATCTTGGGGATGGATTTCTTTCGTGAATATGGTGCCATCATCAATATTCCGGACGGTGTACTGACCTTTTCAGCGGATCAAAGCGCAGCGCTACACCGAAAATCCCTGCGAGTTATTGACGATGTCACCGTACCTCCGTTATCGTGCCGCCTTGTTTCAGTCACGTGCAGCGAGCAGAATACTGGAGAAGGAATCGCTGAACAAGTATTGACGCTTCTACTCTCTCGTGGTGTTGCAATTGCCAGAAGTGTCGTCAATGTTGTGTGCGGTGAAGCAGAGGTTCTGTTGACGAATTTTACCAACGAGCGACGACACATTACACAAGGCACTACAGTTGCCTACTTCGACGAGATCACCGAAATCCGCGAGTGCTGTGTAGTACAACAGGACGAGCCACAAGCCACGTCAGCCCCACCACCTATTGACGTAAGCACGGATTTGTCACCAGCGCAGAGACAGCGTCTAGTAGATCTTCTTCACCAGTTCAAAGACTGTTTTTCATCGACCTCAAGGGTAAGTCAAACGCCACTGACGAAGCATCGGATAATAACGGAGGAGATGGCAAGGCCAATACGACAGAACCCATACCGTGTAGCACCGAAAGAGCGTGAAGCAATCCAGGAACAAGTGAAGAAAATGCTCGATGATGACGTCATCCAGCTGTCAAGAAGTCCTTAGGCATCGCCGGTAGTGCTGGTTAAAAAGAAAGACGGAAGCTTGCAATTTTGTGTCGACTACCGCAAGCTGAACCGTGTGACAAAGAAAGACGTATACCCATTACCGCGCATCGATGATTCACTCGACAGGCTGAGGTATGCACGCTACTTTTCGTCAATGGACCTCAAATGTGGGTATTGGCAAATTGAGGTCGACGAGCGAGATAGAGAAAAAACGGCTTTTGTAACGCCTGACGGACTTTATTGATTTAAAGTCTTGCCATTCGGATTGTGCTCAGCCCCCGCAACATTTCAGAAACTGATTGATACCGTTCTGTCAGGCCTTAAGTGGCAGACATGTCTGGTCTATCTGGACGACGTCATTATTTTTTCTAAAACATTTGAGGAACACCTGAGCAGGCTGCTATCGGTATTCAGGGCAATAAGGTCTGCCGGCCTGACACTGGAACCCGAGAAGTGTCATTTCGCTTTCAAGGAGCTCCAATTTTTAGGCCATGTGGTGAGCCATGAAGGTGTTCGACCTGATCCCGATAAGATTGCGGCCGTCAGAAAATTTCCGGTGCCAAAAGACAAGAAAGCAGTCAGGCGTTTCCTTGGCCTATGCGCATACTACCGAAGGTTTATTGCCAATTTCTCCCACATAGCCTCGCCGTTAACAAGACTCACAAGAGAAGACGTTTCGTTCACATGGGGCGACGATCAACAGGTGGCATTTGACGATCTCCGACAACGCCTGCAGACTCCACCTGTGCTTGCTCACTTTGATGAGGATGCTCCTACCATGGTCCACACAGATGCCAGCAACGTGGGTTTAGGCGCTGTACTCGTCCAGTGGCAAGACTCAGCCGAGCGTGTGATCGCATATGCTAGTAGGACGCTTTCCCGCGCCGAGTCCAACTACTCCACAACGGAAAAAGAGTGTCTTGCTGTCGTATGGGTGGTTATGAAGTTTCGTCCGTACCTCTATGGTCGTTCTTTCCACGTAGTCAGCGACCATCATTTCCTCTGCTGGCTGACCAACTTGAAAGACCCGTCTGGTCGGCTCGCACGGTGGAGCTTACGCCTTCAAGAGTTTGATATGACGGTCGTGTATAAGTCCGGACGGCAGCACGCCGACGCCGATTGCTTATCAAGGTCACCGATAAAGCGCGACGATGACACAGAAGATGACAGCATGGCGTTTGTAGGAGTCGTCGACACCACTACGATTTCGTGCAAGCAGAAAGAAGACAGTGAGTTGCTTCCCCTTATTGAATTTTTGAATGGCCGGACAACAACCGTTCCTAGAAGATTTGCAAGGAGCCTGCCGTCATTCTGCTTACGTAGTGGTGTTCTCTATAAGAATAACTTTTCTCCCAGAGGAAGCACCCACCTACTTGTCGTTCCGACGTCACTCCATGAGGAGATACTTTGTGTTTGCCACGATGAGCCAACGTCTGGTTATCTCGGATACACACGCACAATGGCCAGAATCCAACAGAAATACTACTGGCCAAGACTTCCAGCTATTGTGAAGCATTACGTGCGCACGTGCCTCGATTGTCAACGACGAAAATCGCCACCATTAAAACCAGCAGGACTATTACAACCAATTCAAGTGCCCACGGTACCTTTTGCCCAAATTGGAATGGATCTCCTTGGACCATATCCGACTTCCCATGCTGGCAACAAATGGGTAATAGTCGCCACTGATTATCTTACGCGCTACGCGGAAACAAAGGCTTTGTCAAGTGGCACCGCTGTTGAAACTGCACGATTTTTCGTAGAAAATATCGTCCTGAGGCACGGTGCTCCGACAATCATAATAACAGATCGAGGTGCCGCTTTCACGGCCGCGCTCCTGAAGACAGTGCTTGAGCTCAGTGGAACAGCCCATCGGAAAACCACTTCCTATCATCCACAAACCAATGGCTTAACAGAACGCCTCAACAAGACTATTGCCGACATGTTGAGTATGTACGTCGACGTGGATCACAAGAACTGGGACGACATTTTACCGTACATCACGTTCGCCTATAATACAGCGCAGCAAAAAACTACACGAAGAACGCCATTCAGTCTCCTTCATGGCCGTGAAGTGACGACGATGCTTGACGCCATGTTACTGCACGACTGCAATGACATCGATTTGGACGCTGTATCTTTTACCCAACGAGCAGAAGAAGCGAGGCAGCTTGCGCGCATTCGAATCACCCAGCAGCAAAATTACGACGCCCAACGTTATAATCTGCGACACCGACATGTCGTCTATCGGGCCGGCAACAAAGTCTGGGTATGGAGTCCTATCCGCCGCCGGGGACTGTCTGAAAAATTGCTGAAGAAGTATTTTGGCCCATACACAGTTTTACAACGCCTGAGCGACGTTAACTACGTGGTCGTTTCTGACAGCCCCTCGACAACTCGCCAGCAAAAACCAGAAATCGTGCACGTTGTGCGAATGAAGCCCTACTTTTCGGACTGATTTACACCATACATCTACTACACCGTCTTTTGTAGAAGAGCATCGGGACGCTGCTCTCTGGAGGGGGGCGAATGCCACATTGAATATGCAGCACCAAGAGAACAACGAAGAACACGCGCAGAGAGAGAAGAAGACGAGGTTCTCTTCCGATCAGTTTGCCAGTGTTCTGGCACAATTAAAGTGAGTTTCCTGTATTCGACTGCTGCTGTTTCTGCATTGTGACAATAGGGCTGTTTAGTTTCCACAAGTGCCAGTTAAATTTCGGAGTCCTGTCTTTAGCGCCAAGTGTTAAACTAATCATACAGTGGTCGCTGAAAGACACTGGTGTAACAACATATTCATCACAGCAAAAAAGGTCCAGTGATATGTACGCTCTGTTTAAACATGCGTGGCTTAGACCCTGAAAGTGCGTAAACTGAACACTGCAATTAGACATACATAAACCAACATCTTCCAGGCCATTTTCTGCAATCATCTCATTTAAGAAAACTGCGCTTTTATCAAATGACTGGGCCGGCTTGGCACGGTTCTCCTTTCTACAAACACAGTTAAAATCACCAAAAAGGACTACATATTTGTCACATTCCAGTAAGTTACTTATTTCTTCAAAGAAAACTTTCCTTTCACTGTCTCGGTTCGGAGCATAAACGCATATGGGCACGGCGAAACGGCTGCGACCATGCTGCTAACCAATAAGTTTGTTCTCGCTGTGCAGGTTTTCCTGTTAGCGATCGCCGGCGTACCAACTTCGTGCAACGTGTGCCTTGGACCCATTGCGACCAACGCAAGCTCCGACACACGGCAGCAATTAAGATCAACACTCACGCCAGGCATGTTGGACACCCCTCTTCAGGATCTACGCATGTCAGTGACGTCATGCACCATGGACAGTATAAAAGCACTACCACAGAACTACTTCACCAGTGGGCACGGCGAAACGGCTGCGACCATGCTGCTAACCAATAAGTTTGTTCTCGCTGTGCAGGTTTTCCTGTTAGCGATCGCCGGCGTACCAACTTCGTGCAACGTGTGCCTTGGACCCATTGCGACCAACGCAAGCTCCGACACACGGCAGCAATTAAGATCAACACTCACGCCAGGCATGTTGGACACCCCTCTTCAGGATCTACGCATGTCAGTGACGTCATGCACCATGGACAGTATAAAAGCACTACCACAGAACTACTTCACCAGTGGGCACGGCGAAACGGCTGCGACCATGCTGCTAACCAATAAGTTTGTTCTCGCTGTGCAGGTTTTCTTGTTAGCGATCGCCGGCGTACCAACTTCGTGCAACGTGTGCCTTGGACCCATTGCGACCAACGCAAGCTCAGACACACGGCAGCAATTAAGATCAACACTCACACCAGGCATGTTGGACACCCCTCTTCAGGATCTACGCATGCCAGTGACGTCATGCACCATGGACAGTATAAAAGCACTACCACAGAACTACTTCACCAGTGGGCTCGGCGAAACGGCTGCGACCATGCTGCTAACCAATAAGTTTGTTCTCGCTGTGCAGGTTTTCTTGTTAGCGATCGCCGGCGTACCAACTTCGTGCAACGTGTGCCTTGGACCCATTGCGACCAACGCAAGCTCAGACACACGGCAGCAATTAAGATCAACACTCACACCAGGCATGTTGGACACCCCTCTTCAGGATCTACGCATGTCAGTGACGTCATGCACCATGGACAGTATAAAAGCACTACCACAGAACTACTTCACCAGTGGGCACGGCGAAACGGCTGCGACCATGCTGCTAACCAATAAGTTTGTTCTCGCTGTGCAGGTTTTCTTGTTAGCGATCGCCGGCGTACCAACTTCGTGCAACGTGTGCCTTGGACCCATTGCGACCAACGCAAGCTCAGACACACGGCAGCAATTAAGATCAACACTCACACCAGGCATGTTGGACACCCCTCTTCAGGATCTACGCATGTCAGTGACGTCATGCACCATGGACAGTATAAAAGCACTACCACAGAACTACTTCACCAGTGGGCTCGGCGAAACGGCTGCGACCATGCCGCTAACCAAGAAGTTTGTTCTCGCTGTGCAGGTTTTCCTGTTAGTGATCGCCGGCGTACCAACTTCGTGCAACGTGTGCCTTGGACCCATTGCGACCAACGCAAGCTCAGACACACGGCAGCAATTAAGATCAACACTCACACCAGGCATGTTGGACACCCCTCTTCAGGATCTACGCATGTCAGTGACGTCATGCACCATGGACAGTATAAAAGCACTACCACAGAACTACTTCACCAGTGGGCTCGGCGAAACGGCTGCGACCATGCTGCTAACCAATAAGTTTGTTCTCGCTGTGCAGGTTTTCTTGTTAGCGATCGCCGGCGTACCAACTTCGTGCAACGTGTGCCTTGGACCCATTGCGACCAACGCAAGCTCAGACACACGGCAGCAATTAAGATCAACACTCACACCAGGCATGTTGGACACCCCTCTTCAGGATCTACGCATGTCAGTGACGTCATGCACCATGGACAGTATAAAAGCACTACCACAGAACTACTTCACCATTGGGCTCGGTGAAACGGCTGCGACCATGCTGCTAACCAATAAGTTTGTTCTCGCTGTGCAGGTTTTCCTGTTAGCGATCGCCGGCGTACCAACTTCGTGCAACGTGTGCCTTGGACCCATTGCGACCAACGCAAGCTCAGACACACGGCAGCAATTAAGATCAACACTCACACCAGGCATGTTGGACACCCCTCTTCAGGATCTACGCCTGTCAGTGACGTCATGCACCATGGACAGTATAAAAGCACTAGCACAGAACTACTTCACCAGTGGGCTCGGCGAAACGGCTGCGACCATGCTGCTAACCAATAAGTTTGTTCTCGCTGTGCAGGTTTTCCTGTTAGCGATCGCCGGCGTACCAACTTCGTGCAACGTGTGCCTTGGACCCATTGCGACCAACGCAAGCTCAGACACACGGCAGCAATTAAGATCAACACTCACACCAGGCATGTTGGACACCCCTCTTCAGGATCTACGCCTGTCAGTGACGTCATGCACCATGGACAGTATAAAAGCACTAGCACAGAACTACTTCACCAGTGGGCTCGGCGAAACGGCTGCGACCATGCTGCTAACCAATAAGTTTGTTCTCGCTGTGCAGGTTTTCTTGTTAGCGATCGCCGGCGTACCAACTTCGTGCAACGTGTGCCTTGGACCCATTGCGACCAACGCAAGCTCAGACACACGGCAGCAATTAAGATCAACACTCACACCAGGCATGCTGGACACCCCTCTTCAGGATCTACGCATGTCAGTGACGTCATGCACCATGGACAGTATAAAAGCACTACCACAGAACTACTTCACCAGTGGGCACGGCGAAACGGCTGCGACCATGCTGCTAACCAATAAGTTTGTTCTCGCTGTGCAGGTTTTCTTGTTAGCGATCGCCGGCGTACCAACTTCGTGCAACGTGTGCCTTGGACCCATTGCGACCAACGCAAGCTCAGACACACGGCAGCAATTAAGATCAACACTCACACCAGGCATGTTGGACCCCCCTCTTCAGGATCTACGCATGTCAGTGACGTCATGCACCATGGACAGTATAAAAGCACTACCACAGAACTACTTCACCAGTGGGCTCGGCGAAACGGCTGCGACCATGCCGCTAACCAAGAAGCTTGTTCTCGCTGTGCAGGTTTTCCTGTTAGTGATCGCCGGCGTACCAACTTCGTGCAACGTGTGCCTTGGACCCAGTGCGACCAACGCAAGCTCAGACACACGGCAGCAATCAAGATCAACACTCACGCCAGGCATGTTGGACACCCCTCTTCAGGATCTGCGCATGTCGGTGACGTCATGCACCATGGACAGTATAAAAGCACTACTACAGAACTACTTCACCAGGGGGCACGGCGAAACGGCTGCGACCATGCCGCTAACCAAGAAGTTTGTTCTCGCTGTGCAGGTTAGTTGTTCATTCTCTACAATTAGGAGTGGAGATGAGTTGTTTTTATTGGTTTTTCCGTGCCCAGGCGCTTGTTTGAGTATTGCCTATGACTGTTACGTAGCTCTTGGAATTTTGATTTGTGGCGATGTTGAACACAAGCCGGGTCCCTCCACAGCTGATATTTTACAGAATGTACTGAAGGGACAGGCCGATATTCACGCCGAGGTTACTGAAATGAAAAATAGGTTTAGCGAGTGTGTACAGCTCATTCGTGATCTTGACTCACGTTTAAAATCACTAGAGCAACTTATGAAAGAATCAAAGGAAAGCTTGCCGCAAATTACAGCGCTTCAATCATCGTCATTATCCCTTCAAAATTCAGTGGCCTTGCAAAGCAGAAAACTTGTTGACCTTGAAGATCGCAGTCGAAGGTCAAACATAATCGTTTATGGCATTTTGGAAAATAGCGGGGAAAACGAGGCATCATTAAGAAAAAGTGTTGTTGGAGACATTTTTGAGAAAAACCTAAATGCGAGTCTATAGCCCGTATTCACCGCCTTGGCCGCCGCGCCGGCCGACGCCCAGTAATAGCCTATTTTCAAGATTTTAATGAAAAGCAGGCTGTCATTCAAAATACAAACCAACTTAAAGGGACAAACATTTTCATTCAAAATGACTACAGTCATGAAACACTACGCGTGCGCAAGCTTCTTTGGGATAGCGCCAAAGTTGACCGGGTGAATAAGAAGCGCGTATCTCTTTTGCATGATAAGTTGAAAATTGATGACACCATCTTTGTATGGGTCGATACCAGAAATGAACGTGTAGCACTTCCAAAGCAGCGGGACGCCACTTGTTGACGTACAACGCGTGCAGAGGCAAAATATATAAGGAGACTAAATTTTAATGCTCGGAGCCTTGTAAATAAAATTGGCGAACTTGAACTGTTGCTTCTTGAACATGATCCACACATAACAGTAATCACGGAAACCTGGTTAAATGACAACGTTTGTGATTCCGTTTTAATACCGCCAAACTGTAGCATTTTTCGTTGTGATCGGTCAAGTAGGGGCGGTGGCGTATAGCCATTGTTTTACGGCATCCATTGACAGGTGTTGTTATAAACCAAATCGATGGCCATGAAAGTTTGTTCCTCAGAGTAAACTGCTGGGGCCATGTCTTTATCGTGTGTGCTGTGTATAGGCCTCCATCGGCTTCCTCTGAATACATTTCTAAACTGTGCGATCATATGGGTCAGTTTTCGAACAACAGGGTGATACTCGCCTGTGATTTTAATATTCCGTGCATTGATTGGCGTGACCCCGTTTCCTTTTTCGATGTGGACATAAACCCTCTTGAGGATATCATGATTATGTGTGATTTAAAACAAACTGTTACAGAGTACACCAGAGAAGCTGGAAGTGCCCGTTCGGTAATAGATTTAGTTTTTATTAGTAATGATCTTTCTACATACTCTGTGGATGTGGTTGATGGTGTGTGAGACCACAAGGCGGTGTACCTTTCCTTTCCGCTTGGTGATGCGAAGTTGCACAAAAAACAAGGAAAAAAGTCAATAAAAGATTTCGCTAAAGCTGATGACCATGCAATACTTGACTGTTTGTGGGAATTTTGTGATAACATGCCGGGCTGCGTCACAACTCTCTGGGATGCTCTGAAAGAAACTATTCATTATTGCATTGAAAAATTTGTCCCCTACAAATATGTTCGCACTAACAAAAATAACCCGTGGATAACAAGAGAAATAATTCATTTACACCGTAGGCTAAAACTAGCCAAAAAAGCATAAAAAAACCAGTTGGTGAGATATCTAAATTAAGTCAGCCTTGCTTCCAAACTCTCCGATGCAAAAACTAGGTATTTCACTCATTCATTACCTGAATTTTTGACAAAAAGCCCTGAAAAATTCTGGCGATATTTAGAACAAACAGATGCTACGCCCAGTCAAATAACTGTTGATGGTTTCATTGTAAATGATGCGTCGGTTGTCGCTGATCAGTTTAACAGATACTTCTGCTCCGTATTTTCTGCTCCCCAACATGAATCACCACATGACAATCTTTTTCCAGTAATGTCTTCCGAGTTCATAACTTATGAGGGCATATTTTCTTTGCTGCTTAACCTGAAAAATAAATCTTCGGCTGGTCCAGATAATATCCCAAACACATTCTCGCGTAAATATGCCGAACCCGTTGCGCACATTTTAACAAGCATTTTTCGCCTCTCCTTCGAAAATTCCTTCATTCCTGATGACTGGCGCATGGCACGTGTAGTACCGGTGTTTAAAAAAGGGGATCGTTTAAACATTGCTAACTACAGGCCTATTTCCTTAACGTGTACGTCGTGTAAGCTATTAGAACACATAGTCGCACATTACATCACATTTCTTGAAGAAAACCGCCTGCTGTCGCCATTACAGCACGGATTTAGCAAAAAATTATCAACCACAACGCAGCTAATTACAACAATTCATGAGTTTACGTGGTCGCTGGATAGGGGGAATCAAACTGATGCTATTTTTTTAGATTTTAGTAAAGCTTTTGATCTTGTCACGCATAGCAAACTCATTTCTAAATTATATGTCCTAGGTCTACCTGTTAACCTCATTGACTGGATCCATTCTTACCTTCACAATCGCAAGCAGTATGTTAAAGTAAATGACTGCATGTCTGGTATTCTACCAGTATCATCAGGAGTTCCTCAAGGTAGTGTTTTGGGACCTATTCTCTTTCTAGTGTATATAAATGACATTGTTGAATCAATAGACATATCACAAGTCCACATAAAGCTTTTTGCAGATGACTGCATACTTTATAAAACGATTACTGCTCCGAATGACCAGAAGTGCCTGCAATCCAACCTTTGTGCCATTTCTAAGTGGTGTGAAGATTGGTCAATGAAATTAAATAGCGATAAATCAGTTGTCATGCATATAACAAATAAGAAACACCGTTTTAATTATACCTATTTTCTCAACAACTGTCCATTGACTGACTCGCCAACAACGATCATGGCTATTAATGATATCCCCACTTTACAATACCGAAGAGCTGTTGCCCGGCTGAAATTTCTATACTCACTTTATTTCCGTAAATTTAACATTTGTCCAGAAACTTGTATAAGAAATCGAATCTCAAGACAAACTCGACATACTCACAGCTACACTCTTGAACCTTACTTCGCACGTACTAATCTTTTCATGAACTCATTCTTTCCTCGGACGATCAATGATTGGAACGCGTTACCTTTTGAAGCATTCTGTGATAATGAAAATCCTGACTTCGATAACTTTGTATCTTTCCGTTTTTAACCGTACAACTCAAGATCTCGGACTGTCTCACGTTGTATTTGATTTGCATTCTCCTGTTGCAATTTGCAATTTCTTGCTGCCATTTAACTTTGTTCAAATGCTATCCTGTGTTCTGCTGCCTTAACATGTTTTTATTGCTTGAACTTTCTTTTATTTAAGTTACATTGTGAATCACTTTTTATTATGCCCCCCTGCTTGGTCTTTCGACCACAGTATTTTGTAAATAAATAACTAAATAAATAAAAATGACACGCCATTCGAAATTCAAGAAAGAAAAATCACACACTACGTAGCCTCCCTTATCGCTGCTTGCTACGCTTCTTTTAACAACGCCTATCGATCTTCGTATGAAGAGCGCACACCCTCCCGACAAGCCATCGGCATGGGATACACAGATGTTATACATTGAGCGAAAAGGTAACGTCATATGATCGGTATCATTCTCTGTCGCTATTTTAGTTTCCTGCACAGCAATCACATCCAAGTCATGCTCCGAAAACAGCCTACTCAACTGGTACTGCCGCCTTCTTGAAGCTAATCCGCGTACATTTAGGCTGGCAAAACGCATTGCTCTTTTAAGTTTCAGGCTCATTTTTTTTAAATACAAGTAGCTGCTCACCATACCGTCTTAGCCGAACTCCGCCTATTTAGTCGTCCGGTGCACCTTCTCGGTAGAAGGCGACACATAATGTGTTGTCAAGAGGCCGGTTTTCCCGCCCTCTTTTCCCCTTCTGTTATATTATGTTTGACCGCCAGTCGTTGCCTCCGAAGGAGAGGTGCTTTCGGTGGCGGTTCTTGATTGCTCATATCACTTGATTCTGTTGAGGCTGCGTCTCGTGGTCGTTTCCCTCCCGTACCTGGTTCCTCGGCGTCGTGCCACTCCAAGGCACCACCCTCGGCAGGTTCCTGGACAGTTTGAGTAGATGATTCGCTCTCATCTGTTGCAGCGGTTGCGTCGTTTAAAACATCAGTCTCCTTTGCGCTCGTCAATGATTCTGCGGTCGCTTGCATACACGCAGGTTCACTTGTTTTTTTCTGCTTATTTCACATTCATCACGCCTCCTGTACTAAATGTTTTTTTCCGCAGAAGTCACCTGTGATTTCGCCGATGCATCCGCGATAGGTTGCACTCCTCCACTGTCAGTTGACCTTGGCGGTTCTTTCTGCAATCGCGTCATGCCTGCTGCACTAGGTGTTTTTAATTCACAAGCCGTTTTTGATTTCACCGATTCTTCTGCTTCGGCCTCGTCCATAGTGAGCTCGGATTTATCCATGCTCCCGGTGTTCAGTGTAGCTGCTGCATACGTCTTCGTGCAGTTTCCAGGGGCGTGTCCGAAACGCTTGCAAGAGTACTCGACAGTCCCTTCTAATGTGTCCAATCTGCTGGCAGCGCAAACACCGCGGCGCTCTTCCGGTTGCCACAATAAGTGCGAGCTCTCCTCCAACTCGTCACTGGTTAGGTATATCGTCCAGCGTAACGTTAGCCTTTAACCGGAGCGTCACGGTTCTCGTCATGGTATTCTGCTGAGTGTAGCCGTCATTTCGCCACTTATCCATTCCTACGTCAAGCAACGTCCCGTAGGGAGTCAGTGCATTTCGTACGTCCTCTTCTCGTACGTGGTAGAGCAACCAATGCAGCTTCAGACGGACGTCGCGGTGGCTTGGGTCAATTATCATGCATTTGAGGCATTTCACAGTCAATTGCGGATCAGTTAAAAGCTTCTTTACACCGTCAGTGCTTCTGCACGTCACTGCCCACACGTGGTTCATTTGATAAGCGCCGAGCGCAAGAACCTCGGTGGGCTGAACACGTCGAAAAAGTGGCTCGCGAAAGTCTTCCGCGTGATAAGGTCTTCCTTTTACATCCGCATGCAGAAAAACAGTGTTCTGAACCACATACCCATTCAGCAGAGGGGGCAAAATAACAGCATAATCATGGGGCATTTCAGTCCTGGATCCGCGGCTAAGCTGAGCCGCCGATGCCGCTCCTACGGAGCTCATGATACACACGTCCGAACGCTTTCGCAACCGGAAGTGGAATCAGACCGACGATGTCGGCCGAAGCAGTGATCCCGAAATGAACTCTTAGCACACTGCTACAGTCATCCCCATCCCCTGATATCTTTAAAACGGTGATTTGTATCTGCAGCAACGTATCATACAGTGAAAACTGTCTTCTGTATCGAGCGATCTGCTAGCGAAACTGCCCGAGCTACATAAGAGCATTGCAGATCATTTTAGTGTGATAAAGTTTTCTTAACGTTAATAGCTTTCGTAGCTTGCCATCGTCGCAGTTACGATTAGCAGAAAAAAAAAACTTCCAAAGTGCTGACATTGCACAGAAAGATGCTTTTTTTAAACAGAGCGGTAGAAAAATGCACGCGTGCCGCTGCTACACATAGTGCGTTGAACCGAAAGCCCTCGTATCCCACAGTTCCCTGCGATCGCCGATATTACCGGTCACCTATTGCTGAAGCGCTTAATGCTTATTTTGGTTCCATGTTTGTCGTTGACGATGGCAACGTACCGGAATTTAGCAAATTGGATCATAGTGAACATATTGATAATGTGTATCTGAAGAAGGCATACTAGCACTACTGCTAAAATTAGATGACAAGAAATCGCCAGGCATCGACGGCGCAATACCAAATGCATTTTTAAAGCGATATCTAGAATGATGTTCCAAATATGTGTGTCTGTTGTTCAAGGAATCCCTGTCCAATGCGGATCTTTCATGGGACTGGAAGTACGTCAAAATCGCACCAATCCCTAAAACAGCGCAGGCGGAAATAGGCCCATGTGCTCAAATTTAGGCACACGTTAAAGAACCCCAGGGGGTCGAAATTTACAGAGCCTTCCCCGGTGTCTCTCATAATTATATGGTGGTTTGGGGACGTTGAAGCCCACATATAAATCAATCAATCCCTAAAACAAACGCGCCATCAACTGTCATTATATAGACCAACTTCCTTATTATGCACATGCGCGACGGTACTAGAGCACATAATTTTTAAACATATATCCAGTTTTCTTGAAACAAAGGCTTAATCGGTTCATTTCTTCATTGCTTTCGCAATGGTTACTCTGCATTAACCCAGCTCATTGAAACTGTCCATGACTTAGCAGCGACCTTAGACACACATAACCAGGTCGACATTATATTTCTCGTCTTCGAAAAGGCATTCGACCAAGTCTCTCATCGAAGTTTTTATTGAAGTTAGAACCAATATTCAAGGACACCACATTAATAGCTTGGATAGAAGCCTATCTCTCATGTAGATGACAAGTCGAGGCCATTGACAACGAAACTTGCCGTGCCATTCCAGTCCTTTCAGGAATCCCGCAAGGCTCCGTTCTTGGTCCCCTTATTTTTTTCTCGTATACATTAATGACATTGTTGAGAACATACCTGTTAAAATAAGGCTCTTTCCAGATGATTGTATTATACACTGTGAAATTATCACATGCCATAACCATATAACATTAAATAAATCTTTGACCTGATTCAAACATGGTGCACAGACTTGCAAATGACCACCAACAAAAACTGTCACAATAACAATTAGTCGCAAAAAGCACCCTATAACGTTTCCTTACTGTTTTGATAATTCACCTCTGGAAGTACTAACTAACTATAGGTACCTCGGAGTCATCATCTCTCATGATCTTAAATGGAACGACCACATTGACTACATACATGGAAAGGCGATGAAAAACTCAGATACTTAAGGAGGCATTTAAGTAAGTTTCCTCCAGAAGTTAAGATATTATTCTATAAAACATTTATTCCGCCACTCCTGGAATACTGGGTAAACTGGTGTGCGCACAAAAAACAGACAAACGACAGCAGAGAAGAGACAGGGACAAGCGCAGACTTTCAACTAAATTTAATTCTTCGTCAACCTTCAATTTACAGTCGCACAGAACATAGTCAAGTGGTCACGAGGACAGAACCTAATAGTTTACAACAGGCCACGCAAAAAATGACGCTCACTATCAAAAAGCGAAATGGATGTATCACTAACACAGGTATTGCCTCTAGCAGAAATATAAAACGCTTCCAACAGTTCCCGGGCTGTGGTATCAGCACTCCGACCCAAAATCCTAATCTCCGAGAAAATCGGTGAGCACGTGCAAGCTTTGCAATGCGCGGGCAAATGCGTGATCCCGTTATTTTTAAGTGACAGCTCATGTTCCCTTGCACGGTCGTTAACGCAACGCCCCGTATGACCCACGTAAAATTTCCCACAAGACAGCGGTATTTCGTAGACAACGCCCGTCGCACATTTCACATACACAAACGCGTGCTTCTTTCCGCAACCACCGGAACTCTTCTCGCCAGGGAAGATTCTGGGACAAAGTCCAGCCAACTTACGTGGGGCGGAGAACACGATCGGCACACCGTGTCTACTCGCTATCTTTTTGAGGTTGTGGGAAATGCGATGCATATAAGGCATCACCTCCGGACGCCACCTGCGACGCAGGCCAGGGTTCCCGCTGGAACGGACTGCTTTGGCATCACGCAGAAGCACTTCAGCGACTGCCGAGACTACCGTGCAAGGATACCCAGCGGCAATTAAACGCCGCACCTGATCATTAAAGCTTTCTTGCATTGCATGTGAGCATGACTTCTCAAGAGCGGACCGTAGACACAGTTTGGCAATCCCCCTTTTTACTAGTTTAGAATGCGCAGAATCATAGGACAAAAGGGCCTTCTGCGCACGGGGACAATAACGCCAACATAGGTGGTCATATAAAACGAGACGTAAATCTAAAAACTGCAACGAATTATCAGTAGGAAATTCATAGGTGAAGGTCAAGCCCTTACCGCACAGTTTAAATGCATTAAGAATAGCGTCAACAGAGTTGTCCAAAGAAGTAAAATGGGGTCTCTTTAAAAGAATTAAAAAATCGTCCACATACCTAAAAACTTTAACAACGCATCTATTATCAAGAACGCTAACTAAACCCCGATCAACATCCGCCAAGAAAATGTTGCATAAAACAGGCGCCACGCACGATCCAATACAAATACCTTCTCGCTGCAGATAAAAACCATCTTTAAATGAAACAAAGGTAGAACGAAGATAAAATTCTAGTAACGACATGAAATTCTCGACCGATAAGCCGGAAGCATTTTGAAAAGCTATGACTCCATTCGAATCAATGCAGGCACGAACAGACGCGAACAACTGCGCATGAGGAACGGAATAAAATAGATCCTCTACATCCACAGAAAACATAAAGTCCGTACAATTCTCGACCTGCAGAAACCGCACAACATCCTCTGAACTCTTTGTAGCGAAAGGATCCACAACTTTCAGCCCATTCAGTTCTTTGAGCAAGAACTGGCTAACTGAATGCTGCCATGAACCCTGCTCATTAACTATCGTTCGCAAAGGAACTCCAGGCTTGTGCGTCTTTGCAGTGAAGAAAACTTTGAGTGCATTACCTTTGCTTGTGCTAATATCTCTTGCCAACCGAACGAGTTCAAAGTCCTTGCACATGTTAACTGCTTTAGTTTTAACACGAACAGTACTGCTTTTAACAGAAACAAAGTTCTTAGAAATTGCCTTCATAGCCTTCTCAGCATACGAACCAGAACCTAGAACAACAAAACCGCCCTCTTTATCCGCTTGAAGAAGGCAAAGATCATTTTCTCTGAAATACTTCACCACCTGTTCTGTGGGATCCCGCCGCTGAAGGCAGTTTGCCTTATGCACAGTCCTTGACAATGCGTCGACGCCCTCAAGCAAACAACGCACATACTGATCTTGAGGTGCTCTGGTTGCAACACGTCTGTTAAAAGCAAGCAATTCTTGAGGCGGCACAACTGGTTCATAGCTAAACTTGGGACCCTTCTTGAGGATGCGTTCCACGTGTTCCGGGATTTCCACATCATCTCCTAAGACGAGAAC
Organism: Rhipicephalus microplus; assembly: GCF_043290135.1. NCBI lineage: Eukaryota > Metazoa > Arthropoda > Arachnida > Ixodida > Ixodidae > Rhipicephalus > Rhipicephalus microplus. The sequence continues at coordinate 268,440,015 of NC_134710.1, forward strand.
AGGTGACTCACCTCTTCGTTTGTCGGCTTTCTTTCGGATAACGTGAAGCACACTACTCAGGTAGGAGGCCCACCAAAACTCAACCATGCGAGCAGTGTACGCCCTCAGGGAACGCAACTCCACTTCTGCCTTCCAGGGCGGGTCACTAGCATAGCATAAGACACGCAGATAATCCTGGAGAAGCCGAGTTTGCCTCCAAAGTTCAGAGCGGATAAGACGACACACGCGGTTGGCATGACCTGGCGTCGGTAACGCAAAACCGAACAGCCCCAAAACTTCTGCCGGTACCAGGCCTTTCCTTAAACAGAACGAAAGATATCTTGAACGGCAGGAAGTTGTGACAATGTGGCTCACCAAGAGATTGAAGGTTGACGACGAAGGAACGGACGAAACATTGAAGAAAGGGCCCGTTGTAGTAGAAATGTGGTTCAATAAAACTTGTAGCTGGGCGAGTTGGTTCATAATACTGGGTAAACTGGTGTGCGCACAAAAAACAGACAAACGACAGCAGAGAAGAGACAGGGACAAGCGCAGACTTTCAACTAAATTTAATTCTTCGTCAACCTTCAATTTACAGTCGCACAGAACATAGTCAAGTGGTCACGAGGACAGAACCTAATAGTTTACAACAGGCCACGCAAAAAATGACGCTCACTATCAAAAAGCGAAATGGATGTATCACTAACACAGGTATTGCCTCTAGCAGAAATATAAAACGCTTCCAACAGTTCCCGGGCTGTGGTATCAGCACTCCGACCCAAAATCCTAATCTCCGAGAAAATCGGTGAGCACGTGCAAGCTTTGCAATGCGCGGGCAAATGCGTGATCCCGTTATTTTTAAGTGACAGCTCATGTTCCCTTGCACGGTCGTTAACGCAACGCCCCGTATGACCCACGTAAAATTTCCCACAAGACAGCGGTATTTCGTAGACAACGCCCGTCGCACATTTCACATACACAAACGCGTGCTTCTTTCCGCAACCACCGGAACTCTTCTCGCCAGGGAAGATTCTGGGACAAAGTCCAGCCAACTTACGTGGGGCGGAGAACACGATCGGCACACCGTGTCTACTCGCTATCTTTTTGAGGTTGCGGGAAATGCGATGCATATAAGGCATCACCTCCGGACGCCACCTGCGACGCAGGCCAGGGTTCCCGCTGGAACGGACTGCTTTGGCATCACGCAGAAGCACTTCAGCGACTGCCGAGACTACCGTGCAAGGATACCCAGCGGCAATTAAACGCCGCACCTGATCATTAAAGCTTTCTTGCATTGCATGTGAGCATGACTTCTCAAGAGCGGACCGTAGACACAGTTTGGCAATCCCCCTTTTTACTAGTTTAGAATGCGCAGAATCATAGGACAAAAGGGCCTTCTGCGCACGGGGACAATAACGCCAACATAGGTGGTCATATAAAACGAGACGTAAATCTAAAAACTGCAACGAATTATCAGTAGGAAATTCATAGGTGAAGGTCAAGCCCTTACCGCACAGTTTAAATGCATTAAGAATAGCGTCAACAGAGTTGTCCAAAGAAGTAAAATGGGGTCTCTTTAAAAGAATTAAAAAATCGTCCACATACCTAAAAACTTTAACAACGCATCTATTATCAAGAACGCTAACTAAACCCCGATCAACATCCGCCAAGAAAATGTTGCATAAAACAGGCGCCACGCACGATCCAATACAAATACCTTCTCGCTGCAGATAAAAACCATCTTTAAATGAAACAAAGGTAGAACGAAGATAAAATTCTAGTAACGACATGAAATTCTCGACCGATAAGCCGGAAGCATTTTGAAAAGCTATGACTCCATTCGAATCAATGCAGGCACGAACAGACGCGAACAACTGCGCATGAGGAACGGAATAAAATAGATCCTCTACATCCACAGAAAACATAAAGTCCGTACAATTCTCGACCTGCAGAAACCGCACAACATCCTCTGAACTCTTTGTAGCGAAAGGATCCACAACTTTCAGCCCATTCAGTTCTTTGAGCAAGAACTGGCTAACTGAATGCTGCCATGAACCCTGCTCATTAACTATCGTTCGCAAAGGAACTCCAGGCTTGTGCGTCTTTGCAGTGAAGAAAACTTTGAGTGCATTACCTTTGCTTGTGCTAATATCTCTTGCCAACCGAACGAGTTCAAAGTCCTTGCACATGTTAACTGCTTTAGTTTTAACACGAACAGTACTGCTTTTAACAGAAACAAAGTTCTTAGAAATTGCCTTCATAGCCTTCTCAGCATACGAACCAGAACCTAGAACAACAAAACCGCCCTCTTTATCCGCTTGAAGAAGGCAAAGATCATTTTCTCTGAAATACTTCACCACCTGTTCTGTGAATTTCATGTCGTTACTAGAATTTTATCTTCGTTCTACCTTTGTTTCATTTAAAGATGGTTTTTATCTGCAGCGAGAAGGTATTTGTATTGGATCGTGCGTGGCGCCTGTTTTATGCAACATTTTCTTGGCGGATGTTGATCGGGGTTTAGTTAGCGTTCTTGATAATAGATGCGTTGTTAAAGTTTTTAGGTATGTGGACGATTTTTTAATTCTTTTAAAGAGACCCCATTTTACTTCTTTGGACAACTCTGTTGACGCTATTCTTAATGCATTTAAACTGTGCGGTAAGGGCTTGACCTTCACCTATGAATTTCCTACTGATAATTCGTTGCAGTTTTTAGATTTACGTCTCGTTTTATATGACCACCTATGTTGGCGTTATTGTCCCCGTGCGCAGAAGGCCCTTTTGTCCTATGATTCTGCGCATTCTAAACTAGTAAAAAAGGGGGATTGCCAAACTGTGTCTACGGTCCGCTCTTGAGAAGTCATGCTCACATGCAATGCAAGAAAGCTTTAATGATCAGGTGCGGCGTTTAATTGCCGCTGGGTATCCTTGCACGGTAGTCTCGGCAGTCGCTGAAGTGCTTCTGCGTGATGCCAAAGCAGTCCGTTCCAGCGGGAACCCTGGCCTGCGTCGCAGGTGGCGTCCGGAGGTGATGCCTTATATGCATCGCATTTCCCACAACCTCAAAAAGATAGCGAGTAGACACGGTGTGCCGATCGTGTTCTCCGCCCCACGTAAGTTGGCTGGACTTTGTCCCAGAATCTTCCCTGGCGAGAAGAGTTCCGGTGGTTGCGGAAAGAAGCACGCGTTTGTGTATGTGAAATGTGCGACGGGCGTTGTCTACGAAATACCGCTGTCTTGTGGGAAATTTTACGTGGGTCATACGGGGCGTTGCGTTAACGACCGTGCAAGGGAACATGAGCTGTCACTTAAAAATAACGGGATCACGCATTTGCCCGCGCATTGCAAAGCTTGCACGTGCTCACCGATTTTCTCGGAGATTAGGATTTTGGGTCGGAGTGCTGATACCACAGCCCGGGAACTGTTGGAAGCGTTTTATATTTCTGCTAGAGGCAATACCTGTGTTAGTGATACATCCATTTCGCTTTTTGATAGTGAGCGTCATTTTTTGCGTGGCCTGTTGTAAACTATTAGGTTCTGTCCTCGTGACCACTTGACTATGTTCTGTGCGACTGTAAATTGAAGGTTGACGAAGAATTAAATTTAGTTGAAAGTCTGCGCTTGTCCCTGTCTCTTCTCTGCTGTCGTTTGTCTGTTTTTTGTGCGCACACCAGTTTACCCAGTATTATGAACCAACTCGCCCAGCTACAAGTTTTATTGAACCACATTTCTACTACAACGGGCCCTTTCTTCAATGTTTCGTCCGTTCCTTCGTCGTCAACCTTCAATCTCTTGGTGAGCCACATTGTCACAACTTCCTGCCGTTCAAGATATCTTTCGTTCTGTTTAAGGAAAGGCCTGGTACCGGCAGAAGTTTTGGGGCTGTTCGGTTTTGCGTTACCGACGCCAGGTCATGCCAACCGCGTGTGTCGTCTTATCCGCTCTGAACTTTGGAGGCAAACTCGGCTTCTCCAGGATTATCTGCGTGTCTTATGCTATGCTAGTGACCCGCCCTGGAAGGCAGAAGTGGAGTTGCGTTCCCTGAGGGCGTACACTGCTCGCATGGTTGAGTTTTGGTGGGCCTCCTACCTGAGTAGTGTGCTTCACGTTATCCGAAAGAAAGCCGACAAACGAAGAGGTGAGTCACCTGTTCTCGTCTTAGGAGATGATGTGGAAATCCCGGAACACGTGGAACGCATCCTCAAGAAGGGTCCCAAGTTTAGCTATGAACCAGTTGTGCCGCCTCAAGAATTGCTTGCTTTTAACAGACGTGTTGCAACCAGAGCACCTCAAGATCAGTATGTGCGTTGTTTGCTTGAGGGCGTCGACGCATTGTCAAGGACTGTGCATAAGGCAAACTGCCTTCAGCGGCGGGATCCCACAGAACAGGTGGTGAAGTATTTCAGAGAAAATGATCTTTGCCTTCTTCAAGCGGATAAAGAGGGCGGTTTTGTTGTTCTAGGTTCTGGTTCGTATGCTGAGAAGGCTATGAAGGCAATTTCTAAGAACTTTGTTTCTGTTAAAAGCAGTACTGTTCGTGTTAAAACTAAAGCAGTTAACATGTGCAAGGACTTTGAACTCGTTCGGTTGGCAAGAGATATTAGCACAAGCAAAGGTAATGCACTCAAAGTTTTCTTCACTGCAAAGACGCACAAGCCTGGAGTTCCTTTGCGAACGATAGTTAATGAGCAGGGTTCATGGCAGCATTCAGTTAGCCAGTTCTTGCTCAAAGAACTGAATGGGCTGAAAGTTGTGGATCCTTTCGCTACAAAGAGTTCAGAGGATGTTGTGCGGTTTCTGCAGGTCGAGAATTGTACGGACTTTATGTTTTCTGTGGATGTAGAGGATCTATTTTATTCCGTTCCTCATGCGCAGTTGTTCGCGTCTGTTCGTGCCTGCATTGATTCGAATGGAGTCATAGCTTTTCAAAATGCTTCCGGCTTATCGGTCGAGAATTTCATGTCGTTACTAGAATTTTATCTTCGTTCTACCTTTGTTTCATTTAAAGATGGTTTTTATCTGCAGCGAGAAGGTATTTGTATTGGATCGTGCGTGGCGCCTGTTTTATGCAACATTTTCTTGGCGGATGTTGATCGGGGTTTAGTTAGCGTTCTTGATAATAGATGCGTTGTTAAAGTTTTTAGGTATGTGGACGATTTTTTAATTCTTTTAAAGAGACCCCATTTTACTTCTTTGGACAACTCTGTTGACGCTATTCTTAATGCATTTAAACTGTGCGGTAAGGGCTTGACCTTCACCTATGAATTTCCTACTGATAATTCGTTGCAGTTTTTAGATTTACGTCTCGTTTTATATGACCACCTATGTTGGCGTTATTGTCCCCGTGCGCAGAAGGCCCTTTTGTCCTATGATTCTGCGCATTCTAAACTAGTAAAAAGGGGGATTGCCAAACTGTGTCTACGGTCCGCTCTTGAGAAGTCATGCTCACATGCAATGCAAGAAAGCTTTAATGATCAGGTGCGGCGTTTAATTGCCGCTGGGTATCCTTGCACGGTAGTCTCGGCAGTCGCTGAAGTGCTTCTGCGTGATGCCAAAGCAGTCCGTTCCAGCGGGAACCCTGGCCTGCGTCGCAGGTGGCGTCCGGAGGTGATGCCTTATATGCATCGCATTTCCCACAACCTCAAAAAGATAGCGAGTAGACACGGTGTGCCGATCGTGTTCTCCGCCCCACGTAAGTTGGCTGGACTTTGTCCCAGAATCTTCCCTGGCGAGAAGAGTTCCGGTGGTTGCGGAAAGAAGCACGCGTTTGTGTATGTGAAATGTGCGACGGGCGTTGTCTACGAAATACCGCTGTCTTGTGGGAAATTTTACGTGGGTCATACGGGGCGTTGCGTTAACGACCGTGCAAGGGAACATGAGCTGTCACTTAAAAATAACGGGATCACGCATTTGCCCGCGCATTGCAAAGCTTGCACGTGCTCACCGATTTTCTCGGAGATTAGGATTTTGGGTCGGAGTGCTGATACCACAGCCCGGGAACTGTTGGAAGCGTTTTATATTTCTGCTAGAGGCAATACCTGTGTTAGTGATACATCCATTTCGCTTTTTGATAGTGAGCGTCATTTTTTGCGTGGCCTGTTGTAAACTATTAGGTTCTGTCCTCGTGACCACTTGACTATGTTCTGTGCGACTGTAAATTGAAGGTTGACGAAGAATTAAATTTAGTTGAAAGTCTGCGCTTGTCCCTGTCTCTTCTCTGCTGTCGTTTGTCTGTTTTTTGTGCGCACACCAGTTTACCCAGTATTATGAACCAACTCGCCCAGCTACAAGTTTTATTGAACCACTCCTGGAATGCTGTGCCGCTGTTTGGGATCCATACACAATAAGAAACATTGCAATATTGGAAAAAAATACAGAGGAAATCAGTTAGGTTAATCTTAAACAAATACAGCTGGGAGGCATCAGTCACATCTCTTCTAGAAACGGCTGAGCTCGAAAAATTAGCGAATCGGTGATATCGCGAATGCATTAAACTAATTTACATTCTTTACCATGAAAAGTTAGGTATAAAAAAAAGTTAGGTATAAAAAAAAGGACACATATCTAAACGACTCCAACCGGCGGCCTACTTGGTCCCTTCATAATAAAAAAAAAGTAACTGAGTTCTCGAATCACACCAACATGTTCCAGCATTATTTCTTCCCCGAGAACTGCAACCGATTGGAATTCCCTCCCCTCAACTGTGGTGGAATGCCCGTCGCTATCATCCTATCTACAGGCCCTTCAGCCCGTAAGACATAGTTTTGACATAGTTTTACATAAACCCTGACGCTCTTTTTCTTCCATAGGTTTACGTTTCATGTTTTCACTAGTTATTTAAATATATTGCAGCTTTGTTTGTACGAATTCGTTGTATTCTTCTTCGTTTGTTGTTATTATTGTCGCAATGCCTCATATGTGTTACTGTAACCATTTTTTTTTGTATTCACGTGTACCCACTTCTACCTAAGGTCTGAAGATCATACCGGCAGTATTGTAATAAATAAATAAATAAATAAATAAATAAATAAATAAATAAATAAATAAATAAATAAACTCTGTACCACTTTAAAAAAGCACCATCGATACTCATAGAACACGCATGAAGCTTTTTCAGTGCTGCCCGGGCAGCACTACACCGCGAAACCCTATACTCTACAATTACAGATACGCAACGTTTCGTTATAGAAGCTAATTATTAGCGCAGTAGATACGAGTAACGCAAATTTCGTTGACTGCTAGGTCATAAATGCTAGTTAATCATATGTGCTACGAAAAAAAAAAACTCCGCGAAAAGCGTTGTACTGTCCCTTCGACTTGATGGATCAAGTTGTGAAATATCGAAGGGTAAAACAAAGCCGGTGATTAAAACAAAACGGACTCATTTAATGGCACCATTACAATGGAACGTCCACGCAGCTAAATTGATTCGCTGGCGGCTGGTCACTGATGTCTTTGGGAGTCCTGTGGGCTCTCCTTCTTGCGCCACAAATATGTAAACACACACAAAAACATCCACTTACACCGGTGGACGTGTCGTCCACTTCGGAGGCAGTAACCGTTCAGTCATTGCAAGCGCGCTTTTGATGGTCTAAGGCCACAGACCCGGGGGCCGTACGAACTTGAAATCTCCCAAGAAAATAGTGCACGACAGGCGTGACCTCATGTAAGATTTTAGTCATCATCATCACCACCACCACCATCATCATCATCAGGCTGGCTACGTCCACTGCAGGACAAAGGCTTCTCCCATGTTCTGCCAGTTAACTCGGTCTTGTGCTTGCTACTGCCAACTTATACCCGCAAACTTCTTAATCTCATCTGCCCACCTAACCTTCTGTCTCCCCTTAACCCGCTTGCCTTTTCTGGGAATCCAGTTAGTTACCCCTAATGACCAGCGGTAATCCTGTCTACGCACTACATGCCCGGCCTATGTCCATTTCTTCTTCTTCTTGATTTCAACTATGATATCCTCAACCCCAGTTTGTTCCATAAAAATCCACTCTGCTCTCTTTTGTGTATTGTAAGGTTACACCAACCGTTTTTCTTTCCATTGCTCGTTGCGTCGTCCTCAATTTAAGCTGAACCCTCTTTGTAAGTCTGCAGGTTTTTGCTCCATAGCTAAGTACCGACAATATGCAGCTGTTATATACCTTCCTCTTGAGGGACAGCGGTAACCTACCTGTCATGATTTGAGAGTGCTTGCCGAATGTGCTCCATCCCATTATTTTTCTTCTAGTTACTTCAATCTCGTGGTTAGGCTCTGCGGTTATTACCTGCCATAAGTAGACATAGTATTTTACAACATCAAGTGCACTATTACCTATCTCGAAGTGCTATTCTCTTCCGAAGTTGTTATACATTACTTTTGTTTTCTGCAGATTAATTTTAAGACCAACCTCTCCACTCTCCTTGTCTAACTCCGTAATCATGAGTTGCGATTCGTCCCCTCAGTTACTCGGCATTGCAATGTCATCGGGGAAGAGCAGGTTACTAAGGTACTGTCCATCAACTCTCATCCCAAACTGTTCCCATTCTGTAGTCCGGCCGTGGTCCTTCTTGGTTGCACTTGAAACACGATCTGCTTCTTCCTCCTCCTCCTCCGGAACGGCCGACACCATCAAACCTGTTGGAGCTTCGCCCAAAGCTTGTACTGGGCTTCTCCATCTAGCCATTGCTCGACTCTTGCCAGGGGTCCTCCAAGGCCACTGTGATTGCACCATTGTTGTTGTCACTCGCACTATTGTTTTTCCAGCCAGAGCTGGCAGTACCATTGGAGTTGTCGCAGCTGGACTCTGCTGGTGCATCATTGGACTGGCTTTCCGTGACCCAGCGTGAGGAATCTGTCGTCGTGGTTCAACACCAGGTCCCTTTGCAGCCGGTGCTCTTCCACCCATGACTGTCTTATCCCCGCCGTGGCCTCGCCGATATAATACCGTAACGAAGAGCAGGACGCAAACAGGTTGGGCTTTTCAGCGTTGTTGTCTTCCTTGTAGCTGGCTCGGAGCAGCAAGCACGTGCACTGGTCTTCGTTTGCTTCTTCCTTATGTGCAACAGTACTCAAGAGTGTGTAGAAATCTTACAATCTAATAAGCCACAAATAAACTCCAAATTACGTCACTTGAAATAAATAAAAGAGGTTTATTTGAGTTACCTTAACAAACAGGAAATACAAAATCAAACTATACCGCAGAAATACTCCATTGCTGTTCATCCCTTTAAACATCAAGTAATATGACTTTTTCTTGGTATGAAATGCCTTTTATCCTAAATTAGGCCAGTGAACGGCACAACAGGAAGGAAGACGAAGAAAAGCGCTTGCAAAAAAGTGATTCTATTGATGGCTTGAACTCGGGCAAAAATATCCATAGGCAGCGTAGGCACAACGTTCCAAGAATAAAAGTACGTTGACAACAGAAACACACGCGGCTGCTTCGATACCTTCTCATTTCTATGCTCCATCGGAGCATGTAAAGGTCTGCCTACGCAGCTTTATTTTTACGTAAATACCTGAAGGCGTGTGAAAATTTAGGGGATCCTTTCCTTTGTTGGGCACAATATTAAGGAGATCAACATAGAGTATATCCAGGAAAAGTATAGGGGATGTCATTAGTGTAAGCCCCTCCCTCTCCAATGAGTTTGTGAGGTGTGAAAGTAGATGAGCTCGAAATTGAAAAAAAAATAAAAAAAGAAAATAGAAGCAGGACGCGCTTCTCGCTAAAGCCTGCCTCTGCCATTGGTCCCAAGCTTTTCGGAAGTAAGCATGAAGTAAACCATTCTCTGAATCAATATCAGGGGTTCTTGGTCACACAGATTTGGAAAAAAAATATATGTAGCCATAACCCAGCACATCAACAATAACGAATAACATCCGTTATCTTTAATGTACAAAGTTACGGCTACTTATGTTATATCTACATCCACCACACCATGGTGTTCTTGTGGCTAAGATACTAGGTTGCCGACCCAAACCTCACGGGGTCAAATCCCGGCTGTGGCGCCTGCGTTTTTGATGGAGGCGGAAACGCTGTAGCCCCCCCCCCCCCCTCCTATCCCCAGTGGTCGAAATATCCGGAGCCCTCCACTACGGTATGGTGGCTAGATGGGGCCACCATAACTACGGCAAGAGTGTACTGAAAGTTTTGAGTGGCGTGACCGCACCTCGCCGCCTGATACCTACCGCGTTGCCCGCAGCGGCGGCGCTGCAATCGAATAGCACTGATAGAGCCGCGCGGCGTGCAGGAACTGCTATGCGCTTCGGATCCTCCGTCGCAATTTCTTGATGCAGATTTCTTCGCACTTGCCCGTCATTCATGTCTAGCACTTGATGCCATAGCCTTTGTAGTATGACATGCCAATCTACTGAATTTGAGCTCTATGAAAGCCCTTGTGATGGATCGAAAATAATTCATAAAGGGTGTGTCTTATACTGATTTCTTCTCTCTTAACTCTTTCTTCGTTGATTAGGCGTCTACAATATTCAAAATATCTTAGCCGATTTATTGGAAGTTAGCTGTGCTCAGAAAGCTGTGAGATTAAAAAAAATCAAGTACTGTGTCACACGCACGCAGAACCAGAAAGCCATAAGTAAAGACAGGAAAGGAAGGGAATCTGAACCCCCTACAACACGAAATGTTTTCTTCGTAATTTAAACTTTCAGGGTATACTGTATTATTTACACGCATAAAGTTGGTGAAGCTGACTGTAGCGTGTCTCTACAAATGCGCACTGTAGATATCACATTTCCTCAAACTAGTTCAAGTCTAACGTAGCCGGACGAGAAATGCTCCACCTAAAAATAGTAGCTGTGCTAAGGGGCATTGCAAGGATATTCTTAATGGGGCGGTGACGTGTGACTTAAATGCGTGTACTTATATATATATATATATATATATATATATATATATATATATATATATATATATATATATATATATATATATATATATATATATATATATATATATATGTATATATATATATATATATATATATATATATATATATGTGTGTGTGTGTGTGTGTGTGTGTGTGTGTGGGTACACATACAAGGAAGGTAAATTTTTCAAAACAAGATGCACCATTGGCTGCCTACACTTTTGACACTTAATAATAAAAGTGTGACAATTTGGGCTAGTTGGTATCCCATGACGAAAGTTATAGCGCGAGAACAGAACGACGACAAAGGGACAAGATGGGCACTCGTGTCCTTCTTGTCTCTTTGTCGCCATTCTTCTCGCGCTATAACTATTGTTAACAATAGAATTACGTTTGCAATACAGAACATCGTCATAAATGTGCTCGCTTGCAATGGCGTTACGCCAATAGAATATTTGGAAAGCAGCACAATTTATGCTGTCGATAAAAAATGAGAACTGGTTACAATTTATTTACGCAGATTAACAGACAAACTATATACAAATGGCACTTTTTAATGTGATAGTGTGTCGTTTTTAATATGTTTAACATGTATTAAGCCTTTCGGAAAGCGATAATTATTATCTTTTGCAAAACTGGCATGACAAAACTGAGTCATCACCGATTAATGTTGTGACAACGTTACTTATACTCGGGTTTCTCTTGAAACAATAGAGTGTATAGCCTCATGTGAGGAAAGCTGTGCTCTGGATATCGTATAGACTGCCAACAAAACGAGCGTATGATTTAATTGTGGTTTTGATACTTCTTCTCTTATTGTAGTTCGGCAGTAGCCACTTATGATGTAACGCCGCTCAAAGCGCTGATTGAGTAAGAAGCTAGGCAGATTCGAGCAAATTTCGATTGACATTTTTTTTTTGGTCGGCGGGTTTTTGAAACAGGGAATGTATCGGTGTAATTTCGGCGTGCCTGCATATTCACTCGTGCACCATGAAACGTAGCAGGTGCGCCCACTGATAAAGGCTTAGAAACGCATTAAACGTGCTAAGAACGAATAATCAGATGCTTTCGCAGGCTAGGGCGCGCGCGCTCCCAATGCAGACGTTCCTGAGATCTTCAGTACCATGGGACTACAGCGCCGCCGCTACTGTCACCCACCGGAGAATCAGCCAAGATGCGGCGCGGCCGCCTCGTTCATTCCACTGCCCCCTTCTAGTACACTTTACTACGGCGTCTCTCATAATCATTTGTAGTCATAAAGTTCTCAACAAGCAGAACCACCGGATAATTTAACAGATGGACGAGCATTCGCATGCTCAGTCTGAGTATAGTAATATAAATGTCCACACTGCCGAAGAGTTCACTTTGGCCATGCTGGTCGCACTGTACTTACGGTGCTCGCCTGCTGACCCGAAGCACGATTGCTTGATTCCGGTGGTTGCATTTCAGTGGCGGTGAAACGTTACAGGACTGTTTACGAAGCATTACGTGTATGTTAATAAACTCCGAGGGGAAAATTCGGAGCCCTCCAAGAAGGTGTGTCTCTTACTATATTGTGATGTTGGCACATAAATTCTCAGAATTTATTCATAAGAGCTAGAGTGGCATAAGTATTCATGTAGTGGACGGCCAATAAATCGTTAACTTCAACAAAAAAAATTAGGGTGTTTTGTAAAAAAAGGCAAACATCAAATGTCATGCCCAACCGGGTTTCGAACCCGGAACCTCTCGCACAGAAAACATTAATGATACCCCTACACCGATGAGCCAGACGGTGGGGATGGCAAACCAAAGGTGACAACTTTGTATTACCTCACTAATTTGAGAATGAAACAAACAAATAGAAAGATATATGACAGTGAAGCTAAACATTTGCAAGTCTCGGGTTTGCAAGCTGGGTAGCGTATTTGGGAAAAATATGGCTATGAATAGAAGTAAGCAATGATAAAAAGAATTAGAAGAACGAGAACAGAAGCACCAATGTCAAACTTAGGAAGCTTATTGGAGGCTTATTGCCGCGCGGCGGAGGTATAGTGGCTGAGGTACTTGGCTGCTGACCGCCAAGTCGCGGGATTACATCCTAGCGTCGGTGGCTGCATTTTCGGTGGAGGCGAAAATGCTGTAGGCTCATGTGCTCACATTCGGTTGAACGTTAAAGAACGCCAGGTGGTCGAAATTTTTGAGCCGTCCACTACGGCATCTCTCATAATCATTTGCTGGCTTTGGGTCGTTAAACCCCACATATCAATCAATCAACTAAAATTATGGAATAGATGTATCACTCTTTTGTACAATCGCATTTCATTGGTATAGAAAAAGAAGCTTACAAGAATGATTTATAAAAAATATAAAGAATACAATAACGATAACCTCTAATGCCGAGGAAATACGCACCTATCACATATCCCTTTCTTACAAAAATCGTGACCAGAAGAAGCTCTTGCACTACTAACCACAGAGACAGCTTTGTGGAATACCTTACTCGTTCTCTTGTTATTGAGTCAATCACTGTTCAAATTGGTGATTCTGGTTTAAGGGGGAAGTAAAAGAGGGAGAGGATGGAAACAAAGAAGAGGACGAAGAGAGTGCACGCCGCTCACGATTATGACAGTTTTTTTGGCTATGCACGGACTAGTGGTCTTCTTATATGTAAATTAGCGTTGAGCAATAGACGTCATGTCAGGTCTTTGGCTTGAATAGAAATTTAATGTACCATTGCTTTCCATGAGCGCGAATAAAGTAGACGTGCAAAGAAAAAGGCACACTGAGCTAATCTAATAGTCTAATATCTCGCATAAAGACACCCGTGACTAGAATGACACTTCAACCACTGTTCTGAAAAAAAAAGAAAGAAAGAAGAAAATGGCCTTTGAAAGCGGGTGCGGACTGGCAGCCCGCCCGCTGTTAAAAGCTACACAGGTGGCAACCATACATGTACGGCTCTCTGCGGGAAGTAGTTTTAAATTTCTGACGCATAGAAATGCGCCAGATGGAAGCGTAAAATCATTTAGAGCTAACGCTTGCCGCGTCCATTGTCTTTTGAGTACATGAAACACGTAACTGCTCCAATAATAGTGCGTTCGCTTAGAAACATTTAGTTTTGGCGAAAAGCTACCAATACTTTACGCTTTAAGGCATTATTTATATTCGCAATAAGTAAATTAACGAGTAAATAAGTTAATCATTTAAAATGATTAAAATGAAAAGGGTAAGTTTACACATTTGACACGCTATGACTGGATACTAATTGTTACGTTTATTACGCTGTGGCGTACTGGGAGGCTTGAAGGGGTCGTGCACCGGAGGCCTATCTCGCTTGCCGAACGTCCTCTTCTCTAATCTGCCTGTTCCCCGCTACCCAGAGGCTCATACCCAAATCACATATGCAGTAACATTTCCTTCTGCGCAGACGAAGCCCACCGGTCGAGTTAAAGAGTCTCTCTGGGAATACAGCGCTTCAAACGTGCTGTATGGACAAGTTCCGTCTTTGCAGACCGTCGGCCATTTGAATGAAGACGTGCTACGCGGTACGTTTAATCACTTATACGTTCTAGAACAGCATAAGGTCCCGCATAGTGTGTAAGCAGTTTTTCACACAACCCACGTTTCCTATTTGGGGTCCACAGCAACACAAGGTCTCCGTAATTATACGTCACGTGCCGACGTCGACGGTCAAAACGTGTCTTCGAGCGATCTTGCGAAGCGAGGGAGCGCATGTAAGCAAGAAGTCGGGCTTCTTCTGCTCGGCAGACAATCTCGGATATACCTGAATCATGGTGGTCCAAAAACGGGAAGACGGTATTTAGGGTATGACGAGGTGGCTGAGCATACAGAAGAAAGAACGGAATGTAGCTGGTAGTCTCATGCTGTGCGGTGTTACATGCGTAAGTGGTGAAAGGTAGTACGCCATCCCAGTTCTTGTGATCTGCTGCGACATACATAGAAAGCATGTTCGTGAGAGTCCTGTTAGTTCGTTCTGTCAGGCCATTTGTTTGGGATTGATATGGCGTAGAGTGCCGAAAGCTTGAAGCGCATAGACGAAGCACCTCTTCCACCACGTCTGCAGTGAATTGTCGCCCACGATCACTGGTAACAATTTTAGGAGGTCCATGTCGTAGAACCACAAAACGCAGCATGAATAAACACACGTCAGCTGCAGTTGCCGATGGTATAGCAGCTGTCTCGCAGTACCGTGTTAAGTGGTCGGTACATACGACTATCCAGCGATTACCACTAGAAGACCTCGGAAAGGGACCTAGAAGGTCAGTCCCAACTTGCTCGAATAGAGTTCTAGGGGGTGGGATAGGATGTAGTCGCCCTGGAGGAGCACTGGTAGGGCGCTTGTGGCGTTGGCACTCGTTGCAACTAGAGACGTACTGTTCCGTCGTCTGGTGCATTTCCGGCCAGTAAAATCTTTCTTGAAGCCGGCAAGGAGTTTTCGCTGTACCTAGATGGCCGGACGTTGGTTCATCATGCATGGCCTGCAAGACGGAAACGCGAAGGCTCTTCGGAACCACTAGAAGATATCGTAAGCCGGTCGTAGCTTAGTTCTTTTTGTACACAAGCCCGTCGCGCATGCAGAAGCGAGTCACCGATGGTCTTGACTCGGTAGGAAGGAGCTCCTGTATGGTGCGGTCCCTTTGATGCCCCATCTTAAAGGCATTGGTATCAGGAAATGGCAGGTCCAATGGCGCGATGTAGGTGTCCAAGTTGCCCGCGTCGCAGTCCGTCGATGGGAGTGGTAGTCGCGAAAGACAATCTGCATCAGCGTGACGACGAACGCTTTTATAGGAAACCGTAAAGACGTGTGGCAGCTTGGGCTAGTTGGTATGGCATGACGATAGTTATAGCGCGAGAACGAAATGACGACACAGAGACAAGAAGGACCTTCTTGTCTCTGTGTCGTCGTTTTGTTCTCGCGCTATAACTATCGTCATATCGTAAAGTCGTATTCCTGCAGACGGAGTGCCCAACGCGCCAGTCAATCAGATGGGTCACGCAGATTGACCAACCAGCAGAGCGAATGATGATCTGCCATGATGGTAAAGGGGCGTCCGTACAGGTAGGACCGGAAGCGCTGCACTGCGAAGACTACTGCGAGGCATTCTTGCTCTGTGACGTTGTAGTTAAGCTCGGACTTGCTTAGCGAGCGACTTGCATACGCAACGACATGTTCTTTGGTATCCAAGCGTTGAACCAGCACGGCCCCAACACCGACACCACTAGCGTCTGTGTGAAGTTCCGTGGGAGCCAGAGGATCGAAGTGTCAAAGAATCAGATGGGATGTCAAAAGGAACTTTAACTAAGAAAATGCGGACACACATTCCGGAGTCCAGTCAAATGGCGCGCCTTTCTGAAGCAGGCACGTGAGTGGGTGCGCGATATTGGCAAATCCAGGGATGAATCGACGGAAGTATGAGCAGAGGCCCAAAAAGCTGCGTAGTTCTTTCGCTGAGCGAGGTTGCTTGAGCGCCTCCACTGCAGCCGTTTTTGCGGGATCTGGTCATATGCCTTCTTTGTTCACCAAGTGTCCAATAACGAGTGTTTGGCGTTCTCCGAAACGACATTTCTTTGAGTTGAGCACTAAGCGTGCTTTGGTTAGGCAGTTCAGCACGAGGTCGAGGCGTGTGTTGTGTTCACAGAAAATGCGCCCAAAAATCACAACATCGTCCAGATAACACATGCGTACTTCCCACTTCAAACCATGCAGAATGTTGTCCATGAAGCGTTCAAAAGTTGCAGGCGCATTGCATAGTCCGAATGGCATCACATTGAATTCAAAAAGTCCATCTGGTGTAACAAATGCCGTTTTCTCTTTGTCTTCCTCGTGCATTGGAATTTGCCAATACCCTGACCTCAAATCAACAGACGAAAAGTAGGAGGCTGATGAAAGACAGTCTATAGCATCATCAATACGTGGTAGTGGGTACACGTCCTTCTTTGTGATGGCGTTGAGACGGCGGTAGTCAACGCAAAATCGTCATGTTCCATCTTTCTTCTTGACCAATATTACGGGAGCGGCCCACGGACTGCATGATTCCTGAATCACATTCTTCTTTAGCATCTCGCCAACCTGTTCATTTATCACTGCGCGTTCCGAAGGCGATACCGGTATGGCTTTTGTCGGAGAGGTCTATGGTATGCCGTATCTATGCGATGCTTTACACGAGAAACAGGGATTGACAGTGGAGCCTGTAGCTGTGCGAAATCGAAAAGACCAGCATGTTTGCGCAGAATACTCGCCAGGTCATTACGCTCGTTGGTGCTAAGATACTTGTCCATCATTGCCATTATGGAGGTGTCCCTGGCATGTAAATGATTGGAATCGGGCTTATCCGGAGAATCACTGCTCTCTGCAAGGATGGCAAGGGAGAACACCTGATGTTGACGGATCTTAGCAAGTTGTAGACCCTCTGGCAGTACCGAAGGTTCATCGGAGCCGTTGATCACACACAAACCAGTATGCCCTTGCACAACCGACAGCGTACAATAGGGTATTAGAACATTCTTCTTTATGCAGCTGAGGTGAAGGGGCTGTACGGTAGCATCAAATGTCGTCTCGGTTGCAGGGGAACTGACGCCAGGAACACACTTGGCAGACAAGGGTGGTACAATTGTGTCCATGAACACGCAAAGGGTACTTTCCATACAGGGCGGGCTTTCCATAAACGCTACTGGAACATTTGAATCTACTGTGATCTCTCCTGTGCGGCATTCGACAGTGGCACCACAAAGATTCAGGAAATCGAGTCCTAGAATTACATCATGTGTTGAATGAAAGATAACAGCAAAATCAGCAATAAACTTCTGGCCACCCAAACTAACAGTCACTTGCAAACACCAACAGGTTGTCAGACATCTCCGCTCACTCCACGAAATGTATCAGCATGGTCCCAACGGAACATAACCTTTCGTCCAAGAAGGGATTTGAATGCTAGACTCATCACTGATATGATTGCACCTGTGTCCACTAAGGCCATTGTTGAGACACCGTCAATCAGCACGAACCTTATTTTTAAACATGCAAATTAAAGGAGGCATTTCTGTGGAAATCGAAGGCTATCCAGCGACCTCACCTTTAACGGTCGCGCCAACTAGTTTTCCGGAGGCGGCGAAGGGTAGCGGCGCCTAGGAGACGGCGACCGATTGGGACGAGGGGCTGGCGGGGGTGTCAGACTGCGGTCAGAGGCCGGAGAACGGTTTCGCAGTGGCCTTATCTCGTGAGATGTGCTTCCAGGGAATGTTGGTGCTCGTGCGGACGGTTGAGATCTTGGTGAGCGGTCGTACCTCGGCGGCTGCCGGTAGTTGCAGTACCTGGCAATGTGCCCTTCGAACGCCACAGTTGTAGCAGACGGGTAGGGGTCATTCGCCAAACCACCGCTGTGAAAGGTCGCCTACCCGAACGGAGTGGAGCAGCTTGCTGAACGGGAACTGCCCGCCTCTGTCGGAACTGCCCGCGGGGCCGGTACGAAGACATCTGTTGTATTTGTTTCGGTTGTAACGCCAGCAAAACCAGCTGCGCGCGCACCATTTCATTTGGGCCCTGTGCGCCTTCATTCTCCTTTTTCGCCCCCTCCCTTCACCCTCTCCTCATGTTAATGTATATAACCACGCTGCGGACAATAAACGCTGTCGTTGACTGCCCGACCATCGTCGGGCAAACACGCACCGAGTGCTTTTCCGGTAGAACAGACTTCCGTTTGGAATTGCTCCCGCACCGGCCATTTTTCAAAGAAAGATGGATGCAGTACTCGGCGGGCTGCCGGGTGTTCAAGCCTACCTTGACGACGTGCTAGTGTCAGAAGGCAAGAGTGATAACGGAGAGCAGCTCAAGAGAGTGTTGGAGCGGTTCTGAGAGCACGGCGTTAAACTTAGGATTGACAAATGCAAGCTTCGGCAACCTTCTGTGACTTACCTTGGCCATCGTATAGATCGGCAAGGCCTCCACCCCATTCAAAAAAACGTAGACGCCGTCATGCAAGCCCCGCGCCCACGTAACGTTAGCGAATTGCACTCGTTCCTTGGCATGCTCACGTTCTACGCACGTTTCCTGCCCAACATGTCGACTGTGCTCAGCCCCTTGTATCAGCTCATGGAAAAACGAGCCCGTTGGGAATGGCGGGAACCGCAGCAGTCAGCGTTCGAGAAAGCGAAAGAAATGTTGAAGAATGCGCAGCTTCTCGTTCATTTTGATCCCAACAGGGAACTGAAGCTAGAATGTGATGCTTCCCCGTATGGCGTGGGTGCTGTTCTGTTTCACTCGGCGGGAAATGAGCACAGACCAATTGGTTTTCGCTCCAGAACGTTAACAAAAGCGGAGCGAAACTACTCTCAGCTGGAGCGAGAAGCCTTGGCACTGATTTTTGGCGTTTCTCGTTTTCGTGACTACCTCCTAGGTCGGCAATTCACCCTGGTAACCGACCATCAGTCACTGCTGGGACTGCTCAAGCCTGACTGCCAAACGCCGCCGATGGCCGCCGCGCGCATTCAACGGTGGGCACTGTTCCTAGGAGGCTACCAGTACAAGCTACAGTACGTTCCGGGGAAACAACTACTGACAGCAGATGCCCTCAGCAGACTACCAGCCCCGGCGGCAGCGGAACCAGTAGCCGAAGGGGAGCCTCCCGAGTACGTCCTGTCGTTGGAGGCCCTGGACGAAGGTATAGTGACGACGCACGAGTTGCAGGAGCTCACTGCCAAGGACTCGTTGTTAGCCCGTGTCGCGGATTACATCTTGCATGGCTGGCCTCGAACAACAAGTGGAATGGTGCCTGACTTGCTGCCCTTTTTTGATCGCAAAATGGAGCTGTCGATGGCTCACCGGCTAATCTATTGGGGCAACAGAGTCGTCATACCACGGAAGGCGCAGGAAAGGATGCTACAGCTGCTACATGAAACACACCAAGGCTCCTCGTCAATGAAACCGGTGGCACGGTCACTGTTTTGGTGGCCAGGAATGGACAGGGAGATTCAGGAATTGTCGGCGCAGTGTGTAAGCTGTGTAGAAAACCTGCCCATGCCTGCGGCAGCACCACTGGTGAGTTGGCCGAAAACGGCCGAGAGGTGGTACCGAATCCACATCGATTTTGCGGGCCCATTAGCCGGCAAGATGATACTTGTGGTGGTAGGTGCTCACACGAAGTGGATTGAAGCAATACCTATGATGCATGCGAACACAGTGGGTACTATTCACTGCTTACGAAGTCTGTTTTGTCGGTTCGGAGTGCCACGCACAATCGTGTCTGATAATGGCACGCAATTTACGAGCCAGGAGTTCGCCACGTTTGTAGCAAGAAACAATATTGTGCACTTGCGTACAGCGCCTTTCCATCCTCAGTCGAATGGAGCAGCGGAAAGAGCAGTGCGAACCCTTAAGGATGGCTTGCGGAAAATGCAAGATGGCCCACTAGAAGATAACATCATGCGCCTGCTATTCCATTACAGGAGGACCCCGCAAAAAGAAGGAAAGTCACCCTAGGAGATGCTTCTCGGTTACCAGCTGCGGTCCCGTCTTGACACCTGCCTGCCGCCCAGGGATGAGAACTGGTCGCCGGGTGCTGACGATTGGACCATCTCGCCAGGAAGTAGCGTCTACGTGCGCAACTACGGTGCCGGTAAAAGATGGACGCCTGGACGCGTAAAAGCTGCGTTGGGGGCGAGAATGATAGCAGTGGACACACCAAGAGGGTTAGTGCCGCGTCATATCGACCAAGTCCGCCGCCGCCGCGAATCGACGCCGGAGTCTGCAACTGCGGGGACGGCTGAAGGCGCGGACGCTGAAGCTGAACCTGCCAGCGTGACTACTCCTGTCCCGTCTCCTGCGTTGCAACGCACGTCCAGGCGGAATGAGCAAGAGCGAAGCCCAGAGCTACCGGCCGCGGATGGTCGGAGTGAGTTTTTCCCACCAGCTGCTACGGAACCTCCAGTCGCTACGGACGAACCCTCGCCTGAGGTGGTCCCGCATCAGCCAACGCTGAGGCGATCGACAAGAGTTAGGAACCCGGTACAACGGTTCCACTTTTAAGAGGAAAGAAATGTTGTATTTGTTTTGTTTGTAACGCTATCAAAACCAGCTGCGCGCGCACCATTTCGTTTGGGCCCTGTGCGCCTTCATTCTCCCTTTTCCCCCCTCCCTTCACTCTCTCCTAATGCCAATGTATATAACCACTCTGCGGACAATAAACGCTGTCGTTGACTGCCCAACCATCGTCCTTGCTGCTTAGCTGCGCGCGCCTGTGTTACGACAACATCGGTCATACCGCTGGTCAGGCGCGAATGAGTCTCGGCGTGGCCAAGCAGTTCCAGTTTTGCTAAAGTTCGTCACACAAACCGTCGATGGTGGCAGAGGAGCGAACGGCGCCGGGTAACAGGATGAACAGGTAGGCGGATGATGGATGGTGTCGTCGACCAGTGTGTCTTGTCGCTGTAGCTCTTCGCGCACTATTGCCCTGATAGTAGCGGCAAGGTCGGCAGGCGGGCTTACGTCGACGCTGGTGACCGTTGTTACATTTGCCAGCCTACCAAATTTCAGGGCAATACGATGGGTCTTCAGCGTCTCGAAAGTACGGCAGTGACGTTGGATGGCGGAGACGGAAGTGAGGTCTTCCCTGCCTATCAAGAAATTGTACACGTCCTCTGCTATACCTTTCAGAAGGTGTCCGACCATATCCTCTTCAGACATATGCGGGTCTATGATCTTGCAGAGCATCAGAACTTCCTCTATGTAGGTGGTACACGTTTCTCCATGTGTCTGGGCTCTTTGAGCCAAAGTGCGCTCCGCGCTTTTATTTTTCGCATCATAGTCACCGAAGCATTTTTCGAGTTCTTCGTCGAAACGATCCCTCGTTGTTAATGAATCTTCGTGGTTTTCGTATCACGCCAAGGCGGTTTCCGTGAGAAACAGCGCGACAGTCCCCAGTTGTTCGGTGGAATCTCAGCCGTTGTACCGGCTCACCCTTTTGTAGTGTGTCAGCCACGCATCCACATCTTCCCCTGCTCTTCCCGCGAACGGGCGGGGTTTCATATAGCGATACCGAGGTGCAGCCGGCACTGACCTTTGCGTTGTTGAGAAGCCGTGACTTTCGCTCTCGGCCATGACGGTTGTTGTTGGTGGCAGACCGGCAAGACGACGGCTCCGGCGAAGTTCAGACAGCTGTGACTCCGTGGCTCGTCGACGTGCTTTACCCAGCACCTCCACCACTCTGTTACGTTTATCAATGGGTTTATTACGCTGTGGCTTACTGCGAGGTTTGAAGGGGTCGTGCACCGGAGGCCTATCTCGCTAGCCGAACGTCCTCTTCTCTAATCTGCCTGTTACCCGCTACCCAGAGGCTCATACTCAAATCACATATGCAGTAACAATATTATTACAGTGTCCAGAAATATACCGACTAGTGTGCTGAGCACGCGCATTCCGTACGAGAGAGGGTGGCCCCGCATGTGATGACTGCACTCAGGCATTGCGCCATGCTCCCGACTGGGCTGCAGAAATTAGGTGCCTTTTCTCATCTTCTAACCACTACCACCACCAGATGCCACAAGCGGCGCTGCGTGCCAAGAGGGTGCACCCCTTCTAAACTGTAGAAGGGATGCATCTCTTCTGATCAATGAAAAAATTAGAAGAAATGGAGCTCAGTGGCTGGCAGAAGTACATAAAAAGATGGAAAGGCAGCTGCAGAATTTTGGAACCATCTAAACTCCCTAAAAATGAGACGAGCCTAGAGCAGATGTTTATAACTACAGCTCAAGGTGTTAGGCTAGAAGTCGACGAACCTATTGAATATATAAGAACAAGGGTGACAGAAAAGTTTAAACAAAGAGGTGCTTTATGCACCATAATAAACAAAGATGAATCAAGTGGCGCAATGGCTCCATTTTCACAACACGAGTGGGAAAGGGCTGAGAAAAGGGTTCCTAGTAGTACATGAACAGGCCCAGATGGCATTCCAATTATGCTGATAAAGACATTAGGTCCGAAGTCAAAGCAGGCTTTGAGAGAGGCAGTGGACAAAATAATAATCGATGGAGAAGTTCCCGATGGATGGAAACTTAGCAGGATGAGCATGATTTATAAAGGAAAGGGGGACAAAGCTGACATAAACAACTACCGTCCTATAACAGTGACATCAGTTGTCTACAGGCTGGCGATGCAGATTATAAAGGAAAGACTGCAGGCATGGATAGAAGATGAGGGGGTGCTGGGGGAACTGCAGAATGGGTTTCGGAAACACAGGAGGTTGGAAGACAATCTGTTCTCACTGACGCAGTGCATCAAAATGGCAGAAAAGGAACACAAACCCCTGTGGCTTGCATTTTTGGAATTCAAGGGAGCGTACGATAGCGTAGTTCAAAAGGAATTGTGGAGAATACTGGACACACTAGGCGTGGAAGATGTAGTCACTAATATTTTAAAGGATATCTATAAAGGTAACAACGTAGTTATAAAATGGGAAAAAACAGGTATCCAAGCCTGCAGAGGTAAAACGGGGGCTTAGGCAGGGGTGTCCCCTGTCACCCTTATTATTCATGATGTACCTACAAGGATTAGAGGCCAAATTAGAGGGACGTGGACTGGGCTTCAACCCCTCTTTCGTCAAACAAGAAAAACTCATTGAACAGGCACTACCAGCATTGATGTACGCAGATGATATAGTGCTAATGGCTGACAACAAGGAAGATTTGCAGAGATTGGTGGACATCTGCGGTAATGAGGGAGATAGGTTAGATTTCAGATTCAGTAAGGAAAAATCAGCAGTCATGTTTTTTAATGACAATGAAGGTAGTGAGCTTAGAATACAGGAGGTCACGCTAGAGATAACAGATAAATACAAATATCTGGGCGTATGGATAAGCAATTGGGCCGAGTACCTAAGGGAACATGAAACATATGTGACAACTAAAGGTAACAGGAATGCAGTGGCAATGAAAAACCGGACACCGTGGAAATACAATAGGTATGATGTTGTGCGAGGAATTTAGAAAGGGGTCATGGTTCCTGGTCTGACGTTCAGCAATGCGGTCTTGTGCATGAGATCAGAAGTTCAAGCAAGATTAGAAATTAAGTAACGTGGTATAGGTAGGCTTGCATTAGGAGCTCACGGGAATACACCAAATGAGGAAGTACAACGTGATATGGGATGGACATCATTTGAGGGCAGGGAAGCTAGCAGCAAGTGCACCGGCGTTTGAGGCCAGGACAGGAGGGTTGCGAACCAAGACATATCGGGCGAAATACGAAGGGGTAGACGCGGTATGCAGTGCGTGTGGAGAGGAAGAAGAAACTGCCAAACACTTGATATTGTTCTGTAAAGGGATTCACTCTATAGTTCTGGATGATGGCACAGAGTTCTTCAAAGCACTGGGGTTTAGGGACAGGGAGGGCAAAATAGACTTTAAGCGGGTAGAATTAACTAGAAGGAGGTTTTCTGATTGGTGGCTAAAGTCAAGGCATGAGTGAAAATGAAACCCTTCAGTGCAAAGTACGAATCCTCAACCTCACTATTTAAAGAAAAAAAAATAAATCTCGTTTTTACGTAATCTAGTTTTAAGTAAATCTAGCCTGTACATTTGTCTGTCTGCCCTAATGATACCTCAAACGTCACCGAACGGACAACCCCAGCCGCAGCGCCCACCAATATTGCTCAAGGTTCAGCGTTTAAAGTTGTGCAATTGTCAATTAAAAAAGCAAATAGTGTGCATATCTGAGGCGCCATAACAACATGTCTATATTTTGTATGTCTGTCTGTATACTAGAAAAGGACACACACAAAACACTCTAAGGACTGTAGCGTTCAACGCGCTGCGCTGACAGTGTAACGCGATGCTCAAGAAGGTGTTTCCAACGCTTTGCTACGACGGCACGGTGGTGGCACCTGGTCGTCGCTTTTTATTATACACCTTATCACTTCCGTCACTGGCGCGCATCTTTCTCCGTGGTCGCGCATGCCTTCGTTTTCGAAGATAGCTGCCAGATGGCGCTCGTGTTTAACGTGCCTCGGTTCGGACTGTTCGGTACGGAAGTTCAGTTCGGACTGTTACGGTAGATGGAAATGTTTTTTGAGCGCTTCCAATGGACTGCGCAGATAAGTTCGCATGTTTTGAGCTTGTCCTTATAATTATAGGACAGCAGTCAGAATCCCTGTAGCACTTATTTTATTGTACGGGTTTTCGGGGGTCAGTCACCAGGTATTTATTAGTTTGTACGTGTGTGTGTGTTTGATTTTTTTGTTTTTTTGTTATTTTTTGCCACCCCCTGGGGGAAGTTCACGTACATTGAACACGCAAATTTTTGTAGTAGAGCTTAGATTTTCACTTTTTCGTAGGACAGGGCTCGAGTTTTGTAATTATCGAGTGAGACAAGTCATAGGGACAATTGGTGTCGGAAATACATGGCTAAAAAGACTAAATTGTTCAGGATGCGGGGTTAGTTTGAAAGTGGACCCAAGCGTAGAAGCGGAAGGAGAAGAGGCTGACGCAAAGTGTAGGCAATGTGAGGTCTAGGAAAAAATGGAGAAAATGATGGTTGCCCAGAGTGACCTGCTGATGAGAATCACCGAGCTCAAGATTGCGTTGGCGACAGAGCAAGAGAAAACGAGGGCTATGGGAGAAAGGCTGAAGTCCACCGAAAAAGCACTAGCCAAGGGGAACAAAGGAGCGGCCTGCGGAGAGAACAGTAGGGAAGCGGCAACCAGAACGGCAGAGAAGAAAGAGCAAGCAAGTTCGGAAAAAACAGGTTCAGCCTGTTCAATTGTCGCATGGCCCAGATTCAGCGAAGTAGTGGTGGGGCTGGGAGGGGACAAAACAGCCGGCGTCACAGGTGCAAGTAACCCCCAGGTGCATGACGCTCCAGCTGAAAAGTCACAACATGTGATAATCGCCGGGGAATCGAATTTAAATCGATGCACAGAAGCCATAAAAGAGAGGGTAAGAGGTGACAAGAGGGTTACAGTAGGGGCGTTCCCAGGACGCAAGCTGGAAGCAGTCATGAGGCAAGCGAGCGCAAAACTCAAAACTACAGCTGATAGACGAAACCTCGTGATAATTTCAGGCGGTTTAAACGATGTCTTAATTGAAGATACAGCAGGAATAGCAACCACACTAGCGAAAGGCGTCGATGACATGCGCGCCACTTCTCCTCAGGTACAGGTAGTGATATGCACAATACCGGAGGTACCGGTGCGCGATGGCAACCTGCAAAGAGCGATTGTCAACGCAAACCAAGAGATATGGCGGACGAGTCGAGAGAAAAGCTTTGAGGTGGTGGAAATAAACAGAGACATGCATAGGTGGGGTGGCTTTCAACGAGACAGAATTCACTTCGATGGGCGGCTAGGTCATGAGGTGGGTTGGCGACTTGCAGGACGAGCAGTAGCTTTTTTGGGGGGCAAGCGGGCCCTTCGAGGTGCAGGATAGCTAGTAACGAGGAAAACAACCAGGGAGACTCTTTGACAGGTGGTATGGACAGATATGATTCCAAAGTGGCACCAGTATCTAAGATAGGTAGAGTCCGGGGCAGAAATAGACGTAGCCACGAGTGCCGAGCCAATTCAGACATATATTACCATGCAGGGTGGTAGGAACAGGTTGAAGTGGGAAGAGATAGAAGAACAGCTAAGGGAGGAGAGGCCGATGGTATACGGTTTTGTAGAAACACATCTCAGGGACATGTAACAACCTCCTAACATTGCAGACTACGCTTGGGAATATTGTAATAGAACAGAAGGCAGCAAAAAGGGGGGTGGTATTGGGGCATTCATTCATAAAAGTACAGCCTGGCAAAGGGTCAATCAGGAGTGCAAGGAACATTTATGGCTGAAAGGGGAAGTGGCAGGGCAAATGACACTCCTTGGTTTCATGTACTTGTGGGCGGGAGCAAAGGCCAGAGAGGAAAACCAGGAAATGGTAGTGTATATCAAATGACATTCAGGAGTTAGGAGGAGAGTGCGAGATAATTATACAAGGAGATATGAATGCGCACATAGAAGATATAGATGGGTATACCGACCCGACAGGCAAAATGATCATGAAAATATGTGAAAGGCTTGATTTGATCATTTGCAACAGTACCGAGAAGTGTGAAGGGCAGATAACACGGGAGGTAGGAAGGCTGGAGTCGACGATAGATTATGCACTGAAGTCACATAGGATGTATGATAAGCTCAGGGGAATGCACATAGATGAAGGTGGCTTCAGAAGTCTGGGTAGTGACCACAAACGTATCAAGCTGAGTTTTGGGAGACCAGTGAAAGTGGGAAGGAGACAAGATGAGCAACTGCAGGAAAATTTTCATTCAGAAAGGCAAATTCAAATAGCCACTAAAAATTGAGAAAGTAATCACTGAGGATAATAAAATAGTGTGGACATACACGAATCTAATTAGACTGTTCGAGCTAGAGCTGGCTAAGGCACATGTTAAGTCACCCCGAAAAAGAAGACACAAACCCAAAAGTTGGTGGGATGAGGAAGTTAAGAGAGCCATAGCAAAACGTCAGGAAGCCTCTAGGGAACACAGACATGCTAAGAAGTGGGGTGAACCGACAGATGATGTTGAAAGAAAAGGGGAAATATTTCTAAGCTGTAAAAGGAATGCATCCCTTCTGATCAATGAAAAGATTAAAAGAAAGGGAGCTCAGGGGCTGGCCGAAGTACATAAAAAAGATAGAAAGGCAGCTGCGAAATTTTGGAACCATCTAAACTCCCTAAAAAATGATACGAGCCTAGAGCAGACGTTTATAACTACAGCTCAAGGTGCTAGGCTAGAAGTGGACGAAGCTATTAAATATATAAGAACAAGGGTGACAGAAAAATTTCAACAAAGAGGTGCTTTTTGCATCACAATGGACAAGGACGAATCAAGTGGCGCAATGGCTCCATTTTCACAACGAGAGTGGGAAAGGGCTGAGAAGAGGGTTCCTAGTAGTACATCAACAGGCCCAGATAGCATTCCAATTATGCTGATAAAGACATTAGGTCCGAAATCTAAGCAGGCTTTGAGAGAGGCAGTGAGCAAAATAATAATCGATGGAGAAGTTCCAGATGAATGGAAACTTAGCAGGATGAGCATGATCTATAAAGGAAAGGGGACGAAGCTGACATAAACAACTACCGTCCTATAACAGTGACATCAGTGGTCTACAGGCTGGTGATGCAGATTATAAAGAAAAGACTGCAGGCATGGATAGAGGATGAGGGGGTGCTGGGGGAACTGCAGAATGGGTTTCGGAAACTCAGGAGGTTGGAAGACAATCTGTTCTCACTGACGCAGTGCATCGAAATGGCAGAAAAGGAACACAAACCCCTGTGGCTTGCATTTTTGGATTTCAAGGGAGCGTACGATAGCGTAGTTCAAGAAGAATTGTGGAGAATACTGGACACACTAGGCGTGTAAGATGTAGTCACTAATCTTTTAAAGGATATCTATAAAGGTAACAGCGTAGTTATTAAGTGGGAAAAAACAGGTATCCAAGCCTGCAGAGGTAAAACGGGGGCTTAGGCAGGGGTGTCCCCTGTCTCCCTTATTATTCATGATGTACCTACAAGGATTAGAGGCCAAATTAGAGGGACGTGGACTGGGCTTCAACCTCTCTTTCGTCAAACAAGGAAAACTCATTGAACAGGCACTACCAGCATTGATGTACGCAGATGATATAGTGCTAATGGCCGAAAACAAGGAAGATTTGCAGAGATTGGTGGACATCTGCAGTAATGAGGGAGATAGGTTAGATTTCAAATTCAGTAAGGAAAAATCAGCAGTCATGTTTTTTAATGACAATGAAGGTAGTGAGCTTAGAATACAGGAGGTCACGCTAGAGATAACAGATAAATACAAATATCTGGGCGTATGGATAAGCAATTGGGCCGAGTACCTAAGGGAACATGAAACATATGTGACGACTAAAGGTAACAGGAATGCAGTGGTAATGAAAAACCGGACACCGTGGAAATACAATAGGTATGATGTTGTGCTAGGAATTTAGAAAGGGGTCATGGTTCCTGGTCTGACGTTCAGCAATGCGGTCTTGTGCATGAGATCAGAAGTTCAAGCAAGATTAGAAGTTAAGTAACGTGGTATAGGTAGGCTTGCCTTAGGAGCTCACGGGAATACACCAAATCAGGAAGTACAACGTGATATGGGATGGACATCATTTGAGGACAGAGAAGCTAGCAGCAAGATAAAATTTGAGAAGCGATTGAGAGAAATGGGGGAGGAGCGTTGGGCAAGGAAGGTTTTCAGTTACTTACTTATACATGAAGAATGTCGATACAAAATGGAGGAAGCGAACCAGAAAATTGGCTGGTAAATACTTAGAAAACAGCAGGAGGCCAAACCAAAAATAATTATCGGTTAGGAAGAAGGTGAGGGAAGCTGAGACCGACATGTGGAGAATTGGCATGATTAAGAAGTCCGTACAAGAGATTTATCGAACTTTTAAGCAGGAAATTGCCAAGAAAAGGATCTATGATGATACTCGGGGTAGTTCTCTACTGTTTGAGGCCAGGACGGGAGTATTGCGAACCAAGACATATCGGGCCAAATACGAAGGGGTAGACACGGTATGCAGTGCGTGTGGAGAGGAAGAAGAAGCTGCCGAACACTTGATAATGTTATGTAAAGGGATCACCGTATATTTCAGGATGATGGCGCAGAGTTTTTCAAAGCACTGGGGTTTAGGGACAGGGAGAGAAAAATAGACGTTAAGCGGGAAGAATGCACTAGAAGGAGGTTATCTGATTGGTGGCTAAAGTCAAGGCACGAGTGAAAATAAACCCTTCACTACAAAGAACGAATCCTTAACCTCACTATTTAAAGGGAAAAAAATAAATCTAATTTTTTGGTTCATTAAGTATTACGGCTTGGTGGCGCTAGCCACCGCCCGATCTAAAGGGAACAGCCATATCGATCCATCCATCTATCCATCCTAGATGCGCTTGTTTGCCTCCGTTACACGCTCGAGGCACTCTAACGCGGCGCCTTCAGAATACCATTCAGCGATTTTCTTGCGCAGAACATCAAATAAACGTTTTGTTCACTTTCTCCAGACGCAAGGCTATCGTCTTTCGACGAGATTTACAGTGTAACATGTAGATTCGGGCCAATTTTTTAACGCGTGAGCGTTAAGCTGGTATTGACAACGTTGACCCTACGAATGCAAATAAACGTTTGTGTCCTAGCAGAGGAATCGAAGCCAAGTAATCTGCATAAAAACCAAGTATTCTACTAGAGAGCACGCGATGTCTTCGAAACACTTCGCAAAAAGAGCCAAATGTGCGTGAAACGCCAATGCTGTAATATTATATATCTGCATGTACATTGTTAGCCTTTCAGTAAGTCATTCACGTGTGTATCGATCGAAGAGATGGAAGATCGGGCTCTGAGTTAGCTTAACTGGTTAACGCTGCAACCGCCACTGTAGATATATTGTAAAGAGGTGGCAGACTATACCGTCTATCGAGTCGTCATACACGTAACGATATGTTCTGCAAAATAATTGGGAAGAGTGCCAGCTAGTTAAATGACACTGAATTCTATGTGACTGAAGAAAAGAAAGAAGACAATGAGGCAGTCATAGGTCAAGGAGAAAGATTGTGGTATTGTGAGGAGAACTAGTGATGAAATTATGGACAAAGCTCATCATTTTTGCAGAGTGCTCTGTGGACATGTGATGAACGTTGCCTACTTGGTATTTTGTTTTACACTCTTCTGGCAGGTGACCAACATACCAAGAAATTGAAACAGTACAATTAACGCTACACCAGTGCGGCTCGTTGGTCTAGGGCTATGATTCTCACTTAAGGTGCGAGAGGTCC
This sequence comes from Rhipicephalus microplus, assembly GCF_043290135.1. Taxonomy (NCBI): domain Eukaryota; kingdom Metazoa; phylum Arthropoda; class Arachnida; order Ixodida; family Ixodidae; genus Rhipicephalus; species Rhipicephalus microplus. The sequence goes on from NC_134710.1 coordinate 268,470,675, forward strand.
CGCGTTGAAATCCCGGATGAGCCCAATTTTTATACAGTTTTTTATCTGGCAATTACTACGACATGAGCGCAAATGCTTGTTCGTCTTAAATGCCAGCTTTATTTTTAACAAGTAATCTGCCAAAGAAGACCACTAGTCCGTGCATAGCAAAAAAAAAAAAAAACTGTCATAATCGTGAGCGGCGTGTAATCTCTTCGTCCTCTTCTTTGTTTCCATCCTCTCCCTCTTTCACTTAGCCCTCAAACGAGAATTACCGATTTTAACAGTAAGTGCCTCAATAACAAGAGAACGAGTAAGGTATTTTACAAAGTGTCTGTGGTTACAAGCGCAAGAGCTTCTTCTGGTCACGGTTTTTGTAAGAAAGGGATATGTGATAGGTGCGTATTTCCTCGGCATTAGAGGTTATCGGTATTGCATTCTTTATATTTTTTATAAATCATTCTTGTAAGCTTCTTTTTCTACACCAATGAAATGCGATTGTATAAAAGAGTGATACATCTTTTCCATAATTTTAGTTGATTGATTGATATGTGGGGTTTAACAACCCAAAGCCAGCAAATGATTATGAGAGATGCCGTAGTGGACGGCTGCAAAATTTCGACCACCTGGCGTTCTTTAACGTTCACCCGAATGTGAGCACATGAGCCTACAGCATTTTCGCCTCCACCGAAAATGCAGCCACCGACGCTAGGATGTAATCCCGTGACTTGCCGGTCAGCAGTCAAGTACCTTAGCCACTATACCTCCGCCACGCGGCAATAAATTTAGTTTGACATTGGTGCTTGTGTTCTCCTCGTTCTTCTGATTCTTTTTATCTTTGCTTACTTCTATTCATAGCCATATTTTCCCCAAATACGCTACCCAGCTTGCAAACCCGAGACTTGCAAATGTTTAGTTTCACTGTCATATATCTTTCTATTTGTTTGTTTCATTCTCAAATTAGTGAGGTAATACAAAGTTGTCACCTTTGGTTTGCCATCACCACCGTCTGGCTCATCGGTGTAGGGGTATCATTAATGTTTTCGGTGCGAGATGTTCCGGGTTCGAAACCCGGTTGGGCATGACATTTGATGTTTGCCTTTTTTTACAAAACACCCTAATTTTTTTTGTTGAAGTTAACGATTTATTGGCAGTCCATTACATGAATATTTATGCCACTCTAGCTCTTATGAATAAATTCTGAGAATTTATGTGCCAACATCACAATATAGTAAGAGACACGCCTTCTTGGAGGGCTCCGAATTTTCCCCTCGGAGTTTATTAACATACACGTAATGCTTGGTAAACAGTCCTGTAACGTTTCACCGCCACTGAAATGCAACCGCCGGAATCAAGCAATCGTGCTTCGGGTCAGCAGGCGAGCACCGTAAGTACAGTGTGACCAGCGTGGCCAAAGTGAACTCTTCGGCAGTGTGGACATTTATATTACTATACTCAGACTGAGTATGCGAATGCTCGTCCATCTGTTAAATTATTCGGTGGTTCTGCTTGTTGAGAACTTTATGACTACAAGAATGATACATGAGAATATGATTGGCTTGCGCCACGCGTACGCACAGCTATATCCTTATATACATTAGTTTGAAAAATTAGGAATGTAAAATCTTGGTCCCGAAGCCCCCCCCCCCCTCTCCCCTGACAGCTCGTTTCCCTTGAGGTATTTGGAATTGAACAATTTTGCGAGCCATATTGGTTGCATGCTGTTGTGATTTTACTAATAATCTTACTATCAGCAATATATTTCAAGGTTTGGATAGCGCAGAAAAGGTACCGAACGAACAGTGGAGTGATACATAAGGAATAATATTACCTACTATCGTGAAGAGGAACATACTTTCGTGAGAGGAAAATACATAAAGAACCCGTGGCTCTGAAAAAAAAAAAAGGTTTCAGCTTTTGTCAAAAAAGAAAACTTGCCGAGCCTAGTGGAATATGGCACAGGCAATACCAGTAACTGTCTATTTTTTACGCACTAGTACAGACGTAAAAAAGTACCTTAAGGCACAATGTAAAAAATCGAAAACAGGTATTTGAGTGGAAAAATAAATGTAAGAAACTCTTCATCAAAGTCCAACACATCAAAAGAATTCCTTAACGCACACGCACATGCAGTCACGGTGAAGATTGAAATTAATCGCATGATGTGGGAAAACTTGAACAAACGTTGGACAGAATACACGAAAAAATGTGTAAACAAAAACGTACTTTTGAAACAGTCTTGAAGTTGGAGTAAGGACAAGAATCAAAAGTTTTAGAACATAACGTACAATGGCCTTTACGCCCCTACAATAACGATGAAGCAAAGTGGACTAGACAACATCCGTGTAAAACTGGCCGAGGAGCTCGAACCATAGACTGACGCCACAAACATCTGTCAAAATCGGAAGACCGCAGATTGAAGAATAGACTGGAGGAGATTTGTGTTTATGACACTTTAATTTTATAAACAAGGTGACACGTAAGAATCCTCGAACCATAGAATCAACTTTATTGCCTCCTAGTTGCGAGGTGATCTTTAAACTACTGGAAAAAAATTTAAAGCCGACCACGGGGAGAAAGATATCCAAAAAAGCAAGCAGGCTTCAGAAACTGACATGATACTACAGAAGCCATTTGAGAAATGAGAGGCTTGATATAAACGTGTAAAATTTCCTACTATGGCCGTGTAAAGAGAGCTACTAGTTCAGTGTAGAACAAAGTAACGTTACCCAAAATACCGGAAGTCATTTCATTGATGTTTAATCAATGCCAAGCCAAGATTTCGAATTGAATACTCCAAGATCCAGGTGTGTTTTAGGAAATTGGAAATCTTCGCACACCTCAGAATTCTCTTATACGGAAACTAAACACAGCAACAGAAATCCTCGTTCTGGAAAATGTTGGTAATATAAACAAGGAGCAAGAGCAGATGAGGAAAGTTTCTTTTTTCAAAACACTCAGTTAAACTATAATCAGATCACGCACTCAGTAACTGCGACCTAAGTGCAACATAACGTTAGCCGCTGCAGAAAAAAAAGATAAACTGACACCACAAGGACACTGTGTGGAAGAAAGTACACAAAATGCTTGAAAACACTCATTCTCAGGATAACAGGAGAAGGCAAGGGGGGTGGTATTGAAAATTGAATGAAATATTTACACCAGGTGAAGCGCAGGATATTCGAAAAAAGAACGACATAAATGGTAAATGTTTGAAAACAATGTGTTTTTGTAGGATTCAAAAGAGAAGTTCATGATAGCTGCATCAAAGAAATATACCAAACGATACTATTACAAAAAAATAACAGTGTGCGGGCTTTCAAAAAACCTAAACAAACGTGTCAGTTTAAAAACTAAAGCCCAACAGGCAATCGCTGTAGTCTTCTTTACAGTAGAATGTGTGGGTGCGAGTCCCGGACTTTACGTAAGCACGAAAGTAAAAAAAAAAAACGATTCTTTTCAGCGGGAATTTCCGCTAATGCCACGTACTGCAAAACGAAGAAATGTATCCGCCAGTAGATAGATCGATGGCGATCAGTTTTGTGATGCCAATGTAATGAACTAAATTTTTTAAAACATAATCATGCCATAAGGGCTTCCAGGTCAATAGACAGAAAATAATGCTTGCCAAAGGAGATGCTAGGAACAGATGAGGCTGCCCATGCCGAATATATCAAAGTGGCATTCCGGAGACCAGAAGAAACCGCCTAGTTAGGAAACAACTTGTATTTATAGTTGTCAGTGTCATACATATACTCATGGTGTATTTGTGAGCTACTAGTGAATCATTGTGTCGAGAAAGATCTGGCTGACTGGTCTAGGGGGCTGCATATTTCACGGCAGTCTAGAAGGCCGTAGAATGGAATTGGGAAAACAACATCACAAAAATTCTTATGTACCTTTTTACGGGACACTTTGCCTAAATATTCAATGAAGAATCGGGCCTCCAAAAAGCGAATTGACTCGATGTTCCGTTCAAGTCAACCTTTTGTTTGGCCTCTGAATCTAACCGAACAATGAAGAGACTCAGACAAAGAATTAGCGTAACAAGCGGGCCTGTGTGCCTCGATGTTAAAACTTTCTTCTTTGAGCTTCATTCTGGCGTCTTGCCATTCAAGACGTTGTTGTCTGCAAAAGGTGTATTTGTTCCGAATGGTGACCACTGCTTATACTTTTGCAAACCAGAAACCATTGAGCATGTTTTTTTCTGAAATACTGGGTCGGGGTGTTGTTCGGGGACGTCTTCCAAAGCACGTGTTTTGTCGCGTGTCTGTGATTTCGTTTCTTGATTTGAGAAAAATGTAAATCAATGTACCTGACTGGGTATCTCGTATATTATCACTGTGCAAAAGAAGCAATTGTAAGCAGATTATACTTTCTTGCGACTGTTGAAACTGAAGCACTGAAGTAATCAACGAATAACAAATAGAAGCCGGCTGGTCTATCGGTAAGATTCACGCTTCGGGTTTGCGAAGTGCCAGGTAAGAATCACGGATGAGCTTGCGAATACTTTTTTTTGTATGTGAGCATGCCTACTTGTCATTTTTAATGAATTTTTATGACCAGCGCAAAAATATTTGATTTTTTTACCATGGTACTTTAACCAAGCACGTGTGAATAGCTGATTATTGATATAATAATCGTTACTTAGTAAATACTTGCTCGTTTGTAAGTCAGGACGAGCAGCTCGTACCAAGTTTTATTTTTGTGCACATCAGTGAGACCCATTCGATTTTTAAATTTTTTCGTACTTCCAACCAAAGCAGCGTGCGGTAGTGTGTTCTATGAGAAGGTGTAGATCACGAGCGTTTGATTTGGTGCGGCTTGCCGTAAACGCGGAAGATTGCAGAAGAATATCAGCAGGTGTTAGCTAAATTAAGTGAATCGAGCCATTTTCTTCCTGGTGAAATTTTGAGCCAGTAAGACTTTCAGAGTGGCCCAAGATTAGCTGAAGCTACTGTCGTAAGTAGCTTTTATCAAGAAAACCCAAATTACCCACCTGTGGATAGTCATGTTGAGTGGCGGTCACGAAAATAGCATTCCTGTAGCATACATTTTTATTAATGAAAAGAACCACCTCTTTTTATGTTGCCCCTGTGATAGCGGCGTGAGCTTTATGAGCTACTAACTACGGCATGGTGAGCTCATAAAATATGGACATAGGTGCCCTTGGTACCGTGTGAAAAGGTAATGGAGAGTTACAGGATGAAGAGAAGGAGGAAGAGGAGGAAAAAAGTACGTCGGTTGAACCATATGTGATTACGGTTTGCTACCCTTCTTCCAAAGGAAGGAAATCATGCAAGGAGCAGATTGCTTGATTGACATGTGGAGTTTAACGTCCCGAAACCACCATATGATTATGAGAGACACCGTAATGGAGGGCTCCGGAAATTTGGACCACCTGAGGTTCATTAGGTGCAGCCAAATCTGAGCACCTAAAGAATGAGCAAAAAGTTAGATGTTATTTGAAGAGAGCGGTGAGTGTTAGCAGAGTGGAACACATCTAGAACTGATCAATATTAACGGCCGATTTCAGAAACCACGTACCAATGCGCACGTCGCTTCGCTGGCTTGGCATTAGTAGGAATGTGGATTGAAGAGCATTTGCAGTGAAAATGCTTTATGATCCAGTTGGTTTCACAAAGATCCAATGTAGTTGCGTTCAGTGATGAAGCGATTGCAAAAACATAGTATGTGTTCTACCACCTTTTCCCAGTCGAGAGAGAATGGTTTCAAAAATCCCAATACGAAAAAAAGAATTATTTCGTAAAAGTCACTTGTAACCACAGGTGGCGCAGTAAAGTTGGAACACGGAGGAATACGCGCAACAAACTTTTCACAGGTCTTCACTGATCGTCAAGGTTAAGGAATTGATTGATTGATATGTGGGGTTGAACGTCCCAAAACCACCATATGATTATGAGAGACGCCGTAGTGGAGGGCTCCGAAAATTTCGACCACCTGTGGTTCTTTCACGTGCACTCAAATCTGAGCACACGGGTCTACAACATTTCCGCCTCCATCGGAAATGCAGCCACCAGAGTCGGGATATCAAGGGAGATAATAACAAGATGGCGAGCTGATTATTGTGATATTGAGGCTTACACCCACCTGTCAGGGACCTTCAAAGTGAGGCATGTGCTAGAATCGACAATATGCAGTCGAAACTTTACATTGCGGGCAGAGCAGTCTTTTCGTCTTCAGACCACCATTGGGTAGGCATTGATATCAAAAGTGCCTCGGCTAAAAGGAGATCAAAATATGCGCGCATGTACAAACGGGGAGGGCCTGACTCGGACATCTTGGTGGTAGAGTATCTTATATAAAATATTGACACCTTAGGAGGTGGAAGTGTCTGCAGTAATTGATGCGATCACGACGACCCCAGTGCCACTGAAGGAGGGCCTAGGCTCGAGCAACAGAGCAAGTTTTGCTGGCTTGTGCGGAGCAGGAAAAAAAAAGACTGTCTAAGATGGAGCTTACTGTGGCAATATTGAAACGTAGTCCTAATATAATTACAGACAGAAATGGACCCTAAAGCTGTAGTGAAGCACTTGAGCTCAGTCCTCTTGTTATGTTTATATGGGTAACTAAAGCAAGATGCCATTACAAATGATTGCTTGTGATATAAGTGTGTTTTCAAAAACAACAGGGAAAAAAAGCCCTGAAATATCGACTGGACCGTCTTAACGTGGCCACCCGACACCCCGGTAGCAGTACCACATTGGCGGATGCCAGTGAATGTTGCCATCAATCAAACTTGGCAACCATGGAGCACTTAATCATATCATATGGTTATGGCATTGTTAGGTTCGTGATGATTTCTGAAGAGGTTGGCTTGTCAAGTGTATAGATTCGTGATACCCTGCACGTTACCAAATTTGAATGCGTAAGTATCATTTAGCTAGAAATCACAAAAAAAGTTCTTGTTTTTGAATGTCGGGTGCAAGAGCATGACAGCGTAAGAAGAAGAACAATGACCACAAATACAGCAACCCCGGAAACTTCAACAACAATAAAGAGGCTCCAAGAAAGGCTCCACAAGGCACTTTAAGCCGTTCATTTTATACCTATATGAAAACATCTAAACATGCTGCAACAGTTAGTCCGAAAAGCAACAAACGCCGCAACAGATACCACGCGTAGTTTTACTATGCAAAAGAATAGGCCGCTCAAGTTTTCCAGAACGAGCACCTATGCCATACTGTTGGGGTGAGTGGAAGCTCTGTTGAGTACGTATTGTGGTATGAGGCCGCAAGCACCCCGGTCTGGGTGATTGGTTCGATTCCCGCTAACGGTGGCCGCATTTCTATAGGTGCGAAATGCAATAGCTTCCTTGATACAGGTTCACCTTTAGGATCCCGACTGATTGAAAATAGTCCGAAGGCCTATACATGGCGTGCATACTTTAATCGTATGGCGATTTCAGCGCGTCGGGGCCATTATAACGATTTAAAAAAGAGAAATATGTGAGCTTTAATCTCACCACATACAAAGTATTCTTAAATTTACAATGCTTCATTGCTTTGAGTTACTTCTCTCGTCCCCTTTCTCAGTTATATCTGCGGCACACCACGTGTTGCCGTTCAGAGCATCAATCTTCTGTGGTCACGTGATATTCTCTAGAAAAGTTTACCGTTCCCAACTGTATATACTCTTACACACCCAATGGAGTTTGCAACGCTTCCGAAACTAATGTAACTGCTCAGTGACTTTTTAACAGACTACAAGGCATGCCGGAAAGTTGCTATACGCCTCGTTTTACTTATGAGGGCCCTCGAGCCAGAATAAATCAGCGTAAAATACCTAATACACCCCTGTCTTGTTTCCTTTCTTGTATGAATTGAGGCCGTCGCTTGGCTGAACTTCTTAAGCGAAAATTACCCTTGCAGTGGCCTTGCCTGAAAACCTGAAGGAAAGCGAGAGCAGTGCAATCAAAGGCGGTTCACTGCACGCCGTGACGTACTCACTGGTAACCCATATAGATGGCTGGTGATGATAAGAGGCTGACGAACATGAATTCCTTCGCGATCATCACCAAGCTTGTATGCATCGCTTTTATGTTTGGTACAGCGAATCTATTGCTCCAAACATAAAACCATAAATAGTCATATATTGAGAAGGCGGTCACGCATTAGGGCACCGATAATGCAGCAGTGTCTCTCAGCGCAAAGATTGCGAATAAACGAAGACTGCTCGATCTGGGGGTCAACCATTTAACAGCCTTGTACAAAGTACAACCATGTAAGTTTAAACAAATGGTATATGGACCGACTTTGTGGGGACAGAGAGAGGAAGTTTTTATTGATGTAGGCAAAAGGATCATCCTCCTTATGTGGAGTAATTCTTCGTTCAGGGCCTCATTGGCTCGCACCCCACCACGCGCCCGCTGGATCAGCCGACGCTGCTCCCGATGCTCTGAACAGGCGCAGAATGCTTCAAGAGAAGGAGGTGCGAGGTGAAGCCCCCATGTAACACCCTATAGCTAGAGCCTTTGACGTACTGAAAAGTAAATAAATATATGGTTCATCAAAACAAAACAAAAGAAAGAAAAAACGATGCCGGCATCTGCGGTGTTTACACGAATGGTACCAAAACTCAGTAATTTAATGGGGCTCGTGAGAGTACATATGCTTTCGTCGGTGCTCTACTTTGAGCTATAGCTACAGGCCGGGACTGGCATTTTTTTTGACCAACATGACAGAAGACGGGCTTGAAGATGCTCAGTATAGATGACGTTTTTGAAGCGTCCTGTCTATATCGGAATGAATTGCCGTGCGTTCGGAATGGTACACGTGACAGCGACGTCGCCTGATAGGGCTAGCATTAGCAGTGGGTATTTATTTACTAATTATATTTAGTTATTTACAATACTGTAAGCGTACGCGGGCTGTTAAGGAGTGGGAAAGTACATTATATATTGCTTTGTTCAAAGCAGTGCCAAACGCCACTGAAGGACCTCGGCTGATTGACTTGAGCGTAGTTTATAGCCCTAGGGCGGCACGAGTCGGTAAAAAGTCTAAACAGAAAAATGACGTCTCTGTGGCGTCGCACCAGATCTTCTCGGCGAAAACTATACGTATGTGGTAAACGGAGATATGATTACTTGTAACATGAGACTACCGGTGACGCTAAGTCCGTAAGGCGTGGGGACTTTTACCGTTTCTTCCATGAGTACCGCATCAATTAAGCAATTAACATCGGTAAAGATATTTTATGCGGACATTTCTGAGGAAAAATGTAATGCGAAAGTCGACGACGCAGTAATATGTATGAAGTGGTCGTTGGGCAGCATGATCAACCAGCGCTAACTTCACGTTGAAGACAATATGTGGCGGCATCATAACACAGCTCATAGGAATTTTAGCATCTCATGCTAATTTTGCCGCTCATCTTAAGTCATCTGTCGCTTCTCACCTGCCCAAAAATGACCGAGAATAAAACGGGGGGGGGGGGGGGGCATAAATTAGCGCATAATGTCTGCAAGATGCGTGTCATCGTTTGAAGTTTCGCGTATTTTTGTATACTGCACGTATGTCAGCGTAATTCAATGACACCAGTAAAACTTCAGCAGCGTCTCCTTGCCAGCGAACTAGTTTCCTCGGGCAACGAAGAACAGTTGAAATACGGCACTTGATCAAAAGAACGTCCTCCTTACAAATGAGCATGCTATATTTAGTAGTTTTTTATATATTGACGCAATATAACGTACACAGGAACGTCTCCCTACTGTTTGCGTTCCATTGGCTGAGTTTACCATGTTTTCTTACATGCTTCAGCATGGACGATGCGGCGGCTAGGAAGTGAACTATGGCGCTGCGCTCAGCCAGTCGTTGTAAGCCAAGCATATCAGTATGAGTAAATACTTCGCCGCAAGCATGGGCGTCGGCAAGTGGGTGCAAAGGGGGCACTGCTCCCTTCAAGCCACTCCAGCACTTGCCCCCAACCCAGGCTACACCAACGTCCCCCCCCCCCTCCCCCAGCAGCGATGCACCGGGGGTTTGCACCCCCCAAGACAAAATCCTGCCGATGCCCATGGCCCCAAGCACTTACGACAATTACAACGTGAGTTTATGAAGTCACAACTTCAAGCGTTAATGGTCCCGAGATATATACCAGCTTAGTTCAGTCGCAATCGTTTACACACAGAGCAAGAGTGACGCACAAGTCGCTCATGTGCGGCTCCTGTATGCGCGTGGAGCCCGAGGTATGGGGGTCTGCAGATCGAGGCCTGCCCGGGGCGCGAACCCTTGGTGGTGGAGAATCGTAACCGGGTTCGTTGTTGGGGGAGTACGGAGGTGAGAGGAGAAACCGTGGTGTGACTTAACCTCTAAAAATACACGCGTCACTTCCGTCGGGCGAACCGAGCTCGCGGCCAGGGCGAGCGTTGTTTGCCGCTTGCATTCCGCGCGGCACCTGCAGGCCCGCGTCAAACTGACGGGTTTCCGCATTCTCGCCTTATACGCCGAGCCAGGAACCGGAGGAGAGCAAACCCTTCTCGGTCGGTCTCTCTTTTCTCTTCATCGAGCACCGCTCGGGCAAAGCAGAATATAGCTAACCCCATTCATAACTGTGACCAGCTTGGCGCGCGCGTCGTGGCCTAGCGTGAGTGCACGTGCGGCCGAACTCGTTAGGGTGACTTCGACAAGGAAGCACGCGTTTAGCAAGGACTGTGCGCAGACTTGGAGCGCACCTTTGATGGTTCCTTTCAGGGAAAGAGTACCGCACGGGCTCTGATGGCGGCGGAGTGCGACAGCTGGTGCGCTCATACATTGGATGGCGCTAAAGGACGCACCTTCCCGGATGGACCGTTTTAGCTGGGAGCTTGCACACTTGGGGAACACCACTAGCAAAAAGACGGGGGGCGAAAACTTATGACACCCCTAAAAAGACGCACCTGATGGACCAAGATTTACGTTCTTGTACAATCATGACTGCGTGTGATCGATTAAAAAAACGGCGCAGGCACTAACAACTGTGACAGTATATTTTAGTGAACTTACAGACAATCATTCATTTTCAAATAGGGGCCCCAAAGAAATAGCTTCAAGGCCACAGCGCATGCGCAAAACCGCGTTTGGGTTGGAGACGTTATTTCTCGAGTTTAGCGTGAACCCCAAAGCTTGCCCCAAAAGTTATGTGCCAGGTAAACGTGATGGCACCCACTGAAGTGACATGACCAAGAATCGGGAGAGTATCCAAAGCGCCGCAGACCCTATTGGAAAACTCTTCGCTCCTGCTTGACCTAAAGCCCGCATACGCAAAGGGCCTTGGGGCCCCGAACTAATCGAGAAGTTCCTATTAACTAGTACGCAAGAGAGAATGCAGGCGGTAACTATAGCCAGACCTACACTTACCACTGTAGTGAAACGAGGCAATGTATGTGAATGTGCATGTTACGCATGTCAATTACATGCAGTGCTTCCAGCTTGCACATTTTATTGCGATAGCAATTATATGGACACTCTCGGTTGTATTTTGCCGCCGGCGTCTACGTCACTCAACATATATGTATACATATCAATATATATGAAAATTCAAAAAAGAAAAAAAAAAGAAAAAAAAACCGGCGCGCGGATACGAACTTCAGCACCCTCAATCCCGAGTGTGAGGCGTTAACCCCTGAGTTACCGAAGAGCACGTCACTCGCGTTCGAATGGCAAGCTATTTATATCGACCACTTACCCTTGGTCACGGGACTCTTGGGGAGGGGGGGGGGTATCGTCGTGTTTTCAGCATCACCCGCAAGATGGCGCAATGAGCGCGCGTCACCTAAGGAACTTTAGCGTCGCCACATCGCGCGGTGGCGCGTGCTTTAATCTCCTACGCGTACTTTGCCCTCCTTAGAGGAGGGGGAGTGGTAGAAGAGGGAAGTGACGCTCCCTCGCACGCCTTTGTCTCGCGGTGGGGAGGAGGGGAGGATCGTACGTCTTATCTAACTTCGGGCTTTACCAATTATGTTGTAGTTTCCTGGCGCACAAAGGTCCCTGCAATCATTGCAGTCTACATTTGCGAAAAGCACAGGTTTTTCAGACACAGCGAAGTAACAACTGAGACGTTTATTCGCGTGCATCTGTACCTGTGAGTACGTTTCATGCGTCATGTGTGCGTGGGAAATGCGGGGCACGTTTCGATCTCCTTTCCATTCTGTTCATGACTTTATAATTTATTGCTATCGCGATCATTGCTTCGCCTCTGCAGCAAAGCTGTGACTTTTTTAGAATAAAACATTTTACTGATTTGTGCAATTATTTATGTCGACTCTGCATCGTGTCTTGCTGAGGATGTTTGATGCACTACCACAAAAATCAGTGAAGACTGACTAGGAAGTGTTGTCTTCCTGGATTTGTTTTGCACTAGGTGTACACATTCACGTTGTTTTAAGAAGCATTCACGTGGATGTACAGTCTGTTTCACACTGAGGGGCAATCTCAGATCGCATGCCGCGTGGTGTGGCCAGTACTGTACCAATGCCCTCTAGATAATTTCAGGCCTGCTCACTGTGTTTGTCTCGGCCTCTGACGTCACTCCATTGGGACCAGCGTGTTTCCATGCACAGACGTACCTACGCTTGCTCTCATCGCTTGACAGACATGGATAGACAAGCCCGACAAACGCTTTCTTGGCGTGCTGGTGTACTTGTTGGCGACTCGAGAAGACCGTCTTTTTCTGTGTCCGCGAACTGCAGCGTCATTATGTGAAGTGTTTTATGCACTGGATATTCGCAATCTGTACGGCTGCAAATTCGGACGGTTGGGCGATGCTGCGTGGCGAATAGGTGACCAGTAAAAGAGTGAGGGATAGTGGGGTGCAAAGTCTGCGACCGGCTTCCGGTTCGAGAAGAGTAGCAACGGCGAACCGCTTCGCTACAAGCCTCAGATTATTTGGCATTCGCGCGCGCGATCGCCCGTTTATCTTCATCCTGATAAACCATGATCGGTTGTTCAGCCATTGGCTGCTCCAACTCGAGCATGAAAGACAAACGCAGGTATCAATTCACATGGAATGAAGAAAAAAAAAAGAGGTTGGCCGCGGCTTTGAACAGAGGCACACTGACAGGTAGCCTTTGAGGAAGCCATAGTGTGCGAAAACCATTTTATTACAGGTACCTGCGCATTCCACACTAAAAAAAAAGCTTACACATGAATTCACTGCGAATATTATATTGAGAAATAAATTATCACGCAGGCGCACCTATCAAAGATATTACGGGAACGCGCGGGCAAAATCTACCTGCCATATGATGCGCACCGGCCATTGCACCCATATATATGACAAAAAAGAAACGTGAAAGCTTCACTCAAGAACAAGTTTACACGAAGCGCTGGACGAGTTCATTAGCATTTATTATAGACAAACTGTGCTCCAGGATGGGACCCAGAGGAAGAAGTGCGTTAAACAAGCGCAGAGTTTCGATTATTCGGCGCCGTCTATGTCTGACTCTATTGCTTATGTAACGCTGTGCCGCGTAGCTTGATCATCATCCCGAAATAAACTCTTAGCACACTGCTACAGTCATCCCCATCCCCTGAGATTTATTAAAATGGTGATTTTTTATCTGCAGTAACGTATCATGAAAGGAAAACTGTTTTCTATATCGACTGATGTGCTAGCGTGGACTGACAGTACCTTCGAACTGTATAAAAGCATTGCAGATCATTTTAGTGCGATATAAAAGTTTCCTTACCATTCATGGCTTTCGCAACTTGTCATCATCACAGTCACAGTTAGCATAAACAAAAAACCAACTTCTAAGGCACTGACATTGCATGGAGAGGGGCTTTTTTCAACGGAGCATTACAAAAATGTGCACGTGCCGCTGCTGACCCGCGTGGTGCGTCGAACCGGAAGCCGTCGTATCCCACAGTTCCCTGCGATTTCCCATATTACCAGTCACCTATTGTCGCGGCAAAGGGACCGAAGTTGTGAATGTTCTCGTTTTCTAAGGACAACCGGAGAACGAAATGGGAGTGTGTTGTTCGTCAAGCTGACGTCGACATTCGTTTTTTTTTTTCGTGAACTTAAGGTACGTATGTCCGTACTGCATATTTCTAATTGGTTCCAATGACCCCACCTCCACCATGTTCCCTTCTTGCTCTAAAATAAAGGTATCATGTGCGCTTCTGACTTGTTAGCGTAAACCCTGGCAATCAAATAATAAACGCGCGTCGCAGTACGTTTGCAAGACAGATTTTTTTTTCTTCAGGGTCAGTAAACATTTTGCTATTGGCGATTAGCACCGCGGACTTGTATTACTTCTGTTCACTTGGTTGATAAAAACGAAAATAATGACAATGCATCGGTTTTGTGCTTAGTATTTCTAGACGGTTTTACCACTTTATTGCCGTCGGCACCTTATAACATATTATGTTTTCTTGAAATTTATATGCGTGTAGATACTTACGGTAAAGCGCTTTCTTACTTCGTGTTCAGGTGTGATTTCTACTTCAGGCTAGAATATGTAAGAACCACTACCTAAATATACCAATCCAAGAACCGGCAGTGAATAGAAGTGCCCAGGAAAATACAGGGTTTAACATAGACGCTAACATTTTTCTCAGGGCCTAAGTTATATAACCGACTAAGCACCACTGCGACAGTGCCCAGAGCAAAAAAGAAAGCTCTGCTTCTTGTGTTGGTCACAAGACGTTTTCGTGAAACAAAAGAGTTTGTCTTCTTCTGCAATGGTCATGATCCTGATAATGTGCTGAATAACATACTTGAGACAGCAGCAGAAACTCTCTTCAAAAACTACGTGTCGATGAAGACAGATTTTCGAAACATTAAAAATAAAATTGCAGAAACTTTCCAAATGAGTAGGAACAGTTTCTCTGCATGCTCTACATAGTGTGTGTGTGTGTGTGTGTGTGTGTGTGTGTGTGTGTGTGTGTGTGTGTGTGTGTGTGTGTGTGTGTGTGTGTGTGTGTGTAAAAATAAACGAAGAATGAACAAAATTCACTTTATTTTTTTGTATCTTTATTGGCACGTCCAATTTTGCTTTCATAGATCGACCACACGTTCGATAGCGTACCATCTTTGACTTTCGTTGAAGAAATGGCTCACAGGTGAATTTATAAACGCTTTGAAGCGCAATGCCTTACATGAACCAACGCCCTTTTTGATCCAAAAGGCAGAATAAAGCTGTTAAGCATGTAAAACTTGCCGCCAAAGCTTTATCTTTTACTTGGACAGGATGGTGGCAATGGATTTGCGGCCTCCCGTACGCACACTCACTTGGGCAAAATGAGTGATGCCGTGGCGGCAGGAAGCGGGCATAGTAATCTAGGTGGCATTGGCTGTACTCACGTGCCGCCATAGCAGACGATATGGTTCAACACAAAGGCCCTTCTAGTGTCTGCACCAGTAGCTCCGGAACGGGGGGGGTGGGGGTGGAAGTGGCCGCCGTCGCCTCTACATGTTAGAAATTAGGGGGGGGGGGGGCATGCCCCCTCCCCCCACTAACAGCCTTTACGACCCCGCAAATATATATATATATATATATATATATATATATATATCCCTGTCGACAAACCTCGCCGCTGCACTTCAAATATACTTCCAGATCTCCTGGCCTGCCATGCGTGAGCTGCTTGCCAATGCATGACGGAAGTGCTGGCCGCACCGCGATTCGTACGTTCCTAGATTTCACTTAATGAATGTAAAACAGACTGTACAGTACATGTAATTACTTAGTCGAAGCATGGGTGTATAGCCTAGTGGTAAAGGCACTCGCGTTCGGTGAATCGGTGTGTATCCCAGCATCAGAAAGAGGCACTTTTTTGTCTGATTTATTTATGCCGAAGACAGGGTCTGACCAGCCGCTCGTGGCGCTGAAGGCAGCGCAGTATCTCGGCCGCAATGCCCTACCTGAGTGTCCGCTCTCATGTTTCTCCATGGAAAGGCGCTTAGCGGTCATGGCCAGCCTCCTGACCACAAGCACCCAGCGAGCCTTGGTCCGCCCTTTGACGGATGCGGGACTTTTTTTTTTATTTATAGAGGGGGTAACAGTTGGAGTACGTGGTACCCTACAATGGGAGAGCATGGAGCCATCCCGGGGGCATACCTTGGCCATAGAGAAAGGAAAAGACAAGAGAGGACACTCCGCGAAACGTGGCCTCAGGAAGTGCGTCACGACTACGTAACGAACTAGTGCTCTCACCAAACGTCAGAGGACGCAAGCACAAAAAAACAGTTATAATCAATGCAACAGAATTGTTTTTACAAAATAATAATTGTACGCGCAAATCTGGTATGTTCTTTATACATAAAAAAGAATTTATTCAACACACCTTACGCGATTATATTTCTTCAGCCGTACTGTCTTAAACACCATCCACCCAGCGACAAGCCCATGCTTGACTGACAGCGGGAAGCTTTCGTCGCTTTCGTCAACGTCAGCTGCGTCGGCGTTTTCGTGCGTGAGATAACAGGTGAGGCACGTTTTCAAGCGAAGCTTGTTGAATGACATGTTGTTGGGCTTGTTGGGTCATTTTTTTAGAAAACGGTTACACCTGCGCGAATAAGACACCATGCAACAAACATAAAAAGATGCACACACACACGTGTGTGCGAGTTTGTTTCTTACGTAGCGTCTCATTCACGCAGTTGTAACCTTTTTCTGAAGCTTGTAAGGACGGGGAGGTTCGCTAAAAATAAAGTTTGCGGCTCTATGTGGCGGCTAGACGGGAACATTGTGCAACGTATGCAGTATAGCAAAGGCGGCACGGCGTCAAGCGGAGGCGACGCGTGCTGCGTCTGCCACGGACGCGAGCGTCTGTGCGCTGAGCATAGCTGGGCAGCTAGGTCATAGGCTCGGTGCAAAATATTGAGAAGCGTTCGCTGGGCCTCGCATGCTTCACGACGCGTTTCCCGAAGGCTCGGAACACGAATAATTCTTGGTGTGCCGGAGGCAAATCTGGAATAGCCAAGTGGCCATCATCTTCGTTTCTTCGCTAGCCTTGTGCCACTAGTGCAAGCTGCCCACAAATTTTTTTGACGTTTCCAATATAATTTTACCGCACAAACTTCAACTACAATTTTTCTTCCCAATTTACTGCTGATACTGCGTACGCGCGAAGGTGTTCTAAAGTTTCCAGGCCGCGATACCATTGCATTACAAGGGATAGCGGCCTGTAAACTTCTGAAGATCTTTGTACGTGATCTTGACGTCTATCTTTGTAAGTCAGAGTTTTATGGGTCAGAGATGTATCACTGGTTTTGTATTGTGCATCGATTAGCTAATCATTCAAAGGGGTTTGCTGGTACACTTATGACGTGCACATATCTTTTTCGTAATTTAACAGCGAAGCATCCACTTACTAACATTTTCAGACCGCGCTGATGCCTTGCCGTCCGGCGGTCCAAGCTACGGCAGCTACTGCTGTGTATCGTGGTGCTTCAACAATGGCGGAACCCACAAGAAGCCTGGGACGAGTTTATTCCGCATACCACGGGACGGCAGGTGTGTTAAAGCTTTTGTATGGTTTGCATGTCTTTAGGCTTACTGTTCGTACTTGCTCAGTGAGGGTAACAATAAAAAATCACTATTCAAGCACTTCCCCTTTCAGCTGATAGTTCATTGCCAATGCAGGAAGAAAGCATCGATGCAGTATGCTGGACGCGATGATCTCCTTAGTAAGCCGGCCAGCCTATTGTACGCAACGTACAGGGTTTGTAGCGACCATTTTACTGATCAAAGTTTCATGGACCCTAGGCACACAAGGCTTACAAGAATGGCTGTTCCCAGTGTGCAACCAGCTGCACCATGTAAGTGATTGACTGAAACTCAAATATGTGCAATAGCAGCCACTTGTATTGAATCAGTGGCGACAGTTAACCGCGAAGATCTTTGTAGCCGATGGAGAAACCTCACTATAGAAGTAACACTTGGAAAGTCTTAAATTTTGTGAATTGTGGGCTATTACCTTCCTAACAGCAGCTTTACATTTCTGTCGTTTTTTGATGCTCTTGACCTGCGCAACTTGTTTTGAAAGACTTTAAAGGGCTATTTCACGTTATCTTCAAGCCTGAGTGCACATGTACGTATACCTTTCATCAGTGAAAGCTGGCACTGTTGATAATTCCAAAAATCACAAATTACTTGTTTTCTAGTTGGTGCCTTCTCTTTTCTTCCACGTTCGACCAATTTATGCGTTTGAAAGAGCTGTTTAAGTTTCCCCATGCTACAAGATTTGTAACTTGTACCAACTGCACATATATGCAGGTTCTCTGAGCGTCGCTTCAAGTAGTGACTGTGACATGGCTGCAGAAGCTGCACTGCAAGGTGCGGATGAGCTTCAGTTTGTGTTTTTTTAAGCCTCTTACAGACACATTGTCGTAATTTAATTTCTTCAGGACCTGCGGTAGAGGCTTCAAAAAGCGGCTCCTACACATTGAGGTGCCCCGTTGAGCAGGGTGCGTTCAGTGTCGCGATTTCTTTTTTTTTTACCCAAATTGACTGTTGACCAAACCTCTGCAGGTGGCAGCTCCCTTGTAGCTGGTGAAAAAATTTCTGCTGACTTCGTCTTGCCGGAGAAAACCTTAACCAGTCGTTCAGCTGTCACAAAAGGAACTTGTGTGACAACTTCAACACCAGAGTGGATTGATATAGAGACTTCCGCAGGCCGCTCGCAAGATTGTTCCGACAGCACTTTCCGAGGCAATGAACAAGCTTCACAAGACCCTCCAGAAGACGTCTCCGCCAACAGCTCCACGCCTGAGTGCCCTAGAGAAAATGGTGACTATGCTTTTATTGCAGCTGTTTTTAATGTGCTATTTTATGTTTAGGACATTTTGAGGAAACTATCTCAAAAGGACACAAGGTGTGCACTTACAAAATGTAAGGGTGGGCTCTCAGTGATTTTCACTTTTTTTGTGCATTGTCAACATTGTGAATGGTTTGTTTTTAGGTGTTGGAATCGAAAACTTTGCACCACAGAAAGTTGTGCACCTTGGGTCTGAAAGAGCGAGGAAAGTGCTCGTATGGGATTAGTTGTTCTTCGCTTTTACATCCATTTTTTGTTTATTGCAGTGCATTTCTGTGTGCCAGCGACAATGTCTCCATCAATGAAGTACAAGCAAACCATTAAACATCTGCAAGCCAAAGTAGCAGCACAGCGGAAAAATATCAAAAGACTGCGGAGACAGCCTCACCAAGCACCTTCATCGACTTCAAAGGCCCTTGGAGTTATCCGACCGCACGTCACCGAGGAGGTTTTTAAACTTCTTTCTGCACATGTTCGCTTGAGGCCCAAACGCAAGGGCAAGCGGTTTCCCGTGTGGTTCTAGAAATTCGCTCTTCACTTAAACTTCCGAGGTCCGCGAGCATACCGATTTCTGGCTCCATACTTTTCTTTGTCCTCCCGGCGTTCATTAAGGAGGTGGCTAGCTAATGTAAAGATGACTCCAGGCATAATTCCAGGAATCCTTTCTTCTATTGCAACAAATACTCAAGCTTGGAATTAACGGGACCGAGTGTGCGCTTTAGTTTTCGACGAGATAGCACTCAAAAAGAATTTGTACTATGATGCTGCAAGAGACGTTGTCCAGGGTTTTACAGATGATGGCACTCATCGCATTTCAAGCATCGCTGATCGAGCCCTGGTTTTTAGGGGCGAAGCTCCTTAGGGCGTGGGCTGTGCGTCCCCTGTAGCCGGTATGTAGCCACCTCTAGTTTAGTTCTTGCAGTGTTCACTAGATGGCGGTACCGTCCCCTGTATGTAGCCACCTCTAGTTTAGTTCTTGCAGTGTTCACTAGATGGCGGTACCGTCTCCTGTATGTAGCCACCTCTCGTTTAGTTCTTGTAGTGTTTACTAGATGGTGGTACTTGTAGCTGATGATGAAAAGATGCAAGATGTTATAAACTAGAAAGCGGTACTTGTAGTTGATGAAAGACGCGAGATCTTATAAAATAGGAATGATGTCACATATGGCGCGTGTCATTGGTTGAAGGCAATCGTTCGATTTAGTGCGGCGACGTACGCTAGGGGGAGCGATGTAATAAAATCGAGTGGGCAAAATGTACAGAGGATTCATGGTTTACCAGGTTTACCTCCGGAGCTTCGCCCACTCATCATCATTCACTTCGTGGATATGGCGGAATTTTTTTCTTCTTGTTGGTGTTTCGAGAAAGTGGGCTCAACCGGTTGCTTTTACTATAGGGCACACATCAACACCATCATCTGTTATGCATAACTTGCTGGTGTCACTCATTTTGGAGCTTAGGAGCATTAATATTGCAGTGAAAGCAGTCATTTGTGACCAGGGCAGTTCAAATGTAAGTCTCGCTAACCAACTAAGAGTGACTGTAGCAAAGCCTTTTTTTTAAGTTAATGGTGAGCGGGTGTATTGCATTTTTGATGTTCCGCATTTAATTAAAACAACGCGCAATAATGTCCAAGCACACAAGTTATACATTGGGGATGACATCGTTAACTGGTCACACATTGTAAGCCTTTACCAATCCTCACATGAGTTGCGGTGGCGATTGGCTCCAAAGTTGACTGAACGGCACGTTCATCAGAAACCTTCTTCTAATATGAAGGTCAGCAGAGCAACTCAGGTCCTCAGTGCATCAATTTCGATTGCTATCACGACAATGGTGTATGCGAAGATGCTGCCTGCCTCGGCCATCACTACAGCTTAATTTTGTGATCGTATGGACAGGATTTTTGATGCCTTGAACAGCTCGAGTAAAAAAAGAACTTCGCAAAAGCTGCGGCATGCAATCATGAAAAATGATTCAGAGCTGATTGACTTCCTCCGAGGCCAGCTTCCCTGGATTGCATCATGGCAGTTTGTTGGCAGACGTCAACCACAAACCATCGTAGGTTGGCAAATTACAATTCAGGCAATTTGTCAACTATGGGACGACCTTTCCAAAAATTACAATTTTGAATACCTGTTAACACGCAGGCTTCAACAGGATCCTCTGGAGAACATATTTGGCCACATTAGGCAAAAACAGGTTTGCAACACCAACCCCAATGTAGCACAATTTATTTGTGGCCTGAAGCACATCTGCATAAGAAAACTCTTCAAGCTGTCAGAATACGGATATGTCGAGGATGATGAATGTGACCGTCTCCAGGAGCAGCTCTCGCCATTCTCCCTCACCAGTGCGTCTCTTGTGGATAATGAGGAGTGTGCACAGCCACAGCCTGACGACTTTCCCGTTCTAGACGATCTCTCTGAACTTGCGACCAACATTCACTCCCATATTATCGATGACTCCGCTGCATAATATGTAGCTGGTTTTCTCATCAAACACTTCCTTCGGAATGCATGTGACGGTTGCAGTTGCCCACAGTTACTGAAAGACGACAATGAGACGCTTAAGGGTGCCCACCAGTATTTCACAATGCTCAAAGCATATCACGTCCCCAGCAAACTTTTTGGGAATCTCACTGTGCCATCAGAAGCAGCTTTTGCATACGTACAAGAACTTGAATCGCACTTTCTTGCCATAATTGAGGCCACTTCACATCACCTGAAAGTGTGCGATGTTTTGTATCACCATCTGTAAAGTGTTGGCGATTTTCATTTCTGCCCTGCTGGGTGTCACGCGAATTTTCTGAAAATGTTTTGCCGGGTTCGTTTATGTTGGCATGTGCGTTTTGTGAACCGAAACTTAGATAGGGTTAGGTTCCAGTCTTCAATCTCAGGCATACAGCTTGACAAGTTCAAAGGTTAGCAATTAGCGGCGGGTTTACACTAATGTATTCGAGTTGAGCCGAATCCTGCAATAGCTTTGTTATGTTATTACTTCGTTACAGCAGACTTCAATATGGTCTTATATGCTTATATTCAGTTCAACTGGACTAACCACTCCTTCGTTGCATACATTGTTTTGGTTACCCGCTTTGAGGAGTAGGGACACTGTGTATTCGCTCGAAGTGATTTGCATAACCTTAAAAAGAATGTTGGGTATCCTGTCTGTATTTTTGTAGCAAATGCGGGCGAACTGTACACTTTACTGTGGGTCACTTGGTCACTGTGTATGCTTTATCTCTCCAGCTCAAGTAATATATCGATAACAAAACCGCTTGTTGAAATGTCTTCGAGCGGGTAAGGAACACAGTATGAAGTGGCCACGGTTCACGTTATCACGCTTTTCGTATTTTAGCTTCTCATCAACCTCCTCATCTCGCCCATCAAAATTTTCAAAAGAATACCCAAACTTGTAGCGTTTGATGGGGCTGCGGACGCTGCCATTTTATTTTTATATAGCTTGTGAGTGATAACGTACGATGTAGAGCCTTTGTGAAAAATAATGAGCCAAAGTGGTTTCCTTCTGCTATTTATTAGCCCTGTAATACCGCTCTCGTAGCACCAATTAAGGTCCACAATTCTGGATAAGTGATGACTACAATCTATTTTAGCTCGCAAGCGTCGCAGCAACACCCAGACGCAAATCACTTAGGATCTTAAGTTTTTGATGAAGGCGATGCATAAGAAGAGCCACAAGACCTGCCAGTGTTGTAGCATAAAGTTTGTCTTTCACGTAGTGAGCAAGCTGCAAAGCCCTACCTTTCTGAGGACAAGCAGGCATCAAGTCTGCTTTTAATTTTGGGCTAGCTGTTCTTAAGCACAGCCAGCACACTGCACCTTTGCCTTTCTGCTATATTGTGTCATGTGGTTTCTGTGCGCTCTTTTTTTCTATGCATTATTTCGGTTAACCCCAGGCGTGATTCGCGACTTCATTGCTGTGTATATGTCACTTCTTCCTTCTTCATCAGCACTGTGCGCTGTGTTTTTGCCATAGATCCTTACTTACCCACTGGCCCGGTGTGTCATACTTCACCAGATTCTCGGCTTCTGCCAACTCTAGCGATGTGTGCGTTGCCTGTGTTCTCTCTGTATTTGTTACAATATTTGTTACAATTTATTTGTAAGGCGAGATGCATTTGTTGTCTACCTCTGTCATATTGTGCTTTTTATATTCTCAGACTCTACCTTGCCTTTGAATAAAACATTGGGGATACTGTCTCTTTGACTGATATATACATTGATCACTTGTTCAAAAAGAAAAACACAAGTGCGATGAATAAAACCGTAGTGAATTATCATTACCTGCATCTCTTTTTATTATAACTTAATCGGAATAAAAATTACGTCACGACCAATTCGCATGAACCACTGAACAAAACAAAACAGGGAATCGCTAAATCAAAACCACCTACAAAAACTATCCATTTGGGCGACGAAAAGTGGTCTAAAATGATGAACTTTCGTCATAGCCAAACGTCGGTTACGCAAAGTAATTCAAAATTTGCGCCAGTCAAACCGAAACAGGAAGCGCACGCCACTTGCTCTTACCAACCACCAGGTGTGCTATGATCGATTGGGCCGCTGGGGTCTACGGGAGTGTCCACTCGTAACCTTTTTTTTTTTATTTCTCTATGCCTTGGCTTTAGAGTCAGCCAAGACAGAACCAGGCGATGAAGTAAAGGCTTAACGAATAATGTGCGCCGATTGCTCCAGCGTCGGCGAACTTTCAAAAATGCGGCTATCAAACGCGCGCCCGCGCTTGCGGAGTGCTTAGAAGCTTTATTTCACAAACTTTTGTATTTTTTAATAAAAAATTATTGATTTCAGCTGGTTTTGATATGTTAGTCTGATCTTTTATCGGCACAATTGTCTTTTTGTGGTGTGGTTTTTGTAGTTGCCTGTAAAGACCACATTTTTTGTTGCCGCCACTAACAATTTTTCCTAAGCCACCGACGCCTATTGATAGGTGCGCCGCCGCCGCCGATAACGTGTGCTCACGGCGCTATCAGCGCGCCATTTAAATAAAATTATTTTTTTTTCAGTTGACCTTCGTTTATTCTGCACCTTCTGTCACCGGTAAATATTCTGTTGTTTCTTAATTCTGCTCAGTTCGCAAACGCATCGCAATTCGTTTGCCTGCCACTGCAGCTTAAATAACCGGAATAAAAAAAAAAAAAAACTCAAGCGCCCCTAAAAATGTGAACATGTAGTGTTGGATTCTATTTAAAAGTTAATTTCAAGCTACTTTCGAGCTCAATGTAGTTAAGCGAATCTCGGTCAGTGACAGTGCCAATGGTGGTGTTTGCCAAGGACTGCCCCATATTCTGGCTGACGAGTACACGTAATGACGAGTACACGAACAGTTGTGGAAAGCTGGTACTGGAATGTTCATAATTATGACTGTGAAGGCGCGTTGAAGAACAAAGGCACTTATGATTCAGATGCGAAGGGAGGGGGTTAGGAATGGGGACGGGACCGGTAGAGCGCTTCTATTCGATGTGTATGCATGGAAGACATTGTGCAGGCTAACCTTTATGAAAATGAATTTTGAGAGTCTAATGTGCCGCTAATGCACACCTAATGAGTCATTTGATTGACATTAGACCTGCAAAGTCTAATGTCTTTTAGCATCAGGTGTACAATGGAGACTCAGATGACAACATGCAACAGGATTGCCCCACCGCGGGGGTCTAGTGGCTAAGTTACTCGGCTGCTGACCCGCAGGTCACGGGTTCAAATCCCGGCTGCGGCGGCTGCATTTCCGATGGAGGCGGAATTGTAGGCCCGTGTGCTCAGATTTGGGTGCACGTTAAAGAACCCCAGGTAGTCGAAATTTCCGGAGCCCTCCACTACGGCGTCTCTCATAATCATATGGTGGTCTTGGGACGTTAAACCCCACATATCAATCAACATGCACCACGATTTCTGATGATTAAAGTAAGCATATCTTCCAATGCGTGTCCTAATGTCAAAACACATTACAATGAAAACATTTGCGTTAATCTTTCATAGCTAACAAAAACGGAATTTCGGACTACTAATTGTAATAATCGCGGGAATTCTAGATCCCAAAACCACTATATGATTATGAAGAACGCCGTTGCGGAGTGCTTCAGAAATTTCGACAATCTGTGATTTCTTAACGTGCATCTAAGTCTAATTCAATTACTTGCTGATCTCGACATTCACGTACATGTTGCCTGTCAGAAATCTAAAACACTAAGCAGTTTTTATTCCCATAGATTTTTCGATCATGTTTCAATAAATATAACATTGACAAGAAGAGAATGTCTTCATACACATGCTTAAGTGTAAACCAGCTAGTCCATAATAATAATAATAATAATAATAATAATAATAATAATAATAATAATAATAATAATAATAATAATAATAATAATAATAATAATAATAATAATAATAATAATAATAATAATAATCCAGTACCCTTTTGCATTCACGTAAGGCAACTCGAAGGCGATAGCCAACTCTTTCTATATTTTACAATCTGTCTGTGTTCATCCTGCCACCCTTCGAAAACTTTCTGCAACTAATGTGGTTATGCATTGCCTCCACAGTTAAAGACACCGTTTTGCGTAGCCAATCAGCCAGCCTTTGGACAAGCTATGATGAGATTGGGTGCGATGTAATGACTTTATCATGTGACGCTATAATGACACGTCATCTCTTAGTGATTATTTTTTGCATGCATTTCTCGTTCCCAACATTGCAGGATGCGAGACGCTGCCAACGGTCAAACTTTACATTTAATGAGGCATCTAAGGCTTGCGATTTCATTATTAATCAATGATTCATTATTTACTTATTCATGTAGCGTGCCCAGAAACAAATATAAGGTTGTACAGGTGCATCTAAAAATCAACAACAACAACAACAACAATTATTATTATTATTATTATTATTATTAATATTATACTAATATTGATTATTAATGATACTATTATTGATGATGAAATATTGGTGCCAGAAGCGCGATGTGGAGGCAAACTTTACTGGGGCATTTAGGGGTGCTTTCCACCACCTTGCGCGCATAAATTTTGAATATGTATTTAAAACCGTAACAAGCATAGCGTCAATCACTTACGCTGAAGCGGCACTCCAAACACTTGCATAGACGTGCTAATTTGTCATTTGCATGGAGGGGAATGGTTCAATTAGCCGATCAGTGGACACCGATGATTGAATGATTTGTGGGGTTTAACGTCCCAAAACCGCGTTATGATTATGAGAGACGGCGTAGTGGAGGGCTCCGAAAATTTCGACCACCTGGGGTTCTTTGAACAAATATGAGCACACGGGCTTACAACATTTCCGCCTCCATCAGAAATGCAGCCCCGCAGCTGGGATTCGATCCCGCGACCTGCGGGAATTGGCAGCCGAATTAGCAACCTTTGCCACTAGACCACCGCGGCGGGGCTCAGTGGACACCGAGGGCAGCACAGGAGATAAACTCATCGTATCATTGTAGTGAGCATTCGAAAGCGTATTTAAATATCAGTCACACTTTTACAACTAAAATACGGCTGGGAGCGGCAGCTGCCAAACGTGTGCCCCTCTCCCCCCTCCCCGCCGCCGGTAGGTGGTAGAGAGCAAAGGCGTGATGGAGAGGGAGAGAGAAGTTTTAATTTCATTCCTCTCACCCCGCCCCTGTTTTACTGTCACAACGCTAGCTGTCACGTAAAGACAGCGGCGTAGGTAAAAAAGAAACAAGGGAGGGTAAGGAAAGGAATCCCTCGTTGATCTCGGGGAGAGGGGAGGCAAATAGTCATTTTGCTTTATGTATGCCAGGACGAAAAAAAAAAAAAACGCCCGAAAGGCGCGGCGAGGGGGAGGGCAGAAAGGGGTAACGGACTCGGTGTGCCAGCCCCAGGCTACGCCACTGCGTAGAGACGTAAGGGAACGGACATTCGGTCTTTCTTCTCTGTAGAGCAGGAATGCATGCCATTGAATCTTTTCTGCGCACGAACAAAGCCGCTGCTGCAAAAGCATTGCCCTTGACATCTGTACTTTTTGGCATTGTGTTGCAGAGACTCAGACATGACCATCGCTTTTGACATGAGTTGTGAAACTTTTTTTATTATGCAAAACAAAATACATACAACTGCGTAACTACATATATTGAAAACTAATATTCAAGAAAGCTTCATTTGGCTAGAAAAGTTATAGATACACTTGATTGTTAGTGTAAAATATTTGTATTGTGACTCGTTAGTGCTGCCACCTGTACAATTGTTTTGGTTAAGCCTGTAAATCAGCAGTTGCTACAGGCCTCGTTGCACTGCAGGCTAACCACCAGCTTCACGCAAGGACATGTGCAGCAAGTCCGCGGTTGCATAATTGCCGTGTTGATAGATATTGCGTGCATTGTATACTTATCCTCCTTTGGAATTCGTCTACGCGATAGTTTCCTCGTGTCGGGAAGTTCTGCTGCTTTGATCGAGTGGCGGACGATGACTTGCCGTACGTTGCCGCTACAAACAGCCACATCGGACGCGCGCATTTGTGTTGGCTCTGAAAAGTGATTTCTTCTTCCATTTATTGATTACTCGTGTTGTTCGCGTGATTCAATGTCGAGTGTACTTCTAAAGACAATCCACGGCCCCTGGTGTGACAAGCAGTGGCTGATGTTATGCGAGAGCACGAGCTTTTTGGCGGGCGACTGAAGAGCACAGCGAATGCCAAAACTTCGGTAAGTTGAAGAAAGCCGCTGAATTACGTAACTGGGTTACTTCATTGCGTGAAAAATGCTGTGCAGGAAGCGATGGCCCGGGCGGCTTGTTGGCACAGCGGGGAGGACGAACCAGAGACCCGATAGGCAGGTATGTTTTGAGGTGGCTCATTTTATATCACCGTAAGAAACAGTCACTGTGTGCGTTGCTTGCATGTTTTAAATATTCGCGTTGCGCTACGCGATCTATCCTTCGGTCATGCAAGCCTCTTGTCGTGCTGTTATTCCTTGGCTGTTTGCTGCAAGAAATTAACCTTTGATCCCTTGTCGCCCTGTAAGAGTGTCTGCTTTTAAACATACCGATGTCGCGAGAGCAGTTCACGTTCACTGAACTCGGTAGTTTGTGTGTTTTTACGCGCAAAACAATCACACGACTGGGCACGTAGATAGTAAAACACAGCCCTGTCAAGCACACACGAAGCATGTTTTCGTGGCCGCACTCCGAATCCTTGTGCCAGAAATCCATGTAATTTTGCTGTGGTTAGAATTTCACCCTAGCTGCCTCATAAATATTTTAAGAGAGCTAACTGGAAGTATACGTATTTCAATAATCTACACTATGTGATGAAACTAAGATTGATTTGATTGATTTGTGGTGTTTAACGTCCCAAAACCACCATATGATTATGAGAGACGCCGTAGTGGAGGGCTCCGGAAATTTCGACCACCTGGGGTTTTTTAACGTGCACCCAAATCTGAGTACACTGGCCTACAACATTTCCGCCTCCATCGGAAATACAGCCGGGATTTGATCCCGCGACCTGCGGGTCAGCAGCCGAGCACCTTAGCCACTAGACCGCCGCGGCGGGGCCCTGAAACTAAGAGTACACTCCTACCGCTGCATTGAAGATATGTTGATATCGAGTGTTAGTAAAATATATGAATTCAATTTAATTAATTAAGCTAATACATGACACCTTTTGTTGAAATATTTGTGTGGACTTTGGTTAGTCATATAAATTTTTGTTTTCTCTTTGAAGTATACCAGGTGCTCCATCTCAAATAACTTACACTGAGCTCATGTAGTATAAATGTTGCTTGATTGTGTGGTGCTTCAAGTTGTATTTTCGTGCTTTCTTTTTTACATCAGTGTTGTACTGATTCAGAGATTTAGTATTTATTTTGCTTTGTGAGGCAGTAAATTAGAAGCAGAAAGATCTTATTTATATGTTTCCAGATGTTGACAGAAAGTTTCAGAATATGAATATTTTGCGAAGGGCTTATGTAATAATAGAAATCCTACAGATAGCTTGTGTGAACAAAAGTCAAACTACATGGGAATTCGCTTCAGAGTACCAACAGTTTGTTTCCTGCATAGCTTACATTTATGATGTAATACAATATCTATGGCTTGCTCTTACACACGCCATGTGCGCATAAACCATGCATCCTTTGCAAATATTGTTTTCATCATTTAAATCACCCATACACATGTGCATGCTCTGCGTAGTGTGTTATTACATAGTTTTGTGAATGCGAAACATTCAGTGGCACTCTGTGAATTGTCAGCAAGAATGGGCTAGTCCAATATTGCATGTTTTGATTGTGCCATGATCCCTTTATTCAAGGATTTACCCTTTAATGTATCAGTATACACTTTGCTAAGACATGTTTGGTACTCGCTATCTGTGTGTGATATACCGTTTGTTGTGTGTGAAAGTAATCTTTTGTGGCACCTTTTATGTATGTATCAGCGATGGCAGCTATTCATGGTCCTGACACAGAGGACAGGTTGCAGTGCACGATTGAAGTGGTCTTCCTGCAAGCCCTAACGAGCCTTGTTAAGTGGTAGGCATTTCTTTTTGTTACCACAGAGTGATAGTTCGGACACATAGCACCTATTGAGGTATAGCATACACTGTCTTTTAGCTTAGGTGTGGGAAGCCTATGTCCTGCACTTCAGTGCAGTATTCCTTGGACATGGAACATGCATCATTTGGTTTGCAATCCTTGAACATGGATTGTTTCCGGGGCCAACGTTGTGACACTTGGAGGCGTCTTGATAATCGGAACAGCTGTTCCTTGTCACTGCTGCCTTGAGCAAGGCAAGAGCTCTTGTTAAATGGTTGCACAAGAGAAAAAAAATCAGCATTGTCTGTTAAACATTAGGTAATATTTAGCTCAATATAACACAAGGTTGAGACCGGTGCACTTTGAACAAAATGGGTCATTGCAACAGAAGCCCGAAAATTCGCGGCATGAAGCCTACCTTGAATTTTTTAGTGCTTCGGTTGCAATTGACCATTTTATATAAAGTTAGGACCCGTGCTACGTCCTCTCTCATGGTCTTTGTGTTAGATTCTGGTAAATATCACATAAGTTGGCTGTAGCGATATTTCCTCTTATAGGATTTGTTGGTCTTTTCAAGCTTTTTTCATCAACATCTATTTTGTTTGGACTGCCATGAAACTGTGTGCAGTAAAATCTTACTTATAATCATGTTTCGCTTATTGTCGTGATGATCGCTTTTACCTTAAGCTTTCTTTAGAAGAAATAAAAGATTTCTTTAACTAAGTTCTTTTTTTACAAGTAGAAGTGTCATTAATTTTTTGTGCTTTTTAAAGGGACAGCAAACAACAATGAAGTCTAACAATTTAGTGAATTTAAGTAAGCACACTTTTGCTATGTGCACATTCTGCCACAAGAGTTTGGCAAATTCATGTTTAAGGAAGTTACAGGGGTTGTTGTTTCAGCTCGTTTGCAAATTTTCACGTGTATGAGCAGATTTGTGGTATTTTTATAAATTGTAGTGCAATCTTGTTTTAAGTAACATCGTGCAACGTACAAGTATCTATTCATTTCTAACAAAGCCTTCTCAGATAATCGTTATGCCCGAGAGTTAGATAATCTGAATTAGGGACAGCTTTTCTTGGGAGGCAGCACATACTCATGTTTCATCACATTGTTTGGAACATGTTCCCACTACATTCTATGAATATACTATAAATGTGTTTATGTAACACAGCTCACAAAACATGGTGGCCTATCATACAGAAAAGTGCATTCTGTGTATTAGTGCCTTGAATAGCCTTGTTGGAATGCAAAGTTAAATTGTTGAATGAATTCATGCTCTTTTGGAAGTACAGTACTCACGGATTGAAACAGGACACTCGGAGCGTGTGGCCGACGGTACATGTGCCGCCGCTCGTGGGTCCGCATAGAACCAATGTGTTGCGTTGTGGTATAGGGTGATAGGGAGAAGACCTATGGAGCAGGACTACTCCTTCCGATTGCCAAATTGTCGGCCTGTAGTTCACCACGTGTACACTGCCAGGGCAGCGCTGCAAGGCTCACGCACATTCGCATGTCGACCAAACTGGCTCGCCGCTGCGCACCACTTTTACTGCCAGGCCAGCAGACGACCCTCTCGTTCTGCGTGCTTAGGCAATGCAGTACGCATGCTGTGCAAGTAAGACGCAGGATTCAGTTAGTAGATTGCGCCTTGTGTGCGTTTGTAGACATGATAAACATCTGCACAAAAGCATGAAAAGTTTACTTCGTGGTTTCTGTCTCGACAAGAAAGAAAATGTGTGGCCATGCTTTTCTTCATGCAACATGGAAATAATATCATGTATTAGTGTCGTTAGGGCAAACTGTGGCATATTGTTGAATAAAAATGTGAGAAGCCCGCTTGTTCTTCCGTGGCCGACAGCTCTACGAATGCTTGCCACGCAAAATAGCCGCACTATTCACTGCTCGTGGCGAGACAACAAAGTACTAAGTTATTGTTTTATTGCTGCATGGAAACAGGCCCGTGGCTGGTGCTTTTCTTTTTCGTCGTGACAAAAAGCTTGAAAAACTTTTTATGCTTTTGTGCAGCTATTTATCACGTCAACGAGCGCATTTCAGGCGCGACATCGTAGCGGTATCCAATTTCTTGCGCAGCCTACGTGCCCCATCGTCGAAGAGCCGATCGAGAGCGTCGTCTGCTTGCGTCACAATATAAATGGTTCGCACCGTCCCCATCGATTCGGGCTGCATGCATGCGAAAATGCGCGAGCCTTGCAGCGCCACGCTGGCAGTGTGCATTTTGTGAACTAAATGCCAACTTTTTAGCGACCGGAAGGAGTAAACCTGCTCCATAGCTGTTTTTGCTCTCACTATATACAACAGGGCAACATCCTGATCCGCAAGCACCCATGAGCGGCGGCACATGCATTGGCGGCCAAGCGCTTCGAATGCTGTTTCGATCCGTGAGTACTCTACATATATGTTGACCATACTGGGCATATTAGTACGTACTTGGGAGGAAACAGGAGTGCAAGAAAATACATGGACTGCTGAATCCATTATTCTTTCGGTGTTCACTCCTTAGTGTACATTTTATTTCCTCACTGAGCTCGTACATACCCTCTAAATTGTATTATCTCTGTGACGTGTTGGTTCAGGTGATATTTTTGGCATCTGCATGGTCTGAAATAGTCATGAGTTCAACACTTTGATGTGCTGTTTCCTTAATTACTCTATTAACGCAAGTGTTTGGTCGGGTTGGTAATTTACCGCCTAGAAATGTTTCTAAGGTAAGGAAAATTTTAACTGGGAAAAGGGAGACGACACAAAGTAGTGCTAGTCGTGCTGCCGCCCTTTTGAATTTGCATGTTTTTTCGGCTGTTGATTTTTTTCTTTAGAAAGGGTTCCTATCCTTGTCCTATCAAGATCTTCAGCAAGTGCCAACTCACCCCAGTGTGGATTCTTGTGCTTGTTAATGACCAGCTATCAATTTCATAATTTGCAATACTGGCTAGTGAACATGGGCAACTGTGCACTCTAAAGCATGAAGGTAGGTGAAAATATTTCCTTCTTTATAAAGCTTTTGTCACCTTTTCAAGGTACCTAAATAATGCATTTTTAGCTATTGAATAATATGCAAAAGTAATCAAGGGTACAAAAATGCTTTGCTTGCTTCCTCTAATCTGTTGCTTGTAGAAAGATGTGTAGAAATGACCTGTAACATGTTACAACATGCATATCTGTGTAATATACTGTAAATTACAACAAGCACAATTTTTTAATTGTTTTCACTAGAGTTGTGTAGCTGTATCACCTAGACGTATACCTCTACATTTCATGTGCCTGTTTGTTGCTCAATTTCACCTTGCACATAGGTGTGCGCATAGGAGTGGGGGGCAGCCTCCCTCTCCCCAAACTTGTTACCTAAGACGGGGGCTACAAAACTAGAAGCTTAATTAAGTAAGGGGGAGTGCCGTGGTGAACCTCTCCGCCACCCAAGTGTAGGGAAACCCTGCACACGCCTATGACTTTGCACCTCTGAGCATGAGCCCTTAATAGTTCTCAGTTAAAAAAGAGGGATTTTAATGTGGAAGTTTTGTGTAAAACAAAGTTGTGGAATAGACCCACTGTTGCATGCCGTAGTCATACATTGGATACCATTGGAATCGTGAAAGGAGGTTATTCTGCAATATTGCCTTAGAGAAGCTGACTCAGCTGATTCCTCTGTTCATTGTAGTTGGTTTCTCTCCAATTACTGATGAATCGGCAGCCCTCTGAACTGATGTATAGCGGTTATTTTTTTTTCAACGCAGCATGAAGTCAAGGCTATGTGGTTCGATGTTGAATCCAGATAGATTATTTATTATAACTGATAAATATATATCACTATTTCGAAAAGGCATAACTCATCGATTGTTATGTCTATTTATGTGCTGAGATAAAATGTATGCTTGAGGGCCTTCTAAGTTTTTATGTTCTCCCTTGCAGGTTTTAAATACAGCAGCGGTGCGACCACGACGGTGCTAGAAGAGACCCTATCATCAGTGCAAAGTCGAAAATTAAATACAAATGCAGTTATTCCCGGAAACGTCTCACTTGGTGTTTCTTTGTTTGTTTGTAATTATAAAACAGCACTTTTGCAAGAATTGTAAACAAAGACGAACTAGCTCTATTTATTGTCCTATCGGAACTGGATCGTTTGACAATGTAATGCGTGTTTACAAACGCAGGAATTATATACTTGCAGCATTATTTATCGGCCTTGAAAGATTCTGACATGTAAAAAACAATGATCTGTTCTTTGGTGAAAATGGTCTGATGGTATTTCGTTTACAATCCTGCAATGTGCGCACACTTTCATATGTATAATGAAGCCATTTATTTATGCCGAAGACATAGAATCTGACCAGCCGCTCGTGGCGCTGAAAGCAGCGCAGTATCTCGGTTGCAAAGCCCTACGGGAGTACACACTCATGTATCTCCATGGCAAGGCGCGTAGCGGTCATGGCCAACTTTCTGACCACAAGCGCCCAGCGAGACTCGGTCCGCCTTTTGACGGCTGCGGGACTATTTTTTTTTTAATTATAGAGAGGGTAACGATTGGAGTACGTCGTACTCTACAATGGGAGAGCATAGAGCCGTCCCGGGGGCATACTTTGGCTTTAGAGCCCCGCCAACATCTCTCGTGCGCCGCTGAGAAATAATGTTATTCCGCCCTTTGACGGCTGCGGGACTATTTTTCATTTATAGAGGGGGTAACAATTGGAGTACGTCGTACTCTACAATGGGAGAGCATGGAGCTTTCCCGGGGGCATACCTTGGCTTTAGAGCCCCGCCAACATCTTGCGTGGGGGGGAGGGGGGGTAGAAAAGGGGGTACCGATTTAGAGCACAGGGTACTCTACTATGGGAGAGCTTAAAGCCGTCCCGAGCAGCGACTAAAACGAAGCGTTTCCCTCGCACGCCCAGCGTGCGTGCTCCGCTGAGATGTAATGTTATCCAACAGCTACCGGCGAACACCGGCGTCGGCGAAATTGGACAAATGCGGCCATCGAACGCGCGCCCGCTGTTGCAGAGTTCTTAGGAGCTTTGTTTTACAAACTGTTCTTTTTTTTGTTGAAAAATTTATTGATTTCAGCTGGTTTTGATACGTTAGTTTGATCTTTTATACGCACAATTGTAATTTGGTGGTGCGGTTTTTGTAGGTGCCGGTAGAGACCAAATGTTTCGTCGCCACCGCTAACAATTTCTTTCTACGCCAACGACGCCTATTGATCAGCGCGCCGCCGCCGCCACTGACGTGTGCTGTCGGCGCGATCGGCGCTCCATTTATATATATATATATATATATATATATATATATATGTGTGTGTGTGTGTGTGTGTGTGTGTGTGTGTGTGTGTGTGTGTGTGTGTGTGTGTGTGTGTGTGTGTGTGTGTGTGTGTGTGTGTGTGTGTGTGTGTGTTTTAAAGTTGACCTTCGTTTATTCTGCACCTTCTGTCACCGGTAAATACTCTGTTGTTTCTTAATTCTGCTCAGTTCGCAAACGCATCGCAATTCGTTTGCCTGCCACTGCAGCTTAAATAACCGGACTAAAAAAAAAAAAAACTCAAGCGCCCCTAAAAATGTGAACGTGTAGTGTTGGATTCCATTTCAAGGTTAATTTCAAGCTACTTTCGAGCTCAATGTAGTTAAGCGAATCTCGGTAAGTGACAGTGCCAATGGTGGTGTTGGCCAAGGACTGTCCGCATATTCTGGCTGACGAGTGCACGTAATGACGAGTACACGAGCAGTTGTGGAAAGCCGGTACTGGAATGTTTATAATTATGACTGTGAAAGCGCGTCGAAGAACAAAGGCACTTATGATTCAGATGCGAAGGGAGGGGGCTAGGAATGGGGACGGGCACGGTAGAAGCGCCTCTATTCGATGTGTATGCATGGAAGACATTGCTGTACAGGCTAATGTGGTAGAGCTAGCTGTTTAGGGCTTATTTAAATGAAAAACGTCAGTTCAAAAACAAGAACGCCAGGCCTGCACAGAAGGCGCAGAACAGTCACAGCGAAAGCTAGAAGAACGGCCTTTCAGAGCATTTTCTAAACACTCACTGGGTAACTGCTGGAAGCACACTTGGTTATCACCCATTACGGCATTAATAACTATTTCTTGGTAGTAGGCCGGCATTCGCTATGCTATTTTTCGTCATTCTTCTAAGAAGCGTGGTATCCGCTGAACACTTGCAAAGCATTTTGTGCCAATTGTTGATGCAGTGTGCCCATTGGGCTGATAACGATGAAGAATTAAGACCTACTCGCGACAGTGATGAGCGACAAGATTTGCTGTCGCGGAGGCCCATCCGTCGCCGCAGCTTGTCGCGTGCCTCATTTCTGGAAAACTAGACAAGATCGCTTGTCACCCGGAAGCCAGCTTGGCGATATCCGTCAACATGACTGCGCCCCTGTTCCTCGCTTAGTTTGCGATTTGCTCTCAATGCTTGTTATCTGCGCGTGCTTCGAAGAATGCAAGGTATCGACTACACTTTTTTATATTCTCATGTCATGCCAAGAAAGGGCGAGTGGTTGAATTTTGTCGTAATATCGTTATCGAAGGTTTGTTTTGATGTCCCGATGGTAGCTTGTTGCTACAATGCAAAAACTTCGTGCGAAGTGCGTCGCAGCCATCGTACCGTACGCTTCTGTGCAGCCTGTCGTGGTTACACTAAAGATTGCGAAAAAAGAAGGTCGTGAAATTCTTTCTTGGCTTCCTTATGTCACACAAGACAGTAATAAACTTGACACATTGTCGTCGACCGACTTTTAAACTTCTATTCACAATCAATTGTTATGCACGCGATAGTTTCCATTCAAGCAACAATGACCCTTTGTCGCCGACATGCGGTTGCAGACGTCGCGACGCGACAATGCGAAGAAGCAAGTTTGTCGCTGTTGCTAGGAAATCGCGTGCATGTGGTTAGGGCTTTATGTCTGAAGTGGGTCTGCGCCACAGTTAATAGTTGATCAAGAACAAGTATTTGCAATGGGTTGGAGCATTGGACGACCCACTCGTTACGCTATTCGCATTGTGCGACGCCTGGTTGTTCTGCTGTTCTAAAGTGCTTTATTAGTCATAACAACGCCATTCCTTTTCCGAGATCAAGCCTGCCTAAGACAACTTTGTGAACACTCTCGACTGGATTTTGACGGCACCGTTGGCATCGACGTAACCGTCACTCCCCGTATATGCATACGTATCTATACCTATTCTTGAAAACGCAAAAATGAATGAATGAATAAACTTTATTTAAAGTCCTACAGTTTTACCAGGCGAGGGGGGAAGAGGGGATTAACCCCTGTCTCTTCCCACTCTCCGTCGATTATGATGGCGGTGCCTCAGGTGACCGCTCGAAGTCCTTGGGCCCGGGCGGCATCTTGCCGGACGGCCCAAAGCTGGTCGGCCAGCTCGTCGCTGGTGAGTGCCGCCTCCCAGCGGCAGCGCAGCTGACGCCGTCGATTGGTTGGTGATTAGAGGAAAGAAAAGACGCCTAATTTATGCAGCCCATTTGGGAGAACGGCGCAGCGTCAGGCCGATCGGCAACAGTGACCGCGGCGGAGGCCGGTCCCTGCCCTCGCGCGGTGGTGGCAGCAACAATTGGCCTCGGAGTTCGTCCCTGCCTAACATGCGTCGCGAAGGGAGCGGCGGCAGGGATGTTTTTTCCAGCACACTCCCAAAGCATGTGCCGCAGTGTGGCCCTTTCCTCGCACGCTTTACATCCGTTCGTCGGGTATAGGTGAGGATAATACAGGCGTAGGATCACCGAGCTTTGTCTGTAGTAACCTCAGAGATACGGCATGTCTTTTGTCCAATTTGTTGTGGGGTGGTGGGTATTTGCGTCTGTTTAGTCTGTAATGGTCTGTAATGTTGAATGTGGTCAGGCGATCAGCCCACGACCATTCCAGTTGTTGTTGTGTGGATAGTGCCATCGGCCCGCTCTCGGAGGTGAAGGCGGCCACCGAATCGGCCACGGCTCGGTGAAGAAAAAAACGCAAGAAAAAAAAATAATTCAGAAAAAGAATCCGGTGCGCATAATGGAACTTGGGACCTCTGAAACGGGAGTGCGAGGCGTTAACCACTGAGCCACGGAGAAGCACGTCCTTCAACGTTGAAACGGCAAGCTATTAATATGTACCATTTACCGCTGTTGATGGGCATTAGGGGTGAGGGGCAGCTATCGTCTTTTCAGCATTACCCGCAAGATGGCGCAATGAGCGCGCGTCGCCACATCGTCACGACGAGCGGCGCTCTCATCTCCCGCGTGGATGGAAACTTAGCAGGATGAGCATGATCTATAAAGGAAAGGGGGACAAAGCTGACATAAACAACTACCGTCCTATAACAGTGACATCAGTGGTCTACAGGCTGGCGATGCAAATTATAAAGGAAAGACTGCAGGCATGGATAGAGGATGAGGGGGTGCTGGGGGAACTGCAGAATGGGTTTCGGAAACACAGGAGGTTGGAAGACTATCTGTTCTCACTGACGCAGTGCATCGAAATACCAGAAAAGGAACACAGGCCCCTGTGGCTAGCATTTTTGGATATCAAGGGAGCGTACGATATCGTGGTTCAAGAGGAATTGTGGGGAATACTGGACACACTAGGCGTGGAACATGTAGTCACTAATCTTTTAAAGGGTATCTATAAAGGTAACAAGGTAGTTATAAAGTGGGAAAAACAGGTATCCAAGCCTGCAGAGGTAAAATGGGGGCTTAGGCAGGGGTGCCCCCTGTCACCCTTATTATTCATGATGTACCTACAAGGATTAGAGGCAAAATTAGAGGGAAGTGGACTGGGCTTCAACCTCTCTTTAGTCAAACAAGGAAAACTTATTGATCAGGCACTACCAGCATTAATGTACGCAGATGATATAGTGCTAATGGCCAACAACAAGGAAGATTTGCAGAGATTGATGGACATATGCGGTAATGAGGGAGATAGGTTAGATTTTAGATTCAGTAAGAAAAAATCAGCAGTCATGATTTTCAATGACAACGAAGGTAGTGAGCTTAGAATACAGGAGGTCACGCTAGAGATAACAGATAAATACAAATATCTGGGCGTATGGATAAGCAATGGGACCGAGTATCTGAGGGAACACGAAATATACGTGACGACTAAAGGTTACAGGAATGCAGCAGTCATGAAAAATAGGGCACTGTGGAATTACAATAGGTATGATGTTGTGAGAGGAATATGGAAAGGGGTCATGGTTCCTGGGCTGACGTTCGGCAATGCGGTCTTGTGCATGAGATCAGAAGTTCAAGCAAGATTAGAAATTAAGCAACGTGGAATAGGTAGGCTTGCTTTAGGAGCTCACGGGAATACACCAAATCAGGGAGTACAAGGTGATATGGGATGGACATCATTTGAGGGCAGGGAAGCTAGCAGCAGGATAAAATTTGAGAAACGATTGAGAGAAATGGGGGAAGAGCGTTGGGCTAGGAAGGTTTTCAGCTACTTGTACATGAAGAATGTCGATACAAAATGGAGGAAGCGAACCAGGAAGTTGACTGGTAAATACTTAGAAAACAGCAGGTGGCCAAACCAAAAAGAACTATCGGTTAAGAAGAAAGTGAAGGAAACGGTGACTGACATGTGGAGAATGGGCATGATTAAGAAGTCCGCACTAGAGATCTATCGAAATTTTAAGCAGGAAATTGCCAAGGAAAGTATCTATGATAATACTCGGGGTAGTTCTCTACTGTTTGAGGCCAGGACGGAAGTACTGCGAACCAAGACAACATAATTCACAGAGCAGCCCACTGCTGTGTCGGTCCAGTACCGGCAAAACCACAGCTCACAGGCTGTGCTCGAGCAGATAACAGATCGGTGAAACACTTTCTCGCAAATATGATTTCTTGCGGCCATGTTTGCGTGCATAAATCTAAGTGGGCAAGGCAAACCACAACCATTCTGATGTCACCTTATATTGCAATTTTGTTTATTTTTACTGTACGCTTCGCTTGAGTGCCTTCCGAGCAAAAATTAAACCTTTACTGCCCAGTGTCACGAAATCGCGTCATACCGAAAAACTTCGTGCAACCGAGTCACGAAATGTGTGCTGCCTTTCAAGTACTCGTGGAAAATATAGCTTTCAGCATAAAAATTCTGGTGCCATCTCGACTAAAGTATTCCATGCTAGAACCTATTGTTTTGTGATGGATGGTGATGGGTGATTGTGGAAAGTGTGGAACACATGCAACAGCTCACACGTCTTCGTTTTTTCTCGCCTGGGTGATGCAGCTTCTATCTATTTGCAGGTGAACTCGTAGAGTAAACTGCAGTAATTTTTTGCAGTCAGTTATTGGCAACTTTATTGAAAGCATGTGGTCACCATTCCAGGCTTGCCGTAGTTCGTGAAATTCTGGCCGTCCATCGATGGCAGAAGACGCAGGCGCTCACAAACCTGGAGGTGTCGGCGGGGACCACTACACAGCTGCACCAGGAGCAGCTGAAGTTGGAAACAAACTCCCGCTTCTTGTAAGAGATGCAGTCATCTCATTGAATGCCTTGATGCCAAGGTTTGTGAATACCTATTGCCTTCATGCATGCTGTGAGGCCCAGCTACATGCAGGTAGCATGGATAGTTCTTGTTAGGTAGGCTTGTGTGAATGCAAATTTTAGGTTCGAAGCAAATAGGAATTTGGTTAAATAGCTTCGAATTGGATTTCATTAGTATATAGCACTTCTTGTTGTGAGGACCCAACCAACCTGCAATATATATATATATATATATATATATATATATATATATATATATATATATATATATATATATATATATATTACGATTTTTCTTCACATTTCTATACAATTGGGTTTAATACCTTCCCTTACACTTTTCTTGGCATTATTGTCTGTTTTATATATATATATATATATATATATATATATATATATATATATATATATATATATATATATATATATATATATATATATATAGAATGATTACATCTGACACACGATAATGCCAAGGAAAGTATAAGGGAAGTTATTAAACCAAATTGTATAGTAAACGTGAAGAAAGAAAAGTTGGTGAAAAGATAACTTGCCGTGGGCAAGAACCGAACCTGCGCCTTCGAATAACGTGTTCAATGTTCTAGCACTGAGCTACAACCGCAGCTATCCCCTCAGCCACTTTATTAGGTAAATACGTGAATTTAAACGTGGGAGTGTCAGGCTGCGCCACCAGTATCCATGGCGGGGAGTGTGGCACACTCTTTATGAGCCTGTTTGGCGTCATGTAGCACATGAACATATTACGAGCTAGCAGCTGACCAATAGTCCCTCTTATACAACCTAAGGCAGCAAGTCTGCCAGTACCAGAACCTCGGTAATTATTAAGGGAAAGAAGTGTACACTTAAGGGCTCATTTTTCTGTTTTAACATTATAATAATGAGATCTAACAGACCATAATGCCAAGGAAAGTATAAGGGAAGTTATTAGACAGAATTGTATAGTAAATGCGAAGAAGGACAACTGGGTGAAAAGATAACTTGCAGTGGTCAGGAACTGATTATACAATTCGGTCTAATAACTAATTAATTCCCTTAATTTTTCTTGCCTGTTAGATACCATTATATGGTGACAAAACATGAAAACACGAAAAACTAGCCCTTAAGTGTACAAATATTTCTCTCATATATATATATATATATATATATATATATATATATATATATATATATATATATATATATATATATATATATATATATATATATAGGTGTAAATTTTGAGAATTGTGCAGTATAAAAATATATAGTATAGTATAGTATATAGTATATATAGAAATATATAAATATATAGTATAGTATATATATATATACATATATATATATATATATATATATATATATATATATATATATATATATATATATATATATAAATTTTGAGAATTGTGCAGTATAGAAAATTAAACAATAAAATGTTTCTTTAATCCTAACAGTTTCGGCCGGTGGACCAGCCTTCTTCAGAGGATCTAAGTGAAATGATACAAGTTCCCGTAGCACAGGGCCACCCTCACAGTTTGAAGACCCCCAAAACGAAAAAAAGAAAAAAAGAGAAAAAAAGAGACAAACGTGCGAACGTATTATTTTTGTCTCAAAGAGAACTGGAAGCAACCTTGAATAGCAGTAGCAGGATTTGACTTTCGGTAAAATGCAAGTGAGAACCTGTATAAAAACCTGTATAGCCTTCTATAAAATGCTTTCATACTTGAAGAATATTGAATCAGTGTGAGGTTAGCGTGTTCATTTAGCCATAAGGTTAAGCTTTGCAGTGAGGGTTTTATTTCAGTTAATTCATGGTATAGCACCCCTCCATTGTAGTAAAACCACTCTTACAGGAAGGTAAGTGCAGACTAATATACTGTACATAAATTTGTTTATATTTATTGCTTTGAAAATTTTAATATTGTAAATTTTAATCAAATCAGTTTCTAATAATGTAACATTTCTTCAAATATTTAAAGTGTTAAAATATTCGCACTAGCCTAGTGTTACGGAATTTCTGTAGAAAGGTTTTTTTACAGTATGTGTACCTTGAGGAAAATCGTCTGCAACTGTTTGTAAGAGAGTGAGTTGGGAGTTGGGGGGAGGGGGGGGCTGCTGCGGAAAAACCAGGATATGAATGTGTGATACTGAGATGAAATTTTGCTTGATTAAGGACCGGTATGATCAAGTTAAGTTTTCCTGGAATGAAGTAATCACAAGTAATATCACATAGTACTCCTTTGCTGCTGTCCGCTTATGTTTAGTTTAACTTGTGAGCAAGGAAGAAAAAGTAAGGCAGCTGGGTTTATTGCGGTGTGCAACGATTTTTTATATTTTTGTAATGTTTCAGCAGCCTGCTATTTTGTTGTTCGTTTTGCAAAATTGTATAAGCCACCACAAGATATGGTTTGATAGAAAGGTGTTAGAAGAGCATTTTTGCTCAATTTAGGCATAGAATTTCACGCCATTATTATTGTGAATTGAAAAGCTATAAAATGGTATGCTGCTAGGAAAGATTGGGTTCATATGGAAATTCTTAGATTTTTGACTACGAAGTTCAGTAAGAATTTTCTTAAGGTTTGTTCTGCAGATGTGTGTACATACATTTTGCTCTTCTATGATAATATTTAGATCAGAAAGGAGGACTGGAACTCATCATACTTTAAAAATATGTTTCCATGTCAGATAGGCCAAGCTGTCAGAGATGATATTGCAATCAGTGACACCAGTCTTATTTCCATAACAGAGGTACTGAGACAAAATTCCAGGAAGGAAACATTAGTTGAGCTTGTCTTTTTCTGTTGGATTTTTTTCCAGCCAACAGAATTCAGAAAGACTGGACAAGCGCCGTGGTCTAGGGTTAGCCGTCCCGGATTTTGCGGAATTGTTCAGATTTTTCATGCAGCTTAGTAGTGTGGCAGCTTGGGCTAGTTGGTATGACATTACAGGTATAGTTATTGTTATGACGATCTGTGTCTTCGTTCTGTTCTCACACTATAACAATCGTCATGCAGCGTCCCAAGTCCTTGTCGGAGAACTGCCTGTCCCTAATTTGTTCTGAAACGTCCAGTCAGTAATTTTTATCTGATACCGTACAACGCACACCCAAAAGCGATGGACGGGGTGGGGCGGTGTATTGGCGAAATCTGATAGCAGTCCAGACAAATTTATTGTTTTTTTACTGCTGCAGCACTTTAATGTGGTACGTCAGGTGACTACGTGCACTGTTCGTTGGAAAATGTACTCGTAAAATTTGTCGCACTTCGTGACGCGCATTTTTGGGTGGTTCTGACCTCCTTCGTTGAGTATTTAACCCAGCCGTGGTCTCGTGTACTTTCTCCTCGCGTCTTATGATCATAAACCAACCAGCTTAGGGGCGTTTTCTTCAAAGTCGTCGTCACCTATTTTACCTTCCTCCATGTATTTACCATCGCGTGCTGCTCGGACCGAATCGCCTCGCGGCCAGGCCTGCTGTGCTTAACACTTTTTCCTCCCAGAATCGTCTCGTTCAATCCGTGGATGGAGCAGACGATTTACTCCATTACATAAAAAAATCTATGCATCGCTCGCCATTACGCTGCATTTCTAGTGCCTCAGTTCAACACGTGGTCAAGTAACACTTCTAATACTAATGTGATCGATAGATCTTTGTTTCGGTTGCCAACCACCGAAACTTTGTTTCGTGCACACGGGAGAAATTCGTCAGAACTACTGGCAAGGACAAATCCCACATATCGATCTATCAGCATGTGGGGTATAACGTGCCAGAACCACCATACGATTATGAGAGACGCCGTAGCGAAGGGTTCCGCAAATTTCGACCACCTGGGGTTCTTTAACGTGTCCCCAAATCTGAGCACATGGGCC
Source organism: Rhipicephalus microplus (assembly GCF_043290135.1). Lineage (NCBI taxonomy): Eukaryota > Metazoa > Arthropoda > Arachnida > Ixodida > Ixodidae > Rhipicephalus > Rhipicephalus microplus. The sequence goes on from NC_134710.1 coordinate 268,514,323, forward strand.
TACATTGCCGCCTCCACCGGAAATGCAGCCGGGATTCGATCCCGCGACCTGCTGTTCAGTAGCCGAGTACCTTAGCCACTAGACTACCACGGCGGGGCGGCAAGGACAAGTGGATGGAGGAGTCAAGATTATGTAGCATCATAACCATACCGAACAGCCTTTGCTGTTTCTGCACATTGGGTAAGCAGAAGCCAAACAACAAAAAAAAAAGAGGGAGAATACAAGCTACCAAACAAGTGAAACATTGTTTTATTTAACACAAAAGCAGGCAAACATAACTCGGAATGAGAACAGCGATTGATAACAATACTTGTATAACAATAAATACAGCAGTGTCACTAGCAATATTCAACACAGCAAAGTTTAAAGGCTCCATCAGTTGTCAGCTTCGTAAACAAATTCAGGTAGTGGACGGTTCCACTTTGAAACTGCAATCAATGGCAACATATTAAAATAACACTAAGAAACTTATAATGAAGGACGAAAAGAGACAACACACATTACATATATAGCACTCTCACATTGCTGCAAGAGTGCTGCAATGTGAAGGTCTGTCTTTTTATTTTCAACATATATCTCATCATTTCGTCTTGTCTGTAAGTGAAGCCAGTAGCTCTCCAACTTCTTCGAGAGGATCTCTGGGGGAAACAAGAAAGAGGTTTACTCATGTGGCCCTGGCCATCCTAGTCGCCACCACAGTATTCAAGGAATGCTTGTTTGTAAAATCTCACATGCAAAAGAGCTGGTATCCTACAGTCATTTCAAACAATATTTTGTTCAAAACACTTGTCACATATATACCTGGCATGCATATCTGGTCCGAGGTTGGAAGAACCAAAGACACCCTCCAGGTGTGGCAGGTAGAGTCGAAGAAAGCGTGTTAACAACTGCAGCTGTGGAAGCTGGCTCCCACGCAGCCATGACGTTGGCAGCGTTGACACCAGCTGCATAAGCATGTGACACAATTGCAGTCAATGGACACACTTCCACTGCTGCCGAACTCTTCTTTTTTTGCAAGCCAACTTTTGATGAAGCCATTCGTTTAATATCTTTCTCTTATCCAGCCAGAGGTCAAACCAAAACATCACTGAGTAATGCCTGCACTGGCAGTGCAGGCCCAGTGCAGTTTCTTTCAAGGACATTTTATTCAAAGTAAACCTACTCAAGCGCAAAAAATACCAAACAATTTTTACTAAATACCACGAGGATACGTTCCATGGCAAGAATAACAAACAAAATAAGCTACAAATGAGCCTTAGAATGGCCATAGAAAGGCAAGTCACTCACGCGAGTGCACTTTTCAACTGTTTCAACATTTTCAACATTTTTCAACCCTTTGAGAGAGGCCGGCCTGTAAGGCCACAATGAGATAACGGTTGAGGAGGCTACACAGGGAGAGCTCCTTGAGTGGTTCTTCAGTCAGCAGACCTTGCCAGCTGAGCCCATTCTTCATTAGCTGCAACACATCATGAACATTAGTCTTTTACGCTGTTGTGATGACCCCGCAGTTACAGTGCATGGCTACTCACTCGAAAGGCATAGGTTCGATCCCAGCCATGGCAGTTGACGGTATCTCGCATAAGCTCGGTTGATAATAAACATTAAACTCCATAAACCAAACTAATAATAGAGTTTGACCACAGCCAGCTAATTATGAGAGTAAGTACAGTTTGAGATCGGCAACCTCATTTTTTAGAGTTTGTTTTTTGAGCCGTGAGCACAATGTGTGAGCGGTGGTCAGCTAGCTAACTAGCCACCTTGGCAGGTGCACAAACTGATGTCATTAGTGTGCATTTATGCAAGCTTTGTTTTGATAAGATGAAAGGTTGTTCTTCTTCTCGCTGTCAATACAAACCTTAAGGCAAGACAGGAACTGGTGGTGAAAAAAGACTGCACGCGCACCCAACCTGTTCTCCAACACCCTGTAAAGACAGCAGAATGTGAGAGGCCACAACAAAAAAGACCAGCAGTGTCACTAACTCTCTAGGGTATAATGGAATGTAGACATGTTCATCTAGAGCTCGGCTAACGTGTGCAGCCACCTTGGCGATGAAGTTCTGCAAGTTGTACGACAAGAAAAAAAATCAAGTTCTTCAGAATCATTAGAAAGAGAGATTAAGTTGGTAACTTCATTATTTTCTACTCTTCGAAATATTTAGTGAACTGTGCTATTATCTACACAATATGATTATATGCTGAATTATTAGACAGGACAGAGTACTTACGCAGCACAAATTCTGAACTATGACACCTCGAGCGAACAACAGCCATCTGCAGGCAGAAAGGCCCTGCTTTTACTAAATATTTGTTACATCTGTGCCAAATAAATTTGCGGGAGCCTTAATGCATTCATTACCGATATATACTGCGCACAGGCGCATGGGGGGAGGGTCTCCAAGGCCTAATTGTTTGAAGTAATGTCCTTCCATGGCAAAAAAGAAAACAAAAAAGTTGTCCAAGAATATGGTAGACTTGACATTTTTGGGGGGGTGAGAGAGGTGTGGGTTTACCTCTAGCCTACATGCCTGCTGCACAGTAGAGAACACGGATGACAAGCTCACGGAGACAAATGCATTACGTCTGTTCTACCATGCAGTAAACACAGATCATGAATCGTTGCCAACTGGCCAAACCGTCCACTTTGATTTGCTTCATGCATTCACCCAAGACAACTTGAAGGGTAGAGGCGTCATCATTATCATAATTAAAACCTAAATAGTCACGCTAGTTTTGGGACTGCATGTCTTGCTTCTGCAGCATTATTCTTCAGAGTCTTTGACAGCTGACCACGCAATTATTTTGTAATTCAGATGACATGGTGCATGGTGTGACTGTAGGACTCTGCCATGCACTACTGCATCTGTAAACAGGACTCCTTGCAAGACACGATGACGGTACGTGATCTTTTTTTCAACGTAGTTTCAAGCACTGGCGTGACTATGTTCTAAAATACTTGACTGCCACATGGAATACCTCGATTCCAGGTTGTCCCTGATTTGAGATCACGCGAGTTTTTGTATTGCGCACTGCATTTTTAAGGCCAGCTTGTGATGAGGCACTAGCTTACACCTTGATGAGAAAACACAGTAAAATGATGTACCAGGTGCACAGGAAGACACACACACACAAACAGCAAATAAAAGTGAGGCAAACCTGTAAGTGCCGACTCTGGGCATTGACAGTTGGGTAATCCTCGAGCAGCTTCTTGGCTGTCTACACCAGGTACAGTGTCTGGGTGCTGGACATGGGGTCCCAGACTTTTTCCTCTAGTGCTGCGCACAACTTACTAATTTACAACTTCCATCCGTCACTTCCAACCTTAGTAAGTACAACAACTAGGTGTGTTTAGTAACGTAAAATTCCACAAAGTCTCTCAGGTATACTCTGGCCAACATGCTTTAAAACAAATTTGGTAGCCTTGTTCTATGTTTCACAAAATGTGCATCAAGATGAAAGCTGTTTTGTGTTTCTCTAAAGTGCATCATGAGACAGCACAGCGACAGCCACTAGACACATACTATATGTTGTCACTGTGCTATCAATCTGTTTTTTTCTACTTGTCTAGCCTTTTGTAGTACTTATATATATTCATCCAGCTGTCTTGTATGAGTCCTAGAAAAGGTTTTTCCTTTACTTTCTTTGTAGACCTTAATCAAAACAGTGAGCTTTCTACTAAGCTCATTAAAAGTTTCTGAGCTCAGTGGTCAAGACCGCTTATCGAGATACGTAAAATCTGTTCAATGCAGCAATGACCTGAAGACAACCACAAGGGTTGAAGGACAGGACTTCTGGAGCAAGCTCAACCCAAGCTTGATATAAAATGGAAACTTAGTTGTTACAAATTTACTCATCTGCTCCTTGTTTTTTATCTCGAGCACACAGCCAATTTGGTTGTGTACCTTTTACTCCAAGTGTGGTCACTTGTCACAGAACAGATGCTTCACAAAGAGAAAGCTGACAGACCAGACATCTTTGGAAGGACGACACGCTCCACAATGCGGGGCAGGAGGCACAGATCAGGGTCTTCAGTTGTGTCTTCACCATAGAACAGGAGTGCATCATCCCACCCACAGCTTTCAGAACTCACGGGCTTCTGCACAAGGTATTGCCACACTATTAGATGAATGTCGGCCCGTGAAGAAGAACTTCCAAGGACAGAGTTCTTGCTGATCCAAACTGGCAGTTGCAAAAAAACGTACAATATGGCAGTGACTACGGCAATACAGAAAGCACAGATTATAATCGTTTAGGCTATGCTGAATCTGGTCATCTCAAATGGTTTTAAAATAGAACCAATCATTGTCCATTCCCACAGTTTTGAACTGTGCTCGCTACCTCTCATACACCCGCTAAAAATAAGGTCATCTTGCTGAAACCTACAGCATCTGCAAGACAATATCCATTTGCTCCCAAAAATATATCTCTTGCAGAAGCTGTAGCTTAGCACTTTGAGAATTGACAAAAAGGAGACATAACATTTACAGCACGGTAAAAAATTTGAAGTGGAATTTGAGATAATGTAGGCCTCCCACTATTTCAAAAAATAAAAGTAAATAAATAAATAAATAAATAAATAAATAAATAAATGAGAAGTGGAGACAGTTGAGGAATGGAAGTTTAGGCAAAGTGCAGCTCACAATAGAACACAATGCAGACTCTATGAAATCCTGGTTAAATGCTACTTTTCTCAATATACACAAAATTAAAACTCAAACTTTGACATTACCAAATCCAAGATGATAACTAGGGTTCTGGCCCTTAAATGGGGGGGGGGGGGGAGATGAGCTGCCAGAACATCACAATAGCATTGAACAATAGATACCATGTCAGGTCTTTGGCATGCAGTGCCATTTATTGTAACATTGTTTTTCTTCTGCCAAATAAATCTGATGTACAAATAAAAATGGCAGACTGAGCTAACCTACTAGTCTTATTGGCGGCATGAAAATACCCGTCATTAGAATGACGCTGCGCTTACTGCTCTGAAAAAAAAGGGGGGGGGGGAATAAAAATTAAAGAGAGCCAATTCAGTGTTGGCGGGTCCGAACCAGTCCAAAACTCCACAGCTGGCAACCATTGTGACAATACATCTCCCATATCACTGAGCTTTGAGTGCACACACTGACACTTCATATATTTAAGCATTACTTTGATCTGGCACACAGCAAACTTTGCTCTATGAAATCCTCTTTTGCTTCTGAGTTTTAGGTAGAGAAATATCGCTTTAAATAAATTCTGCAAAGCAATATGTAGAATAGAACTTTTTGGAGACAAAGGTACTACAATCAACAAACTGTGCTACAGTTTACAGAATGAATCGACCACCAAGTCGCATGGAACAGGCAGGAAGCAGGTTGCAGAAGAACATGACAAGCTGCATCTTTGCTATCCTTAAACAAAGACATTAATCAGTAAGTTTTATTTAGAAGACTATTCCTTGTTGAACACACTATAGACAGATATCAAATATTCCAGATTTCACAATAACAAATTTTTATTGATCTTGTTATAGCCAGAAGTGCTTCAAGAAATCACTTTCAGCAGCAATTTTTTACTTAGTTTTATATACTTAGTTTTGTTAGAGTGTATTTCCATGGTCACCTTAAAGATACTCAGATGATAGCATTACGATTGTCTTTAAATTTTGACTGAAGTGAATGTCACTGAAAGCAAGCACTGTTTAGGTGTTTAGATGTTAGCAAGCACAAACGGACGGGCGGACAACCAGACTAGTGGACGGACACATGGTGATATGTGGGGTTTAACGTCCCGAAACCACCATATGATTATGAGAGACGCCGTAGTGGAGGGCTTCAAAAATTTCGACCACCTGGGGTTCTTTAACGTGCACCCAAATCTGAGCTCAGGGGCCTACAGCATTTTCACATCCATTGAAAATGCAGCTGCCGCAGCCGGGAGTCAATCCCGTGAGCTGCGGGTCAGCAGCCGAGTACTTTAGCTACCAGACCATCGCAGCGGAGCCATACATTGTTTACATAATTCACCTTATTAAGAATACATCCTCATGGCAAGTAATCAGAACTTGACACTAACAGCAGAACCACATACGACTGAGTCATTGCTGTAGTCGATTCATTGAATTCTTCACGCCTCTGTTTCTTTCCAGTGAAAAAATGCAAAAGTACATCTAAAAAAAGTCCCTGTTCAATGGGATTCCAAGCAACCATCTGAAGTCGCACAAAGGGCACCAGGAGCTTGACCAAGCACAAAGGAATGTATGCCTGCACGTAAGATTCCCCGAAGTCCCGCTTCCAGCGCGCAAACTTCTGCTTCAGGGCAGCCACACTGCTGAGCTGCTCAGTGACATATTCAAAGACGTACCTTGCATCATCCAGGATTAGCTCTGCAATCCCAGACCCACCGATTAGCTGCTGAAAGGAGACTGATTAGCAAAGTGGCAAGAACGCTGAATCGGTGCTTATTGATTTCTGGAACAGCATATGGAAAGTGAATACAGGAGAGAGGGCAGACACACAGTGTCGCCTTACAACTGAAAAATTATTCGGGCCAAAAGCGTGAACTTATACACACAACTGCACATGTCAAATTAGGCCAACTGCAGGAAAAATTTGTTTTCTGAAGTAGCACACTAATTATTTTTGTGTGTGCAACATCGCAGTAGTTTGCTTAACACAAGCATCAAGTAGACTTACAAATGTAAAAAGCTTTGAACACGTCTTGGTGAATTGATCGTGGCATTTTAAACAGAACTATGGTATTCGAAAAAAATTGTGTGTACGAGTGCACAAGGCACAGTGAGATGCTGAATGAGAATGTGAACCAATCTGCAATTAAGATAGTGTTTTTGCAGGCAATAATTTAATAAAATGCGCACAGCATACAAAAATTGAGGACAAACCAGAAAGGAAGGGTCCCGTACAGGAAGAATTGTTGTACACTCATTTTAAGAACTAATCTGCAAAGGAACTTCAAGTGGATTTTTTAGAAAGCTTTGCACAAAAGGTGAACCAGCTGGTTTTTGCTGCATAGTAACACATTATTGGCAGTACCAGCACACAAACACACGGGATGATGAGAAGAGACACAAACAGCGCTTGTTTGTTTCTCTTCTCATCGTCCAGTGATTTTGTGCTGCCCATAATGTATCACCAACTAGCCCAACTATCAGCCCTGCTGCAAAGTGATAACCAAGAGACTGGAATTCGCTGAGGTGTCAGGCTGACATCATGGCAAAGTATTTTACAACCGCTTTAAATCAGCCGCCAAAGAATAAGCCGCACCCACTGTTTGTGTTCTCGTGTCAGCAATTTTCTACCCCGGGCCGCCTGGCCAAAAAACTAGGCATACCTACAGGGTTATAGTTATAGCAGTTTAGATGAGTTATGGCAGAACACTATGAACAACTGGCGATCAAAAGAAAAAAAAGAGGACAAAGCACTAATCGTTGACCCTATTTTGCCATAATGTACAGTGCTCAGGAAGTCAAATGCGACATCAAATTCTTGAGTATATTGATTAGTGTATGCAAGAGCTCAAGACAACGAAGTCTTGCCTCTGCAAATATGGCTGGTAAATGTTGGCAGTGATGCAAGTATTCAAGTCTAATCTACACAAATATGAGAGTAACTGAAAATAGAAGAAACGAAAGTGTGCATGTGCATCATATATCACTATAATTTCAAGTTTCAATCCTTATAAGTGCAAGTAAACTGACTAGCTGAGCTAAGAACTCGTGTATTTAATTTCTTCACTTTTTCCTGTTTGTTCTCTTGTTCAGCCATTCACACTATTTTACCAAAAAGCTTCACAGCTCAAGAAAGGTTAAATTTGGTTTAGTAACTTTTTACATGGCTACAAACTTTCTTTCCCAAAAATTATTATGGGTTTGATTTATAGATTTGTGGAACTTACAGGCAGATGACAGTTTTCCTTTTTTTGAGAAACAGCTAAGTTACACTTCTGTAGCGAAAAATGAAAACACTTTACCGTGCCCACATCACAAATTAGCCAACCCACCTCGCTCCTTGTCGAAGGACAGCCTGTCGGCATCGGGCTGCTCATCATATGTGAACATTCCATCGTGATGCACCAAATTCCGTGGTTGTGCTAAGCCTTGATGCTGGGCCTCACGAGCCTTGCGCTGCGCACTCTACAAACAGCACATCAGGTTACCTGGTCATTCTGATAACCATTTATTGATATTAATTATTGGCAATTAAATAGATATGTCTATTGAAACATATAAATACATTACGCACAAGGAGGCATGGACTAAATGAGACCACACTAAGATGTGACGTCGACACTGAGCCAACTGCATGCTACGTGAATGACTCTGTATGGATTAGTTAGAAAATGATAAAAAATAACTGGCTACTTCACCAGTCGACTGTTTTGCCTGCAAGTGAAGATAAGAGGGCTCATAGGAGGATAGCACCATTGGAATAATGCTTTTGACCGTGGGAGCCATCATTTAACCCTGTACTAGTGCTATTTACTATTGTAAACCCTTCCTGGTAATGCTAAGATAATCTCTGACGCCTGTATATAAAAGCCTTTTCAAATGTCTGTCTGCGCAATCATAGTGTACTGTTACATTGATTCTGTTCCAAAGTAGGCAATAAAATTATCTGGCTAATTGTACTTGCCCTGTTTACGTATACTTCTGCAGTTTGTTCTTGCCGAATTAGCCAGGCAACAGAAATACACTGACCAGCTCACGAATTATGAACTGGCGGGTAAATGCACTAGCAATGACGGCATATTATTGTCAAATGTGATCCCAAGAAGAGAAAACCCACCTGCGGCCTTCTCGTTCAGCTGCCCGCCTTCTTCGTTGCTGGCTGCCTCAATTATTAGCCTCTACGGGCTGGCCTCGCATCGCCTTCACTGCAGAAAGAAAAAAAAATTTAAAAACTCTGACTTCCGTGACTTCACTAGACAGCAGGATTATGAAAAGGTAAAAACAGGATGATACACAGGACAGAGCTGGTTCTTTCCCAAAAGATCATGTACATGACAGGAAGAAAAAGGACTCATGTTGATGCTGCTCAATAGTTTGCTATTTGCGAAGATGTACCAACCAGCCCAAATGGACACATGATTGACATCAAGTGACTCTTCCTATTTGAATCGCTGAATTCTGTGTGCTTATATTTAAATTCATGTTAAAAACCTCCCAGTTGGCCAAAATTTCCTGAGCCCTCCACTATAGCATTCCTCATAAGTATATGTAGTGGTTTTGGGACATGAAACCCAAACAATCACATTATTAGGGAGTTTTGAGGGAGGCTCAAAAGTTTGGATAACCAAAGCCATATGCATGCTTTGGGTCAAGCGGGAGCGAAGAGTTTTCGAAATTGGGTGTGCGGCGCTTTGGACACTCCCCCTATATTTTATGCCATTCCCGTCTTAGCTGAGAGCCGTCACTTCAGAGTGTGCCATCACGTTTGTCTGACGCAAAGCTTTTGGGGCAGGCTTTTGGGCTCCTGCCTAATTCGATTGATTGATTGATTGATTGATTTGTGGGGTTTAACGTCCCAAAACCACCATTTGATTATGAGAGACGCCGTAGTGGAGGGCTCCGGAAATTTTGACCACCTGGGGTTCTTTAACGTGCACCCAAATCTGAGTACACGGGCCTACAACATTTCCGCCTCCATCGGAAATGCAGCCGCCGCAGCCGGGAATCGAACCCGCGACCTGCGGGTCAGCAGCCGAGTACCTTAGCCACTAGACCACCGCGGCGGGGCTCCTGCCTAATTCGAGAAAAAGCGTCCCCAACGCAAAACCCAAACCTAGTTTGGGTACCGGGCATGCACAGTGGGCTCGATGCTATTTCTTTGGGGCCCCAAAACGAGTGGGACCTCACTCGAAAACTTTCTAATATTACCTGAATTACTTAAGACAGCAAGTTTATATCTGTTTGTCACGCTGTTTGTCACCAATCTGACGAAACCTAGACATGGAGATGACGCTGGGGCCTGGATCTCCGACTGATTCATCTGGTTGGTCAACAGGGTAGCGGGACAAGCAGTCGGCGTCCAGATGGAGGTATCCAGACTTCTAAACAACTGAGTAGGAGTACTCCTGAAGACGCAACGCCCAACGACCGAGTCGTCCAGAAGGGTCCTTCAGTAAAGAAAGCCAACAGAGGGCGTGATGATCTGTGACGACTAGGAACGGGCGGCCATACAAGTAAGGACAAAGTTTCGAAACTGCCCAGACAAGGGCAAGGCATTCTCGTTCTGTTATAGAGTATAGTTACGCTCCGACTTTGAAAGGAGACGACTCGCGTCTGCAATTACACGATCAGTCCCCCCCCTGAGTTGGGGCCAAAACTGCGCCAATGCGGGTGGTGAAGATGATGTACCTTGAACCTGTGACTTGGCAGGGCCCGTGATGATGCGGCCGCTGCGGAGCTTCGTGATGGGTACAGAGAAGGACCAGCACCTCCACCACAAATATTTTACGTAAACGAGACGGGAAGTGACTAGTTGGCAGGGTATTGACACCGATAAAATCGGAGCGCAGCACACAGTGAACGAGCAAACCTGTCCTCTTCGTCGTCTTCTGATCACAAAATGGTTCACCCTTCATGCGATAGCTACGTAGCAATATGACGGCCCTCGGTAAACCAGCAAGAAGGCGGAACGCGACAGGCACAAGTGATCCTTCCTACTGCGGTTTCAACATTTTTTCTCTGGTGCGCATTTATTACCCGTGCCGAATCTGTAGTTTCGGAATTGTCGGTGTATTGCAACGCCTCCAGGAATAAGCTAGCTCTACAGGAAGGCGGTAGAATAATAATAATAATAATAATAATAATAATAATAATAATAATAATAATAATAATAATATAATATCTGAGGTTTTACCTCACAAAACCATGATATGATTATGAGAGACGCCAACGTACAGGGCTCCGGAAATTTCTGCCTCTTGTAACGTGAATTGAATTCGCACAGTATACGCGGGCCTCTACCATTTCGCCTCCGCTGAAATGTGACCACCCGCGACCGGAATGGAACTCGTCATCTTCGGGCCGAGCACCTAGCCACTGGTTCTCGGTCGTGGACGAAGACGATCAATCAAAAGCGTTTTGGCTAAGGAAAGGCTTCACATTTTTATACAAGAGAACTGGAGCCGTATATTTGTCGCACTGAGGAAAATCTAATATACTTTATCATATTAGTGCTTAATTGTGAAGGGAAGTCAAAACTAACACATACGCACAGGCACCACAGATAGGGCTTTATAAAAGCCAGTGTGTTACGTAAGTATACCATACTGTGGGAGCTATTCCAAAGGTCTACAAATTTCGGCAGCAATGAGTTTGAGGGTTCCTAAAGACGAACTAGTTTTTTAAAACAAATCGAGAAAGCAACAGCATCCTTTTCTGTCTTGAGCGTCTTGCTCACGGCACTGGGTGTGTTCTGTATACCCAAGACACAGGTGGAGTTCTGTGCCCAATGATTAGCACTCAAATTTACAACGAGGCGTCATGAACGGTGGCAGTGATCATGTTTGTCTTAAAGTGACTGACTGTTCTTTGCTAAAGGAACCTTTTCCATTGTATAGACCTGTACCGCGGCGAAGGCGAAATTGCCTAAATAACTTTATCTTCCTGCGCTATTGCCAGCTGACGTAGAAAAAAACGCAAGCCTGAATCACGTTGACGTGATCGTTATCAACACCTTTCGTCACCAAGAAGATAGGTTGGCTACTTTTCCTGACATGTTCACACTTGTCCAAATATATATACCGCACTTTTTGTCGAGTACCTTTAGTTACCTAAAATTCAGAGTGGCCGAGAGCGCCAGCGGTACAGTTTCTCGGCGGCAGCCTGATCGGCCACTTCTTTCTGGGTCCATATCAGCCCCAAACACACAGGCAAAACACTTTATTAAGGGCTTGAGGATTCGGCCAGTGCAGTCACACAGAGCACCTCCGGCTTGCTCCATAAAAAAAAAAGTTCTGCTTGCATTTGACATTTTTCGTCATTCTCGGCTGAGCATTGTCGCTGCAACATGAAATTGTGCAAGTTTTTATGGTTGATCAAAAGGAAATGATGGTTATTATGTCAGCGCTAGTCAACGAAATACCATGTCCAAAATAAAGTTGTGTTTAAGTGTAAAAATGCCGAATGTGAAAAAAAAGAATATCGCATCAAAGCCTTCCGTTTAGGTTACTTTGCATATTAAGCAGTCTAAAGCTCTAATGAAATGCTTCTTTTCATCGGTTTCGTTAAGAAATAATGATTTGCACACTCTTCAAGCGCACATGCCGGGTATTGAATCCGGGTGAAGCCAATGTGCCGGCCAATTCGGCGCCTCCTTTAATTATTTCAATGCCAGTGCAAACGCGCACTCTTCATCGGGAGCCGTCGGTCCGCCTGAGTTCTGGGACGCGACGCTTCATGTTGTGCAGGGCTTTAGTGTGGGGCTGCTTGCGTCAACCATGCACTCGAGCGTTTTTCCATGGAGGGGCGATAGGCGTGTTTCTCTCTACTGTTTCACACATCTGTCAGATTTGTTCCTTCGGGCTCATTTTTTTGTGGCTCGAAGCACTGTCGCTGCCACCTTTCAGCGCTCTTAAAGTGAGCGCATGCTGTAGCGTCGAAGTGAGGCTTCCCCGCTGAATCCTCAAATAGCGTCGTGAACAGCAACACGTTATCTCAAAACACCGTGTCTTTTACGGAGCCAGCATGTCTACCAACATTGTGAACACGAGGAATGTAAGAAGTCGCCCCACGAATCTGTACACAACAAAACAAGACTTTAGTTCACATCCTTTCCGTCGTGAGGCATTACATGATGGGTTTTCTCCCCCATGACTTCAAAGCACACGCGAAGGCTTGGTTATGGGCGAGAGCAGGAAAGGACTATAGGACAGGGTTTTGCGAATCGTGGGATCGGGCCAATTCCACCTAGAAAATTTCAGGCCTGCTTGCTGTTTCTGCCGCAACCTCTGACGTCACCTTGTTTAGACCGCTGTGTCTCACTGCACAGACGTGCGTACGCTTGCTCTTGTCGCTCTACAGACGTGGATTGCCAAGCTTGATGAACGTTCTCGTGGCGCGCTGCTGTGCTTGTTGACGAATCGAGATGACCATGTTTTTTCTGTGTCTGTGAACTGCAGTGAGGATATGTGATGCGTTTTGTGCACCGGGTATTTGCAATGTCTACATCTGCAAATTCACACGCTGAGGCGATGCTGCGTTCGAATTGTCGCAGCAAAGAGCCGAAGTGGCGAGTGTTCTCGTTTTCTAAGGACAACCAAAGAACGAAATGGGAACGTGTCGTTTGTCAAGCTGACGTCAACGTCCGTTTTCTTCGTGATCCGAAGGTACGTGTGTCCGTACTACATATTTCTAAGTCATTTTAATGACACCATCTCCACCACGTTCTGTTCTTGCTCTAAAATAAAGATGTCATTTGTGCTTCTGACTTGATGTAAGCCCTGGATTTACAAATATAGTAAACGCACGTGGCAGTACGTCTTCAGAACAGGCGTTTTTCCCTATGGGTCCGGAAACATTTTGCCGTAAACATTAGCGACGTGGGCTTCTTTTGTTACTTTGTGTACATGGTTGAGAGAAATGGAAAGAATCCCGTTGCATTGCTTAGGCCTTCAGTTTCATGCATAGTATTTTCTTGCGCGTGTTTCCACCAGTTTATTACGGTATTATATTTTGGCATCAGTCTCGACAGCACCTTATCATAATATGTTTGCTTGAAACTTAGATGCGTGTAGACACTTATGGAAGCGCTTTCTTAAATGGTCTCCAAGTGTGTGAGCTCTACCTCAAGCTAGAATATTTAAGAACCACCACCAAATAGACCGATACAAGAGCCGCCGGTGCAATAGAAGCGCCCATGGGGTCTTTAAGCTATACCCACTACTAAGACATTTCCCAGGTCCGAAGCTATATGACCGGCTACGCACCTCCGAGAGAGGGGCCGGAGCAAAAGCGAAAACGCCGCTCCTTGCATCGGTGACGAAAAAGTTTCTGTGAAACAAAATATTTCGTTTCCTTTTTCAGTGGTCCTCACGCTGATATTGTGCTGAATAACGTACTTGTGGCAGCAGCTCACACTCACCTCCATAACTTAGTGTATATGAATACAGATGTTCGTAAGAGCACCGTAGTGAATTGATTGAAGTAACGTCACTTTGATTCTTGTGCGGTGCGTTGATCAATCAATCCGAAGACGATAAGTCCGGTAAACACATAAATATTGATGAATGAAACTGATTGCTGGCGACAATACACAGACCAACACAGTGATCCCGTACACGTATGCGCTACACGGCTACACGCAGTCTCTAGACACAACAGAGTCTCTCCCACGTGGGCTTATCGTCTGTCACACAGCCGACCAGCGGTAGAACTACTCGGTGGACGACCGAGAAGGAACGGCTCAGTGGCAGCCGTGCCTCACTCACGCCCACGTGAACGAGTCACTGTTGCGGCTAGTGACTGCGTGTAGCCGTGTAGGGCATACGTGTGCGGGATCACTGTGTTGGTTTGTGTATTGTCGCCAGCAGTCAGTTTCATTCATCAATATCTATGTGTTTACCGGACTTATCGTCTTCGGATTGATTGTTCAACACACCGCACATGAGTTAAAGTGACGTTCCATCAGTCTATTCACTACTCGTGCAAATAAAACGGCAGAACCTTTGCAAATAAGTGGGAATAGTTTCTCTGTATGTTTAAATATAGTTAGTGTGTGTGTGCGTGTGTGTGTGTGTGTGTGTGTGTGTGTGTAAATAAATGAAAAATTGTATACAATTTACCTTATTCATTTCGTCGCTTCGTAGGTTTATTAAACTTTGCTCTTACACATCAACCACACATTCGATAGCGCACAGTCTTTTTCGGGAAATAAATGGTCCGAATAAATGTCGAAGGGCTTTCAAGCGTAATACAGCACCTAAACAAGCGTCCTTTTTGACGCAAAAGGCACTATAAAGCTGTTAAGCATGTAAAACTCGCCGCGAACACTTTATCTTTTACCGGTACGATGGTGGCAATGAATTCATAGCCTCCCGTAGGCGCACTCGCTCGGGCAAAACGAGTACCGTCACGGTGGCAGTGAGCAGGCCTGAAAATATTCTTCTTGTTGGCATTGATCGGGTGCATCTGGCTGGCATTGCAAAAATAAAGGTGACGCTCGTCAATCGTTCGAACGCTACGTTTCGTGCGTCTGAGAATTTTTTAAGTCGCATGCCAAAACTTATGAGCTACAGCTCCGCGCATGTGCGGACGGTCTGGCACACTATCAGTCACAATCAGCGTATCACCGTTCTGCTAAGTGATCTGTAGTCGCAGTCACTGATGTTATATGTTTATACCAGAAATAACGAAGTCCAAGAATGCTTTTTGAAATGCCCAGTTTATGATTTCACAGAACATACCAGTCACCCTCTGCTTGGGGCGTATTCTCGCACAGAGCTACCAGGATTACATATATAGACATCGATATTTGTAGGCACAACAGCGTTGTACCTTTACAATTACTGTGAGCGATTCCTATTCCCTTCTTCTTCATTTCTAGTGTACTATCCGAAAATGACCTCAGGTCATAATAAATTATGCAAGCCTCATTTGGTAGTAGGCACCATATTTGGATTCTCAGTGTCTTACTTTCGTATCATAACGTTTAATTTTCTTTATCTACAACTTACTTAATATTTGCACCCACATTATAATCCGTCGAAATTTTTTCCCTATACCTCGTTGTGGGTAAAATCCATCTCTGCTTAAGCTGTAGCAAGATCATGTCGGCGAACAACAGCAACACCTCCGTCAGCAAAGAAGACGCTACCGAAGGCAACGTGACGATCGCTTCTTCGGAGCAAATTATCGATGAAGAAGACGACCTGGTGGACGAGTATCTACGCGAGGTGTTGAGCCTGGACCCAGAGGCGATGGAGCAGTTGTCTGTCTTGGACCAGGAGGGAACCCGAGCTCCAACCAACAGCGCCATCAGCGTGGAAGCGCGGACGCCCGAACTTCCCGCTGCGTTAGGCCCAACGCTGCGCTGCCGCGTCGATTCCAAAACCGCGTTTGCTAAGCGCCGGTCGCAGCCGACTGTAGCGGAAGGTGAGAGTTTCTTGAAAGGCTTCTCTTTTCAGCCTCGTGCTACCGAACGATCGTGGAGTACTTCCCTGGCAGCCGTTATGACCCGGTGCAGCCTTTGTCCCTTGCTCGGTGCTGTATATCTGGTTCAGCGCATGGGCTCCAGAATCCTCTCGTCCCTCTCATCCACTCTTTTCTGACGGCCCTGTCCTCTCTGTAGTGCCTAAAGCAAGATTATATTTATTTGTGCAATTATGTCCAGCGCAATCAGTTATCAAACAGATATGTTGTTCTGAGCTATTTTACAAGGTATTCTCTCCTATTTCAAGCCTGCCGTTTGCTGGGATAGCTGCTCTGCATTTGCATTACTTACAACTATGCTTATATTAGGTCGTCTATTACTGAACGGGGCCTACATGCAATGGGCTTAATTATGTGGATTGATTCGAGCAAAAACAGAAGTCGCTCTTGTGTCATATTTCAGTTCGCCCGGCTATTGAGCTGCAGGTCGGTCAAAGCGGACCCGACGTCGCATACAGAGCGTAGAAATCACGCCGGCTGGACTTTGACTGGGAATAATTTACTGTGTGAAAAAAAAGGTGGGGGGACTCTCTTGAGGCAGGAGCCGTGCAGGGATAGAAAATATTGGGCAGCTTTGCACTGGTGGTGACAAGTCTCCAAGAACAGTGGATCTGGCGGCATTCCTTAGCTTACCGACCGAGCTTGTAGCCTTGAGATAGCCGGTTAAGCTTAGATAAACGCACATGACCATGGCAACATTTCCAAAAACAAGTTCTTGATACGTTGATCAAGAGTGCCAGTTAAACAGGTGGTGCCACAAAAGTTTCGTAATATAAAAAGCTTACTGTAGGCTTCTCCTGTATGCGAAGACAATAAACATGAACTGTTAGACACAGTGAGTGCTTAAAATATATTTTAGTAATCTTTCAAGGTGTGCTCAAATTCTACGTTCTCGTGATCGAGGCCTATAGCTAGCGAGACTGGCAATGGCGTTACTACGTAAAAAACGTAAACAAAGTTTAAGTGACGTCAGAGACAATAGAGTAAAGTGCAATAAGCGGTGGTCGACAGGTATCACAGCTCTGATGCACCAGGCCAGCCAAGAGAACACTGGCTGAAATATACACCAATTTTTCCTGGACTTGATACCGAAATAGACAAAGTTTATCGTTTTTTTCGCCAAGTGCGTTGCATCACCACATAAAGCTGCGAAGGTGACATTAGAGAAGAGCAGTTCGTTCGCACACTTCGTCGACTTAGCATATCAAGCTGTCATAGCTACAAAGGGTAAACGTGAGAAGCCGAATTGCTGGAGTCACTTGTGGGTCTAACGTGAACCAGTCATGCACAGAAATGCTTTCGCAGAAAGGTGATGTGTTCGACAGGTCTGCTTGTGTAAATTCCCGACCGTGGCATAGTTCCAAATCTGAGGCCTTTTAAAACATTTTTTCTTTTCTGCCTCGGTCACTTATTGAAACCAAAGAAATGCATCCGTAGTTGTGGTCGCTCGAGATGTCACGAGATGTCCGGTAACCCGATACTCCGGAAGCATCTTTGAGTATACCTGAATACCGCACACGCTCATGTTCTCTATTAGAAAACTTTAGCGCTGAGTCTTGAAGGTTGCTCGAATGAGTGTGCAAAGGTATACGATGTATGTCCGGCCCACACGTTCAAGCTAGCCACAATATGAAGCTAGTGTCCGACTGAGTACGTAGAACTCTGACCGCTGTAGGAGCATGCTGTAATTGTTTTCCCTCTTCTTTCCTCGGAAGACTTTGGAAGCTAAACAGGGAGGGATGACATGGGGAAAAGAAGTTACGCGACGCGAACTTCATGACCTTGTCGAACGCGTAGTTTAATTTGAATGTAATTGTGAGTTAGCGAGCGGTCACGTGAAAACCTCTCGCGGAGGCCATTTTTGCTATGCAGTTTACGATGCTCAAACCAGCCAATGGCCGTTGATTGTCAAATATGGTGGTATTTGTAGAAATAATAGTTGATAATTTCTAGCTGGAATTGAGCATATATTGTAAATGCCCAGCAGCACGCGCTTCACTATAATGTTCGAATCGCGTCTCTTCAGGACCCACCAGCAGCGTTTTCCGAACATGCTAAGGAAATATTGCTGGACCCATTTAACGCGCGCGTTGTTAAGAGTAGTGGTATTTTGTGTTAGGCACTGCTTACCTTTTTCATCCCTGGACATTTTTTTATTTTGGTTAGAGTTTGTTTGTTTTGTTTTTCGTACATGTTTTTAATAGTTAAGACGCTGGAAGACTTCAAACAAAATGTTGAGCCAATGGTGCAAATATCTATATATTAATAAGGATGGCGTTGAATTAGGCCATCGGGGCCCAGTGGTCTTGAGATTAGAGAAATGGTTTGATTATTTCTGCGATTCGTTAGTGTACACAAAATCTGAAACGCCTTATTTATCAGTGTGATAGGCATTGAAACAACTTCTCTACTTCAACGGTGCTTATCCACTTCAGATTACCGGCCTGGGCGTCACCCATCATTTCGATCATCATTCTTCCAGCCACCATACTACTTCTTTGTGGCTACCACCACCGCAAACATGCCAACGTTTTTATTTTCTGCCAAAACTCAACTCTAAAAACACTCAAACATGCCACAGCTTTCCTTTCGATTGCAGTGGGATTCATTGAAGAATCTTTCTCGCAAGAATGAGAGCAGTTGTGGTTTTGTTCCCGAGGCGCTAGGAGAAATGTATGGTGGGGTCAACAGACGCCATCAGGGCGGAAAGGCTAAAAAAACAGTTGTGTATATCCACGCGAAAGAAAAATACATTGTTGGGATGTGAATATCTTGGTGCATAGTGGTTGTTGGCAACAAAAATGTTTTTGTCAATGACATAAGTGAAATAAGAGCTACAGGTATACCCACAACTTGGGAAACATAGGCAGTGGAGGAATAAGATGTCACTATCAAATATTAAAACAGAAGAAAGTAAGTTTGCGTCACCTTTAAATGTTATTGCTGTGATTATTAAAGGAACCTCGTGCATTCAATGCAGTAACAAACAGCTCTGTTTCCATGCAGTCGACCACAAGGCCACTGATGACAGCTTTTCGGATGTGGCGAGCAACGAGTGATGGTGTTTTCACGGGGAATGTTGCCACGCTCAAAGACTCCAGTTGATACCGTGCTGAAGTCTACACCCGCCGTGTCTGTCTGTGGCTCGTACTATCGCACTACAACGCTACACCAAGTCCCATCATTTGACTGAACAGGACCATGAACAAACGACTTCAAGTTTCCTCGTTCACGAGTTTGGAGAATTACCAAAGCGGGAGCTGGACGTTCGTACCTTGTCCTTGTCCCCCCAATTTTTGCTTAAAGCCTTCTACGAGTGAACTGCAGCTATGTCGTCGTTCAAAATTAAACTGCACATTGCCACCTTATACTGTTGCTTGTACAACGCCAGATTTTTTTTCTGGGTTTCAGACATCAAGAATGTGTACGTTAGTACAACGTAGACCAAATCTGTACACAATGAAAATACAGATTTGACGACTGTCACTCTGGATACTACAGGGCCCTGAAAGAGGATACATAGCTATCTTTCTCTTACCGCGGCGAGTTTTACGTGAAAATGAGTGTTCTCAGTTCTCATTGTACGAAAATTGGTTTAGAGTTCACTTATGCAGCCTGGCAGCCTATATAGCGCGCCATATATACGTGCAGTGTGCTTGTATACGGCGAAAGTGGGAAACATTTCTGCTGTGCTTTCGCATGTGTCAGCATGAGAGGCCCATTCTCTTTCTGCAAGTTTCACTCTGTGTTTAAACATCTGATAAATTTACTTCAACAAACGAAAGGAAGCTGGATCATGCCAGTGAAAGCTGGTCCATTCGTTGCTCTCATTTGAAAAACAGCATATTCGTACCTCTTAATATACCTTGAAAAGACCGACTTAAGCGTGATAAGACCGATCAATGGCGTGATAGGAGTTACACAGCACTACTCTAGGGCTTCTCAGTCGGGTCATCAATAGCCGCTTGCGGACGCTCAGAGTTCATAACACAGTAAAAGATTGTTGACACGCAGAAAGCGTCTCTGCGACGTCTCCTTCCTAAATTGCAAAGACAGCAGCTCCTGAAGGCCATCAACCTGCACTTGGTGTAGAGTCTGATTGCAAGGATCAGGATACCTAAGCACATCAGAGGTTGTAACAAAATTGATTGATTGATTTTTGGGGTTTAAGGTCCCAAAACCACCATTTGATGATGAGAGACGCCATAGTGGAGGGCTCCGGAAATTTCGACCACCTGGGGTTCTTAAACGTGCACCCGAATCTGAGTACACGGGCCTACAACATTTCCGCCTCCATCGGAAAAGCAGCCGCCGCAGCCGGGAATCGAACCCGCGACCTGCGGGTCAGCAGCCGAGTACCTTAGCCACTAGACCACTGCGGCGGGGCAAGTTGTAACAAGGCAAATGCTTGGGTTTGTTGGTTGTACTTCATAATGAAACGGCAGCGGAACCACACTAAGAAGTAAGAAGGTACATGAAATACAGCGTTGACTCACAACTGCATTTTTTTTATTTGAGAAAGATACCCGCAAGAACAATCACGATAGGCTAACCGCAAGCACGAAATGAAGGAATGCACATATAACTTCGTATCACTATTTAAAAAGGTTTAGTGAAGCACAGCTCTACGTTTCGTGTACCACATTTCCTCTGTAAGTGTGCAGTTGCTCTGACGTCCCTTTATGGCACCAGGGTTACGATGCAGATTCGAACCCTTCCTTAGGCATGGGCAGCCCCGACACCGAAATCGCAAAAACGCACGCGTCCTGACTACTCCATGATTAAGTTCAAGCTTAGGTTGACGCGGCCTCAGCCAAACTCCTCGGACAATGGAGCCCCAAGAAAGCTCCCTCATGGAAGCAGCCATTGCTGGATCAAGTACATGTGGATTGTGCGACGTAATAGAAACCGGGTTAGTATTCTTGTCCACATATCCAAACAGAAAGGGTAACTCTTGAGTGTGCGTTTGTCTGCGTCATTAATAAGTTGAAACATGAAAGTTTTTAATGTCCGAACACGATAACATTTAGGTGGGACTGGCTGGTGCGTCTTACTTTAGCTGTATCATATTCCGCTGAATGAGACCACATCAAATAAATGTTCATTCACAACTTAATTTGCCGTTTGCCAGTACTTACGGTAGCCATTCTGAATAAGTTCTGCGTCGATAGCTTTTCGAAAAAAAAACATGAGTGAGATGATTGAATACTTAGCAAGAACGCTAGTGTATATAGACGACGTCCTATAGTCAGAAAAGGTACCGGACGAAAACACGATGAGATACTAGCCCACTGCGTGCTGTGAAACCTTCAGCGTAAGCCAAGAGTGGGTGATGTGCTCATCTCGCAACACAGCGTCAGTCCTTGTCTCGTCTATTCTTTGTGGTCCGTCCTGGTTCACGTGGAAGTTATCAAGCTATGTACCTATAGTTATTTCAAACAATGCAGAAACGGGACACAGGAGGGACCACACAACGCAGGCGCCGATTTCTAGGAGATATTTATGGCGTGGTTGGGAAATATATGGATAGAAAAAAAAACACAAGAAAAGATCCATACGTAATAAAGTAAACATCTAAAAGGATGACTGGGTTGCAAGCTTTTAAAGTTGTAAATCTCGCAGACATGCGATTTTGATTGATATGTGGGATTTAACGTCTCAAAATTACCATATGATTATGAGAGACGCAGTAGTGAAGGGCTCCGGAAATTTCGACCACCTGGGGCTCTTTAACGTGCACCCAAATCTGAGCACACTAGCCTACAACATTTCCGCCTCCACCGGAAATGAAGCCGCCACAGCCGGGATTTGATCCCGCGACCTGCGGGTCAAAGTTACCTTAGCGACTAGACCACCGCGGCGGGGCGATTTCTTTGTCAAATATCTGAGTGAATCGTGAACTAACGCAAGAAAAGTTCCGTTTGATAATTATGAAGAGTGCACGCTTCAATGATCTCAAGCGTGTGCTCTTCCAAAGGGCTTCTGGGGACTATGGCCGGATTGAAATTTGGAATACAATGACATGATTTGCAATGTAACGCCCAGTTGCTGCCTAAAATCAGCAAGCATTCTGATCTTTGCTAAGACACGTTGCCGGGTTAGTTAGTTGAGATTCATCATTTTCACTGGTATAGCGCACCACGACAAGGACACCCACAAAGGAGAGATGCACACACACACAGCGCTAACTTGCAACTAATGTTTTATTTGCGATCACACACGCTGTTTATACAACAGTAGACCGATAAAACCTGGATAATGTCACGTCAAGAATACAGCACAGCCCATGCACGTTTCATCACCGATAGCGACAATCTACACTAGCCCGTCAAAGTGAAGATTCCAGATACTTTTTTTTTTTAGATGATAATGCTATGGAAGCCACACTCACCCATTTTTCTTTCATTTTGTCTATTTCAAAAGCTTCAATAATTTCACGTGTGGTTCTGCCACGGGCCTTAAAGAGTATACGGGTTGATTGATTGATTGATTGATATGTGGGGTTTAACGTCCCAAAATCACTATATGATTATGAGAGACGCCGTAGTGGAGGGCTCCGGAAATTTAGACCTCCTGGGGTTCTTTAACGTGCACCCAAATCTGAGTACACGGGCCTACAACATTTCCGCCTCCAAAGAGTATACGGGTGTTATGGAACATAGGGACGCAACCACACCTCTGACAGTGAAGGGCCAAATGACCATACACAGCTCTTTCTACATTGTACTTGTGCTCCTTTAGTCTTTCATTCGCACACCTTCCAGATTGGCCTATGTATTCGCAACCGCAAGTCAAAGGAGTGCTATAGACAACACCACAACAACAATTCACAAGTTTCTCCCGGTGCTTAATCTTACAATCCTGTTTCCCGCTACTTCCTGCATTGACCTTTTCGCATTTCCTTGCAACTTTCCGGAAGCAGAAAACACTACACCCGCACCCGCCTTCCTTGCTATCCTTCGCAAGTTATGCGAAGGATAGCAAGGAAGGCGGGTGCGGATGCATTATCATCTAAAGAAAAGAAGTATCTGGAATCTTCACTTTGACGGGCTAGTGTAGATTGTCGCTGTCGGTGATGAAACGTGCATGGGCTGTGCTGTATTCTTGACGTGACATTATCCAGGTTTTATCGGTCTACTGTTGTATAAACAGCGTGTGTGATCGCAAATAAAACATTAGTTGCAAGTTAGCGCTGTGTGTGTGTGCATCTCTCCTTTGTGTGTGTCTTTGTCGTGGTGCGCTATACCAGTGAAAATTATGAAGCATTCTGAGCAGTCTATGGTCGTGGTCACTCAAACACATTCTATTATCAAGCAGGTTCATCCAGTTACCTGAGAAGGATATATCATGTCTGCTAGTTTAACAGCTTCAAAAGCCTGAAACCTCTAGTCTTCCTTTTATCATGTGCACCACGTTATCATCTCTTGTTTCTCTCGCTTAGGGGGTGTAGGATAAGTGAGCGTCCGTGAGGCATGAAAGCGTTGCCAGAAAACAAAGTATCTAGATTAACGGTTGACAACGGTGAGAGGAACTCTGGGGTCGTTCAAAGCGCTTTCGCAGTGAATGATGGATGCGCTGTTTGGTGCGTCGGTTTTGGTTTTGCCTGCTAAATTAGCCAGATTTTATCACTCCGTGGTTATTATCATGAGGCCATCTTTCAGAAATTTGAAAGTGGCTATTTACTATGCGTAGGAAGGATTTGTACTCACCTATTAGACTCGACCGCTTATCTGCACTGGTTAAAACTTAATTGTTTTGGCTTTTATAATTATTACCGGGATTAATGTTCGTGCGCATCTTAAGGTGTCCTCTGCCACTGAAAAGGTAACGCCACAAGCAGCCTGCAGATATCACCTTTTTGTAATTTTTATTATGTTTGACGCATTTCTTAAAACACACAGCCACTCTACGTATGGCAGATGACTTGACGCAGTATGTCTTCCCGCCATACAGTTATCCCTCCAAACATAGTTGCGTAAAAAACATTTCGAGATCGGAAAAGCACACGTCCTTCACACCACTTGTGAGAATTTTTCACTCAACATCTGGCAGCATGGTACATAACTCTGCTGTCGCGATATGCAAATCGTTTAAATCAACCTTGCTCCGCCAATCGTTCTTAGTTTTTTTCTAAAAAAAGAAATACTTGAAACACACCCCCCTTCAGCTGTTGGTTTGCTCTGTTTATTTTTTACACATTTCAGAAACTCAAACGACGCCTGCAGACACAGCCGGTACCTGCACATTTTGAGAAATACGCCGAAATAGAAGTACACACCGACGCAAGCAACGTAAGACTCGGCGCTGTCCTTTTACAAAAGACCGACGGCCTGGCCGCTAACCTGTCTCTATCAAATGCCGAGGCGAACTATTCCACAACAGAAATAAATAGAGTGCCTTGCCATCATCTGGCCAGTGTCAAAATTTTGCCCTTAACTCTACGGCAGGCCTTTCAAAGTTCTGAGCTACCACCATGCCCTGTGTTGGCTAGCTAACTTGAAGGAGCCTTCGCGTGGCCTCGCACGATGGAGCCTGAACCCCGTATTCTAGAGCACCCCTTCACTAAACGCACCACCGCTTTCTCAAGTGCAGCTGCACTTGAGAAAGCGGATCAGAGCGCCATCTCTAGGCAGGGAAAGTCACTGCATATCAGTGATATTTTGCTGCTATGCTTGAGAAGCGCAGTGTCATTTTCAGCCGAGCAGCGGTGCAGTGCGCAACTGTCAAGTGAAGGGTGAAAGTCGAGTCAAGGAGCGTTTGTGAATACGGGAATAAGGCTTCAAGAATTCAACATTAACGTCGTGTACAAATCTGGAAGGAAACACTTCGACACCGACTGCCTGTCTCGTTCTCGATCCACCACTGCGGAACGACCAGCATGATAAGTACTTCTTGGGAATCATATGTGCCGACGACTTCACTGAGCGACAGTGAGGTGACCCAAACGGAGGTGGCTTGTACAATACCTCGAGGGCCGAACCAGCGTCGTTATAAAAGTATGCAGGTTAGGACTGCCGCCATTTTTGTTTTAATGAACAACATGCTGGTGAAGAACTTCTCTCTTGCCCGAGCCAGCTAACTTATCGTCGTGCCTTCGGTAATGCGACTGGAAATTATGCAGGCCCTGCACGATGACCCAACGGCAGGCCGCCTTGGTTTTTCCCGCACACTCGCGAGAATGCAACAGAAATACTACTGGCCACGCCTTGCCACCGACGTCGCTCATTGCGTGAAGACATGCCGGGCCTGCCAACGACGAGCGACACCGCCGATAAGACCTTAAATGTTGTAGGCCCGTGTGCTCAGATTCGGGTGCACGTTAAAGAACCCCAGGTGGTCCAAATTTCCGGAGCCCTCCACTACGGCGTCTCTCATAATCATATGGTGGTTTTCGGATGTTAAACCCTACATATCAAGCAATCAATCAATCAATCAATCAAATAACCGCCGATAAGACCGACAACACTTCTGCATCCAATCAAACCACCTCGCCGTCCGTTCCAGCATATTGATATGGATTTACTTAGGCCATTTCCGACGTCGGCTGTGGGAAACAAATGAATCGTCGTAGCTACCGAGAACCTTACCCACTACGCCGAGACAAAAGCCCTACCGAAAGGTAGTGCATCTGAGGTAGCCAAATTCTTCGTTGAAAATATCGTCCTGCATCACGGCGTTCCGGAGGTCCTCATCACCGACAGAGGTACGGCATTTACTGCTGAGCTAACCCAAGCGATTTTTGCATACAGCCAGACAAGTCACCGTCGTAACAGCGTACCGTTCACAGACCATTGGTCTCACCAAGCACCTAAACAGGACCATCACTGAGATGTTGGCCATGTACAGTCGAGTGCACAATTTTAGAGACAACGGGAGCACGCGCCGAGGCGCGTTTATTAAACAAACTTGGCTTATTAAGGATAAATCCTTTATTAAGGATAAATCCTTTATTAAGGCAGTCGTTTCGATGCTCAGCTGCTGACCCGAAAGACGCATCTTCAATTCGAGTAAACATGGCTTATCAAGGATAAATCTTTTATTAAGGCCACTGCGGTGGTGCAGTCGTTTCGATGCTCGGCTTCTGACCCGAAAGACGCATCTTCAAGTCTAGTCGCGCATGCCGTATTTCGATAGAGGAGAGATACTTGAAACTAGTATACTGCGCGGACGTTAAAGAACCCCAAATGAGCAAAATTCTTAAGACGTTACTTTGGTGGAGCTCTATGTCATATCTATATAATAAAATTTATTTCTCTCTATATTGTGGTTCTGTCACGTCGAGAGCCCGCACCTATTATTGGTAGGAGTCGAGCCTTGACCCAAAAGTTTCTAGGATTCGAATTTCAGATATTCATGTGTCGTCTTCTACTTCTCGAACCATAAACCCCGATTGAAGTCAACCCAATTGAATAAACCGAGTTTGTTTTCACCTTTCTTCCTCGGCTCTTTTCGGCAGCTGTTGGACGTTTGGTGGTTTCATGCATGTTCATAAACACATGACATTTGGACCTAGTATTACTACGTGCGTTAGTTCGGCGAATGAGAGCGCAAAAGTGAACACTACTGGCTGAGCTTATTGATTGCCTAACTCGACATTCAAAATGTGATCACGCCGCGGATCACCTAGAAGTAACGTGCACTATGTGCAGCACGCCGAAATCCGCAAATGATGTGCTGTCGTCGCATTAGCACTCGGCTTTTATCAGTGTCTTCACAGCGACTACAGAAGTGCCACCTTGCACCGTCCACACTGTTTCGAGATGCGTGCCGTTCAAACGAGCGAAAGAGCAGGCTGCCGGGTGATATGGGACGAGCGTGCGCAGTACGCGCTCCCGGATAGAGCCGTGCAGCCGCCAGAAAGCACAGTTACGCGCCTCGGCACGCGCTCCCATGGTCTCTAAAATTATGCACTCGACTGTACGTCAACGCCGAACATACGACGTGGGATGTCATCCTTCCGTGTGTAACCTTCGCATGCATACAACACCACCGTATAAAAAACGACGCAGATGACACCGTGCAAGTTGGTTTACGGAAGGAACCCGACAACGACGCTCGACGCCATGCTGCCAAACGTCGCTGATGAAGAAAACCTCGACGTCACCGTCTACCTTTAGCATGCGGAAGAAGCTTGTCAACTCGCCCACCTGCGCATCAAGAATGAGCAGGCTGCCGAAAGCCGCTGTTACAATCTTAGACGAAGCTTCGTGGAGTATCAGTCCGGTGACCGTTTCTGGGTATGGACACCGATACGCCGACGTGGACTCAGTGAAAAACTTCTACGAGTGTATTTAGGGCTATACAGAATAGTTCGACGTCTCGGTGCACTCGACTACTAGGTTGTTCCTGACGGCATTACGAACTCTCAACGGCACTGTGCTTCACCTGAAGTCATCCATGTCGTATACGCCTCAAGCCATTTCATGCATGAACCCGAGGACGGTATTTTGTTATTTTTCCGGAGCCCTCCACTACGGCGTCTCTCATAATCATATGGTGGTTTTGGGACGTTTAACCCCACATATCTATCAATTATTATGTTGCTGTTACTATTCTTTATTGCTTGTACTTACTGATGATTGTCTTTATTATTGTACCTTCGTCTTTTGTTAAAGCATAGGGCCTGCCTTTTTTCAGAGGGGGGCAATCCAACATTCGTTTCCTCAAGTTTTGTTATCAACCCGTTACACTACGTTCAGCGCAAACTACGCCTACGGTGTTCGAAAAGCCTCGAGGCTGTAGTAGATAGTTTTGTTGAGATTACGCCCACCTCGTAAACATAACAAATTTTTCTGGAACCTACGTCGCCGTTAGCGATAATTCTAGAACCTTCGATGGCAAGTGTATAAATGCTGACGCACTTCGCCACTTGTCAGTTGATCGGCGGCCGACGCTCTTCTCGCCCCTATCGGTGCCAGCGTCTTGCTGTAACCTGACTTTCCTTTTACGTGGCCATAAGTTAGGTCCAAATAACAGTTCATTATCTGACCTGCTGTCTGCTTCCATTGTCCACGTCATGACCCCATTACAATATATTTGCCGCCAGCGCCTACATGCCCGGCAGTTCATGTAGGCTCCCCATACACAACACACTTGCACTTCAATTAGGCTCATTACTTTCATACCTATACACAACGACACATGACACGTCCATGATACCACAGAAGGGTGACTTTGATTACACGGGCTTGCTTTGCCGGGCTCTTTGATCCGACAGGGCACGCAGCGAGGAAGCGTAATGATGGCAACAAAACACACCTCCCTTGCCTATTGTCGTTACTCGAATAGAAAAAACTCCCAACCGCGATTTTTTTGTTCAATTAACCTCAAAGCCGGTTGACAAGGCGTAGCCAGTTGCAGCCAATCACTTTTTCAATGATAATTGATTTATTGATTCATTTGTGGGGTTTAACGTCCCAAAACCACTATATGATTATGACAGACGCCGTAGTGGAGGGCTCCGGAAATTTCGACCACCTGGGGTTTTTTAACGTGCACCCAAATCTGAGTACACGGGCCTACAACATTTTCACCTCCATCGGAAATGCAACCGCCACAGCTGGGATTGTATCCCGAGACCTGCGGGTCAGCAGCCGAGTACCTTAGCCTTAGCCACTAGACCACCGTGGCGGGGCCACTTTTCCAATGACTTCACATGTGACGTTTAACCTTGGGTCACGTGAACCCGACCTGTTGAGGTGAAAATGGACTTTCCCGCACGGGGTAGATGAGAAGTCAGCAGCAGGAAGCGGAAACTCTATATATGCCTCCCATGTATTCCCTCTCAACAGCGGCAGCGCCGCTTTTAGCACCAGCACTTGCCGGGCGTCCTACTATAAATAAATCACGAACAGAAAATTTATTACATGACTTCTCTGGTGATGTCTCGAAATAGAGAAAAAGGATGAAAAATCAAGAGGAGGGGGGTTGCGCCGGAAGTTTTCTTACTTCGCATGAAGGGGAATGCGCTCGTGCCTTCTTTCTAGAGTCCGCGGGCCGCTTGGGCGATGCGACCATTTGTTCGCTTCGTTTGATTGTGTTTTCGGAAGAGCCGAAAGTTAGGCTAACTTATTTCTCAGTAAGACGAAACTCGATTGGCACAAACAAAATAAACTTTTTTATTGCAAGTTTTCTGTAAAAACAGACCTACGCGTAGTGTGAAAGTGTTAATCTGGTACACTCTAAAAAAAGGAGCAAGAATGGAGAAACGGGCTCCGTTCCTCCTTTGGCGCAGCGACTTACTCCCTTTCGGGCGCTTTACTCGTCCCGCCCTCTCGCGGCAAGGACCAAAGGAGCAACGTTCCTCCTTCAACGTTCAAGTTTCTCCTCAATCACGGGGTTCTTGCGCGCGCGCATGCGCACGCCAAGCCTAGCCGGCCGCGGCCAGTCTCGAGCGATTGCTTTTAGTTATGATTGTTGTAAGCAATGCAGGAGTGACGTTTTCTTTCGTTTTATTAGTGTAGAGTAAAACCCTCTCTTTTTTATCATCAGGCACTCGCACGATGCTCCGCACACTTCCATGTGTGTCTCGTGTTGTTTCATACTACCAATTTGTCACGAATACAAGAAGCTCTGCTTCCCAAGGAGTGTTGCTTAATCGATTACCTTAGAGTGTACAATAATTAATTTTTTCGGTGTCGACATACTTGGTAAGCCCACGCATTTTTAGTTTCGCACAGCACCAACAGCACTCATGCATTCAACGAGGCGCGGAAAAAAGCATCACACTTAATTTTTCAACATACTAGGAAACCTGATACCACTCTGCAGTCCATGCGTGAAAGCACGATCATATACAATTGATAGAGTTATACGTGCCACACCGCCATATGTATGTTCTTTGCAGTTTACCCCCATTCGAATACGGCTGCCGTGGCCAGACGTCGAACCTGCGCCCTCCAGCATAGTCACACGACACCCAATAAGACTATGCTACCACGGCAGGTGAAAGCACAAAGGGAAACAGGCTGCGAAGTTTCACCCAGCGTTTATTCACCAGACTAAGTTACAACCATCAGAAACGTTTTAAATATTAGCATAACTAAACTTTTGTGAAAAGTGAACCAATGACTTCTATAGGTTAAACGGAATTCTCAATCGCATTCGTTTTGAATCGCCCATGCCAGCACTGAGAAGTAGGAAGTAATTATGGACGCGTGCAGTATGCCTTTCTCGTCCACGATTCTCCTTTGTTGTGAGAAACTGAACACAAAATGCACTTCTACTAACAGCTGTGCGCAGCAAGTAAGTACTAACGCTCACTCACCTTTGTGAAAAGAGTATTCCGAGTCCAGAGTAATAACCACCACAGCCACAGCACTAACAACAAAATTGTGGCACGCACTATGATTGCAAGTTGACACGCGAGGCGAATCGCAAGAGGCATCTGAAGCAGAAAAGTACGTAGGCGCAACATTCCATAAAGTTATAGTAAATTTGCGCACTGCAGCGATAGTTCCTCCACTCAAGTATTAGAGCTGCACTGACACCAACAGCCACTGTCATAGCTCACGAAAAAATACCGTCGGATGCGAGGTCATTGCTTATTTCTCTCGCAAGACCCGCGTTGTAACATACGTATACACGGCTAGGATGGTCGTTACCGCAACGAAAACATTGTCATTGAAGGGCTAGTGGTGTACTGTATCCATGGCTAATGGTCACACTTGTGGTAAGCACGTAAAAAGAATATAAGCAAACGTAACACGAAACAACTAAACGAGGTCGACGTGACCACAGAACACCTACCACGACGGAGACAAAGTTTGGTCGGCATGCTGCGCCCTCTCGAAGCTACAAGAAGAAGAATAGAAAAAAACGGGACCTCCGAAATGGCTAACGTGCGGCAAGTGTTTGCACTCTCGGAGGATTCAAGAAAAAAAGTAACTGTGGCAGTGGTCAAGAGATGGCGCAGCGTTTGGAATGCCATGGGCATTCTATGCAAGGCTTGGGGGTAAAACCTGATAAGCTCTAGTAATGATTTCCTTCATTATTGTGCAACCATTGATAAACTTAAGTTTGTCTAAGCATCAGATACAATATATTTACGTGTGCGCATGTTGTGGTATTAATACAAAACGTAAAAAAGTGTAAGAAAACCTACTTGTACCTTGTGCCACTATGGTCAGTCAAAATTCATCGCTATATAAGCTGGTTCGCGTTCATAGTAGGGTGTGAGTAAACACGTCGAAGTGTGGGCCATTGCTGTGAATGGTTGATTGTGCTCTTGTTGCGTATATGTTAGCGTACGCGTTGCGTACTCTATGTGTAGTTTATGTCCATCTGTGCATGTGTAGGTATATGCATTGCATCGTCACATATTAGGCTTCCGGTGTCAGTGAGTAATCCTGAATGGGCTGAGGCGCAAACAATCCGCAAGGGAGCCGTGATATTGGGTATGCCAACGTACGTCGCGGCAGGCAACTTTTTTTAGTTTTGTTTAGTCCCTCCAGATGCCGCCGGCTACCACCTACTTCACGGCTATGACGCTCTCACACCTCCAGCTACTTATATAACGTTGAACATCTATCTATCAAAGCTGCACCACTGAGTCGGAAGGGTTTCGCTGTGATCGAGTCTATGGTTTGGAGGCACACCTCGCGATCTGCGGACCCGTAAACGTAACGTCGGTACACTATGTGAATCTGCGAGAAATAAATACAGAAAGCCTAGCATGCACTCTTCAGGTGACGCCCTGCAGTATCCGTGTCTTTCGGAGTGAACGTGGCTTCGCTGACCGAATGAAACGTGCTTGCTCCGTCGTTCTCTTTCGCGATGTGTTCATCGCCACAGGTTCGTCTGCTTGTTTTTGTAATCATTTCGTTCAACATCAAGCTCAGCGGGATCGTTTTTTGTAACTTTCAGTACCGTGTACTCCTTATCAGTCGAGAATCGTTGCATTTGCTAAGCCTACTCGCTTCGCCCGAGGGCAGCCATGTTTATTTTCATAAGGAGGAACATGTTTTTCCGTGGATGAGGGAGCAACCTTTCTCTATTTAGGGACAAACATTGGGGGTACCGCCGTTCCTCCCTAAATGGAAAGAACGTCACTCCAATTTTTTTAGGAGTAATAATCAAGAGTGCCGCGCCGAAGAAGAATAGAGCCACGTGGCTCGGGAAGCGCGAGCCAAGAGAAATTTAAAAACGGCCTAGCGTTCGCATCAGATATTCAGTCTGTGGGAGATTACACAAATATGTGCGACTTAAAATTGCAAGTATTCGTAATTAACGCTACATCAAAAATCTTCGCAAATTTATTTAAGCTTTTAATAAATATTAATCATAAATTCAGTATGTATGATCCGCCCGAATCATGGCTGATCCCCCAGAGTGGGTAGGTGCCAATGATCCAAGCATAATCATCAGCAGCAGCAAAGCGGCAGCGGGACTTCAAACGCCAAGTCACGTACTTTGCGTGAAGATCCCGCCCACATGACGGACTACGTGACGCCGTCCTACAGTTCTGCGGTGCTGAAAAGTACCTACGACAAGGTACGGACCGAACACAAGGCGTTTCTCCACCAACCGCCATCCAGCCTTCTTCGTAGTTTGAAGTCCCCAAAAGCGACACCGCGGCGTCGACTACGCCTCCCGCACTATGGTCCGTCCAGACTATCGCCCTGCCAACAACCACCGGGTACACAAGTGACGGAGATCACCCTGTCGCTTGAAACGGCCCACCGACCGAAAAGCCCGCCACCCCACTGTCTCCGCTTCCTGTTTTCGAGGTATTGGTTCTGCCACCATGGCCACGTCCACCTCTCCTTGGAAGATTTGACGCCGGTTACAGCTTCGGACACCGCCGGATTCTTAGCACAATCCTGTCTTGCTCACAGGCTCCCGAATCACCAATGACAGATGAGCCAGCTTAGCCGGCTGGTGGCTTCTCGGGCACAGCTGCCGAGCCTCCCACTAGGATGGTGACGACAGCGTACATTGCACCGGGCGGGCCAGGCTTGGAAACGCCCGCGCACACTACAACAGACACACAAGCAGTCAATGAGCATGCTCCCCTGCCCGCGAGCTGCTCGTCACAAGACTTTCAACGGAATACCTCGAACACTGGTTCAAAGAACAGTCTAACAGCGGGATCTTCACCTCCTCCGCGCGACATCCTCCTGATAGAGGCCCATACATGTCAGTGGCCAGGCCCCGCAAATGCAAGTACCCCGGCTTCTAATATGCCAACAAGCGGCCACGACCTCTCACGTCGCCGAGTTGTGACACAAGCACGGTGACGTCATCATACCCAGAGCCAAGCACACGGGCAGCTTTCCACTTGCCCTTCCAAGGTACCCCAGGGTGCAGTCATCCACCGCAAGAAGGCGGAAGTACGGCGAAGGCACCCTCTGACACGTCGTCAAATGCGGAAGACAGCTGGTATCAGTGCTCCACACATCAGCAGTCGGCATTGCGCGAAGACATCGTGTGAAGCACCAGCCTCATGAACACCGCAGATGCAGCCCCCCACATACGGTAGGCATCATGAGAACATTACTACGCCACATTGAAGCAAATGTTGGACAACTTCCGCATGCCTTCAGCATGTATGCCATGCAACGCGCCATTTGGCGTCATGTCATCGCCGACAGTCACGCCTGCGTCGTAGGCAAGTGACTTGTGTCACCCACCCATACGGAAACCCTTGCTTCCAGCAGTCTCCGTCCCTCGCAATTCTCGCCCGCTGCGATTCTCCCAGAGTCGCCCACCGGAGATTCACTACTTACCTACGGCTACTCCATGTTGACAACCTGGACTTCGCAACGGACACCTTACGGATCGCCGTTCACGTATATAAAATGAATGAAATAACGAAACTACTTTATTGTGAAATCCGGCTTGTTGCTGGTCTGGGCCAGACCGCTCAGATAGAGGATGGAAGACCTTGTCTCCCAATATCCTATATAAAGAAAAGACTATATAAATCTCCCAATATAAAGAAAAGACTAGTTTTTTTAGAGTGGTATCATTATTTTTTATTTGTGAAAACTTGTGAAAGCCAATAAAGGTGAACATTCATATCAGTCTCACTCCGTTTAACCGGATCTTAGGATGCCCGACAACCACGTACGCGCGTGCATGTTCTTTGAAATTTTAACGAGCGATGAGTTTCCGGGCCCTGCCTGCACGGCGACAAGAATGGAGCTACTTTTGCTATTTCTAGGAATTTTAGTATTTGCCACTGCGTTGGGATCCTAATCGTTAGCTTCGTCGGCGTTTTGCGAGGTTTTGCGATGCTTGTTGAGTTAGTGTGCATTGAGAGGAATGGCGTCGCATTGACGAAGACTCAGAGAGCATGTTTCGTGTCAGAAAGTGCAATTCGGGGTACGGAACATGCACGGCAACGGTGTCACTTTCCCATGCGTGGCCATGCTGATAGACTTGCAATTTAGAAGCATGCCATCTCTAAGCCCAGTAGAGCTATAGTTTTTTATTATGGGGCCCAACAAACAATGACTATGGAAGGAGCCAGGCTCGTACCACCAGCATAACCGGAATAAAGTTATGCAGGAAAATTTGGACATTTCAGAAAAACAAACATTTTGGCTCAAGTAAATGTTAGAACCAGAACAAATACTGTAAAAGTTTTTACGTTCATTTGCGACGAACGCAAAGAGCTAAATTACAAAATGTTTTGGAGAGCTATTACAGAACTGAATGATGGCTCTGATAAGTTCATAGGTCTGAAAGTTCAATCTTTTTAGGTGTTACTTCAATATTATTTCATCGAGTATTCACCTTTTTAAAAACGCCTCTTTGGGGGGCACCACAGCCCTCTTTGGGCTGCGCGAATGGACGTGACCCCTAAAAAATGCACTGACAAGGCTGTGCCTTGCCCTTTGCACTCCCGCACGCAGACTATCATGGCGGTGTTTTTTGGCTCCTGTGAAAAGGTGTATATAGAGCGACGCAGCGATGCTCACATTTTGTATTGTAAGCACAAATAACAAAAATGCGCGCATCTTGTCCATATAAAGCATGGGAAAAACAGCTGCAAAGTTAGATAACTCGTAAAAAAGATATATAAGGGCTGCTGTACCCACTCGAGTGACTATACATATTCACACGCAGATATTGTAAAGCACACTCACACATGTTTTCCGCGCGTTGCACCTGCATTCAAAGGTAGTAGGCAGCTTGATGTAGGTCTGTAAGCAGCTTGTTGCAGAAATCAGCTGCGCCGAACGTGTAAGCAATTCGCGAAATCTTCAGTGTGGTCAAACTCTTTTCTCCAGCTGTCTGGAATATTAGCCAATACTGTGAACCTTTTTACCAATTTCAGCAGTAGTTATTCACTGTTTTTTGTTAGTGGCCTTGTCAGACTAATAGTAACTCCATATACTCCACTGATTTCTTCTTCAAACATGCAGGATCTCACCACCACGAGCGTATGTCTCCAAGATGCCCGATAAACGGCCCGTGTGTGTGCTTCCGGGATCGGAGGCTTTTAAGGCTTCCGCTGTAATAAAGAGAATCAAGGAAGGCTTGGCACCTCTAGAGTGCACCTGACTTAATTTTTTTTATTCTATTCTCAACAGAGCTGTTTCTGGCACATACGTGCCGCTGGTCCACAGAGGAGGACACTATTTTCTAATATCGGTCACCAAAATGAAGTCATTTTTTAACTAAATGCATGCATTGAGCACGTTTTCTTTTTTTTCTGCACCATGTGTTCAAGCGAAAGATACCCCGGCAAAATAATTTGGAGCTGCTGAACGGCATAACCCCCAGACGCTTAATTCATGATGTACGAGCCCAGCTTGTCTTTGGTAGGGAAAGTGCTTATTAACATTGCTATTGAAACTTCAAATATGAGGGCTCATGCGTCGACGACCGCTCCTTGTTTTGCTGACTGCGTGAGGCCGTCAATCGCAATGCGAGCAGTAGAGGCAGCGGCCGGCGTGACGTGCTCTGCGCTTGCTGTACGAAGTGATATACTTGTTAGTGGTGTCATAACTTTTTTGAGCAAGCGGCTGAGTCTGGCACTGATAACTGAAACTGTGGCAGTGTCGACAAGAGCAAGTGCAGTGACGCCGTCCACATATACGTCGAGAGCATTCGTCGGTGAAGACAGAGGCCTTGGTCTTTTCGCGGGTGACGCAGTTACTGCCTCTGGAACGGCGGCAATTAGTTTTCGTGCTCCGGCGATGAAGGACGAGGACGCATCGGCGATGGCAAGCGGCGTCTAGGCGATGGTGAGCGATGGCTAACAGAAGGGCGGTGGTCGGCGTACGATGACATCTGGTCGGGGTGCTGAGAGCCTACGAACGAAGGGCGCGATGGAACATAACGGGCAGGTTAGAAGCTCTGGTGGTAGTTCTGGTGATAGGCAGGGACACACCGACGGCAGTATCGCGCTAAGTGCCCAGCAGGCCACAGGCAAACCATATTGGCTGATTGTCGGGTGTCCGCCATTGTCCGCTACTCTGGAGGGACCTTGGCTGAGCGAACCGAGGAGTGGGCACGGCTGATGGTAGCGACATGAAAGTCTGAAGAGGTGGCCTTGCGACAAACTCGGCATATCTTAGAGGTGCATTCACCTCGACACAGGTCACAGGGGTCGGCAACAGCGAAGTGTTGTGGGCAGATGGCACATCCACGCAAACTTGCTCCTGGATGACCTCACGAATGTTTGCTGGCAGATGTGATGGTGATTGGCCGACTGTTGATAGCAGCGACCGCTGACGAGCGACCTCAGCGCGAACAAACTCCTTGATCTGTGATAGCAGTGACTGAAAGTCAGAGGTGGTTGTCAGGCTTGAGAGTGCGTCATCCGGGACGTTAGGGCGTCATGTGAGAAGATGCTGTCGTAGCTAGTCGAAACTCTGACACTGCTCGGTGAGCTCCTAGACAGTGGCAGGGTTTTTCTAGAGGAGCATTTGAAACATGAATCTTGAACTTCCATCTTCAACCCATTATTCAGCACTAGATTGTACAAAATCTGTGCTAGCTACCTTTTACAGTGTGATCCGTCATGAACCTTTCCTGAATGTGTTCTTGTACTGGACTCGCATTGCATTGTCACTTGAGGACCCTAAATGAATTACACTGAAGACAAGTGTAAATTGAAAAGATGAAATATATTTATTATTGCCAAAAGTGGGCTGAAGAGTCCTGATGTTTTGTTCACTGTCAAAAAAAATGTTGGTTTGGGGCAGATTCAACGGCTTCTATTAGTTTACAGCTCAGTTTTAGTATGGAGAGTTAAAAGCCTATATACTGGTTTACACACTATTTTGTAACTCTTACATAATATGGCACATAAAACTTAATCTTCTTATGTGGCTACACATTTGCACAGTAGTATCGATTTGTATCTATGGTGCATGAGCAAGTTTTGACGCAAGAGCGATTCCTTTCACATGCAAAATAGTAATAAGTTTACTGTTGTAGTGCTACAGTACGCATACTCAGATATGGCGTTTTAAAAGACATATCGAGCAAAAATACACGGTGAAAGTGCTGCGTGAAACCGCTTTTGCTTCACCATACTGCTCCAAAATGCATTATTGCACCGAAACTGCTGCCACACTTTCTTTGGTGCCTTTATGTGCCATCTTCCACGACGGGCGAGCCCAAGCGAGGGTCTATCATCATCATCATCATCATCATCATCATCATCATCATCATCATCATCACATGAGTCGCCCTCCGTGACGCTGGCGATGGCGCTAAACAGCAGTCTCGCCTGAAGGACGAAGCTGTGAATACGATGGCAACAAATCGGAACGTTATGCGAAGTAGGGCTATTAGCTAACTATTTTGCATCCGATATAAGATTCTTCTTATGTGTTTATGTGCGCACCCATTTTTTTCTGTATTTTAGTGTTTGTCTTAAGACTGTATGAGTACCTGCCAGTTCATATTATATTCAGCTTGTGTTTTTATAATTTCAGCAGTTTATTATTGTTACTACTATTATTCCTGCTGGTGCAGATCTCACTTGGAGGCAAGTGTAGAAAAAGAGTGGCAGTCCCATGGAGGCTCTATAGAACCTCTGGAGTGGTAGTCCAACCTCCATCAATGGGAGCATGTGAAGCCACCAGCAGACGTAATGCTATAATCGCGGACCTTTTTTTCGTGACAAAGCAGCCAACGCTACAGAGCCAAATCGTGCATATCCTTCCACTAATAAATGTAGTCTTACAATTGAGTATTTGTTTTCGACACAATATATAAAAATTTTGCCTTCTTTTTTTACATATTGCTCTTCGACACAGGACATAGCTCACACCAGTAAGATATTCATATTTGTTTTAATTTATTTGTTCTCACATCATGTTTCTGAACGCTTGAAAAATTTGCACCTTTTACTGTACCTGAAATTCTAAGCGGGGTCTTTATAGATATGAAATGCCGGTCGCACACAGCCATCACTTTCCACGGCGGTACGGAACGCATTACATACCGGACAACTTCGTGTAGTGGTACATGTTCAGAAGGTCTGCCCCAGAAGCTTTCCTTCTTTGCCAAGACAAATTGTCCGCGAGTACAGAGTGAAAACGATCAAGACCGTCATAGACCGTAATGGAATATGCGCGGCGTCGCGTTGGTTTGCAGTCCCAACATAAAAAATGAGATGAAGCCACTTTGAGGTCAAGTGTACAAACAATTGCCCTTTATCGTTTATAAAACAAATTATTTCATGCACCGATTGTCAGCTGCAGGCTTTCAGAATAAACAGTTGTCATAGAGATGCTTCGCATATCGTGGTTGCTGGTGCACTGTAGTCACACATGTGTTTCTGGAAACGAGGTTTTTTTGTGATATAACGGTGTCAGTGCTCAAGGAGAAAACAAAAGCTAACTTGAAATACACTATTCACTCTAGATAAGCACAAATATGTCACACCAACATTTCACTAACAGAAGGATGAAAATTCGGGCAATTGGTGATCATATCATTTCTGCTAAGCACAGCGCATACTTTAAACCAAAAATAACAAAGAGAACAACACGAGGCAGCTCTCATCTTGTGTTTTTCCTCT
Organism: Rhipicephalus microplus; assembly: GCF_043290135.1. Lineage (NCBI taxonomy): Eukaryota > Metazoa > Arthropoda > Arachnida > Ixodida > Ixodidae > Rhipicephalus > Rhipicephalus microplus. The sequence goes on from NC_134710.1 coordinate 268,553,460, forward strand.
CCTATTTGACCTCATCCTTGTTAAATATGCACTAGGGACTTGACAAATTGAGAGTCCATTAGCTCCATGCGAGTCGTTAACTGGGTTGATGGGTTCAGCCACACCAACTTTTCTTGAGGAATTTTTCACTTGCACACATTTGTGGTGCATATATATATATATATATATATATATATATATATATATATATATATATATATATATATATATATATATATATATATATATATATATATATATATATATATATATATATATATATATATATATATATATATGAACTCTAACAGACAAAAGTACTAAGGAAAGTATAGGGAAGGTTATTAGACCAAATTGTAAGGTAAATGTTAGGAACTTGCCATGGGCAGGAACAGAACCTGCCATCTTCGAATAACACGTTTGATGCTCTACCACTGAGCTACCACGGCGGCTATCCTCCCAGCCACTTTATTTGGTATATATGTGAATTTAAACGGAATATCAGTCAGTGCCAATTGTAGCCATGGCGGCGAGTGTGGCACACTCTTTTATGAGCCTATGTGGTGTCACATAGAACGTTAACCTATTGCCAGCTGGCAGCTGATCAATAGTCCCTCGTATACAATCTAAGGCACCAAGTTCCAGTACGAGACCCTCGTTAATGAATAAGGGAAAGAAGTGGATACTTAAGGGCTCGTTTTCCGGTGTTTCGACACAATAATAATTAAATCAAACAGACAATAATGCTGCGGAAAGTAAAGGGGAGGTAATTAGACCAAATTGTAAGGTAAATGAGAAAAAGAAAAGTGGGTTAAAACATGACTTGCCGTGAGCAGGAACCGAACCTGCGACCTTCGAAGGTCGGAGGTTCGGTTCCTGCCCACGGCAAGTTATCTTTTCACCCACTTTTCTTACTTCATAATTAGCTTACAATTTGGTCTAATAACCTCCCCTATACTTTCCCTGGCATTACTGTCTGTTAGACTTTATTATTATTATTTTGTCAAAACACGGGAAAATGAGCCCTTAAATATCCACTTCTTTCCCTTATATATATATATATATATATATATATATATATATATATATATATATATATATATATATATATATATATATATATATATATATATATTGTCACAGGTACTGAGTGTGAGCCATCAGTTGTTGCGTGAAATCGCTTGGAAGTAGAGAAAGAAGAGAGCATTGCTTCCTGGTCTGGGGGGCGAGCAAGACGTCGATTCTCTGGCAAGATGGCATTCACTGGCATCCCTATTCTAACTCGCCCGTGGCTTTCGTGGTGTCCGCCATCCTAGTGAATCCTCGCTGTCCTCGCCGTCCTTGAGGTTTCCTCCGGTGATTCCTGAAGCCTGAGCGTCCGGTTTGAATTCGGGATCTACCCACGCTGCTATTTCAAGGGCACCTTCGTGCTTCCTCCTGTAGGGGAGCAGCTGGATCTGGTGGTGCTGTTAAGCCTACTAACTTGATGTCTCTTTCCTCTCCTGGCCAGGCATATTCTGCCTGGTCGGCTTCAATTCCTAACAGTGATTTGCCAATCGATCTACTTTGCATAGTGGTCTGAAGAGCGTTCCTGTGGCCCTGGTTCCACCTAACGACGAGTCTATTTGCATGACTAATCCGAAACTAATTCAGGAAGAACTCCGGAAGTTTTCCGATTATTACCAAATGGTTACTGAGGTGCGTCGATTTGGACGTGGAGGCATCCTGTGCTGCTCGCCGTACGAGGCCTGCATCACAGATCTTCTACAGTGCACAACGTTTGCCTCAAATCCGGTGAGCTGTTTCGTACCTGTTCATTTGGTCTGTGTGAAGGAACTGGTTCGAGGAGTGGACTTGAGCTTTACACCAATCGAAATACTTGAAATGTTTGCGTCCACAGGAGCAGTCTCTGTATTTCGATGCTCGCGAAACGTTGAGAAAAAAAAAGTTCCCCACAGAATCAGTGATTGTGATTTTTGCCGGCACGGTTCGACCGACCGAAATTACGTCATGGCAACTAATTTATCGTGTAGATGCACTATCCCCTCGTCCAATGCAGTGCAAACAATACTGGAGGTATGGGCATATCATCAAGAGATGTAGATGGGATGTGAGGTGTCGCACATGTACTGACCAACATACACCCGACAAATGTTACACCCAAGCTGTCTATGCAGAGGAAATCACGCGGCTGACGATAAAAGTTGCCCCATGAGGACATGTGAGTTGCAACTTCTTGAGATCATCGAACAACAACGATGCTCCCGTCGTGAAGCCCGATCTATTTTTTCTGAGTGCTCATGTGGTTATGCCTCCGTTGCCAACCGGGCAAACCAGATGCTTGAGTCGTCGTTGCCTGATTTAATAACAACAATGGTGGAAAAGGCCCCGACGAAACCTATGGAATCTCTATTCTTGACCCTAATGGAGTCATTGGCACAAATAGTGAGCACTCAGTTGAATTAAATATTGCAGGGAGGTAACCAACCTAACGTGCCCCCTTCTCTACCTTCACCAGCTATGGTTACTGATATTCCATCGGAAACAGGTCCTTCGAAGTCAAAGCCAGACACGCCGAACACTGGCCATAGGATAATTATGCGTCGTGTACAGGACCTAGATTGGAGCTCGGACTCCGATTCTGATGTCTCACAACCAGAACAAATGGACTCTGACTCAAGAAATATGAAACGATGTGCTTCTCCTGAGACACAACGCTCCTCAATTAGTCGTATATCAAGAAATAAGAGCAATCAGAAGGAAAACCCATCAAAAAAGGATTTTTTGAAGAATAGCATCTTAGAGAAAGCAGTGAGTGCTGCTGGTATCTCTTCAAAATGGGGAATTTAAAAGTAGTACAGTGAAATTGCCGCTCCATTTTTTTTGGCAGCTACAGACTTACTTCAACTTTGCGATAATTATTCCCTGGATATTGTTGCTGTACAAGAAACTTGACTTGCAGAAAATAAGTACTTTAGGATTTAAAATTACCGCACATTTCGTCTAGACCGCCCAACTCAGAGTGGAGGTTTGGTAATATTTATCTCATCTAGAATCGCCCATAGAGCTAAAATTATTTATCACTCATTGACTTCAAAAAGCGTGATTTTAGCATTAAGCATTACTATTCCTGGGTTCCTCCCATTCTCATTTATTAATGCTTGATTTCCTGCGGGTGTTCTGAATTCTTCCGTCCTAGATACTGCAGTTCATTATTGCCAAAAAGATATTGTATTAGTAGGTGACTTCAATTCTAATCATAATTCGTGGTGTTTTAAAACTGATCTGAATGGCAAACGTTTATGGGATTGGGTGAACAAGAATAACTTTATATGCATAAACACAAAAACTCCTACTTTTATGTGTAATCAGTCCTCCTCGGAACTCGATCTAAATTTTTCTAACGCTAATCTCTCCATCCTATATTGGTCTGCGATTAACTCGGGAACAAGTAGTGACCATATGCCAATATTGTTCGAGGTGGTATGCACAATAACCTCCAAGAATAGATCTTCCGTAACACATGTGAATTTTAATACTTTTGAGAGATTGTTACGAGTCACTTTATCTAACCAAACAAATGATGCAGAACTAGACGCCATAAGAATTAGCGACATTTTAAGAGAGTCGTTAAATAAATCAAAATTCACCATTGAAAGCTCTAAACCGTCTACCAACCCTTGGTGGAATGCGGACTGTTCGTGGGCTTATAGACTAAGAAAGGCTGCATGGAAAAAAATAAATTTTAACCAGTGTTCCAGGAACCGGAGTGATTATAAGTGCTTTTTTTAAGAGAACCATCACTAATGCGAAGGACTAATATAACAACGACCGATGTGAGTTCCCGTCAAACCCGATCAATAGAAAAGCACTTTTTAGCTTTCTGAGAACTAAGAAAGTCCTTCCGGTATAATGAAATATAAAATCTCTAGTATCGTTACCAGTTGAACTGAAGGCCCTTCTTGAAAAATGGCCTAGAAAAGGGCTTAGAAAAAGGCCACAGGGCCTAGAAAGTGGCTTTACGACACTTTTCTCATACCAAGCCCAGTCCCCCAATAGGGCTGAGGATTTTCAAGAAGTTACACCTGCAGAGTCAGCAAACTTAGTAAAAACACTACCCCATTCTGCTTCTGGTCATGATGGCATGACAACGTCGGTGATAAAATCAGTACATAAATTATACCCACTTGGCTTACTCGAAATTATTAAGCACTCACTTAGAATCTCTTGGATGCCACCAGATTGGAGAATGACAAAAGTGATTCCATTATTAAAAAAGCAAGGCGCTGGGTTTACCTTAGATAATATCAGACCTTTTTCACTTACATTGAACCTAGTAAAACTCGTTGGAAGAATTTTATATAGACGTATAGATCGATGGATGTAGAAAAACCGACACTGAGCCCATGTCAAATTGGATTCAGGCGTGGTTGCTCCATTTGGTGTGCGCACGTGGATCTCGAAAGCACAATTCAACTTGCTCGATATCAGAAACAATACTCCGCTTTGGTAACCTTAGATATCACAAAAGCCTATGATAGCGTGGAGCATGTTAAACCGCTAGATTCACTTCAAATTTAGGACTGCCTCAATATTCTATGCCTGGATCCATGCTTTCTTAGGTGATAGAGAATTTTACTGCTCGCAATCTGGTGTCAACTCTTCAATATACAGGCAAACGAGAGGTATACCGCAACGGTCAGTACTATCGCCCTTATTATTTAATGCTTTACTATGTACCATTCCCATACAGCAAGATGTACAGGTCTATGTGTATGCCGATGATATTGCATTTTTTGCTCCGTCGGCGGACATTCACACACTGTACCTGATTATGCAGACATACATTAATAGTCTTGAAACGTGGTTGGAGGATATCAACCTATGCCTCAATGTAAACAAAAGTAAAATCATAGTTTTCGCACAAAACACCGCAGTGTGAATTTCACTAATGTACTGACTAGATGCCATACCTCAGGTCGAGTCAGTTAGGTACTTGGGGGTAACCTACACCGAAACGCTTAAGTGGAGTCCCCACATAGAAAACACAGCTGCTATAGAAGCACGTGCCGTAGGGGTGCTGCGCAGGCTCAGTATTTGTCGTGCCGGTTTGCTTAGAGACGTGCTCGTTATGATATATTGCATGTACATTCGACCGATATTAGAATGCGGCTGGGTTTTGTTTTCTAGCGCTCCGGCCTACAAAGTTCGACCACTGATTCTGCAAGACGTGAATATTTACGCTAATGCCTAATGCAACCCAAATATGTTGCCAACAATATCATATACGAAAATTCCCGCCTGCCTTCTTTTATCAAAGGATGTCATGTTCTAACAGTACGTACATTCCTTAAAATTTATGCATCACCTTAGTGGAGGTCACAGTATTTGTTCATTAAACAGCAGACCTCATTCTTCAACCACCAATGGCCTAAATTAAGGTGTCCTGAAGTAATATTTACTCAGAAACATTTGGAGCGCTTAAATGTTAACCTTTTGGAAACACTTGTTCTCAACACTGTAGATGCAATTAGTATACAATTTGAAGATATATATTCCAAAAATGCAAAAAATTTACCATATCAGTACATAAATGGCATTTTCGAAGATCATTTGGCCAATCTAGAAACATCCATTGTGATAGCGACTGACGCTTTGGTTTATGAAGAGAAGGCTGGCGTAGGAATCGTATAATCCTCTCTAGATTGGGCTTTCTCCATTTGATTACCCGACTTTACACCAATTCAAAGCAGAACCATTCGCAATAGTCCTTGCATTGCGTAAAGTACCGCAAGATCTATCAGCGGTGATTGATCTAAACGACTGTCTCTCGGTCTGTACTGCCTTAAGCTCACCAACTTTTTCACAGGTCGGGTCTGGCACAGTCGCCTTTGTGCTTTTATTATAATGAGAGGAAATCTTTGGAGCACTTCTTTTTGTCATGCCGAAAATTCAAAACTCAAAGGAAAAATCTACTAGAAGAACCCCTAGAAAAGTTGGGCCTAAACTTGACACTTCCGGTGATTCTTTCATTTGGCGCAGTCGCATTTCGATACAGCCACAGGAGCGTTATCACCGCTGTTACAAATTTCTTACGAGAATCTAAAAGAATGGAATGCTTAAAATAAGTAACTTCTGTTGTTTTATGTATATATTCTTTCATTTTGTATATTTATTACGTTTTCTTTTCAAGGTTCTTTGTTTAGAAATATAACACTTTTTTATTACTACCTATATTACCTAATTATTCCAACCCTCTCTTTAAGAAGTCAATTTTTTAAAAAAACAAGGCACCGTCCCATTTATGGCCTAACCCCTAGGTGGGTTGCGCCAAGGTGTTGAGGAACCAACCAACCAACCAACCAACCGACCGACCGACCGACCGACCGACCGACCGACCGACCGACCGACCGACCGACCGACCGACCGACCGACCGACCGACCGACCGACCGACCGACCGACCGACCGACCGACCGACCGACCGACCGACCGACCGACCGACCGACCGACCGACCGACCGACCGACCGACCGACCGACCGACCGACCGACCGACCGACCGACCGACCGACCGACCGACCGACCGACCGACCGACCGACCGACCGACCGACCGACCGACCGACCGACCGACCGACCGACCGACCGACCGACCGACCGACCGACCGACCGACCGACCGACCGACCGACCGACCGACCGACCGACCGACCGACCGACCGACCGACCGACCGACCGACCGACCGACCGACCGACCGACCGACCGACCGACCGACCGACCGACCGACCGACCGACCGACCGACCGACCGACCGACCGACCGACCGACCGACCGACCGACCGACCGACCGACCGACCGACCGACCGACCGACCGACCGACCGACCGACCGACCGACCGACCGACCGACCGACCGACCGACCGACCGACCGACCGACCGACCGACCGACCGACCGACCGACCGACCGACCGACCGACCGACCGACCGACCGACCGACCGACCGACCGACCGACCGACCGACCGACCGACCGACCGACCGACCGACCGACCGACCGACCGACCGACCGACCGACCGACCGACCGACCGACCGACCGACCGACCGACCGACCGACCGACCGACCGACCGACCGACCGACCGACCGACCGACCGACCGACCGACCGACCGACCGACCGACCGACCGACCGACCGACCGACCGACCGACCGACCGACCGACCGACCGACCGACCGACCGACCGACCGACCGACCGACCGACCGACCGACCGACCGACCGACCGACCGACCGACCGACCGACCGACCGACCGACCGACCGACCGACCGACCGACCGACCGACCGACCGACCGACCGACCGACCGACCGACCGACCGACCGACCGACCGACCGACCGACCGACCGACCGACCGACCGACCGACCGACCGACCGACCGACCGACCGACCGACCGACCGACCGACCGACCGACCGACCGACCGACCGACCGACCGACCGACCGACCGACCGACCGACCGACCGACCGACCGACCGACCGACCGACCGACCGACCGACCGACCGACCGACCGACCAACCAACCAACCAACCAACCAACCAACCAACCAACCAACCAACCAACCAACCAACCAACCAACCAACCAACCAACCAACCAACCAACCAACCAACCAACCAACCAACCAACCAACCAACGTTGATTCGTGGATTTCTGTTATTTCGTTCGTGCACTGGTGGAGGTGCTGAGTAAATTCACCTCGGTTCCAGATTTTCAGCCAACACACCGAGCTACTTGGAGACAGCTAAAGCTCCCACGGCAAGAAGCAGTCGAACCTGCGAGGGCTATCTCCCGAACACGGTCCTCTCTGTCAACACAAGACGGCGACCTCGACTAACTCCCAGATGAGCTAGCGAGTCCTGAGTCCTGAGTCAAACCAACGACGCCTATTTTTTCTTCCGCATGTTTTTATGCACCGCAAACACCACTATCATTTTATGGAGACATTTTTGAGGATGTTGATGACTAGCTTGACCACTTCGATCGAGTTGCCAACATCAACGAATGGGATGAAGTTCGCAAGCTGCGGAGAGTTTGCGTTAGGAGCCGCTGCCAAACGTAGTATGAGAATCAACCACCAACCAACCAACCAACCAACCAACCAACCAACCAACCAACCAACCAACCAACCAACCAACCAACCAACCAACCAACCAACCAACCAACCAACGTTGATTCGTGGATTTCTGTTATTTCGTTCGTGCACTGGTGGAGGTGCTGAGTAAATTCACCTCGGTTCCAGATTTTCAGCCAACACACCGAGCTACTTGGAGACAGCTAAAGCTCCCACGGCAAGAAGCAGTCGAACCTGCGAGGGCTATCTCCCGAACACGGTCCTCTCTGTCAACACAAGACGGCGACCTCGACTAACTCCCAGATGAGCTAGCGAGTCCTGAGTCAAACCAACGACGCCTATTTTTTCTTCCGCATGTTTTTATGCACCGCAAACACCACTATCATTTTATGGAGACATTTTTGAGGATGTTGATGACTAGCTTGACCACTTCGATCGAGTTGCCAACATCAACGAATGGGATGAAGTTCGCAAGCTGCGGAGAGTTTGCGTTAGGAGCCGCTGCCAAACGTAGTATGAGAATCACGAGGATTCATATGCGGCGTGGCAAGAATTCAGCCGACAGTTCCGCGATGCGTACCGCAGCGCCGAAAGAAAGAGAGCGGAGTAGGCCATCTCGTCTCGGAACCAACGACCTAACGAGAGAGTTTCGATGTTTGTCGAGGACATGCTTCGACTTTTCAAGGGTGCCGACCCTGCAATGTCCGAGGAAAAGAAGGTGCGGCATTTATGGCGTGGTGTAAAAAAGCAGCTCTTCGCCAGACTCACGCGCAATTCACCTACGACTGTGGCTGAGTTCATAAATGAGGCAACCACAATTGAGCGTACTCTCCAGCATCGGTCGTCACAGTATGAACGCCACGAAGTCACCATTGCTGCATGCTGTATCGGAGCTGACAGCGAGAGGCATGCCCTCACAGAGTTCATAAGAAGCGTCGTGTGGGACGAGCTGCGCAACTCCAAGCAGCGGGACCCCAACCACTCGTAAATCCTCTCGCAGACTTAACCCGAAATGAAATCCGACAGGTGGTGACTTAACTCGCGCCAACAAGGCCTGAGGCCCCTGCGCTGACTTATGTGGCGGCCCTGCGATCTCCTGCACCACGTGCTTCTGATCCCGCTACGTGGACAATTTATCAGGCTAGCCATAGATTACAGGGTACCTCTTCGGCTCCGCCACCCGCCTCAAGGTTTCCGAGTGCACCCACTTATCAACGGCGCGTCGTCCGCCATGCATTTTGCGAGTGTGTGTGCAACAAAACTAACGGAAGGAACCGCGCGTTGCAGAAGCCGGAGCGGGTTCTCTTGCTATGTGCGCAGCTATGCAATTAGAATTAGAGATCACGTCTCAGTATTAGGGACGGCGGGGAAACTTAGTCGCAGCAGGCGGTGCGTTGCCCCCCCCCCCCCCTTTTATGTTTTCACAGCTGATCATGCCGCGTCGATGACGCCCCACGACGGGGACGCTAGGCTTATCCTAGCTGTGTCAGCAATCGTGTACATATGAACAATAAACGTGTCAAGGCTGGATAATTGGAGTACGTCGGATATACACACTCATGAACAAGTTCATCGCACACGCACTCGCGAAATGCACGGCGGACGACACGATCTCTTAATTGCACAGCTGCGCACACAGCAAAAGTACGCGCCCCGACTTATTCAACGCGCGTTTTGCGTTCATTCCGTTATTTAAAACGTAGCTAACGCACTCGCAAAATGCCCCGTGGACGACACCGAACTAACATAAAAAGCCACTACTACATAACAACTTTTTCGCCAAATTTGGCAGCAGTCTGGCAGCAGTTATTCCCAAAGTCTGGCAACTAAATTATAAGACGCCTAACGCATAGAGTTTCTCAATATACACTAGAGGGAACTCTGGCGCTAGTGTCTATGGGAGCTGCAACACACGGCGCTTCAGCGAGCATAGAATGGTGGGTAGTCACAGAGGAAGTAAAGGTAAGGAGAGGCCCTGACGTCACTCGTTGTGAACCCGTGATGAAGCTGGAAGTCGGCTATATTGACTGGGCGAATTCTCCTCTCTTGTTTACATATGAATGCGAAGCAGAAGGCATGACTCCCTCTCTGTCTCAAAAAGCACGTGGCCTGCGCGCCGCGTGCGCCGGTGCTATCCGAAACCAACGGAACGGATTTCAACACGCTGTCTTGCCGAGATACGCTTGATGAAATCTCAGCGTATGGCTGTTGTACTCTTTCTTGCACTGTCGGCGTTTACGATAAACACGGCAAGTTGCACGCTAAGCTTTTTCTTTATTTGATGTGTTCTTTGTGAAAATAAAAATGATATTTCGGACATTGCCGCTCGACGAACCAGGCACCGAAATTTGTACAGCTTCTTTCAGATCACTTTTTCCCCCTTTTACGCTTCTCTTTACTCTTTATGAAATTTTCGGTAAGGCTGTGGGCGAGACACATTGATAAAAAAATGTCTTCCCTGCAATAAACCCGGAGGTCCGTAATTGTGCCCGTAAAGTCGGCGTCGGTGGAGCTTGTGTGCGTGGCAGCCCGTTGAGTTAGCGCTGGCCTCTTTGTTTTCGCCCCTCTTTTGCCCGACGCGCACTGTTTTCTACGGTTATCCCAAAGGCCATGATCTCATTAGGACGAAAGCAGCGAAGACCACTCGAAAACGCGTGGGAACACGTCTCCAGTGTGATTCACGTGCACTAAAAGGTACGCAGAACGGACACCAGGATCGCGGTAGGGCGAAAGGTGGGAAAGTTAGCCGAAGAAATGCGTGATAAAAAGTCTGCAGGAAGCTTCACGCGCTCGACACAGCCGCCAAAAACGGCCGGAAAAGCCAGTTTTTTGGGGGGATTTTTTGATGAAAGTATTTTCGAAGGTAGTGTCGTTGACGTCGTTACGTCGCAGCCGAGTTACAGTGTACTAGAAGAATTCTAGTACACTGTACCGTTGTATTTCAATCGGTTGCCATCAACATCGCCTTATCACGTGGTAAAGTTATGGCCAATGGCAGTTTGACGCTGGTAAAGTGTGGTGCGTTCAAAAAAAGGCATCAGCTGTCATAATAACAGATTCCCTATCTCTCTGTGCGGCCCTTTCTGTTGGTGCTGATAATCACGTAACAAAGGCGTTCCGTGTACTTGTACCTGCGCATTTGAGAAAAGTACGATTAGTTTGGTTGCCTGGACAGAAAGGTTTGTTTCTAATTGAATTAGCCGACTCCTTGGCTAAGTCGTGAATCAGCGAACCAACTCTACCGCTCTGTCTATCATCCGCTTATGTGACTGCTGCTCGATTCCGCAGACGTATGCTTATGGAAGTCTTTAAAGGTTCAGCACTAACAAACTCTACAGAATATCGCCATTTAATATATCCCTGGCGAAGAGACTTTTGCCGCACTCGAAAACAAGAAGTAGCTATCACAAAGCTGCGTCGCCGGGTACCAAATCTAAATTTCTTTAAACACAGGTCTACTCAGGCACCTTCGCCACTGTGCGCATTCTGTGATGAACTGAAAACAATAGATCATTTCTTTTTGACCTGCAGGCGGTTTAACTCATTACGAAAAACCCTTTTAAATTACCTTTACGTGGTATTGCTATGGACTTATCTGTGCCTGTGATTTTGTCTTTCGGAGCTTCCATTTCTGGTTTCTCTAATGCGACAGTATGCGCGGCCGTCCGGGACTATACTGAAGAAACTAATAGGTTGACTGAGTAACCAGTTTCATTATCCTAGCATGTCCACATTGTTATATTAGTAATAAATCAGATTATTGCTCTATTCTATAAATAAATTTGTTTATGTCAATTTTTTATGCATTACATGAAGAACCACACTTTCCTAGGCTATCGGTAATCATTCCATTATACCTCAATTATTCCAAATCTGATCAGTAACTTTTAGAATCACTCGATTCTTGGCCAATCCCCCATAGTGGGTATGGGCCACTAACAATAGGTGAACAACAACAACAAAAAAAGAAGGCTCACGGCAGTGGCCTCTGTGGCTGCTTGTAGTTCAGTTTTGTGGCTGTGCGTGCTGCAAGGAGCTCATTTTCGCAGTTTCGCCTCCTGGGCTTTTTTTCACACTGCCATGGCTACCAAGAAGCTGGGTAACCAGAACATCCAAGTTTTCGTCTGGTGCCGGTAAGCTTATGACCGTTTCTGTTGTTCGTAGCACGTCAAAATCCGTTATCATGATGTAGGGAACAGCAAATCTAAGATTTATTTTAACGTTACGTTAGTTGTCTTCAGCGACTCTTCAGCCCTTATTATTGAAGTCGCTTGGGGAAGGTGCAAGGGCACGTGGTGTTTTTTATGGTGTTATGTTAATTATGACCCGTGCGTTTCTTCTAGGCCTCCAACTGCAACGGAGAAAGGGAACGGCTCCGCCAGAGCTATCGAAAACATAGAGGAAAGGAAGGAGATCCTTGTAAATGACCGAGTAAGGCCGGAACGGACCCCTCGCAAATCGTTCGCGTTCGATAAAATATTTGGGCCTGATGCAAAGCAGGTAAGCATGAGCGCTCTTCCAGACCCGTACTGCTAGTTCTCGGCACTAGTGCCCTTCACGTAACAATTTTTTGTTTATTTGTGTTATGCAGATCGACGTGTACCGGGCAGTCATGGCGCCCACCATAGCCGAGGTCATCATGGGCTACAATTGCACAGTCTTTGCGTGAGTTTTCTTGCTGTGGTTGTCTTTTTCCACGTCTTCTTTGACCCATTTTTTTTGTAGGATTTGCAAAGGAACTGCCTACTGCACCGGCAGCCGCTAGAGCAGGCTGCGCAGTATGCTTCCGGCACTTCGTCACCATCGGCTGGCTAGAGTATCGTGACCAAACTGCCGGTATATTTGCTTTAGTGGGGTAGTGCCGGCAGCCGGCACAGTAGACCACGGCGAAGTTTACCGGCAGCTGGGATTGTAGACCGCATGAAAACTTGCCGGCCACTTTTGTGAACATATGTTCTCAGAAGTGGTTTCTGAGACCACTTCTGATTCATACAGCTAAAACTCTAAAGCCGATATTTTACAGCTGAAGAATGACTTTTTTCAATACAGCATGAAGCGACTCATCATTTAAAGTTCGCACAGAAAGAATGTAAACAACCTCGCAAAAACAGCTTAACATACTTTGAACCATGAACACATGGGCAGTGTTCAGTGCTGCCCAACTTTGTTCACTGCTGCCCCCGCAGTCTTCCCTTCTTTGTAGTCCATGTAATGTTCAATGTCAATTTCGTCTACCATTAAAGTGACGGCAGTCTCATGCGACTTCAGTTTCTTATATCCCTGGCCAATGTATTTATGAAATTTCTGATCACCTGATTTATTCTGAGGTGATAGCTTGAAGGACGAGCATACATTTCTGATAATACTCGGATGTGGCAAAATCGAAGAACCTGATCTCCTAAAAAACTTATGAGCATGGGGAGATATATTGTGCAATATGCAGGCAAATACCATTATTAGTGACGAGTATTGTATTCTCTCTCAACCAACAACACTTGCCGCCTCAAAAATTTGAGTGTCCTTTCTATTCTCAGGGACATTTTCCTCAATCTTTTTAAAGAGATTTGCTATAAAATAAGCAGCTCCATCAGGGGAAGCTTTGTCGCCAGAAATCGGCTGCAACTTATTCAGTTTGTCAAGTAAATGGTTAATATTACTGATGTTATCTGGCACAACACAGTCACCTATGCGTTTTACGAAGTTACTGTGTACACACACAGTAATACGAAGCTCTCCGAACACAGTTGTAGTGACGTGAGGGCCACCGCGCACCCTGTGGTCATAAAAACCTGCGGAGCACCATTCCAAACAATGTGCTGCTCTCCTCTCTGTTTCTACTTTGTCTCTTTCACTCTTGCCCCTTCCGGTGCACCTGCTCTATTTTCGACTATCTGGTTGCAGAATAAAGCATACGCTGTTACTGAAAAAATGTGTTCGTCTCGTACAAGCTGGCTCTACATAGTAACAGAGGACTGAAAAACAGGCAAGCACTCATTTACAATGTGCAGGAACGTGGCGCAGTTTGGGGGACAAATAACGATCCACTCATCTAAAATGCATTTCCCTTTTAGGCGCTCCATCAATTCAGGAAAAGACACAAATTTGGCGGCTTTTGTTTCTCACGCTGGAAGGCGGCGGAGTCATCAATAGCATGAGCAAGACTGTCTGCCTCGAGGCGCGCTTTCTTGGCATCTGAAGATTTCTTTGTTGGGAGGGCATCTTGCTTCGACAGATACGAAGGGCAGCCAAGAAATGTAGATGGCACTGATCCAAGGCGCAGACGGGACACCTTTAGGGGAAGTTCAAGCATTTTTCCTGCCCGGAGATTTGTATACGATGATGTACACTCGATACATGACGAGTGTAAGTTTAAGACATATACCTGCATTACAGTAGCAAGGGTGCAGAGCGCAGGATTACCCTTGCGATATAATCAAAAAACATAGCGCTTGTCATGGCTCCCTTATAAACCGCCAATTCATGGTAACAGTAGTGAGAATAAACTTCGTACCTTGTTGTTAGCAGTAGGCACAAAATCCCGTCTAGAAGTCGAGCTTATCCATTTCTTGAAGATCATTTCATCGTTCGGGAACGAAAACGCTTGCACCTTGTTTTCTGTCTTGTAGTTGCTCGCACAAATAGGCACACAATCCTTATTTAGCATGTCGAGACCTGCATTCCGCAGAAGTAGCAGTAGAAAAACAGGACAGGAGCGACTGGTTCGACGAACTGGCCACAAGCAGCAAGAGAGGAAAAGTGCCGTTGGGAACTTGGAAGAAGAAGGGACGGGAGGGTCGGTTTGAGGAGCCGACTCGTAGAACGGCGATCACTAGCGTCACCTGGGAGGGCGTAGGCTTTGAAAATATTTAGCAGGTGTTGGCTTAACTAACTTTGAGGTTTGTCTGTTTTTTATTTCACACAACGACACAAATGGTCTGCTAGCTTAGACAAGCCTTTCCGTCTCCTTTGCTTTGACCTTTAGCATCGGCGTTATCTGGGGGGGGGGGGGGGGAGGGGCGCGTGTAAATATCCCCCCCACACTTAAGTTCCGCTGTAACAGCTGCATTGTCTCTTTACATCTTGCCATGCCGCTTTTTTATTTTTGTAAGCAAAGTTAGGACGGATGGAACAATGATGCTTCATATATTTATCTTCCCAGTTTCTTTGCAGCACACGTACGCATTTCAGATGAATATGTGTTTATAAGTGACACTTTCTTGAATAAGCCTGCTGTACAACCATGCAATGTGAAGCCTCTTAAACATCCTCAATATTCTTGCTTGTGCTTTTGGCTTTCTTGCTGGTCTATGCTTCGACAGAATTATTGCAATCATGCCGGGCACCCTGGCCTTAAGAAAAATGCCATCATCAGCGTAGTTCACAAATTTTCTCATAAGTTTGTCCCATTCGATTATAAACATGGCCTGAGTAGGGCAATAACTTCTGCCTGACCCAAGCCCCCCCCCCCTTCCCGCTTTCCCCTTCTTTACTGCCCACACGCATGCAGAGCTGTTCGGTTTCCAGCAAAGCTCAAACACACTGCCTTATTGCTTTGTTCCCACTTGTCCCTAGGTGTTTTTTTTTTCTTCTTTAAGTGTGAATTATCTCGTCAAAATTGCCTTTTTTATCTGTACCACAACTAGTCTGCAGTGCCTCTGTAGCTTGCTTGTCACCGCTCTAATTCAAAATTTCAGATACGGTCAAACAGGTACAGGCAAGACCTTCACCATGGAAGGCGACAAATCGAATGTGAACTTGGGCTGGGCTGACGACCCCTTGGCTGGCATCATTCCACGCACGCTACAGCAGCTGTTTGAAAAGCTGCAGTCGCAAGATCTTGAGTTCACCATCAATGTGTCCTTCCTTGAGTTGTAGAATGAGGAGCTTGAGTTGTATAATGAGGCGTCGCAATGGAAATATTGAAAGTGAAATTTTCTGGTGCTTCAAGCAAGTGTGTTAAACTGTCAAATTAGAATATTATTGGCAGACGTGCCTCTGGTGCTGCTTGGTTGCAAACTCTCAGACCAACTATGGACCGGTCAGCGTGCACTTGATGCTGTGCAAGAGCAAGTGCTCTCAGTGAACAGTAAGCAGCCTTATTTAAGCAAATGGGCCTTCCCATCCACACACAAAAAAATATTTTATTGTTATGAATGGTAGTGGCTGAAAAAGCCTGCTAGAAACTTGAAATATCGTACAAAGGCTGTGATAAGTTGTAAGTATATTGTACTAAGTTTGTACGGTTTCATAAGTGTTGTAAGTGTCTACTTCTTGTGCTCTAGTTAGGATTACTTTGATTATTATGCTATAAACTTATTATTATCAGGCTAAGTATTGCTGCAAAGCAGTGACCGTTTGCATAGCGTCCGTGCATCTACTCTAACGACACTCTCCTATTTTAAACGTGCACTGGAACCAGCCGGCTCCATGCTGCTAAGCTAACTTTAAACAGCCCCCCCCCCCCCCCCCTGCTCGTGCAGAGTTTGGGTATTTTTGGACTTTGGCTAGTAAGCACCCATTTTTCTGGATTGTGACTGTCCTATGTAAAGAGAGTTGACTCCATTCATTCAAAAAATTTCACTCCATGCCAACCTCTCCTATGTGCTTATTGCAGGAAGTTCTTTCCGGTGCAGTTAGGTTTATTAATCTTTTGTAAGCACCAGGCTTTGCGGTGCGTATACTCTAATTTCAGTAAGCCTGAGTTAGAGGGACACTAAAGACAAATCTCAAATCGGATTTGATTGTTCAAAGAGTGGTCTAAAAACCTCACAGTGCCAGTTTTGTGCAAAGAAAGTACGTATTTTGAAATAAAATCTTGTTTGAGCGGTTCGCAGGGTGTTATCGCACTTCAAATCACCCGCCTGAAAGTGGTCTTTCTGACGTGGCTGTTGCCGTGCCCAACAGTGCTCGCTTTTACAGCATGGATGCCAACACTATTAGCAGCAGAACAAAAGTAGCGGGCGCCAAGGCAGCAGCAAAGGCCATTGAACTATATCCTCCTAGCTTGGTTGAATTGAATTCCGCTAGATGGCACCATCTATCCAGCCTAACCAAGCAAAAACGGAACTATCGAACCACTCACGCCAGTTCTTATAGTATCGCCAAGCGGTTCTTTCTATAAATCAAGCAGGAACGAACAAGCAGCACTTTATTAGGTCTCTTGATGCACAGAAATTTTTTGTATTGCAGCAGTTTGATTACTAGTGAACAATTGTAGTCGGACGCTCTTGCATCATCCATATGATTTTCGAAATTTCCCACTTGCGGGGCACGTCGTGTGATATATTTCGCTTGAATTCTCGTTAAGTAGGGCACTGCTGTTGATAATATTGCCGTTTTAGATGTTGTCATACATTGAGTTTTCTCTCTGACATAAATTATTTTCCTTTAGTGGTCCCTCTAAGGCAAATGGAGATGTCGTTTCTTTTGCACTTGATCACCACTGGAATAGCCTGGCTTCCTATTGCCTTCTTATTCTCAACTCATTTTTTTAACCCGTGTGCACATAGCATTTTATTGTTTTTGTTTTGCTTTTTTTCTACTAATGTTTGGCTGTATCTTGGAACGGGAATAAGGGAAATGAATAATCGCTGATATCTCTATTGCACTGCTTATCTGGAAAATCCATTTAGGAAGAACGAATAGGAAAGAAGAATAAAAGAGTGAGCTGACGGAAGTCATCCAGGCTGGGCGTATCGCTAGTCCAAGATTTATGGGCTCCTAGCGAACCATTTGACCCTGTTAACGAGAAATTTCTGGTCTCCAAGGCTTGATCCTGCAAGCTGGGCCTCCCACCTCGGGACGTTAGGCCCTATTATAGGCAGCACCAACGGGTGGTGCCCATACTCAACCTCCCTGTCCTTCCTTCCTCTTCCTCCTCTTATACCATACGGTGGTGGTTACTGGTTGCTGAGTGTAAGTTAGCTTATGGATACATGCAAATACATCATGTCCTGGTGAAGGAATTTTCTTCTCCTTAAACATCAAGCTGGCAGACTGCATCTAATAAAAACAAATTTAGGTTTTTTTTGGGCTTTGTGGTTCATGATATTTTCAGCTGAGCTTTGAACAAGTTTTGCTGCATTATGTAAGCAGATGAGTCGCTGCAGTGGCATAGTCGTTATTGCACTTGGCTGCTCGCCTGAAAGATGGCCAGTTTGATTCCAATCACGGTGCTCTAGTTTCAATAGTGGCAAAGTAATAATTACTATTAATTGTTGGGGCATTACCTGAAGGACTCTAGAGAAATTTTGGACTACCTGGGTTTCCCTAAAATTGCATCTGAATTTAATCACATGGACTCCCAGCATTTTGCCTCCATTGAATGGGGGCGCAAGTGCTAGAGGCCAGTGCCCTGTGCCCATTACAGTAGACATCAAAGATCCTCATGTGTTTGAAATCACTCCCCTACAACGTGTCATAGCTTGAGTGAATTTAGTGGATTGAATCCCACAAACCCGCCAACAATCTGAAATAATCGTGTGAGACCATCTGTATTTACATCTAAATATATTCTTGCAACCGGGATGTCATTAGAATAATTTAGGGTGGTGTGATATTCTACTTCCAGCACGGGAACGTCTTGTCTGGGAGCTCACTGTTTCTGCTGTATTTTTTTACGGCTCGGTGATATTCCCGGGGCTCGAGGAGATCATGGTGCACAACCGCGAAGAGGCGTTCTTCATCCTCCAAAAGGGTGCAGCAAAACGTCAAATTGCAGCTACACTTCTCAATGCAACGTCTTCGCGAAGCCACACAGTAGTCTCGGTCACAGTTCACATCCACGAGACAACGGACGATGGCGAGGAGCTAGTAAAAACTGAAAACTCAACCTCGTGAGTAATGGTGTCACTGACTCTAACACCCGAAAAGCATTCTCGCATGTGCTGTTAACTTAATTCCTTTGTTTCCTATGCAATGTTGCCTCTAAATATTCTCAATTTGTCCCCTAAGATCTCTGCATTTAACTCTCCACTTTAATTGGCTGAAGTTGTCTGTGCAGCTATTGCATTTTTCTTGTCCATTTGATCACCTCAGTATAACTGAAACATAGTTTCTTCTTGCCTGTTTTTCGTATCGGTTTATTTCTGCTCAAGCCTGCATTGATTTGTTTTTCATCCCATTTCACACCAAGGTTGATCTTGCGGGGAGTGAGTACATTGGCCGATCAGGTTCCATTGAGAGGAGAGCGCGTGAAACAGGTAATTTTCTTGTTCTTCGGAGACTATTAGAGTACGTACCTCTGGTAATCGAAACGGCACATTTCGTTGTATTCTGTATGCTTAAAAAACATTTGATCCGTTTTCGTCAGTTTTGATAGTATTATTATGCTATGGGTTAAAATTTGAGTGTATTTCTCAACTTCATTTTGATGAGGGCTCAAAAGAATTTTGTCTACTCTATGATATGTGCCTCCAACTGCGTTGTGGTTCTGGCACGTAACATACTTGAATTTATTTTCAGAGTTTATATAAGTTTAAAGTTTATAATTTTAGTTGTAATTAGTAGACAAAAGGTGCTGATAGCACTGCTTATTTTTTAGGAACGCAATCAGAATTTTTGTGTGTATAAATGCTTAAATAATTATACTAAATTATTTCTCGCAGTACCGGTGTCTCAGTTTTCTATGCGTTTACTCTGCACTATCCCGGTTTACTTGTTGTACCTTAAGCCCTTGCATGCACTTTGTCACTTGTCAAGTATGCATGTTTTGATGTTCAAGGTATGGTGTCTCATTGCCATTTGCATGACTCTCGCAGGCTTTATCGACCAGTCTCTCCTGACTCTGGGTCGTGTCATACCTGCTCTAGTTGACAAAGGACCGCATGTTCCCTACAGGTATTTGTGGTCCATCATATTTCAATTTACACAGCCTTTGTTTGTGCATGATACCGCCCACAACGTTGTGGGATTTTCCAACTTGGGGTTTTTGTAAAATTTTGACGTGATTGTATAAGCGTTATACACCAAGTATTTTAAAAACCAGTTTTATTATCACAATTCCTGCTGTTTGAAAACTGAGTAAAATCTGAAACAGCAGGTGCCGATATAGAAAACAGTGTTGGCTATAAAATCTGCACTGAGCTTCATTAGGTGCAGACATATGTCATATGGTATCTGCAATCGCCAAAACTTCAACTTGGTTGAGATGTAAACTATGCGTCATTACTTTTTAGCTATTGAACCAGTCCTAGTAGAGGAAATGAATGTGAAAGTTTTAATGTTCAAATTCAGAGAGAGCTCTGCACTATGTACGCTGCCATTTTTTAAAAAAAATATTTTTAGATTTTGATCGTAAGCTGATTGCCTTGTGTTTGACAAGGGCTGTTTAAAATGACACCTCAAGTATGTTAGGCAAAAAAGTGCAGTTAATCGCAGTTTAATTATTCATATTGCACAAAATATGCCCATCATACAAATAGTGATCAATAGTAAAACTGATCAAATAGTGAAAGCCACACGTTTGTGCTTGTAGATTGATCGTGGCAATAGCTGGTGTGTAATCATCAGAAGATTTAGTTATTCTTTAGCATGCAGTATCACGTATTAGTGTCTGAAAAGTAGGAAAACAAGAAGTAAACATTCTGAATGTACTACAATGTAGAGCGTCAGTTCCTTATTCGCATTAAAATTTTTTCTCTAGACGGTCATTAAGAAAACCAGAGAAAACTTTCTTTTCATGTCAATAATTTCTGAAATCTTGCATTTCTTTTTATAAAATGAAAGTTTATGCTAAAAAATTGTATAGCTCACGTCTTTTATTGCATCGCAAACAAGCTTCAGAAATAGAAGATTGAGCAACCTGCAGTAGTGGTATCATTTCATCTTCCTGGCAAAAATATATAGGAACCTTGTGTGTACAAACTAAGTTGTCATGATTACTGATCAAGCAACCGCACTGACAAAGTAATATAAAAACACTCGTTAATGTTGTTGTGCCCAGTTTTTTATGCATAACAGGCTTGTGGCAATGAGTAGCGATGGCATTTATTTTAGTCTGATAAGCGCCGTGCAAACGCTAGAAGAAAAGGTCAGTGCCTGTGTTTACCAGAGTGGAGTACGATTTATTTTGATGAATCATCAATTATATGCATAGTGTGTCTTCCGCAAGTCGTGTAGTTTCCATCTATTCTTGGGATTGTGAAATGCTTTTGTAAATGCAGTGTCGTAATTTTTTACTTACACATACATTATTGCAAACCTTGGCTGGTTGACCCAGTGCAATGCATCAATTCCAACAGCTTTGCTTATTGTCGCTCTTATACACTATTTACCAAGTGGTATTCACTGTCAATGCGTCATGTTGGCAAAACATATCTTCTGGTGCGGGTTGTTGTAGGCACCAGCCCTGACAGCTTCTGGCATCTCAAAAACTTGGTGGGATTAGCATTGTAAGTGGCACAGCATAGCAATGGTGCCTGTGTTATGGCAGAAAACTGGAAACTTTAAGCATTGTTGTTTGGTTTCCTGTGAAATATCTGAAAGCGTTCATACCCACACACATGTTCCCACATACGTTGTTACAAACACAGTGAACTTGTGGATTAGCACAAGCGGACTGTGCATATAAAAGAATCCCAATTCAGCAGAAATAGAACTGTTATTTTCCAGATGAGAGCTTCTCATATCATGCAGGTTGTTTTCGGTATGTGATCCTACTTACGTTTAAATTTGGCACACATTTTCATGCAGTGTTAACAGCCAAATTCCAGCAATCGAAGCCAAGCTCCATGCCATGGAGAGAGACAAAGACAAGGATCTAGGTCAGTGCTTGCTTGCTACACCTCCTGCCCCATCATGGCCTGCATCAGTGGAGCAGCCTGAGAACCTGCACTAACCAAGACCATACCGTCACCTCCAGAAGGCATCAAAATGACGTTATACGACTGTGCTACATGTATAGTTCAGTAGAACATAACATTATTCTTGTCACCTCACCCGAGACTGCCATCTTCAACCCAATTTTCAGCACTCGTTTGTACAAATTCTGTGCTACATTTTGCAGTGTGATCAGTCATGAACCTTTCCTGAATGTGTTCTTGTACTGGACTCGCTTTACATTGTCATTTCAGAACCCTTGAATAGATTACACTGAAGACAAGTGTAAATTGAAAAGATGAAATATATTTCTTATTGCCAAAAGTGGGCTGGAGAGCCCTGATATTTTGTTCACTGTCAAAAAAAAAAAAAATGTTGGCTTGGGGCAGATTCAACGGCTCCAATTAGTTTACAGCTCAATTTTGGTATGGCGATCTAAAAGCTTATATAAGGGTTTACAAACTATTTAGTAACACTGACTTGCTATGGAACATAAAACTTAATATTCTTATGTGGCGACACATTCCCACAGTAGTATCTCTTTGTATCTATGGTGCACGAGTAAGTTTTGCCACAAGAGAGATTCCTTTCACATGCAAAATAGTAATAGGTTTATTGTTGTAGTGCTACAGTACGCATACTCAAATAAAGCCTTTTAACAGGAATACCGAGCAAAATAGAGGGTGGAAGTGCTGCGCCAAACCGCTTTTGCTTCACCATACTGCTCTAAATTGCATTATTTCACCGAAACTGCTAGCGCACTTTCTTTGGTGCCTTTATGTACCATCATCCGCGACAAGGCAAGCCCAAGCGAGTGTCTATCATCATCATCATGATCATCATCATCATCATCATCATCATCATCACCACCTGATTCGCCCTCCGTAACGCTGGTGATGGCGCGAAACAGCAATCTCGCCTGAAGGACGAAGCAATGAATGCTATGACAATTATTTGGAACGTTATGCGAAGTAGGGCTTTCAGCTAACTTTTTTGCATCCGATTCGTCTTATGTGTTTTCCGGCGCACCCATTTTTTTCTGTACTTTAGTGTTTGTCTTAAGAGTGTATCAGTACCTGCCATTTCATAATATTTTTATTTTATGTTTTTATATTCAAAGAGTATTACTATTATTCCTGCTGGTGCAAATCTCACTTGGAGGCAAGTGCAGAAAAAGAGTGGCCGTCCCATCGAAGCTCTATAAAACCTCTGGAGTGGCAGTCCCACCTCCGTCAATGGGAGCATGTGAAGCCACCGGCAGCCGTATTGCTATAATCGCGGACCTTTTTTTTTTCGTGACAAAGCAGCCAATGCTACAGAGCCAAATCGTGCATATTCTACCACTAATGAATGTAGTCCTAAATTGGTGTCTTTGTTTTCGACGCAACATATGAAAATTTTGCCTTCTTTTTTTCCATATTGCTCCTTGACACAAGACATAGCTCACACCGGTAAGATATTTATATTTGTTTTAATTTATTTGTTGTGACAGCATGTTTCTGAACGCGTAAAAATTTTGCACCTTTTACACCTGGAATGCCAAGGGTGTCTTTATTGATATGAAATGCTGGCCGCGCACAGCCATCACTTTTCACGGCGGTACGGGACGCTTTACATACCGGAATACTTCGCGGAGAGGTACATGTGCAGAAGGTTTGCCCCAGGAGCTTTCCCTTCATTGCCAAGACAAATTGTCCGCGAGTACAGAGTGAAAACGAACAAGACCGCCATAGACTGCAATGGAATATGCGCGGCGTCGCGTTGGTTTGCAGTCCCAACATAAAAATTGACATTTAAGCCACTTTGAGGTCAAATGTACAAACACTTGCCTTTTCTCGATTATAAAACAAATTATTTCATGCACGAATTGTCAGCTGGAGGCTTTCAGAATAAACAGTTGTCATAGGGACGCTTCGCATATCGTGGTTGCTGGTGCAACGTATTCCCACTTGTGTTTATGGGAACGAGGTTTTTTTGTGATATAACGGTGTCAGTTCTCAAGGAGAAAACAAAAGCTAATTTGAAATAGACTATTCACTCTAGATAAGCACAGATCCATCACACAACATTTCACTAACAGAAGGATGAAAGTTTGGGCAATTGATGATCATGTCATTTCTGTTAGGCACAGCGCACAATTTTAAACAAAAAACAACAACAAAGAGAACAAAACGAGGCAGCTCTCATCTTGTGTTTTCCCTCTCCTATTTGACCTCATCTTCGCTAAATATGCTAGAGGGCCTTGACAAAATGACATTTCATCAGCTCCATGCCAGTCGTTAACTGGGTTGAGGGGTTCAGCTCCACCGCGCACTTTTCTTCAAGAATTTCTCACTTGCACACATCTGTGTGTATATATATATATATATATATATATATATATATATATATATATATATATATATATATATATATATATATATATATATATATATTGTGAGACGACGTCAGGTACGAAGGAGCGACCGTTTTATTGTCAACCCAGACGCGCGAGCCAGCAACCGAACAAGCAGCGAGCCGCTACGATGATGATGATCACGGTGCTTTGTATGCGCAGGTGAAAGTGAAAATGATGAGCAACACAATCAGCGCTCACACTATTTCCCCCCTACACGAAAGCGGTCTGCAAGACGTTCATTTAGTAGGTGTATGAGCGCTGGATATAAGGTTTCAGGCGAGACACATGGACGATCTCGGTCCCGCGACGACGGCGATCAGAAGCCGAAGTAACCGGCGCGACGCGATAATTTACGGCCGATGTTCGTTCAAGCACGGTGTAAGGACCCAGGTATCTGTGAATGAATTTTTCACAGAGGCCGGGTGTGCGAACAGGTGTCCAGAGGAGCACTTCGTCGCCTGGGTAGAATGACACAACTCGACGTGTCGCATCACAACGAACTTTTCGCTGGGCCTGAATGGTAGAGGTGTTGGCGCGGGCGATTGTGCGGCAGTGGTTGACACGGGCAGCGAATTCTTCCGGAAGGGACGCAGATGGGACAGAAGGCGTGGACAAAAAGCTGGTGTCTAGAACAAAAGATGGTGCACGGCCATACACAAGAAAAAACGGGCTGTAACTTGTAGTGCGTTGTATGGCAGTGTTATAGGCAAACGTGACGAAAGGTAGTATTGTGTCCCAGTTCTTGTGATCGGGTTGGACATACATAGAGATCTTGTCTGACAAAGTTCTATGAAAACGCTCAGTAAGACCATTGGTTTGCGGATGATATGCCGAGGTGGTCTTATGGATTGTGTCAGAGGCCTGTAAAACTTCAGCGAGCACACGAGAAAGAAATGTCTTGCCACGGTCACTCAGGAGAACACGAGGGGCGCCGTGGCGCAGGATAATGGCACGCAGAACAAAGTCGGCTACTTCGCTGGCAGCTCCAGTAGGAAGAGCTGCCGTCTCAGCGTAGCGAGTAAGATGGTCTACGGCAGTAACAATCCAGCGGTGACCGGCGGCGGTAAGCGGAAGGGGTCCGTATAAGTCTATGCCGACGAACTCGAAGGGAGCGGATGGGCACGGGAGAGGCTGTAGAGGGCCGGCGGGAAGAGATGTCGAACGTTTTCGGTGCTGACATGATGAACAGGAAGTGACGTACCTGGAAACACTAGTGGAGAGGCCAGGCCAGAAGCAGCGAGTCTTAATGCGATCGTAGGTTTTATGAAAACCCAAGTGGCCAGCCGTCGGGTCGTCATGAAAGGCTTCTAAGACTTGGAGTCGAAGTGAGCGAGGTATGACCGGGACCCATCGGCTACCGAGAGGATGGTAAGTTTGTCGAAGTAGCGTTCCGTCATGAAGTTTGAAACGCGTGAGTTGTCGTCGCAAGCGGCTGTTGGGAGCACGAGATGAGCCGGTGAGCCGATCGATGATTGTACGGCAGTATGTGTCTGCACGTTGGAGCGAGGTGAGGTCTGCGGATTGAAGGAAGTCATCCGGTGCAGTGGGCTCGATGGGACTAAGACTGGTCATCTGCGTGGTCTCTTGGCTGGGAGGTGCTGCGCAGCAGGTAGATGCGTCATGATTTTGCAACAGCGGACAGCGTGACAAAGCGTCGGCATCTTGGTGTTTGCGGCCCGACCGGTATGTGACACTGTAGTCATACTCCTGCAGTCGGAGCACCCAACGACCGAGGCGTCCTGACAAGTTTTTTAATGATGACAACCAACAGAGCGCATGATGATCCGTGACGATCGTGAAGCGGCGGCCATACAAATAGGGGCGAAATTTTTGCACGGACCATACGATAGCGAGACATTCCTGTTCAGTGATGCTGTAATTGCGTTCCGCTGGGGAGAGAGTACGGCTCGCGTAAGCCACGACTTGCTCTTGTGAAGCCTGGTCACGCTGCAGCAGAACAGCGCCGATTCCGTGCCCACTTGCGTCAGTGTGTAATATAGTAGGGGCTGTGGGATCAAAATGGCGAAGAACTGGCCCTGACGTGAGGCATCGCTTCAGGGTCTGGAAAGCAGCTTCACAGTCATCTGTCCAAAGAAATGATGCACTTGTGGTCAGGAGTTTGTGAAGAGGAGCCGCGATAGTGGCAAAATCACGGACAAAACGGCGGAAGTAAGAGGCTAAGCCGAGGAAGCTGCGAAGGTCTTTGAGCGTGGTGGGCTTAGGAAAGTGCAGCACAGCGGCTACTTTGTCGGGATCAGGTTCGATGCCAAGCTTGCTGACAACGTGGCCTAACACTTTGATGCTGCGGCTCGCAAACCGACACTTCTTGGTATTTAGCTGGAGACCGGCTTTGGCTAGACATGTGAGCACCTCGTCTAGACGTTCTAGGTGTTGCGAGAAGCTGGATGAAAAGATGACGATGTCATCCAGGTAACAAAGACAGGTCTTCCATTTTAGGCCACGCAGCACCGTATCGATCATCCGCTCAAATGTGGCTGGGGCATTGCAGAGCCCAAAAGGCATCACATTGAATTCGAAGAGACCATCAGGAGTAGCAAACGCTGTCTTCTCTTTATCAGACTCATGCATCGGGATCTGCCAATACCCAGATCGTAGGTCGAGACTTGAGAAATATTCTGCACCCTGTAAGGTGTCAAGTGCATCGTCAATTCGAGGCATAGGATATACATCCTTGCGCGTAATTTTGTTTAGTGCCCTGTAATCAACGCAAAATCGCACTGATCCGTCCCTTTTCTTAACTAGGACAACAGGAGAAGACCAAGGGCTTGTGGAAGGTCTGATAACGTTGCGTGCGAGCATGTCATTGACTTGTTCCTCGATGACCTTGCGTTCTGAAGACGACACGCGGTAAGGGCGACGGCGGATAATACGAGAACCGTCTGTGGCGATGTGATGAGAGGTCACCGTAGTTTGACCTAAGCCATCCGAACAAACGTCAAAACAAGTCTTGTGTTTTGTTAAAAGGGCCATTAAGTCATTAGTTTGCGTTGGAGTGAGATATGGACTCAAAGTGGCTTTAAGCGCATTAGATGAGCCTCCTGGTGGCGTACACTTAGCGACTGACGGCGGAGACGATACAGTGACGACACATACCGGTGCTATGTCGATAAGGCTGGCAACAGTGGACCCCTCTGGCAGTAGTTGTGGCTCTGTTGTCGTGTTGTAGGCGGTGAGACTGGCATGACCACGCGAAAACCGCACTAGACAACATGCGATGGCGATTCCTCGGAAAATGCAGCGCTGATCGGGGACAACCACTGCGTCACCGTCAATGGTATCGCTGGATCTAATGGTGAGGATACGTTCTTGGGCCGGGGGCAGTACAAAGTCTGCAGCTGCAACAAGGTGAGGCGACGAAAAATCGTAAGCACTAGAATTTTCAGTGTCCGTAATGCGAATAACGGGTGGACCACACGAAATGACAGCGGAAGCGGCTGACAGGAAGTCCCAGCCCAATATAATCGGATGAGCACATGAAGAAAGCACAGCCAATTGTATATGGTGACGAATTCCGTCGATCAGAACACGAACAGTGCATTGTCCAATAGGGTAAATTCTATTTTCATTAGCACCACATAACACCGGACCAACATATGGAGTTTGCACTTTTCGTAGACGATGACATAGTTCGCGATCAATGACCGAAATGGCTGCTCCAGTGTCCACGAGTGCGTCAACCGAAATGCCTTCTACAGAAACAGTTAGTAAATTTGCAGGGCGCGCAGGAGGAATTGGGACACTTCGACGACAGGCAGTTTCTCCTCCAAAAACTGCAGCTGCTAGTTTTCCGAGTGGCTGTCGAGGGGCATCAGGGCAGAACGTAAAGGCGAAGTAGTACGGCGGAAGGGCGATGGTGAACGACGGCGGGGTGAGCGGGAAGAACGAGGTTCACCGTGGGACAAAGGAGGCGAAGGCGAACGTCGTGACGAGGGAATGTAGGTTCCTGGAACGTAGGGGTCAGACCTCGCAGCCCGGTCACTCTCGTAGGAAGAATAACCTCGTCGTTCATCTTGCTGGCGCCGACGGCAAAAGCGGGAGATATGTCCTCTTATGCCACAGTAGTAACAGACGGGGCGCGTAGGGCGCCAGGCAGGGAAGTGTGGTTGTGGTGGTGCCTTGGCTGCCATCGCGGCCAAATGGTCGTATACGACGTCCGTAGTTACAGGTGGAGTAGGTGGAGGAGGCCGTGACACGACTTCGGCATACGTAGGCACATGTAAGGGCACAGGAGGCGGGGCACGTGCGACGCTCGTCATCGACGCCAATTCGTCCTTTATAATTTCCCGCAGGTTAGGAGGGGGTGAGCGGGCAGGTGAAGTCGGTGCGCTGGCAGGAACAAGGCTGTGAAGTTCCTCTCTCACTATGGTGCGAATTAGAGCTCGCAGCTCATGCTCGCCAGTAAGACGAGTGTCATAGGAGGCGTGTGGAAGGCGCATTGAGTAAAGTGCGTCCAGGCGCTGGCAGGTGGTAATAATGTCCTGAACTGTTGTCGGGCTCTGCATGACAAGAGCATTAAAGGCGACGGAGTTGATGCCTTTCATTACTTGCCGAATACGATCGGCCTCCGGCATGTCCTTTTGGGCGCGGCGGCAGAGGGCCAGAACGTCTTCAATGTACGATGTGTACGATTCGTCAGGCCCCTGGATGCGGGTAGCGAGCTTCTGTTTAGCTACCTCAGAGCGTCCTGTAGAAGTGCCGAATATTTGACGCAGCTGCACCGTGAATGCTGACCAATCAGGAAAGTCGCGTTCGTGGTTA
Source organism: Rhipicephalus microplus (assembly GCF_043290135.1). Classification (NCBI taxonomy): domain Eukaryota; kingdom Metazoa; phylum Arthropoda; class Arachnida; order Ixodida; family Ixodidae; genus Rhipicephalus; species Rhipicephalus microplus. The sequence continues at coordinate 268,582,550 of NC_134710.1, forward strand.
TGATACCACGTCTTAGCAACCTCCTTCAGATAAAAGGGTACATAGCGCAGCTTATGTGCCTCATCCCAGTAATTGCAAGCACTGGTACGGTCGTAACTGTCCAGCCATTCTTCTACGTCCTCACCGCGAAGGCCAGAAAACACTGGAGGGTCTCGTTGCGAGGTACTCACGGTGTGGTGAGGCCCAGCAGGCTGAGCGGGTGGTGCGAAGAAGGCGGTAGGGGGTGGGTCGTTTTGCGCCATCACTGTTGGCAAGCACAGCCGTCGACCTGATCGGAGCTCCAGGGGTGACCGGTAGTGCACGAGGACTTGGGAATCACAGCACGCTCCACCACTTGTGAGACGACGTCAGGTACGAAGGAGCGACCGTTTTATTGTCAACCCAGACGCGCGAGCCAGCAACCGAACAAGCAGCGAGCCGCTACGATGATGATGATCACGGTGCTTTGTATGCGCAGGTGAAAGTGAAAATGATGAGCAACACAATCAGCGCTCACAATATATATATATATATATATATATGAATTCTAACAAACAAAAATGCTAAGGAAAGTATAGGGGAGGTGATTAGACCGAATTTTAAGGTAAATGTGAAGAACTTGCCATGGGCAGAAACCGAACCTGCGACTTTTGAATAACGCGTTTGATGCTCTACCACTGAGCTACCTCGGTGGCTATCCTACCAGCCACTTTATTGGGTATATATGTGAATTTAAACCAATTGTCAGTCAGCGACATCTGTAGCCATGGCAGCGAGTGTGGCATACTCTTTTATAAGCCTATGTGGTGTCACATAGCACATGAACTTATTACGAGCTGGCAGCTGACCAGTAGTCCCTCGTATACAATCTAAGGCACCAAGTCTGCCAGTACGAGACCCTCGTTAATGAATACGGGAAAAAAGTGGATACTTAAGGGCTCGTTTTCCGGTGTTTTGACACAATAATAATGAAATCTAACAGACAATAATGGCAAGAAAAGTATTTGGGAGATAATTAAACCAAATTGTAAGGTAAATGGGAAAACGAAAAGTGGGTGAAAAGATGACTTGCCGTGGGCAGGAACCGGAAGGTCGGAGGTTTTTTCCTGTCCACGACAAGTTATCTTTTCACGCACTTTTCTTTCTTCATAATTGGCTTACAATTCGGTCTAATAACCTCCCCTATACTTTTCTTGGCATTATTGTCTGTTAGATTTTATTATCATTGTGTCAAAACACAGGAAAACGAGCCCTTAGGTATCCACTTCTTTCCCTTATATATTTATTGTCAGAGGTAATGGGTAGGAGCCATCAACTGTAGCGTGAAATCGCTTGGAAGTAGAGAAAAAGAGAACATTGCTTCGTGATCTGGGGGCGAGCAAGACGTCGATTCGTAACTTTCTGTTATTTCGTTCGTGGCACTGGTGGAGGTGCTTGGTGGAGGTGCTCCAGATTTTCAGTTGACACACCGAGCTACTTGGAGACAGCTACAGCTCCCACGGCAAGAAGCAGTCGCCGCCTGCGAGGAATATATCCCGGACACGGTACTCTCTCTCAAGACAAGACGGTGACCTCGACTACCTACCAGGTGAGCGAGCGAGTCCTGAGTCAAACCAACGACGCCTATTCTTTTCTGCCGCTTGTTTTTTCATGCACCGCAAACACCACGCCCATTTCATGGAGACATTTTTGAGGATGTTCATGACTGGCCTGACCACTTCGATCGAGTTGCCAACATCAACGAATGGGATGAAGCTCGCAAGCTGCGGAAAGTTTGCGTTGGAAGACTCTGCCAAACGTGGTACGAGAATCACGAGGGTTCCTTTGCGACGTGGCAAGAGTTCAGCCGACAGTTTCGCGATGCGTACCGCAGCGCCGAAAAAAAGAGAGCGGAGCAAGCCATCTCGTCTCGGAACCAACGACCTAACGAGAGAGTTTTAACGATTGTCGAGGACATGCTTCGACTCTTAAAGCGTGCCGACCCTGCAATGTCCGAGGAAAAGAAGGTGCGGCATTTAATGCGTGGTGTAAAAGAGCAGCTCTTCGCCGGTTTCGCGCGCAATCCACCTACGACTGCGGGTTGAGTTCATAAATGAGGCAACCACAATGGAGCCTACTCTCCAGCATCGGTCGTCACAGTATGAACGCCATGACGTCACCATTTCTGCATGTTCTATCGGAGCTCAAAGCGAGAGGCATGCTCTCGCAGAGTTCATAAGAAGCGTCGTGTGGGACGACCTGCGCCAACTCCAAGAAGCGGGATCCCAACCACCCGTAAATCCTCTCGCAGACTTAACCCGAAATGAGATCCGACAGGTGGTCACTTCACTCGCGCCAACAAGGCCTGAGACCCCTGTGCTGACTCATGAGGCCGCCCTGCGATCTCCAGCACCACATGCTTCTGATCCCGCTATGCGGACAATTGATCAGGCTAGCCATCGATTACAGGGCACCTCTTCAACTCCGCCACCCACCTCAAGGTTTCCGAGTGCACCCACTTATTAACGACGCGTCGTCCACCACGTATTTTGCGAGTGTGTGTGTGATGAACAAACGGAAGCAACCGCACGTTGCAGAAGCCGGAGCTTGTTCTCTTGCTGTGTGCGCAGCCGTGCAATTAGAATTAGAGATCGCGTCTCATTATTAGGGACGACGGGGAAACTGAGTCGCCGCAGGCGGTGCGTTGCCCCCCACCCTTTATGTTTTCACAGCTGATCATGCCGCGTCGATGACGCCCCACGACGGGGACGCTAGGCTTATCCTAGCTGTGTCAGCAATCGTGTACATATGAACAATAAACGTGTCAAGGCTGGGTAATTGGAGTACGTCGGATATACACACTCGCGAGCAAGTTCATCGCACACGCACTCGCGAAATGCACGGCGGACGACACGATCTCTTAATTGCACAGCAGCGCACACAGCAAAAGAACGCGCCCCGACTTATGCAACGCGCGTTTTACGTTCATTCCGTTAATTAAAACGTAGCTCACGCACTCGCGAAATGCCCCGCGGACGACACCAAACTAACATAAAAAGCCACTACTACAAAACAATTTTTTCGCCAAATTTGGCAGCAATCTGGCAGCAGTTATTCCCAAAGTCTGGCAACTAAAGTATAAGACACATAACGCATAGAGTTTCTCAATATACACTAGAGGGAACTCTGGCGCTAGTGTCTAAGGGAGCTGCAACACACGGCGCTACAGCGAGAATGGATTGATGGGTAGTCACAGAGGAAGGAAATGTAAGGAAAGGCCCTGACGTCACTCGTTGTGAACCCGCGACGAAGCCGGAAGTTGGCTATATTGACTGGGCAAATTCTCCTCTGTTGTTTACATATGAATGCGAAGGAGAAGGCACGACTCCCTCTCTGTCTCAAAAAGCACGTGGCCTGCGCGCCGCGTGCGCCGGTGCTATTCGAAACCAACGGAACGGATTTCAACACTCTGTCTTGCCGCGATACGCTTGATGAAATCTCAGCGTATGGCTGTTGTACTCTTGCACTGTCGGCGTTTACGATAAACACGGCAAGTTGCACGCTAAGCTTTTTCTTTATTTGATGTGTTCTATGTGAAAATAAAAATGATATTTCGGACATTGCCGCGCGACGAACCAGGCACCGAAATTTGTACAGCTTCTTTCAGATCACTTTTTCCCCCTTTTCCGCTTCTCTTTAGTCTTTTTGAAATTTTCGGTAAGGCTGTGGGCGAGACACAATGATAAAAAATTGTCTTCCATGCAATAAACCCGGAAGTCCGTAATTGTGCCCGTAAAGGCGGCGTCGGTGGAGCTTGTGTGCGTGGCAGCCGGTTGAGTTAGCGCTGGCCTCTTTGTTTTCGCCCCTCTTTTGCCCGACGCGCACTGGTTTCTACGGATTTTTGAAAGGCCATGATCTCATTAGGACAAAAGCAGCGAAGACCACTCGAAAACGCGTGGGAACACGTCTCCAGTGTGATTCACGTGCACTAAAAGCTACGCAGAACGGACACCAGGATCGCGTTAGGGCGAAAGGTGGGAAAGTTAGCCGAAGAAATGCGTGATAAAAGGTCTGCAGGAAGCTTCACGCGCTCGACACAGCCGCCAAGGACGGCCGGAAAAGCCAGTTTTTTGGGGGGATTTTTTGATGAAAGTATTTTCGATTGTAGTGTCGTTGACGTCGTTACGTCGCAGCCGAGTTACAGGGTACTAGAAGAATTCTAGTACACTGTACCGTTGTATTTCCATCGGTTGCCATCAACATCGCCTTATCACGTGTTAAAGTTATGGCCAATGGCAGTTTGATACTGGTAAAGTGTGGTGCGTTCAAAAAAAGGCATCAGCTGTCATAATAACAGATTCCCTATCTCTGTGTGCGGCACTTTCTGTTGGTGCTGATAATCACGTAACAAAGGCGTTCCGTGTACTTGTACCTGCGCATTTGAGAAAATTACGATTAGTTTGGTTGCCTGGACATAAAGGTTTGTTTCTAAATGAAATAGCCTACTCCTTAGCTAAGTCGTCAATCAGCGAACCAACTCTACCGCTCTGTCCATCATCCGCTTATGTGACTGCTGCTCGATTCCGATGACGCACGCTTATGGAAGTCTTTAAAGGTTCAGCATTAACAAACTCTACAGAATATCGCCATTTAATATATCCCTGGCGAAGAGACTTTTGCCGCACTCGAAAACAAGAAGTAGCTATCACAAAGCTGCGTCGCCGGGTACCAAGTCTAAATTTCTTTAAACACAGGTCTACTCAGGCAACTTCGCCACTGTGCGCATTCTGTGATGAACTGAAAACAATAGATCATTTCTTTTTGACCTGCAGGCGGTTTAACTCATTACGAAAAACCCTTTTGAATTACCTTTACGTGGTATTGCTATGGACTTATCTGTGCCTGTGATTTTGTCTTTCGGAGCTTCCATTTCTGGTTTCACTAATGCGACAGTATGCGCGGCCGTCCGGGACTATACTGAAGAAACTAATAGGTTGACTGAGTAACCAGTTTCATTATCCTAGCATGTCCACATTGTTATATTAGTAATAAATCAGATTATTGCTCTATTCTATAAATAAATTTGTTTATGTCAATTTTTTATGCATTACATTAAGCACCACACTTTCCTAGGCTATCGGTAATCATTCCATTATACCTCAATTATTCCAAATCTGATCAGTAACTTTTAGAATCACTCGATTCTTGGCCAATCCCCATAGTGGGTATGGGCCACTAACAATAGGTGAACAACAACAACAAAAAAAGAAGGCTCACGGCAGTGGCCTCTGTGGCTGCTTGTAGTTCAGTTTTGTGGCTGTGCGTGCTGCAAGGAGCTCATTTTCGCAGTTTCGCCTCCTGGGCTTTTTTTCACACTGCCATGGCTACCAAGAAGCTGGGTAACCAGAACATCCAAGTTTTCGTCTGGTGCCGGTAAGCTTATGACCGTTTCTGTTGTTCGTAGCACGTCAAAATCCGTTATCATGATGTAGGGAACAGCAAATCTAAGATTTATTATAACGTTACGTTAGTTGTCTTCAGCGACTCTTCAGCCCTTATTATTGAAGTCGCTTGGGGAAGGTGCAAGGGCACGTGGTGTTTTTTATGGTGTTATGTTAATGATGACCCGTGCGTTTCTTCTAGGCCTCCAACTGCAACGGAGAAAGGGAGCGGCTCCGCCAGAGCTATCGAAAACATAGAGGAAAGGAAGGAGATCCTTGTAAATGACCGAGTAAGGCCGGAACGGACCCCTCGCAAATCGTTCGCGTTCGATAAAATATTTGGGCCTGATGCAAAGCAGGTAAGCATGAGCGCTCTTCCAGACCCGTAATGCTAGTTCTCGGCACTAGTGCCCTTCACGTAACAATTTTTTGTTTATTTGTGTTATGCAGATCGACGTGTACCGGGCAGTCATGGCGCCCACCATAACCGAGGTCATCATGGGCTACAATTGCACAGTCTTTGCGTGAGTTTTCTTGCTGTGGTTGTCTTTTTCCACGTCTTCTTTGACCCATTTTCTTTGTAGGATTTGCAAAGGAACTGCCTTCTGCACCGGCAGCCGCTAGAGCAGGCTGCGCAGTATGCTTCCGGCACTTCGTCACCATCGGCTGGCTAGAGTATCGTGACCAAACTGCCGGTATATTTGCTTTAGTGGGGTAGTGCCGGCAGCCGGCACAGTAGACCACGGCGAAGTTTACCGGCAGCTGGGATTGTAGACCGCATGAAAACTTGCCGGCCACTTTTGTGAACATGTGTTCTCAGAAGTGGTTTCTGAGACCACTTCTGATTCATACAGCTAAAACTCTAAAGCCGATATTTTACAGCTGAAGAATGACTTTTTTCAATACAGCATGAAGCGACTCATCATTTAAAGTTCGCACAGAAAGAATGTAAACAACCTCGCAAAAACAGCTTAACATACTTTGAACCATGAACACATGGGCAGTGTTCAGTGCTGCCCAACTGTGTTCACTGCTACCCCCGCAGTCTTCCCTTCTTTGTAGTCCATGTAATGTTTAATGTCAATTTCGTCTACCATTAAAGTGACGGCAGTCTCATGCGACTTCAGTTTCTTATATCCCTGGCCAATGTATTTATGAAATTTCTGATCACCTGATTTATTCTGAGGTGATAGCTTGAAGGACGAGCATACATTTCTGATAATACTCGGATGTGGCAAAATCGAAGACCCTGATCTCCTAAAAAACTTATGAGCATGGGGAGATATATTGTGCAATATGCAGGCAAATGCCATTATTTGTGTCGAGTATTGTATTCTCTCTCAACCAACAACACTTGCCGCCTCAAAAATTTGAGTGTCCTTTCTATTCTCAGGGACATTTTCCTCAATCTTTTTTAAGAGATTTGCTATAAAATAAGCAGCTCCATCAGGGGAAGCTTTGTCGCCAGAAATCGGCTGCAACTTATTCAGTTTGTCAAGTAAATGGTTAATATTACTGATGTTATCTGGCACAACACAGTCACCTATGCGTTTTACGAAGTTACTGTGTACACACACAGTAATACGAAGCTCTCCGAACACAGTTGTAGTGACGTGAGGGCCACCGCGCACCCTGTGGTCATAAAAACCTGCGGAGCACCATTCCAAACAATGTGCTGCTCTCCTCTCTGTTTCTACTTTGTCTCTTTCACTCTTGCCCCTTCCGGTGCACCTGCTCTATTTTCGACTATCTGGTTGCAGAATAAAGCATACGCTGTTACTGAAAAAATGTGTTCGTCTCGTACAAGCTGGCTCTACATAGTAACAGAGGACTGAAAAACAGGCAAGCACTCATTTACAATGTGCAGGAACGTGGCGCAGTTTGGGGGACAAATAACGATCCACTCATCTAAAATGCATTTCCCTTTTAGGCGCTCCATCAATTCAGGAAAAGACACAAATTTGGCGGCTTTTGTTTCTCACGCTGGAAGGCGGCGGAGTCATCAATAGCATGAGCAAGACTGTCTGCCTCGAGGCGCGCTTTCTTGGCATCTGAAGATTTCTTTGTTGGGAGGGCATCTTGCTTCGACAGATACGAAGGGCAGCCAAGAAATGTAGATGGCACTGATCCAAGGCGCAGACGGGACACCTTTAGGGGAAGTTCAAGCATTTTTCCTGCCCGGAGATTTGTATACGATGATGTACACTCGATACATGACGAGTGTAAGTTTAAGACATATACCTGCATTACAGTAGCAAGGGTGCAGAGCGCAGGATTACCCTTGCGATATAATCAAAAAACATAGCGCTTGTCATGGCTCCCTTATAAACCGCCAATTCATGGTAACAGTAGTGAGAATAAACTTCGTACCTTGTTGTTAGCAGTAGGCACAAAATCCCGTCTAGAAGTCGAGCTTATCCATTTCTTGAAGATCATTTCATCGTTCGGGAACGAAAACGCTTGCACCTTGTTTTCTGTCTTGTAGTTGCTCGCACAAATAGGCACACAATCCTTATTTAGCATGTCGAGACCTGCATTCCGCAGAAGTAGCAGTAGAAAAACAGGACAGAAGCGACTGGTTCGACGAACTGGCCACAAGCAGCAAGAGAGGAAAAGTGCCGTTGGGAACTTGGAAGAAGAAGGGACGGGAGGGTCGGTTTGAGGAGCCGACTCGTAGAACGGCGATCACTAGCGTCACCTGGGAGGGCGTAGGCTTTGAAAATATTTAGCAGGTGTTGGCTTAACTAACTTTGAGGTTTGTCTGTTTTTTATTTCACACAACGACACAAATGGTCTGCTAGCTTAGACAAGCCTTTCCGTCTCCTTTGCTTTGACCTTTAGCATCGGCGTTATCTGGGGGGGGGGGGGGGGCGCGTGTAAATATCCCCCCCACACTTAAGTTCCGCTGTAACAGCTGCATTGTCTCTTTACATCTTGCCATGCCGCTTTTTTTATTTTTGTAAGCAAAGTTAGGACGGATTGAACAATGATGCTTCATATATTTATCTTCCCAGTTTCTTTGCAGCACACGTACGCATTTCAGATGACTATGTGTTTATAAGTGACACTTTCTTGAATAAGCCTGCTGTACAACCATGCAATGTGAAGCCTCTTAAACATCCTCAATATTCTTGCTTGTGCTTTTGGCTTTCTTGCTGGTCTATGCTTCGACAGAATTATTGCAATCATGCCGGGCACCCTGGCTTTAAGAAAAATGCCATCATCAGCGTAGTTCACAAATTTTCTCATAGGTTTGTCCCATTCGATTATAAACATGGCCTGAGTAGGGCAATAACTTCTGCCTGACTCAAGCCCCCCCCCCCTCCCCCCCCGTTCCCGCTTTCCCCTTCTTTACTGCCCACACGCATGCAGAGCTGTTCGGTTTCCAGCAAAGCTCAAACACACTGCCTTATTGCTTTGTTCCCACTTGTCCCTAGGTGTTTTTTTTTCTCTTTTAAGTGTGAATTATCTCGTCAAAATTGCCTTTTTTATCTGTACCACAACTAGTCTGCAGTGCCTCTGTAGCTTGCTTGTCACCGCTCTAATTTAAAATTTCAGATACGGTCAAACAGGTACAGGCAAGACCTTCACCATGGAAGGCGACAAATCGAGTGTGAACTTGGGCTGGGCTGACGACCCCTTGGGTGGCATCATTCCACGCACGCTACAGCAGCTGTTTGAAAAGCTGCAGTCGCAAGATCTTGAGTTCACCATCAAGGTGTCCTTCCTTGAGTTGTAGAATGAGGAGCTTGAGTTGTATAATGAGGCGTCGCAATGGAAATATTGAAAGTGAAATTTTCTGGTGCTTCAAGCAAGTGTGTTAAACTGTCAAATTAGAATATTATTGGCAGACGTGCCTCTGGTGCTGCTTGGTTGCAAACTCTCAGACCAACTATGGACTGGCCAGCGTGCACTTGACGCTGTGCAAGAGCGAGAGCTCTCAGTGAACAGTAAGAAGCCTAATTTAAGCAAATGGGCCTTCCCATCCACACAAAAAAAAAATATTTTATTGTTATGAATGGTAGTGGCTGAAAAAGCCTGCTAGAAACTTGAAATATCGTACAAAGGCTGTGATAAGTTGTAAGTATATTGTACTAAGTTGGTACGGTTTCATAAGTGTTGTAAGTGTCTACTTCTTGTGCTCTAGTTAGGATTACTTTGATTATTATGCTATAAACTTATTATTATCAGGCTAAGTATTGCTGCAAAGCAGTGACCGTTTGCATAGCGTCCGTGCATCTACTCTAACGACACTCTCCTATTTTAAACGTGCACTGGAACCAGCCGGCTCCATGCTGCTAAGCTAACTTTAAACAGCCCCCCCCCCCCCCCCTGCTCGTGTAGAGTTTGGGTATTTTTGGACTTTGGCTAGTAAGCACCCATTTTTCTGGATTGTGACTGTCCTATGTAAAGAGAGTTGACTCCATTCATTCAAAAAATTTCACTCCATGCCAACCTCTCCTATGTGCTTATTGCAGGAAGTTCTTTCCGGTGCAGTTAGGTTTATTAATCTTTTGTAAGCACCAGGCTTTGCGGTGCGTATACTCTAATTTCAGTAAGCCTGAGTTAGAGGGACACTAAAGACAAATCTCAAATCGGATTTGATTGTTCAAAGAGTGGTCTAGAGACCTCATAGTGCCAGTTTTGTGCAAAGAAAGTACCTATTTTGAAATAAAATCTTGTTTGAGCGGTTCGCATGGTGTTATCGCACTTCAAATCACTCGCCTGAAAGTGGTCTTTCTGACGTGGCTGTTGCCGTGCCCAACAGTGCTCGCCTTTACTGCATGGATGCCAACACTATTAGCAGCAGAACGAAAGTAGCGGACGCCAAGGCAGCAGCAAAGGCCATTGAACCATTTCCTGCTAGCTTGGTTGAATTGAATCCCGCTAGATGGCACCATCTATCCAGCCTAACCAAGCAAAAACGGAACTATCGAACCACTCACGCCTGTTCTTATAGTAACGCCAAGCGGTTCTTTCTATAAATCAAGCAGGAACGAACAAGCAGCACTTTATTAAGTCTCTTGATGCTCAGAAATTTTTTTATTGCAGCAGTTTGATTACTAGTGAACAATTGTAGTCGGATGCTCTCACATCATCCAGATGATTTTCGAAATTTCCCACTTGCGGGGCACGTCGTGTGATATATTTCGCTTGAATTCTCGTTAAGTAGGGCACTGCTGTTGATAATATTGCCGTTTTAGATGTTGTCATACATTGAGTTTTCTCTCTGACATAAATTATTTTCCTTTAGTGGTCCCTCTAAGGCAAATGGAGATGTCGTTTCTTTTGCACTTGATCACCACTGGAATAGCCTGGCTTCCTATTGCCTTCTTATTCTCAACTCATTTTTTTAACCCGTGTGCACATAGCATTTTATTGTTTTTGTTTTGCTTTTTTTCTACTAATGTTTGGCTGTATCTTGGAACGGGAATAAGGGAAATGAATAATCGCTGATATCTCTATTGCACTGCTTATCTGGAAAATCCATTTAGGAAGAACGAATAGGAAAGAAGAATAAAAGAGTGAGCTGACGGAAGTCATCCAGGCTGGGCGTATCGCTAGTCCAAGGTTTATGGGCTCCTAGCGAACCATTTGACCCTGTTAACGAGAAATTTCTGGTCTCCAAGGCTTGATCCTGCAAGCTGGGCCTCCCACCTCTGGACGTTAGGCCCTATTATAGGCAGCACCAACGGGTGGTGCCCATACTCAACCTCCCTGTCCTTCCTTCCTCTTCCTCCTCTTATACCATACGGTGGTGGTTACTGGTTGCTGAGTGTAAGTTAGCTTATGGATACATGCAAATACATCATGTCCTGGTGAAGGAATTTTCTTCTCCTTAAACATCAAGCTGGCAGACTGCATCTAATAAAAACAAATTTAGGTTTTTTTTGGGCTTTGTGGTTCATGATATTTTCAGCTGAGCTTTGAACAAGTTTTGCTGCATTATGTAAGCAGATGAGTCGCTGCAGTGGCATAGTCGTTATTGCACTTGGCTGCTCGCCTGAAAGATGGCCAGTTTGATTCCAATCACGGTGCTCTAGTTTCAATAGTGGCAAAGTAATAATTACTATTAATTGTTGGGGCATTATCTGAAGGACTCTAGAGAAATTTTGGACTACCTGGGTTTCCCTAAAATTGCATCTGAATTTAATCACATGGACTCCCAGCATTTTGCCTCCATTGAATGGGGGCGCAAGTGCTAGAGGCCAGTGCCCTGTGCCCATTACAGTAGACATCAAAGATCCACATGTGGTTGAAATCACTCCCCTACAACGTGTCATAGCTTGAGTGAATTTAGTGGATTGAATCCCACAAACCCGCCAACAATCTGAAATAATCGTGTGAGACCATCTGTATTTACATCTAAATATATTCTTGCAACCGGGATGTCATTAGAATAATTTAGGGTGGTGTGATATTCTACTTCCAGCACGGGAACGTCTTGTCTGGGAGCTCACTTTTTCTGCTGTATTTTTTTACGGCTCGGTGATATTCCCGGGGCTCGAGGAGATCATGGTGCCCAACCGCGAAGAGGCGTTCTTCATCCTCCAAAAAGGTGCAGCAAAACGTCAAATTGCAGCTACACTTCTCAATGCAACGTCTTCGCGAAGCCACACAGTAGTCTCGGTCACAGTTCACATCCACGAGACAACGGACGATGGCGAGGAGCTAGTAAAAACTGAAAACTCAACCTCGTGAGTAATGGTGTCACTGACTCTAACACCCGAAAAGCATTCTCGCATGTGCTGTTAACTTAATTCCTTTGTTTCCTATGCAATGTTGCCTCTAAATATTCTCAATTTGTCCCCTAAGATCTCTGCATTTAACTCTCCACTTTAATTGGCTGAAGTTGTCTGTGCAGCTATTGCATTTTTCTTGTCCATTTGATCACCTCAGTATAACAGAAACATAGTTTCTTCTTGCCTGTTTTTCGTATCGGTTTATTTCTGCTCAAGCCTGCATTGATTCGTATTTCATCCCATTTCACACCAAGGTTGATCTTGCGGGGAGTGAGTACATTGGCCTATCAGGTTCCATTGAGAGGAGAGCGCGTGAAACAGGTAATTTTCTTGTTCTTCGGAGACTATTAGAGTACGTACCTCTGGTAATCGAAACGGCACATTTCGTTGTATTCTGTATGCTTAAAAAACATTTGATCCGTTTTCGTCAGTTTTGATAGTATTATTATGCTATGGGTTAAAATTTGAGTGTATTTCTCAACCTCATTTTGATGAGGGCTCAAAAGAATTTTGTCTACTCTATGATATGTTCCTCCAACTGCGTTGTGGTTCTGGCACGTAACATACTTGAATTTATTTTCAGAGTTTATATAAGTTTAAAGTTTAAAATTTTAGTTGTAATTAGTAGACAAAAGGTGCTGATAGCACTGCTTATTTTTTAGGAACGCAATCAGAATTTTTCTGTGTATAAATGCTTAAATAATTATACTAAATTATTTCTCGCAGTACCGGTGTCTCAGTTTTCTATGCGTTTACTCTGCACTGTCCCGGTTTACTTGTTGCACCTTAAGCCCTTGCATGCACTTTGTCACTTGTCAAGTATGCATGTTTTGATGTTCAAGGTATGGTGTCTCATTGCCATTTGCATGACTCTCGCAGGCATTATCGACCAGTCTCTCCTGACTCTGGGTCGTGTCATACCTGCTCTAGTTGACAAAGCACCGCATGTTCCCTACAGGTATTTGTGGTCCATCATATTTCAATTTACACAGCCTTTGTTTGTGCATGATACCGCCCACAACGTTGTGGGATTTTCCAACTTGGGGTTTTTGTAAAATTTTGACGTGATTGTATAAGCGTTATACACCAAGTATTTTAAAAACCAGTTTTATTATCACAATTCCTGCTGTTTGAAAACTGAGTAAAATCTGAAACAGCAGGTGCCGATATAGAAAACAGTGTTGGCTATAAAATCTGCACTGAGCTTCATTAGGTGCAGACATATGTCATATGGTATCTGCAATCGCCAAAACTTCAACTTGGTTGAGATGTAAACTATGCGTCATTACTTTTTAGCTATTGAACCAGTCCTAGTAGAGGAAATGAATGTGAAAGTTTTAATGTTCAAATTCAGAGAGAGCTCTGCACTATGTACGCTGCCATTTTTTAAAAAAATATTTTTAGATTTTGATCGTAAGCTGATTGCCTTGTGTTTGACAAGGGCTGTTTAAAATGACACCTCAAGTATGTTAGGCAAAAAAGTGCAGTTAATCGCAGTTTAATTATTCATATTGCACAAAATATGCCCATCATGCAAATAGTGATCAATAGTAAAACTGATCAAATAGTGAAAGCCACACGTTTGTGCTTGTAGATTGATCGTGGCAATAGCTGGTGTGTAATCATCAGAAGATTTAGTTATTCTTTAGCATGCAGTATCACGTATTAGTGTCTGAAAAGTAGGAAAACAAGAAGCAAACATTCTGAATGTACTACAATGTAGAGCGTCAGTTCCTTATTCGCATTAAAATTTTTTCTCTAGACGGTCATTAAGAAAACCAGAGAAAACTTTCTTTTCATGTCAATAATTTCTGAAATCTTGCATTTCTTTTTATAAAATGAAAGTTTATGCTAAAAAATTGTATAGCTCACGTCTTTTATTGCATCGCAAACAAGCTTCAGAAATAGAAGATTGAGCAACTGGCAGTAGTGGTATCATTTCATCTTCCTGGCAAAAATATATAGGAACCTTGTGTGTACAAACTAAGTTGTCATGATTACTGATCAAGCAACCGCACTGATAAAGTAATATAAAAACACTCGTTAATGTTGTTGTGCCCAGTTTTTTATGCATAACAGGCTTGTGGCAATGAGTAGCGATGGCATTTATTTTAGTCTGATAAGCGCCGTGCAAACGCTAGAAGAAAAGGTCAGTGCCTGTGTTTACCAGAGTGGAGTACGATTTATTTTGATGAATCATCAATTATATGCATAGTGTGTCTTCCGCAAGTCGTGTAGTTTCCATGTATTCTTGGGATTGTGAAATGCTATTGTAAATGCAGTGTCGTAATTTTTTACTTACACATACATTATTGCAAACCTTGGCTGGTTGACCCAGTGCAATGCACCAATTCCAACAGCTTTGCTTATCAATCAAAATCAAAATCTTTATTTCAGTTTGCACATACAAACATACAAACTAGGGATGGCGAGAAAAAAGCAGCGAATTTTACGCCGCTTGACGAGCCTGGCCATCCCCACATGTCAGCAGTAGGGCACTAAGCAGAAACAACCACTGTTCCAGGTCTTGTAAGTAAAACAACCAGGTCTTGTAGGTAGCGAAAAAAAAAAAAAAAAAAAAAAGTGACAAAAAAAAAAAAAAGACCTATGTATCATAATTGACAACAGTAATTTCACTATAAAGCAATAACATAGAATTGGTACAACATATGAAGACATAAGTACATTTGATATTACAATGATACATATTGCCGAATAATGCTCTTGCGAATGGCAGAAAGAGACATAGTATTCAGGCAGTCATAAAATGATGTGTTCAAGAAATTTGGCACAATATAACTCAACATAGAAAAACCATAATTTGTTCTACACTTTGGTAATACATAACTACTTTGGGCTCTAGTATCATATGATGAGTGGCGAAACGTAAGTGGAGCAATTTTAGATAAAAAGGGGTCATTTTTCCTTATTATTCTTTTATAAAAACATGCAAATCTGTAGTCGAATAATTTGTTGACTGGTACAATATTATATTGTAGGAAGATATGTTTAGTGGGCGAATCGTAGGAGCCATTCACAATTGCGCGGAGCATTTTCTTTTGTAGGGCTTGTAGTTTTATTATATTTGACACCGTTGTATTGCCCCAGACTAGTAGGCAATAGCTTATATGGGAATAGAAAAATGCATAGTACAAAGTAAGTTTTGTTTTGGTTGGAAAAATATATCTGTTACGAGAAGTGATTCCAATTATTCTAGAGAGTGTTGTGGAAAGATTATTAACATGTGCGTCCCATGACATTGTATTACTGAATGTTATTCCTAATGATTTAAAGGTGTCCACGCACTCGATCACAGTATCACCTAGGTATAAGCAGGGAGGTAGAAACACTTGTTTTCTTTTAGGTAGGAAAAGTACTGCTTTCGTTTTCTGTTTGTTTATTTTCAAAGAGTTAACTGAAGACCACATAGCAAGTGATGAGAGCGCATCGTTTGCAATTTTTTCTAAGTGTCCTATGTCATTAGAGGAAAAAAATAGGCTGGTGTCATCTGCATATATAATGTATTTCGCATGAGTGCTGATATTAGGAATATCATTTATATATACATTAAATAGCAGCGGCCCCAAAATGCTACCCTGAGGGACGCCATTTGAAATACTTAGAGTCTGTGAAGCGCAATTGTTAATGACTACGTATTGAGACCGTGAGCCCAGGTATGACTTCAATAGGTTAAGGGCGTGTCCACGTACACCGTAGTGCTCTAATTTTGCAAAAAGAATATCATGATTTAAGCAGTCGAAGGCTTTGCTGAAATCAACAAAAATACCAAGAGTTAAGAGCTGTGTCTCAAAATTTTTTAATATATATTCTTTTTGAACAAGTAGCGCATGTTCCGTAGATCTGTTTTGCGTAAAGCCATATTGACAGTCAGTTATTACGGAATGTTTAAGAAGAAAGCCGTTGAGTCGAACGCGGATTAGTTGTTCTAACCCCTTAGAGAAATACGGAAGAATAGACACTGGCCTGTAGTTTCCCAAAACGTTGGCGTCTCCTTTCTTATAAATCACGGTCACCCTGGCTAGTTGCATATCAGCAGGAAAATGAGCTGTTGTAAGCGCGGTGTTATAAATGTGTGTTAGACAAGGCGTAATTATATCAAGAACATACTTCACTGGCCGACTTTGAATATTGTGCGTATCAAGACTAGAGGTATCTTTTAACTTTCTGCATATAGAAAAAACTTCCGTTTCATCTGTTGGTGCAAAAAATAAGGATGGTCCTAGTTTGTCGCCTAGAAAACTAGAGATTCCAGCATTGAAATCACTGTGACCTACCTCAGAGAAAAATTTATTAAAAGTGTTAGCGAGATGCGAGCCGGACGTTTCGTTGCCTTCAATTACTAAACTTGTTATATTTCTGCCGATCGTGTTTCTATTTAAAAGCATGTTTAAGCATCTCCATTTTTCTTTTGGCTTTTTAGAAAGATTTTTGTCGAATAAGTTATTGTAATAAGCAGTTCTTGCTACTCTAATTTCTCTATTCAAGCGGTTGCGCAGTGATTTGTACTGTGCTAGTACGTCGGTGTCTCTCGTTTTAATGAACACCGCAAACATCTTGTGTTTCTTTTTAACTTGTCGTGTAAGCTGACTGGTCATCCAGGGTTTACGGGCATTCTTAGGTGCATTTATAGTAACAATGGGAAAACACGCGTTGTATAACAAAAGAAACATTTCTAGGAATTTGCTGTAAGCACCGTCAGCTGTATTTTCTTTGTATACTGGAGCCCAATCCACTAAAGCAATGCGGCTCCTGAATTGTTCGAGCCTCTCTTGAGACAAAAGTTGCCGCTGAGTTTTTGTATTTGCTTTTGAATCGATTTGCTTTTGCAGAAACAAGAAAATAGGCAAGTGGTCACTTATATCGACTGCTATGCGGCCGGAAAGGAACGCACTATTGCTATTAGTAATTATAAGGTCCAGCAGTGAAGAGCAAGTAGCAGTGATTCGTGTAGGACTACTAATTACACTGTGAAAACCGGCAGCCTGGATGATTGATGACAACTGTTGCTGCGCGGGGCTGGGAGTGCTCATATCTATGTTGAAGTCTCCAGCTATACAAGAAGAGAATTTTTCTGAATTGAAAAAGAATATCTCGCGTTCAAAGTAATAAAAAAATGTGGATAAATTTCCCTGAGGGCGGCGATAAAGGACTGAGAATGTTTGACAGGCCGACTTCACAGTTAGCATTTCTATGTCCTCGTTACAAAAGCAGTGTTCAGATAGCAGTTCACAGACATAGGTGTTTTTCACTAGTAGCGCAACACCTCCCCCACGCTTCGCTGTACGGTTAACATAAAAAGAATTATAGCCGGGCATGCGCAAAACATCCGTTTCATGACGGTACCACGTTTCAGTTAAACAGATGACGTCAAACGAGTTTGTTAAGCCTGCCAAAAAATGGGTCAGTTGATCAGCTTTGTTCACAGCAGATTGCATGTTGAAATGTATTATTTTCAACTTGTTTTTGTCTGTGGCAGCATGTGTATAAAGCTGTGAAGGCGTGAAAAGAGGTGTGGTACCCGGGCAATTTTCCAGAGGCGAGAAAAGAGCAAACAGGTCATGTATGAGTAGTTATGGCATCGAACTAAGTCATTCTCGACAAATCAGCTTGGCAGTTGATCCGAATGACATCGGAGGTCTCCGTTTTGCGTGCTAGTATGCTGCCGTTCTTTGTCCACACGTATTTCCAAGACATTTCCCTTTTCTTCCCGATAGCTGCGCCAAGAAGGCGTTTGTTGTGTGGTGTCAAATGTTCATTGACGTAGATCCGCTGTTTGGGCCCCGTGAAGTCAATATCAGAAGTTGACAGGTTTGCTTTCTTTGCTGCCTCAAGAAAATGGTTTCGTTTGGTTCGGGTCGTGAATCTGATAATAAGATTAGCATCGTTACTATTTTTGGTCTTGACGCTATGGGCAATGTCAATGTCTGCTAGGTCGAGAGGAATCTTGATAGTTTGCGCAATCCTCAAGGCCATCTCCGCGGCTCTGTCTTTAACCGTGAGTGGCAAGCCCTTTATTTCTACATTATTGAGCCTGCTGTATTGCTCTAGTTCTAGGATTTTGCTTTCAGCTTTATCTAGCCTTTCGGTTAGGTCCTTGTTTTCTTGCCTTAAAATGGCACAATCCTCTCTTGTCCTCTTGACCTCAGCAGTCAGAGTTTTCAGTTCCGCTAGAGCACTTTTGAAATCATCAGCTGTGCTAGAACAAAATGTTATGCTCTGATTCATCGTTCGGATTTCAGCGCGCATTTCGCGCTTGAAGTCTTCAATAGCCTTTACAACATCAATCGCGGGAGGCATGGTGAAACTAAATTGCAATACAAACACTCAGTCGGCAGTGGCAAAAAAAAAAAAAAAAAAAAAAAAAAAGGTGGTGTACACCTATGTACTGGTGCACTCACCTATGCAGCACAAATCAATAGCATGGAACAGTTAGTCGCTTGCTCAGCGTGCCACCGCCGACTGGACGGCCGATCCGATGAAGGGGTCTTTTTGTAGCTTCGGTAGCAGGTGACGTCACGATGCTGCTGGTGCTGACCTCTCTCGTAGGCGTAGATGACACAGTGTGCTTGCGCACGCGTCCACGGCCACAGCTTCCTGGTGTGATGTCAGCAGCCCTATGCAGCACAAATCAATAGCATGGAACAGTTAGTCGCTTGCTCAGCGTGCCACCGCCGACTGGACGGCCGATCCGATGAAGGGGTCTTTTTGTAGCTTCGGTAGCAGGTGACGTCACGATGCTGCTGGTGCTGACCTCTCTCGTAGGCGTAGATGACACAGTGTGCTTGCGCACGCGTCCACGGCCACAGCTTCCTGGTGTGATGTCAGCAGCCCTATGCAGCACAAATCAATAGCATGGAACAGTTAGTCGCTTGCTCAGCGTGCCACCGCCGACTGGCGGTGGCACGCTTGCTCTTATACACTATTTGTCGCTCTTATACACTATTTACCAAGTGGTATTCACTGTCAATGCGTCATGTTGGCAAAACATATCTTCTGGTGCGGGTTGTTGTAGGCAACAGCCCTGACAGCTTCTGGCATCTCAAAAACTTGGTAGGATTAGCATTGTAAGTGGCACAGCATAGCAATGGTGCCTGTGTTATGGCAGAAAACTGGAAACTATAAGCATTGTTGTTTGGTTTCCTGTGAAATATCTGAAAGCGTTCATACCCACACACATGTTCCCACATACGTTGTTACAAACACAGTGAACTTGTGGATTAGCACAAGCGGACTGTGCATATAAAAGAATCCCAATTCAGCAGAAATAGAACTGGTATTTTCCAGATGAGAGCTTCTCATATCATGCAGGTTGTTTTCGGTATGTGATCCTACTTACGTTTAAATTTGGCACACATTTTCATGCAGTGTTAACAGCCAAATTCCAGCAATCGAAGCCAAGCTCCATGCCATGGAGAGAGACAAAGACAAGGATCTAGGTCAGTGCTTGCTTGCTACACCTCCTGCCCCATCATGGCCTGCATCAGTGGAGCAGCCTGAGAACCTGCACTAACCAAGACCATACCGTCACCTCCAGAAGGCATCAAAATGACGTAATACGACTGTGCTACATGTATAGTTCAGTTGAACATAACATTATTCTTGTCACCTCACCCGAGACTGCCATCTTCAACCCAATTTTCAGCACTCGTTTGTACAAATTCTGTGCTACATTTTGCAGTGTGATCAGTCATGAACCTTTCCTGAATGTGTTCTTGTACTGGACTCGCTTTACATTGTCATTTCAGAACCCTTGAATAGATTACACTGAAGACAAGTGTAAATTGAAAAGATGAAATATATTTCTTATTGCCAAAAGTGGGCTGGAGAGCCCTGATGTTTTGTTCACTGTCAAAAAAAATGTTGGCTTGGGGCAGATTCAACGGCTCCAATTAGTTTACAGCTCAATTTTGGTATGGCGATCTAAAAGCTTATATAAGGGTTTACAAACTATTTAGTAACACTGACTTGCTATGGAACATAAAACTTAATATTCTTATGTGGCGACACATTCCCACAGTAGTATCACTTTTTATCTATGGTGCACGAGTAAGTTTTGCCACAAGAGAGATTCCTTTCACATGCAAAATAGTAATATGTTTATTGTTGTAGTGCTACAGTACGCATACTCAAATAAAGCCTTTTAACAGGAATACCGAGCAAAATAGAGGGTGGAAGTGCTGCGCCAAACCGCTTTTGCTTCACCATACTGCTCCAAATTGCATTATTTCACCGAAACTGCTAGCGCACTTTCTTTGGTGCCTTTATGTACCATCATCCGCGACAAGGCAAGCCCAAGCGAGTGTCTATCATCATCATCATCATCATCATCATCATCATCATCATCATCATCATCATCATCATCATCATCATCATCATCATCACCTGATTCGCCCTCCGTAACGCTGGTGATGGCGCGAAACAGCAATCTCGCCTGAAGGACGAAGCAATGAATGCTATGACAATTATTTGGAACGTTATGCAAAGTAGGGCTTTCAGCTAACTTTTTTGCATCCGATTCGTCTTATGTGTTTTCCGGCGCACCCATTTTTTTCTGTACTTTAGTGTTTGTCTTAAGAGTGTATCAGTACCTGCCATTTCATAATATTTTTATTTTATGTTTTTATATTCACAGAGTATTACTATTATTCCTGCTGGTGCAAATCTCACTTGGAGGCAAGTGCAGAAAATAGTGGCCGTCCCATCGAAGCTCTATAAAACCTCTGGAGTGGCAGTCCCACCTCCGTCAATGGGAGCATGTGAAGCCACCAGCAGCCGTATTGCTATAATCGCGGACCTTTTTTTTTTCGTGACAAAGCAGCCAATGCTACAGAGCCAAATCGTGCATATCCTACCACTAATGAATGTAGTCCTAAATTGGTGTCTTTGTTTTCGACGCAACATATGAAAATTTTGCCTTCTTTTTTTCCATATTGCTCCTTGACACAGGACATAGCTCACACCGGTAAGATATTTATATTTGTTTTAATTTATTTGTTGTGACAGCATGTTTCTGAACGCGTAAAGAATTTGCACCTTTTACACCTGGAATGCCAAGGGTGTCTTTATTGATATGAAATGCTGGCCGCGCACAGCCATCACTTTTCACGGCGGTACGGGACGCTTTACATACCGGAATACTTCGCGGAGAGGTACATGTGCAGAAGGTTTGCCCCAGGAGCTTTCCCTTCATTGCCAAGACAAATTGTCCGCGAGTACAGAGTGAAAACGAACAAGACCGCCATAGACTGCAATGGAATATGCGCGGCGTCGCGTTGGTTTGCAGTCCCAACATAAAAATTGACATTTAAGCCACTTTGAGGTCAAATGTACAAACACTTGCCTTTTCTCGATTATAAAACAAATTATTTCATGCACGAATTGTCAGCTGGAGGCTTTCAGAATAAACAGTTGTCATAGGGACGCTTCGCATATCGTGGTTGCTGGTGCAACGTATTCCCACTTGTGTTTATGGGAACGAGGTTTTTTTGTGATATAACGGTGTCAGTTCTCAAGGAGAAAACAAAAGCTAATTGGAAATAGACTATTCACTCTAGATAAGCACAGATCCATCACACAACATTTCACTAACAGAAGGATGAAAGTTTGGGCAATTGATGATCATGTCATTTCTGTTAGGCACAGCGCACAATTTTAAACAAAAAAAACAACAAAGAGAACAAAACGAGGCAGCTCTTATCTTGTGTTTTCCCTCTCCTATTTGACCTCATCTTCGCTAAATATGCTAGAGGGCCTTGACAAAATGACATTTCATCAGCTCCATGCCAGTCGTTAACTGGGTTGAGGGGTTCAGCTCCACCGCGCACTTTTCTTCAAGAATTTCTCACTTGCACACATCTGTGTGTGTATATATATATATATATATATATATATATATATATAT
The DNA here is from genome assembly GCF_043290135.1 of Rhipicephalus microplus. Classification (NCBI taxonomy): domain Eukaryota; kingdom Metazoa; phylum Arthropoda; class Arachnida; order Ixodida; family Ixodidae; genus Rhipicephalus; species Rhipicephalus microplus. The sequence goes on from NC_134710.1 coordinate 268,604,614, forward strand.
ATATATATATATATCCTCCTGAGTTCCAGCTATGGGGATTTGTCCAAAATATTGGACATGAAATACCCCATCACTACAAAGATCTCAGCATGTTTTCTTCCTCAAAAACCACTTGTCCAATATTTTGGACATCTACTGGCGCCCTCCATGAAGTTTTGTCGAAATTGCGCCAGGAGATCGCGAAACAAAGAAGAAAACATGGTGGCGTTCAACAGGGCAATCTTCTAGAAGTTAAACGGCGAAAGTTAAGGTTCACCTCTCTGTTGGTTTTTTTATTATTTGTTAATTTTTGAATAATAGCTTGCAGTTATTCCGGAATTTGTCACAATTTTCTTCAGTAACCTTGCTTTGTGTTGCTTCAGGCCCACTACTTAACGCTTTAATTAAGTTTCAGCATCCAATTAGTTGGACATCACGCCATACCAAAAGCACAAACATCACGGAAATAATAAGCTTCACTTTTTATCTTCGTCATCTACACACCCAGTTGTGAAAGTTTCAGGAAATTCCGTGGACCAAAATCCAACCCGGAAGTCAGGAGGATATATATATGAATTCTAACAAAGAAAAATGCTAAGGAAAGTATAGGGGAGGTGATTAGACCGAATTTTAAGGTAAATGTGAAGAACTTGCCACTATCCTACCAGCCACTTTATTGGGTATATATGTGAATTTAAACCGATTGTCAGTCAGCGACATCTGTAGCCATGGCAGCGAGTGTGGCATACTCTTTTATAAGCCTATGTGGTGTCACATAGCACATGAACTTATTACGAGCTGGCAGCTGACCAGTAGTCCCTCGTATACAATCTAAGGCACCAAGTCTGCCAGTACGAGACCCTCGTTAATGAATACGGGAAAAAAGTGGATACTTAAGGGCTCGTTTTCCGGTGTTTTGACACAATAATAATGAAATCTAACAGACAATAATGGCAAGAAAAGTATTTGGGAGATAATTAAACCAATTTGTAAGGTAAATGGGAAAACGAAAAGTGGGTGAAAAGATGACTTGCCGTGGGCAGGAACCGGAAGGTCGGAGGTTTTTTCCTGTCCACGACAAGTTATCTTTTCACGCACTTTTCTTTCTTCATAATTGGCTTACAATTCGGTCTAATAACCTCCCCTATACTTTCCTTGGCATTATTGTCTGTTAGATTTTATTATCATTGTGTCAAAACACAGGAAAACGAGCCCTTAGGTATCCACTTCTTTCCCTTATATATTTATTGTCAGAGGTAATGGGTAGGAGCCATCAACTGTAGCGTGAAATCGCTTGGAAGTAGAGAAAAAGAGAACATTGCTTCGTGATCTGGGGGCGAGCAAGACGTCGATTCGTAACTTTCTGTTATTTCGTTCGTGGCACTGGTGGAGGTGCTTGGTGGAGGTGCTCCAGATTTTCAGTTGACACACCGAGCTACTTGGAGACAGCTACAGCTCCCACGGCAAGAAGCAGTCGCCGCCTGCGAGGAATATATACCGGACACGGTCCTCTCTCTCAAGACAAGACGGTGACCTCGACTACCTACCAGGTGAGCGAGCGAGTCCTGAGTCAAACCAACGACGCCTATTCTTTTCTGCCGCTTGTTTTTTCATGCACCGCAAACACCACGCCCATTTCATGGAGACATTTTTGAGGATGTTCATGACTGGCCTGACCACTTCGATCGAGTTGCCAACATCAACGAATGGGATGAAGCTCGCAAGCTGCGGAAAGTTTGCGTTGGAAGACTCTGCCAAACGTGGTACGAGAATCACGAGGGTTCCTTTGCGACGTGGCAAGAGTTCAGCCGACAGTTTCGCGATGCGTACCGCAGCGCCGAAAAAAAGAGAGCGGAGCAAGCCATCTCGTCTCGGAACCAACGACCTAACGAGAGAGTTTTAACGATTGTCGAGGACATGCTTCGACTCTTAAAGCGTGCCGACCCTGCAATGTCCGAGGAAAAGAAGGTGCGGCATTTAATGCGTGGTGTAAAAGAGCAGCTCTTCGCCGGTTTCGCGCGCAATCCACCTACGACTGCGGGTTGAGTTCATAAATGAGGCAACCACAATGGAGCCTACTCTCCAGCATCGGTCGTCACAGTATGAACGCCATGACGTCACCATTTCTGCATGTTCTATCGGAGCTCAAAGCGAGAGGCATGCTCTCGCAGAGTTCATAAGAAGCGTCGTGTGGGACGACCTGCGCCAACTCCAAGAAGCGGGATCCCAACCACCCGTAAATCCTCTCGCAGACTTAACCCGAAATGAGATCCGACAGGTGGTCACTTCACTCGCGCCAACAAGGCCTGAGACCCCTGTGCTGACTCATGAGGCCGCCCTGCGATCTCCAGCACCACATGCTTCTGATCCCGCTATGCGGACAATTGATCAGGCTAGCCATCGATTACAGGGCACCTCTTCAACTCCGCCACCCACCTCAAGGTTTCCGAGTGCACCCACTTATTAACGACGCGTCGTCCACCACGTATTTTGCGAGTGTGTGTGTGATGAACAAACGGAAGCAACCGCACGTTGCAGAAGCCGGAGCTTGTTCTCTTGCTGTGTGCGCAGCCGTGCAATTAGAATTAGAGATCGCGTCTCAGTATTAGGGACGACGGGGAAACTGAGTCGCCGCAGGCGGTGCGTTGCCCCCCACCCTTTATGTTTTCACAGCTGATCATGCCGCGTCGATGACGCCCCACGACGGGGACGCTAGGCTTATCCTAGCTGTGTCAGCAATCGTGTACATATGAACAATAAACGTGTCAAGGCTGGATAATTGGAGTACGTCGGATATACACACTCGCGAGCAAGTTCATCGCACACGCACTCGCGAAATGCACGGCGGACGACACGATCTCTTAATTGCACAGCAGCGCACACAGCAAAAGAACGCGCCCCGACTTATGCAACGCGCGTTTTACGTTCATTCCGTTAATTAAAACGTAGCTCACGCACTCGCGAAATGCCCCGCGGACGACACCAAACTAACATAAAAAGCCACTACTACAAAACAATTTTTTCGCCAAATTTGGCAGCAATCTGGCAGCAGTTATTCCCAAAGTCTGGCAACTAAAGTATAAGACACATAACGCATAGAGTTTCTCAATATACACTAGAGGGAACTCTGGCGCTAGTGTCTAAGGGAGCTGCAACACACGGCGCTACAGCGAGAATGGATTGATGGGTAGTCACAGAGGAAGGAAATGTAAGGAAAGGCCCTGACGTCACTCGTTGTGAACCCGCGACGAAGCCGGAAGTTGGCTATATTGACTGGGCAAATTCTCCTCTGTTGTTTACATATGAATGCGAAGGAGAAGGCACGACTCCCTCTCTGTCTCAAAAAGCACGTGGCCTGCGCGCCGCGTGCGCCGGTGCTATTCGAAACCAACGGAACGGATTTCAACACTCTGTCTTGCCGCGATACGCTTGATGAAATCTCAGCGTATGGCTGTTGTACTCTTGCACTGTCGGCGTTTACGATAAACACGGCAAGTTGCACGCTAAGCTTTTTCTTTATTTGATGTGTTCTATGTGAAAATAAAAATGATATTTCGGACATTGCCGCGCGACGAACCAGGCACCGAAATTTGTACAGCTTCTTTCAGATCACTTTTTCCCCCTTTTCCGCTTCTCTTTAGTCTTTTTGAAATTTTCGGTAAGGCTGTGGGCGAGACACAATGATAAAAAATTGTCTTCCATGCAATAAACCCGGAAGTCCGTAATTGTGCCCGTAAAGGCGGCGTCGGTGGAGCTTGTGTGCGTGGCAGCCGGTTGAGTTAGCGATGGCCTCTTTGTTTTCGCCCCTCTTTTGCCCGACGCGCACTGGTTTCTACGGATTTTTGAAAGGCCATGATCTCATTAGGACAAAAGCAGCGAAGACCACTCGAAAACGCGTGGGAACACGTCTCCAGTGTGATTCACGTGCACTAAAAGCTACGCAGAACGGACACCAGGATCGCGTTAGGGCGAAAGGTGGGAAAGTTAGCCGAAGAAATGCGTGATAAAAGGTCTGCAGGAAGCTTCACGCGCTCGACACAGCCGCCAAGGACGGCCGGAAAAGCCAGTTTTTTGGGGGGATTTTTTGATGAAAGTATTTTCGATGGTAGTGTCGTTGACGTCGTTACGTCGCAGCCGAGTTACAGGGTACTAGAAGAATTCTAGTACACTGTACCGTTGTATTTCCATCGGTTGCCATCAACATCGCCTTATCACGTGTTAAAGTTATGGCCAATGGCAGTTTGATACTGGTAAAGTGTGGTGCGTTCAAAAAAAGGCATCAGCTGTCATAATAACAGATTCCCTATCTCTGTGTGCGGCACTTTCTGTTGGTGCTGATAATCACGTAACAAAGGCGTTCCGTGTACTTGTACCTGCGCATTTGAGAAAATTACGATTAGTTTGGTTGCCTGGACATAAAGGTTTGTTTCTAAATGAAATAGCCTACTCCTTAGCTAAGTCGTCAATCAGCGAACCAACTCTACCGCTCTGTCCATCATCCGCTTATGTGACTGCTGCTCGATTCCGATGACGCACGCTTATGGAAGTCTTTAAAGGTTCAGCATTAACAAACTCTACAGAATATCGCCATTTAATATATCCCTTGCGAAGAGACTTTTGCCACTCGAAAACAAGGAGTAGCTATCACAAGGCTGCGTTGCCGGGTACGAAATCTAAATTTCTGTAAACAGAGGTCTGCTCAGACACCTTCGCCACTGTGCGAACTGAAAACAATAGATCATTCCTTTTTGACCTGCAGGCGGTTTAACACATTAAGAAAAACCCTTTTAGAAATACCTTTACGTGGTATTGCTATGGACTTATCTGTGCCTGTCATTTTGTCTTTTGGAGCTTCCAATTCTGATTTCTCTAATGCGACAGTATGCGCTTCCGTCTGGGACTATATTTAGGAAACTAATAGATTGACTGAGTAACCAGTTTTAATATCCTAACATGTCCACATAGTTATATACGTATTAAATCAGATCATTGCTCTATTCTATAAATAAATTCGTTTATGTCACTTTTTTATGCATTACATTAAGCACCACACTTTCCTAGACTATCGGTAATCATTCTAATATACCTCAATTATTCAAATCTGAACAGTAATTTTTAAAATCACTCGATTCTTGGCCGATCCCCCATAGTGGGTATGCGCCACTAACAATAGGTGAACAACAACAACACCAAAAAAAGGCTCACGGCAGCGGCCTCTGTGGCTTCTTGTAGTTCAGTTCTGTGCCTGTGCGAGCTGCATGGAGCTCATTTTCGCAGTTTCGCCTCCTGGGCTTTTTTTTCACACTGCCATGGCTACCAAGAAGCTGGGAAACCAGCACATCCAAGTTTTCGTCTGGTGCCGGTAAGCTTACGACCATTTCGCTTGTTCGTAGCACGTCAAAACCTGTTATCGTGATGTAGGGAACAGCAAAACTAACATTTATTTTAACGTTACGTTAGTTGTCAACAGCGACTCTTGTGCCCTTATTATTGAAGTCGCTTGGGGAAGGTGCAAGGGCACGTGGTGTTTTTTATGGTGTTTTGTTAATTATGACCCGTGCGTTTCTTCTAGGCCTCCAACTGCAACGGAGAGAGGGAACGGCTCCGCCAGAGCTATCGAAGTCATAGAGGAAAGGAAGGAGATCCTTGTAAATGACCGAGTAATGCCGGAACGGACCCTTCGCAAATCTTTCGCGTTCGATAAAATATTTGGGCCTGATTCAAAGCAGGAAAGCATGGGCGCTCTTCCAGACCCGTACTGCTAGTTCTCGGCACTAGTGCCCTTCACGTAAGATTTTTTTTTGTTTATTTGTGTTGTGCAGATCGACGTGTACCGGGCAGTCATGGCGCCCACCATAGCCGAGGTCATTATGGGCTAAAATTGCACAGTTTTTGCGTGAGTGTTCTTGCTGTGGCTGTCTTTTTCCACGTCTTCCTTGACCCATTTTCTTTGTTGGATTTGCAAAGGAACTGCCTACTGCACCGGCAGCCGCTAGAGCAGGCTGCGCAGTATACTTCCGGCACTTCGTCACTTTCGGCTGGCTAGAGTATCGTGACCAAACTGCCGGTATATTTGCTTTAGTGGGGTAGTGCCGGCAGCCGGCACAGTAGACCACGGGGAAGTTTACCGGCACCTGGGATTGTAGACCGCATGAGACCTTGCCGGCCACTTTTGTGAACATGTGTTCTCAAAAGTGGTTACTGAGACCAATTCTGATTCATACAGCTAAAACTCTAAAGCCGATATTTTACAGCTGAAGAATGACTTTTTTCAATATACATGAAGCGACTCAGCATTTAATGTTCGCACAGAAATAATGTGAACAACCTCGCAAAAACAGCTTAACATTCTTTGAACCATGAACACATGGGCAGTGTTCAGTGCTGCCCAACTGTGTTCACTGCTGCCCCCGCAGTCTTCCCTTCTTTGTAGTCCATGTAATGTTGAATGTCAATTTCGTCTACCATTAAAGTGACGGCAGTCTCATGCGACTTCAGTTTCTTATATCCCTGGCCAATGTATTTATGAAATTTCTGATCACCTGATTTATTCTGAGGTGATAGCTTGAAGGACGAGCATACCTTTCTGATAATAATCGGATGTGGCAGAATCGAAGAACCTGATCTCCTCAACAACTTATGAGCGTGGGGAGATATATTGTGCAATATGCAGGCAAGTACCATTGTTTGTGAAGAGTATTGTAATCTCTCTCAACCAACAACACTTGCTGCCTCAAACATTTGAGTGACCTTTCTATTCTCGGAGACATTTTGCTCAATCTTTTTAAAGAGATTTGCTATAAAATCAGCAGCTCCATCAGGGGAAGCTTTGTTGCCAGAAATCGGCTGCAACTTATTCAGTTTGTCAAGTAAATAATTAATATAACTGATGTTATCTGGCACAACACAGTCACCTATGCGTTTTACGAAGTTACTGTGTACACACACAGTGATACGAAGCTCTTCGAACACAGTTGTAGTGACGTGAGGGCCACCGCGCACACCGTCGTCATAAAAACCTGCGGAGCAGCATTCCAAACAATGTGCTGCTCTCCTCTCTGTTTCTACTTTGTCTCTTTCACTCTTGCCCCTTCCGGTGCACCTGCTCTATTTTCGACTATCTAGTTGCAGAATAAAGCATACGCTGTTACTGAAAAAATGTGTTCGTCTCGTACAACCTGGCTCTACATAGTAACAGAGGACTGAAAAACAGGCAAGCACTCATTTACAACGTGCAGGAACGTGGCGCAGTTTGGGGGATAAATAACGATCCACTCATCTAAAATGCATTTTCCTTTTAGGCGTTCCATCATTTCAGGAAAAGACACAAATTTGCGCGGCTTTTGTTTCTCACGCTGGAAGGCTGCGGAGTCTTCAGTAGCATGAGCAAGACTGGGTGCCTCAAGGCGCGCTTTCTTGGCATCTGAAGATTTCCTTGTTAGGAGGGCATCTTGCTTCGACAGATACGAAGGGCAGCCAGGAAATGTAGATGGCACTGATCCAAGGCGCAGACGGGACACCTTTAGGGGAAGTTCAAGCATTTTTCCTGCCCGGTGATTTGTATACAATGATGTACACTCGATACATGACGAGTGGAAGTTTAAGACATATACCTACATTACAGTAGCAAGGATGCGGAGCACAGGATTACCCTTGCGATATAATCAAATAACACAGCGCTTGTCATGGCTCGCTCCCTTATAAACCGCCAATTTATAGTAACAGTAGTGAGAATTAACTTCGTACCTTGTTGTTAACAGTAGGCACAAAATTCCGTCTAGAAGTCGAGCTTATCCATTTCTTGGCGATCATTTCATCGTTCGGGAACGAAAACAATTGCACCTTGTTTTCTGTCTTCTAGTTGCTCGAACACATAGGCACACAATTCTTCTAGTTGCTTGAACACATAGGCACACAATCCTTATTTAGCATGTCGAGACCTGCATGCCGCAGAAGTAGCAGTAGAAAAACAGGACAGGAGCTACTGGTTCAACGAACTGGCCACAAGCAGCAAGAGAGGAAAAGTGCCGTTGGGAACTTGGAAGAAGAAGGGACGGGAGGGTCGGTTTGAGGAGCCGACTCGTAGAACGGCGATCACTAGCGTCACCTGGGAGGGCGTAGGCTTTGAAAATATTTAGCAGGCGTTGGCTTAACTAACTTTGAGGTTTGTCTGTTTTTTATTTCACACAACGACAGAAATGGTCTGCTAGCTTAGACAAGCCTTTCCGTCTCCTTTGCTTTGACCTTTAGCATCGGCGTTATCTGGGGGGGGGGGGGGGCGCGTGTAAATATCCCCCCCACACTTAAGTTCCGCTGTAACAGCTGCATTGTCTCTTTACATCTTGCCATGCCGCTTTTTTTATTTTTGTAAGCAAAGTTAGGACGGATTGAACAATGGTGCTGCATATATTTATCTTCCCAGTTTCTTTGCAGCACACGTACGCATTTCAGATGACTATGTGTTTATAAGTGACACTTTCTTGAATAAGCCTGTTGTACAACCATGCAACGTGAAGCCTTTTAAACATCCTCAATATTATTGTTTGTGCTTTTCGCTTTCTTGCTGGTTTTTGCTTGGACAAAATTATTGCAATCATGCCGGGCACCCTGGCCTACAGAAAAATGCCATCATGAGGGTAGTCCACAAATTTTCTCATAGGTTTGTCCCATTCGATTATAAACATGGCCTCAGTAGGGCAATAACTTCTGCCTGACCCAAGCCCCTCCCCCTTCCCGGTTTCCCCTTCTTTACTGCCCACACGCATGCAGAGCAGTTTTTTTTTTCAGCAAAGCTCAAACACTCTGCCTTATTGCTTTGTTCCCACTTGTCCCTAGGTGTTTGTTTTTCTTCTTTAAGCGTGAATTATCTCGTCAAAATTACCTGTTTTATCTGTACCACCACTAGTCTGCAGTGCTTCTGTAGCTTGCTTGTCACCGCTCTATTTAAAAATTTCAGATACGGTCAAACAAGTACAGGCAAGACCTTCACCATGGAAGGCGACAAATCGAATGTGAACTTGGGCTGGGCTGACGACCCCTTGGCTGGCATCATTCGACGCACGCTACAGCAGCTGTTTGAAGAGCTGCAGTCGCAAGATCTTGAGTTCACCATCAAGGTGTCCTTACTTGAGTTGTACAATGAGGAGATTGAGTTGTAAAATGAGGCGTCGCAATGGAAATATTGAAAATGAAATTTTCTGGTTCTTCAAGCAAGTGCGTTAAACTGTCAAATTAGAATATTAATGGCAGAAGTGCCTTTGGTGCTGCTTGGTTGCAAACTCTCAGACCAACTATGGACTGGCCAGCGTGCACTTGACGCTGTGCAAGAGCGAGAGCTCTCAGTGAACAGTAAGAAGCCTAATTTAAGCAAATGGGCCTTCCCATCCACACAAAAAAAATATTTTATTCTTATCAATGGCAGTGGCTGAAAAAGCCTGCTAGAAACTTGAAGTATCGTACTAAGGCTGTAATAGGTTGTAAGTATATTGTAATAAGATGGTACGGTTTCATAAGTGTTGTGTCTACTTCTTGTGCTCTAGTTAGGATTACTTTGATTATTATGCTATAAACCTATTATTATCAGGCTAAGCATTGCTGCAAAGCAGTGACCATTTGCATAGCGACCGTGCATCTACTCTAACGGCACTCTCCAATTTTAAACGTGCACTGGAACCAGCCGGCCCCATGCTGCTAAGCAAACTTTAAACGCCCCCCCCCCCCCCCTCTCGTGCAGAGTGTGGGTATTTTCGGACTTTGGCTAGTAAGCACCCATTTTTCTGGATTGTAACTGTCTTATGTAAAGAGAGTTGACTCCATTCATTCAAAAAATTTCACTCCTTGCCAACCTCTCCTATGTGCTTATTGCAGGAAGTTCTTTCCGGTGCAGTTAGATTTATTATTCTTTTGTAAGCACCAGGCTTTGCGGTGCTTATACACTAATTTCAGTTAGCCTGAGGTAGAGGGACACTAAAGACAAATATAAATTGGCTTTCATTGTTCAAAGAGTGGTCTAGAAACATCATAGTGGCAGTTTTGTGCAAAGAAAGTACGTATTTTGAAATAAAATCTTGTTTGAGCGGTTCGCATGGTGTTATCGCACTTCAAATCACCCGCCTGAAAGTGGTCTTTCTGACGTGGCTGTTGCCGTGCCCAACAGTGCTCGCTTTTACTGCATGGATGCCAACACTATTAGCAGCAGAACGAAAGTAGCAGCGCCAAGGCAGCAGCAAAGGCCATTGAACTATATCCTCCTAGCTTGGTTGAATTGAATTCCGCTAGATGGCACCATTTATCCAGCCTAACCAAGCAAACACGGAACTATCGAACCACTCACGCCAGTTGTTATAGTATCGCCAAGCGGTTCTTTCTATAAATCAAGCAGGAACGAACAAGCAGCACTTTATTAGGTCTCTTGATGCACAGAAATTTTTTGTATTGCAGCAGTTTGATTACTAGTGAACAATTGTAGTCGGACGCTCTTGCATCATCCATATGATTTTCGAAATTTCCCACTTGCGGGGCACGTCATGTGATATATTTCGCTTGAATTCTCGTTAAGTAGGGCACTGCTGCTGATAATATTGCCGTTTTACATGTTATTATACATTGAGTTTTCTCTCTGACATAAATTATTTGCTTTTAGTGGTGCCTCTAAGACGAATGGAGATGTCGTTTCTTTTGCACTTGATCACCACTGGAATTGCCTGGCGTCCTATTGCCTTCTTATTCTAAGCTCATTTTTTTCACCCGTGTGCACATAGCATTTCATTGTTTTTGTTTTGCTTTTTTTTCTACTAATGTTTGGCTGTACCGTGGAACGGGAATATCGGAAATAAATAATCGCTGATCTCTCTATTGCACTGCTTATCTGGCAACTCCATTTAGGAAGAACGGATAGGAAAGAAGAATAAAAGAGTGAGCCGACGGAAGACATCCAAGGTGGGCGTATCGCTAGTCTAAGATTTAATATTTATGGGGTCCTAGCGAACCACTTGACCCTGTTCACGAGAAATTTCTGGTCTCCAAGGCTTGATCCTGCAAGCTGGGCCTCCCACCTCTGGACGTTAGGCCTTATGATAGGCAACACCTACGGGTGGTGCGCATACTCCTATACCTCCCTGTCCTTCCTTCCTCTTCTTCCTCCCATACCATACGGTGGTGGTTACTGGTTGCTGAGTGGAAGTTAGCTTATGGATACATGCAAATACATCATGGCCCGGTGAAGGAATGCTCTTGTCCTTAAACATCAAGCTGGCAGACTGCATCTAATAAAAACAAATTTAGGTTTTTTTTTCGGCTTTGTGGTTCATGATATTTTCAGCTGAGCTTTGAACAAGTTTTGCTGCTTTATGTAAGCAGATGAATCCCTGCAGTGGCATAGTCGTTATTGCACTTGGCTGCTCGCCTGAAAGATGGCCAGTTCGATCGCAGTCACGGTGCTCTCGTTTCATTAGTGGCAAAGTAATAATTATTATTAATTGTTGGGGCATTACGTGAAGGACTCTAGAGAAATTTCGGACTACCTGGGTTTCCCTAAATGTGCATCTGAATCTGATCACATGGACTTCCAGCATTTTGCCTCCATTGAATGGGGGCGCAAGTGCTAGAGGGCAGTGCCCTGTGCCCATTACAGTGGACATCAAAGATCCACGTGTGTTTGAAATCACTCCACTACAACGTGTCATAGCTTGAGTCACTTTAGTGGATTGAATCTCACAAACCAGCCAACAATCTAAAACTAATCGTGTGAGACCATCTGTATTTACATCTAAATGTTTTCTTGCAACAGGGATGTCATTAGAATAATTTAAGGTGGTGTGATATTCTGCTTCCAGCACGGGAACGTCTTTTCTGGGAGTTCACTGTTTCTGCTGTATTTTTTTAGGGCTCGGTGATATTCCCGGGGCTCGAGGAGATCACGGTGCACAACCGCGAAGAAGCGTTCTTCATCCTCCAAAAGGGTGCCGCAAAACGTCAAATTGCAGCTACACTTCTCAATGCAACGTCTTCGCGAAGCCACACAGTAGTCTCGGTCACAGTTCACACTCCCGAGACAACGGACGATGGCGAGGAGCTAGTAGAAACTGAAAACTCAACCTCGTGAGTAATGGTGTCACCGACTTTAACACCCGAAAAGCATTCTCGCATGTGCTGTTAACTTAGTTCCTTTGTTTCCTATGCAATGTTGACTCTAAAAATTCTCAATTTGTCCCCTAAGATCTCTGCATTTACCTCTCCACTTTAATTGGGTGAAATTGTCTGTGCAGCTATTGCATTTTTCTTGTTCATTTTATCACCTCAGTATAACAGAAACACAGTTTCTTCTTGCCTGTTTTTCGTATCGGTTTATTTCTCCTCAAGCCTGCATTGATTTGTTTTTCGTCCCATTTCACACCAAAGTAGATCTTGCGGGCAGTGAGAACATTGGCCGATCAGGTTCCATTGAGAGGAGAGCGCGTGAAACAGGTAAGTTTCTTGTTCTTCGGAGACATGTGGAGTACGTACCTCTGGTAATCGAAACGGCACATTTCGTTGTATTCTGTATGCTTAAAAAGCATTTGATCCATTTTTGTCAGTTTTGATGGTATTATTATGCTATGGGTTAAAATTTGAGTGTATTTCTCAACCTCATTTTGATGAGGGCTCAAAAGAATTCTGTCTACTCTATGATATGTGCCTCCAACTGCGTTGTGGTTCTGGCACGTAACATACTTGAATTTATTTTCAGAGTTTATATAAGTGTAAAGTTTATAATTTTAATTGTAATTAGTAGAAAAAAGGTGCTGATAGCACTGCTTATTTTTTAGGAACGCAATCAGAATTTTCCTGTGTATAAATGCATAAATAATTATACTAAAGTATTTCTCGCAGTACCGGTGTCTCAGTTTTCTATGCGTTTACTCTGCACTATCCCGGTTTACTTGTTGTACCTTAAGCCCTTGCATGCACTTTGTCACTTGTCAAGTATGCATGTTTTGATGTTCAAGGTATGGTGTCTCATTGCCATTTGCATGACTCTCGCAGGCATTATCGACCAGTCTCTAATGACTCTGGGTCGTGTCATACCTGCTCTAGTTGACAAGGCACCGCATGTTCCCTACAGGTATTTGTGGTCCAACATATTTTAATTTACACAGCCTTTGTTTGTGCATGATACCGCCCACAACGTTGTGGGATTTTCCAACTTGAGGTTTTTGTAAAAATGTGACGTGATTGTATAAGCGTTATACACCAAGTATATTAAAAACCAGTTATATTATCACAATTCCTGCTGTTTGCAAAACTGAGTAAATCTGAAACAGCAGGTGGTCGATATAGAAAACAGTGTTGGCTATAAAATCTGCACTGAGCTTCATTAGGTGCAGACATATGTCATATGGTATGTCAGATGTAAACTGTCAGATGTCAGATGTAAACTATGCGTCATTACGTTTTAGCTATTGGACCAGTCCTAGTACAGGAAATGAATGTGGAAGTTTTAATGTTGAAATTAAGAGAGAGCTCTGCACTATGTACGTTGCCATTTTTAAAAAAAATATTTTTAGATTTTGATCGTAAGCTGATTGCCTTGTGTTTCACAAGGGCTGTTTGAAATGACACCTCAAGTATGTTAGGCAAATAAGTGCAGTTAATCGCAGTTCAATTATTCATATTGCATAAAATATGCCCATCATATATAGTGATCAATAGTAAAACTGATCAAATAATTAAAGCCACACGTTTGTGCTTGTAGATTGATCGTGGCAATAGCTGTTGTGTAATCATCAGATGATTCAGTTATTCTTTAGCATGCAGTATCACGTATTAGTGTCTGAAAAGTAGCAAAACAAGAAGCAAACATTCTGCAAGTACTACAATGTAGAGCATCAGTTCCTTGTTGGCATTAAAATTTTTCTCTGGACGGTCATTAAGAAAACCAGAGAAAACTTTCTTTTCATGTCAATAATTTCTGAAATCTTGCATTTCTTTTTATAAAATGAAAGTTTATGCTAAAACATTGTATAGCTCAGGTCTTTTATTGCATCGCAAACAAGCTTCAGGTATGGGAGATTGAGAAATTGGCAGTAGTGGTATCATTTCATCTTCCTGGCAAAAATATATAAAAACCTTGTGTGTACAAACTAAGTTGTCATAATCAATGTTCAAGCAACCGCACTGGCAAAGTAATATAAAAAACGCTCGTTAATGTTGTTGTGCCCAGTTTTTATGCATAAACAAGTTGTGGCAATGAGTAGCGAGGGCATTTATTTTAGTCTGATAAGCGCTGTGCAAACGCTAGAAGAAAAGGTCAGTGCCTGTGTTTACCAGAGTGGAGTACGCTTTATTGTGATGAATCATCAATTATATGCATAGTGTGACTTGCTCAAGTCGTGTAGTTTCCATGTATTCTTGGGATTATGAAATGCTTTTGTAAATGCAGTGTCGTAATTTTTTACTTAAATATACATTATTGCAAACCTTGGCTGGTTGACCCAGTGCAATGCACCAATTCCGACAGCTTTGCTTATTGTAGCTCTTATACAGTCTTTACCAAGTGGTGTTCACTGTCAATTCGTCATGTTGGCAAAACATATCTTCTGGTGCGGGTTGTTGTAGGCAACAGCCCTGGCAGCTTCTGGCATCTCAAAAAATTGGTGGGATTAGCATTGTAAGTGGCACAGCATAGCAATGGTGCCTGTGTTATGGCAGGAAACTGGAAAGTATAAACTTTGTTGTTTGGTTTCCTGTGAAATATCTGAAAGCGTTCATACCCACACACATGTGCACACGAACATTGTTACAAACGCAGTGAACTTGTGGATTAGCACAAGCGGACTGTGCATATAAAAGAATCCCAATTCAGCAGAAATAGAACTGGTATTTTCAAGATGAGAGCTTCTCATACCACGAAGGTTGTTTTCGGTATGTGATCCTACTTACATTTGAATTTGGCACACATTTTCATGCAGTGTTAACAGCCAAATTCAAGCAATCGAAGCCAAGCCCCATGCCATGGAGAGAGACAAAGAGAGGGACCTAGGTCAGTGCTTGCTTGCTACACCTCCTGCCCCATCATGGCCTGCATCAGTGGAGCAGCCTGAGAACCAGCACCAACACAGACCATACCGTCACCTCCAGAAGGTACCAAAATGACGTTATCCCACTGTGCTACATGTATAGTTCACTAGAACATAACATTATTCTTGTCACCTCACCCAAGACTTCCATCTTCAACCCATTTTTCAGCACTCGATTGTACAAATTCTGTGCAACCTTTTGCAGTGTGATCAGTCATGAACATTTCCTGAATGTGTTCTTGTACTGGACTCGCCTTACATTGTCATTTCAGGCCCCTAATTGGATTACGCTGAAGAAAAGTGTAAATTGAAAAGATGAAATATATTTCTTATTGCCAAAAGTGGACTGGAGAGCCCTAATGTTTTGGGCACTGTCAAAAAAATGTTGGCTTGGGGCAGATTCAACGGCTCCAATTAGTTTACAGCTCAATTTTGGTATGGCGATCTAAAAGCTTATATAAGGGTTTACAAACTATTTAGTAACACTGACTTGCTATGGAACATAAAACTTAATATTCTTATGTGGCGACACATTCCCACAGTAGTATCACTTTTTATCTATGGTGCACGAGTAAGTTTTGCCACAAGAGAGATTCCTTTCACATGCAAAATAGTAATGGGTTTACTGTTGTAGTGCTACAGTACGCATACTCAAATAAAGCCTTTTAAAAGGACTACCGAGCGAAGATAGAGGGTGGAAGTGCTGCGCCAAACCGCTTTTGCTTCACCATGCTGCTCCAAATTGCATTATTGCACCGAAACTGCTAGCGCACTCTCTTTGGTGCCTTCATGTACCATCATCCACGACAGGGCAAGCCCAAGCGAGTGTCTATCATCATCATCATGATCATCATCATCATCATCTTCATCATCACCACCTTATTCGCCCTCCGTGACGCTGGTGATGGCGCGAAACAGCAATCTCGCCTGAAGGACGAAGCAATGAATGCTATGGCAATTAATTGGCACGTTATGCGAAGTAGGGCTCTCAGCTAACTTTTTTGCATCCGATTCGTCTTATGTGTTTACCGGCGCACCCATTTTTTCTGTACTTTAGTGTTTGTCTTAAGACTGTATGAGTACCTGCCATTTCAAATTTTTTTTATTTTATGTTTTTATATTTACAGATTATTACCATTATTCCTGCTGGTGCAAATCTCACTTGGAGGCAAGTGCAGAAAAAGAGTGGACGTCCCATGGAAGCTCTATAGAACTTCTGGAGTGGCAGTCCCACGTCCGTCAATGGGAGCATGTGAAGCACCAGCAGCTGTATTGCTATAATCGCGGACCTTTTTTTTTCGTGACAAAGCAGCCAATGCTACAGAGCCAAATCGTGCACATCCTACCACTAATGAATGTAGTCCTAAAATGGTGTTTTTGTTTTCGACGCAACATATAAAAATTTTGCCTTCTTTTTTTCTATATTGCTTTTTGACACAGGACATAGCTCACACCAGTAAGATATTTATATTTGTTTTAATTTATTTGTTGTGACAGCATGTTTCTGAACGCGTAAAGAATTTGCACCTCTTACACCTGGAATGACAAGCGGCGTCTTTATTGATATGAAATGCTGGTCGCGCACAGCCATCACTTTTCTCGGCGGTACGGGACGCTTTAAATACCGGAATACTTCGCGGAGAGGTACATGCGCAGAAGGTCTGCCTTAGGAGCTTTCCCTTCATTGCCAAGACAAATTGTCCGCGAGTACAGAGTGAAAACGAACAAGACCGCCATAGACTGCAATGGAATATGCGCGGCGTCGCGTTGGTTTGCAGTCCCAACATAAAAATTGACATTTAAGCCACTTTGAGGTCAAATGTACAAACACTTGCCTTTTCTCGATTATAAAACAAATTATTTTATGCACGAATTGTCAGCTGGAGGCTTTCAGAATAAACAGTTGTCATAGGGATGCTTCGCATATCGTGGTTGCTGGTGCAACGTAGTCCCACTTGTGTTCATGGGAACGAGGTTTTTTTGTGATATAACGGTGTCAGTTCTCAAGGAGAAAACAAAAGCTAATTTGAAATAGACTATTCACTCTAGATAAGCACAGATCCATCACACCAACATTTCACTAACAGAAGGCTGAAAGTTTGGGCAATTGATGATCATGTCATTTCTGTTAAGCAAAGCGCATATTTTTAAACAAAAAATACAAAGAGAACAAAACGAGGCAGCTCTCATCTTGTGTTTTCCCTCTCCTATTCGACCTCATCCTCGCTAAATATGCACGAGGGACTTGACAAAATGACATTTCATTAGCTCCATGCGAGTCGTTAACTGGGTTGAGGGGTTCAGCTCCACCGCGCACTTTTCTTCAAGAATTTCTCACTTGCACACATCTGTATATATATATATATATATATATATATATATATATATATATATATATATATATATATATATATATATATATATATATATATATATATATATATATATATATATATATATATATATGAAATCTAACAGACAAAATGATAAGGAAAGTAAAGTATAGGGGAGGTGATTAGACCAAATTGTAAGGTAAATGTGAACAAGTTGCCATTCGCAGAAACCGAACCTGCGACCTTCGAATAACGCGTTTGATGCTCAACCACTGAGCTACCTCGGTGGCTATCCTACAAGCCACTTTATTGGGTATATATGTGAATTTAAACCGATTATCAGTCAGCGCCATCTGTAGCACTGGCAGCGAGAGTGTCACATAGCACGTGAACTTATTACGAGCTGGCAGCTGACCAGTAGTCCCTCGTATACAATCTAAGGCACCAAGTCTGCCAGTACGAGACCCTCGTTAATGAATAGGGGAAAGAAGTGGATACTAAAGGGCTCGTTTTCCGGTGTTTTGACACAATAATAATGAAATCTAACAGACAATAATGGCAAGAAAAGTAAATGGGAGGTAAAAAACTAAATTGTAATGTAAATGGGAAAACGAAAAGTGGGTGAAAAGATGACTTGCCGTGGGCAGGAACCGGAAGGTCGGAGGTTTTTTCCTGTCCACGACAAGTTATCTTTTCACGCACTTTTCTTTCTTCATAATTGGCTTAAAATTCGGTCTAATAACCTCCCCTATACTTTCCTTGGCATTATTGCCTGTTATTATCATTGAGTCAGTGTGTCATTTTATTATAATTGTGTCAAAACACAGGAAAACGAGTCCATAAGTATCCACTTCTTTCTCTTATATATGTATTGTCATAGGTAATGGGTAGGAGCCATCAACTGTAGCGTGAAATCGCTCGGAAGTAGAGAAAGAGAGAACATTGCTTCGGGATCTGGGGGCGATCAAGACGTTGATTCGTGGCTTTCTGTTATTTCGTTCATGGCACTGGTGGAGGTGCTGAGTAAATGCGCCTCGGCTCCAGATTTTCAGTTGACACACCGAGCTACTTGGAGACAGCTACAGCTCCCACGGCAAGAAGCAGTCGCCGCCTGCGAGGACTATATCCCGAACATGGTCCTCTCTGTCAACACAAGACGGCGACCTCGACTACCTACCAGATGAGCTAGCGAGTCCTGAGTCAAACCAACGACGCCTATTCTTTTCTCCCGCTTGTTTTTTCATGCACCGCAAACACCACGCTCATTTCATGGAGACATTTTTGAGGATGTTCTTGACTGGCCTGACCACTTCGATCGAGTTGCCAACATCAACGACTGGAATGACGCTCGCAAGCTGCGGAAAGTTTGCGTTGGAAGACTCTGCCAAACGTGGTATGAGAATCACGAGGGTTCCTTTTCGACGTGGCAAGAGTTCAGCCGACAGTTTCGCGATGTGTACTGCAGCGCCGAAAAAAAAAGCGGAGCAAGCCATCTCGTCTCGGAAACAACGACCTACCGAGAGAGTTTTGATGATTGTCGAGGACATGCTTCGACTCTTAAAGCGTGCCGACCCTGCATTGTCCGAGGAAAAGAAGGTGCGGCATTTAATGCGTGGTTTGAAAGAGCAGCTCTTCGCCGGTTTCGCGTGCAATCCACCTACGACTGTGGCTGAGTTCATTAATGAGGCAACCACAATGGAGCCTACTCTCCAGCATCGGTCGTCACAGTATGAACGCCATGACGTCACCATTGCTGCATGCTGTATCGGGGATCACAGCGAGAGGCATGCCCTCGCAGAGTTCATAAGAAGCGTCGTGTGGGACGACCTGCGCCAACTCCATGCAGCGGGACCCCAACCACCCGTAAATCTTCTCGCAGACTTAACCCGAAATGAGATCTGACAGGTGGTCACTTCACTCGCGCCAACAAGGCCTGAGGCCCCTGTGCTGACTTATGCGGCCGCCCTGCGATCTCCAGCACCACATGCTTCTAATCCCGCTATGCGGACAGTTGATCAGGCTAGCCTTCGATTACCGGGCACCTCTTCGGCTCCGCCACCCGCCTCAAGGTTTCCGAGTGCACCCACTTATCAACAACGCGTCGTCCGCCATGCATTTTGCGAGTGTGTGTGCGACGAACTAACGGAAGTAACCGCACGTTGCAGAAGCCGGAGCCTGTTCTCTTGCTGTGTGCGCAGACGTGCGATTAGAATTAGAGATCACGTCCCAGTATTAGGAACGGCGGGGAAACTTAGTCGCAGCGGGTGGTGCGTTGCCCCCCCCCCTCACTTTTTTATTTTCACAGCTGATCATGCCGCGTCGATGACGCCCCACGACGGGGACGCTAGCTTATCCTAGCTGTGTCAGCAATCGTGTACATATGAAGAATAAACGTGTCAAGGGTGGATAATTGGGGTACGTCGGATATACACACTCGCGAGCAAGTTCATCGCACACGCACTCGCGAAATGCACGGCGAACGACACAATCTCTTAATTGAACAGCAGCGCACACAGCAAAAGAACGCGCCCCGAGTAATGATACACGCGTTTTACGTTCATTTTTTTAATTAAAACGTAGGTCACGCACTCGCATAATGCCCCGCGGACGACACCAAAGTAACATAAAAAGCAACTACTACAAAACAATTTTTTCGCCAAATTTGGCAGCAGTCCGGCAGCATTATATTCCCAAAGTCTGGCAACTAAAGTATAAGACACCTAACGCATAGAGTTTCTCAATATACACAAGAGGGAACTCTGGCGCTAGTGTCTATGGTAGCTGCAACACACGGCGCTTCAGCGAGCATGCAATGAAGGGTAGTCACAGAGGAAGGAAAGGTAAAGAGAGGCCCTGACGTCACTCGTTGTGAACCTGCGACGAAGCCAGAAGATGGCTATATTGACTGGGCAAATTCTCCTCTCTTGTTTACATATGAATGCGAAGCAGAAGGCGCGACTCCCTCGCTGTCTCAAAAAGCACGTGGCCTGCGCGCCGCGTGCGCCGGTGCTATCCGAAACCAACGGAACGTATTTCAACACGCTGTCTTGCCGCGATACGTTTGACGAAATCTCTGCGTATGGCTGTAGTACTCTTGCACTGCCGGTGTTTACGATAAACACGGCAAGTTGCACGCTAAGCTTTTTCTTTATTTGATGTGTTCTTTGTGAAAATAGAAATGATATTTCGGACATTGCCGCGCGACCAACCAGGCACCGAAATTTGTACAGCTTCTTTCAGATCACTTTTTCCCCCTTTTCCGCTTCTCTTTAGTCTTTATGAAATTTTCGGTAAGGCTGTGGGCGAGACACAATGATGAAAAATTGTCTTCCGTAATTGTGCCCGTAATGTCGGCGTCGGTGGAGCTTGTGTGCGTGGCAGCCCGTTGAGTTAGCGCTGGCCTATTTCTTTTCGCCCCTCTTTTGCCCGACGAGCACTGGTTTCTACGGATATCCGAACAGCCATGATCTCTTTAGGACGAAAGCAGCGAAGACCACTCGAAAACGCGTGGGAACACGTCTCCAGTGTGATTCACGTGCACTAAAAGCTACGCAGAACGGACACCAGGGTCGCGTTAGGGCGAAAGGTGGGAAAGTTAGCCGAAGAAATGCGTGATAAAAGGTCTGCGGGAAGCTTCACGCGCTCGACACAGCCGCCAAGGACGGCCGGAAAAGCCAGTTTTTTTGGGGATTTTTTGATCAAAGTATTTTGGATGGTAGCGTCGTTGACGTCGTTACGTCGCAGCCGAGTTACAGTTTACTAGAAGAATTCTAGTACACTGTACCGTTGTATCTCCATCGGTTGCCTTCAACAACGCCTAATCACGTGGTAAAATTATGGCCAATTGCAGTTTGACGCCGTTAAAGTGTGGTGCGTTCAAAAAATGCTTCAGCTGTCATAATAACAGATTCTCAATCTCACTGTGCGGCACTTTCTGTTGGTGCTGATAATCACGTAACAAGGGCGTTCCGTGCACTAGTGCCTGTGCATTTGAAAAAAGTACGATTTGTTTGGGTGCCTGGACATAAAGGTTTGTTTCTCAATGAAATAACCGACTACTTAGCTAAGTCGTCAATCAGCGAACCAATTCTATCGCTCTGTCCATCATCTGCTTATGTGACTGCTGCTCGATTCCGCAGACGTACGCTTATGAAAGTCTTTAAAGGTTCAGCACTAACAAACTCTACAGAATATCGCCATTTAATATATCCCTGGCGAAGAGACTTTTGCCGCACTCGAAAACAAGAAGTAGCTATCACAAGGCTGCGTTGCCGGGTACCAAATCTAAATTTCCGTAAACACAGTTCAGCGCAGGCACCTTCGCCACTGTGCGCATTCTGTGATGAACTGGAAACAATAGATCATTTCTTTTGGACCTGCAGGTGGTTTAACACATTACGAAAAACCCTTTTAGAAATACCTTCACATGGTATTGCTACGGACTTTTCTGTGCCTGTCATTTTTTCTTTCGGAGCTTCCGTTTCTGGTTTCTCTACTGCGACGGTAGGCGCGGCCGCCCGGAATTATATTGATGAAACTAATAGGTTGACTAATTAACCAGCTTCATTATCCTAACATGTCCACGTAGTTATATACGTATAAAATCAGATTATTGCTATATTCTAATAATTCGTGCATGTCAATTTTTGTATGCATTGCATTAAGCATTACACTTTCCTAGGATATCGGTAATCTTTCTGTTATACCTCAATTATTCCAAATCTGAACAGTAATTTTTAAAACCACTTGATTCTTGGCGAATCCCCCATAGTGGGTATGCGCCACTAACAATATTTGAACAACAACAACAACAACAAAAAGGTTCACGGCGGCCATCTCTGTGGATGCTTGGGTGCGTGCTGCCTCTGTGTGCGTGCTGCAAGGTGCTCATTTTCGCAGTTTCACCTCCTCAGCTTTTTTTCCACACTGCCATTGCTACCAAGAAGCTGGGGAACCAATACATCCAAGTTTTCGTCCGCTGCCGGTAGGCTTACGACCGTTTCTGTTGTTTGTAGCACGTCAAAATCCGTTATCGTGATGTAGGGAACTGTAAAACTAAGATTTTTTTCAACGTTACGTTCGTTGTCAACAGCGACTCTTCAGCCCTCATTATTGAAGTCGCTAGGGGAAAGTGCGAGGGCACGTGAAGTACTTTTTCTGGTGTTTTGTTAATTATGCCCCGTGCGTTTCGTCTAGGCCTCCAACTGCATCAGAGAAACAGAATGGCTCCACCAGAACTATCGAAGTCATCCAGGAAAGGAAGGAGATCCTTGTAAATGACCGAGTAATGCCGGAACGGACCCCTCGCAAATCGTTCACGTTCGATAAAGTATTTGGGCCTGATGCAAAGCAGGTAAGCATGGGCGCTCTTCCAGACCCGTACTGCTAGTTTTCGGCACTAGTGCCCTTCACATAACATTTTTTTGTTTATTTGTATTATGCAGATTGACGTGTACCGGGAAGTCATGGAGCCTACCACAGCTGAGGTCATGATGGGCTACAGTTGCACAGTCTTTGCGTGAGTGTTCTCAATATGGTTTCCCAAAATAATAAAATCTAAACTACACTCTAATCTTATTATAAGAAAGTCATAATCTACAAGAAAATAAGTTTGTTATATCCGAAAATTCGTTATAAAACCTATTGCCAACCCTATTGCAAGACTATTCACTTTGTTATAACCGATAGTTTGTTATATCTGTGTTCGTTATATTGAGGTTTGAGTATAATGAGTAATAAAAATATACATTTGAATTAGTACTTACATAACTCCAATCAAACTTTTGCGGAACCCAGTTTGAGATTTTGAAACATTGGGTAATGGTGGCAGTAGGGAGGGGAAAGAGGGGAATTCGTAGGTTGTGATCAAACCCCACCTATCTCGAAAACTAGAATGGAATGACATTTTGACACCTGCCACTCGCAGGTGTCATGCTTGCTATTCTAGGCTTGCTTTATCATTAGTGCCCCAACACAATGCACATCTATGTTGCAGTGAAGTAGGCAACACATGTACATTAGTAATGTTCTTAATTAATGATCAAGAATGTGCTCTAAATAGTTGCAGTCTTCCTGCTGCACAACTCCAAGTGATGCGATACCGAACTCAATTTTGTCGTTCCTAACCTGTTTTGAAACACAAATCTTTCCAGCTCCAAATCTGTTCTTAAACACGGTTTCTTCTGGTACAAATCTGCTTTTGAATAGCTTTTTTCCTGCTTCGAAAATTGCTCCAAATGCAAAACTGGCTAAACCACCAGTGATCATTATATTGTGGCCCATCTACACTGCTGCTACGACTGTTCACACAATGGTGCCGTCTTTTTTTGTGCTCCAGTTGGTTGGTGTTGCAAAAGCCCCTACAGCCTACATTGACCTGCTACAGCAAAAGTTTCAGCGTACTTCCGCCATTGACCAGGCGAACAAGGAGCGGCAGTTTGCCTTTGTGTCCAGCTCAAGTGCTCATTTTGGTCAAATTGAAGCCAGCTTCACAGAACGGCTTGCTTCTCAGCGGGATGTCCTCGGTGGAGTGTGTGGCTCGCTTGATAAGTGCCTTGCAGCCTAACTATGACAGACCAGTGTTAAGGACTGTCGTGATAGGACAATTTCTTGTGCCATGCACATCGTGAATTACTGCTGCTATGGTTATTCTTTTGAAATAAATTTTTCTCATTAAATATTGAATGATGCACAGGTAAAATCATTCAGCTTCTTCAATTTGATATTGTTACAGACCCGCAACCCATGTATATTTCCTTATGTTTACAAAACCTCGCATGTTAAGAGAGCAGCCCCGATGGCTGTTTACTGAAAATTAGGCTTGTGAGAATAGTGAAATTCAGGTTCAAGGCAAGTGTGAAACAAATAGTGCTTTGGTTGAATGATCTCAAGTCGATTTGGAATAGTATACATCACAAATACATATACAAAAAGTGGTAATATTTGTTATGGTGCCGGTGACCGATACATTATGCATATATATATACCTCCACACACACACACACACACACACAAACACACACACACACATATATATATATATATATATATATATATATATATATATATATATATATATATATATATATATATATATATATATATATATATATATATATATATATATATATATATATATATATATATATATATATATATATATATATATATATATATATATATATATATATATATATATATATATATGTATATATATATATACATATATACATATATATATATATATATATATATATATATATATATATATATATATATATATATATATATATATATATATATATATATATATATATATATATATATATATATATATATATATATATATATATATATATAAGGGAATGAAGTGTATACCTAAGGGCTCGTTTTTACGTGTTTTAACACATTATTAAAGAGATCAAACAGACAGTAATACCAAGGTATGTACAGGGGAAGTTATCAGAAATAATGGAATGTAAATAAGAAGAAAGAATAGTCAATATATATATATATATATATATATATATATATATATATATATATATATATATATATATATATATATATATATATATATATATACAATTAAAACAAGGCGTGGTCACATGCCCTTCTTCCTGGTTCAATGGAAATGGGAATAACTTTGATTAGTTAAAATGTTAATTTTTAAGATTACTTTAGTTAGGGTTTATAAGCCAGTAGAGGAAGCTTTTAGAGTTGAAAATGATGAATCGATGTGGGGGTAATATGTTCCTTTAATCTTGGAGTAGGGCGTGGAGTCAGGGGTAATTTTTACTGTATTGTTGTTGGCACTGTCACGGATTAGCACTCCTATAATGCAGTGAAAACTATTTTCACAGGGAACTACATGCGGACTACTATACATTTATTTGTTCTTCACTAATTTCAAACGCTTTGATACTTCCAGTTATTCAAGTTTGAATCCAATCCTGTAATATCTATTTGAATATATAGAGTGCTCGAGTGTTAGAACAAGGCTAGTTAAAATTCCTGAAAATCTCTCCTGATGGTCTTCAACCGTCTTCAGATTGCTAAAAAACAGAAGGAATCGCCTACCTACTTTGCGTGTGTCCATTCAATTTGTTGCCTCAGGCACTTACTGGCATTTAGTGCAATATAGTGTAGTTTTTATTTTGTTTAGGCTTTTGGGCTGCATGTGAACGTAAATCGCCATTATTGGGATAGTGATAAATCGCTATATATATGTGGTCATGGCAAGCTTTTATACTGTGTGCTATTCACCTGTTTTTCTTCTTTAGATGGTGTCGTGTCCATGGGGTATCTACAAGCTAATAAATCTGTATGCTGTGCAGTTGCCTGTGGCAAGCAGTATGCATTAGACTAGCATCTGTTGAAATTGTTTCAACTTGACTAGTACTGCTATTTCTCAAAAGTAACTTAATCTATTTTGGGTCATGCCATACTGTTTACTTAAAGGCATTTATTTATGTGGCACTTTCCATTGGATAGATTCGTCGTGAAACAACAGTGTGCTTGGTGCATGTAGAACCGCAAATATGATGACAGATTAGTGAAGCAGGAGTTTCATCATGACATTATCAAATTGAAATGGAGGTGTATGGTTAGTGTTCAAACAAGACACTAGGGGCATGTAGCATCTTATATGGTCAAACACCTTTGTAAGAGACGGTTGGACTTGAGAGACACCAGTGGGTCTACAAGGAAGTGGGTGTTAATAGGAAAATTAGAGGTGTGGTACCTTGCTTGTAAAAGGCACCTCCTATAAAGGATAAGAATTGCTCCTTAGTGCGTGCATCTTATAAAGGACTTCAACTTGACTGTATCTTGTGGTGCATGCAGCTTACGGCCCACTCTGTGGTGCACCCTTCTACAGTTGAACCCCTTTGCAAGACACATGCACTGAAGAGCAGTTCTTGTCTTTTATGTGAGATGTCTCTTATGAGCTGGCTATAATGTTTGCATTTTTTATCAACCTCTGTTTTAATGTAGGCACTCTGGGGTTTTTGTTACCCCCCTCCCCCCCCAAGAAAAAACAGTCGGAGGGGAAAGATGGAAGCTCGCGACAAAACAATTCCTAAAGAGATGCTGAAAAAGATTTAGAAAAACTCACGAAGAAATTGAAACTCTACACCGAAGACATAACTATTTCATTACACAAAGCTTATTTGACGTATTGTTGGAGAGTTGGCTGTATTTTTAGTGGATTGTCAGCACACAGTGGCTACACACGAGCAGGAGCTGTGACATCACAATCACCGAGGAGCATGGAGGGTTCCTGTCTTCCTCTTCCCTTTCTCCACCTCTCCTTTGATGCCCCTCTTCCTCTTCTAGAAAAGCGCCGATGCTTTACTTCAGCTGGGAACAGTGTTCGCTGTTTGGCGATTCTGGGAAACATAGTGGGAGGTGAGGGGGAGATGGATGCGGGAGACGACTGTCATGGTTGACATGCCCATTTCCGGCGAGTGTAACGTCACCTCCTATAGTTCACGGCACGGCTGCTAGATGCAGAAGTTCGCAAAAAGCGCCCTAAAATAGTTTTTTCCCTCAATTTTATGCCTGAAGTGAAGGTTGTATTTGCTGAATTCATCACCCAATCTTTCAATTTAGCTGGAAACATTGGGGCAAGAATTTGGTTCAGTGGTAATTCTTCAAACAGGGGTCGTATGCTCGTAACTTCTGCGATGGTTTAGTGGTTATGGCACTCGACTGCTGACTTGCAGTTTGCGTCATTGAATTCCGGCCATCGTGGCCGCATTATCGATGGAGGTGAAAATGCTCAAGGCTTGTGTACGTTAAAAAGCCTCAGGTGGTCAAAGTTTTCTGAGCCCTCCACTACGGCATCTCTCATAATCGTATGGTCGTTTTCGGATGTTAAACCCCATCAGTTATTATTATTATTATTGTGTCCTTCTAGCCTTGAAAAAAACAACAAACGATGGCTTGAGTACATAACCTTTTTTTATAGATTTTTACATTTTGTGTCAACGTCTTTCATAAAGGGGTTCAACTATTTTTCAATGCATGCAGCATACTTTGGGAGCTCGTTCCTCTGCATTATTTTCAAGATCAGGCCACAAAAATGATCACCCAAACACAGGGGTGATCCCTAGTGTTGTGCACTACCTGTAGTACTGATGATGCGTCATGACTGTGCATTGTTTTGTGACCTTTGGAAAAGGGCGTGTGGGTCGAAAAACGTGTTTTCTTCAAAATTATCAATTTTTTGTTTTCACCTGTTTTGATGAGATTAGTACCTCTACTGTTATGAAAAAAAAGTCGAGACTCAACTGGAAATGCTTTAAAATTGCATCTAGAGCACAAGGTGCTTGTTGAAAGGTCCCAAGTGTGCAGTCTTCGAGCACCTTGCCGCCGATAATGCGCCGCAACTCGCCATTGTTGATCGCATGAGTTGATGAGTCGAGCCTCACTCTTCAAATAACAACAGTTTCTTTCGCTGATGCAGCGCAAGGAATATAAGAGAGAAGCACGCCTCTGCTGGTTTTTCGAGCGCCGCGACTGGCTTATCACGTGGTACGGATCGGGGGACAGCCATTGGCCGCTGCGCGCCTGTATGTGCTGTGACGCCTATTTGCGGGGTCCGTGTCTTGTCGAGCAGCGCAGCTGAACAATGCTTTTCTCATGTATTTGTCTCCGTAATGAATGAAAAAAGCCATTCCTCGCGCATGAAAGCCGTTCTGCGGCGCGCTCTATAGGAATAGGCTATGAGCAGGTGGTCCAATTGTTGGCTTGCAAAAGCACATGCATCAATAGTCATTCACACCCATCAGCCGGAAAGTTCGTGATGTGGCAATGGATGATGTCAGCGCCAATCTTGTGATGTCGAAGGAGCTCACAGTGAGGGAACTTAGTGGGTACGGCGTTGCCATTATGTACGACGGTGTGTGGCACAAACATGGCTGCAAAATGGCAAGACATTAGACTTAGTTTTGATTTCGCAGTCCTGTCAAACTTCTGTCTTGCTTGCAGTTGACACAAGGCTCTGCCAGATAGAGCA
Source organism: Rhipicephalus microplus (assembly GCF_043290135.1). Lineage (NCBI taxonomy): Eukaryota > Metazoa > Arthropoda > Arachnida > Ixodida > Ixodidae > Rhipicephalus > Rhipicephalus microplus. The sequence continues at coordinate 268,633,002 of NC_134710.1, forward strand.
GAAGTTCAGCAAGCGTTTCATGGCCCTGCCTGTGAGCAAAAGTTCTCTGAGGAGTCGGCTCGAAAAAGCTGCGAGTGACAAACTCATGGTGCTGGCGTATTTTAGTGGCAGTTGCTACTACAAGAAGGACTGTTCTTTTTGGTGTGCGAATTTCATCGGATTTAACAATATATTTGTTAAATAAACACTAAATTTTAACTTTAAAACATTTTTTTTCTCAAAACACAAAGTTTGCCATTTTTTTCAATGTGCCCCTTCTTTTTCGGGTACTTCTAGTGCTGGGATCTGCATGAAACCTTGCCCAAGTGTTTTTAAAGTATCACAAAAGCAATTATCTAACTTAAATTTCAATATGTTATTGTATGATAAAAATTGTATGTAAATCTTTAGTAGGGTAGCTGTAATGGGGAATTTTTATGTCTAATATTTTTTATGCCTATTACATACTTTGTATGTGCTTCCTAATTAGTTATTTGTAGTCTACACATTATTTGAAACTTTATGAACACTGAATGGTAAAAAATTACATATGTTTAGGGATAAAAAGAGAAAAGGGGGGCAAAAGATTAATGTTTTGACTTTGTCTTGTTGCCGAGCTAAATGTATGCAATTTACAAGAAAAATAATTATATATTTGAAAGCAGCATAAAAAGCTCCATATACAGCTCAAGTTTCATTCCTCTGAGGTGAATATTAAAAAAAGTGGTTTTCGAGTAGCATCTGCCCTTAAAGCACTTTTTTAAAAATCTGGATAGGAATTATTCTCCAAAGAAGGGTACAAATTATAATTACTATTTGCCCCAGGTTAAAGCTTCCTGCTCCATATTCCAAATGTGTATTCTGCTTTCTAAATTGCCTCAATACCTGTTGGGCTGCTCAAACTGCCATACAGCATGTAAATTTCCAAGATGTAAAGCCGCTTCCCTTCATTGTCTTTCCTTTGAACAGCTTCACTGGACAGCCTTGTTCAGCAACACCAGGCTGCTGTTGCTGCATACACGTTGAAAGCCAAGAAGTTTGCAGACGAGAGTGCAGCAGCCAGCACTGCCATCCTCTCTTCTCTACTGTCCACAGTGCAAGCTGCCCAGGAGCACCAGGCAGCCCAAATGGCAGCCAACTTGGTACGTAGCACGAAATCATTTCGTTGTACCTGATTGCATTACACCACTGCTACTTGCCTTGTCATAGGAGCGGGTGCTTCATTTTGATGGCCTGCTGTCGTTATCACTGGAGCAACAAGCCATAGAGTCTACTTGTGTAGAGCTTAAAGGCACACTAAGGAGGAATAACGAGTCGGTTTAGATTGTCGAACTGCACTCTGAGAACTTGAATGCCACATGCTTCACTATCATAAGTTAATTAGTAGCAGAGAAAATCAAGGAAGTTCCATTTTTAAACTTCGTTGTAACGTGATGTAATTTTTTTGTATGGTCAGTTGTGTGCAAGACAATTCTGCTGGATATCAACAATATCAACTATTTTTACGATATCGTAACTTAGCTTAGAGCAAGTGTGGTTAGACATACCGGTTGAGTCCTCTCCACGTACTTGGTAAGTCATGTTTGATTCCCACATACCATTTTGTAGTTATGATCATTGGTGCAATGTGCATATTTGGGAACATCTTGATTAATAAATTAAAATTTTACATTATTAGCAATTTAATTTTTTGAAGTTTCGAGACACCTTAGCCCTACAATCCAAAAGTACAATTACAGTAGACTCCCGTTAAGAGGAGCATGAAGGAACCACTGTCACTTTTTCGTCCTATCCGGAGTTCGGCCTATTAGAAGTACCCCCAAGAAAGAAATGCTAACATGCCAAGTGCGCCAAAATATGTTGCTTGAAAACACAGAATGGAGTGTATTTAAAATTCGGACAAATGGAATAAGAAAATGCATCTATTTCGCTCATCTTGATAAAAACTATACCTTCAAGTAGAATACTTATACAAATTCAATGAGCTCTCAATTTCGCAAGTTCATAATAAATGTGCTCATGAATACATTTCTATCACACTTAAACAATAAAACTGTAGCACGACCCTATTTTGACTATTAAAAAAAAGGAAAATGAGATAAGCAAAGTTTTCCTTAACGTATGAAAAATATATTCTTCTGTCTGTACACCTTCCATGAACCTGTTTTACTGGCTTTGATATCACTTGTATATGCCTTCGTTGCAAGCTTAAAATGTATGTGCATTATATGCTCAGACAATTGTTTTCACTTTCCCCTCCATTCGGTTTTTTATTGCCCTCCCGTCCCTCACTTTTTCCTCTCTAGCCAAGCTCTTGCATTCTTTCTTTCTCTATTGTACTCCGGACGCAATGGTTTAACGGTCCCTTTAGTTAGGCCTGTTAGGTGATCTGCCTTACTATGAGAAAGTCTTGAACACTTTTTATTGCTTTCTTTGTTGATAAAGTCTGCCGTTTTCCCACCTATAGGCTATAAATGAGGAAGATACAAGCTTTATGCGTTGGCCTTTCTTTTCTGCTTGTCTCTCTTCCTCTCTCTGCATCGCAACTTGCTTTCCGTTTTTGGGCCAGGAAGGTTTTTTGTCTATTTGTTTTGCTTTCACTCATTTGCCTGAATGTCCCACCAAGACTACATTCTTCATTGCGCACAATCCCAGTCGTTGTGAGTTAATGTGAGCGTTCGTCTTAACAGAAAAGGCCTGATACGCAGTTCGTCGTATGCAATTTTTTGCCATGAGTTTATAGGAAACTAAACAAAAATTCCCTTGCTGTTAGTCTGTATAACTGTATACAGACTAACAACATGGGAATACATTTTACTGTATAACTTTGGAACTACAGCTGCTAAAGTTTTTTCCAAAGGTAGTGGCCAACCTTAAAAGAATAATGCAGGTCTGTTCATTGCAACATCTCTCGCAGCACTATTTTTTATGGGACAGTAAATGATCCATTGCCATCAATCCATACTCTGTTGTCCGTGCAACCCTACTAATTCTTGCCGAGGTGGTATTTACAGTTGAGCTTGCTACAGTTATCTTCTTTTGGAACATCACTTCTCTAGACCAACAACCAGGAACAGCTGCAAAGGCTTTGCCAGTTTCTTGTTGCGGAGCGCATGTAAGCAGCGCAAAAGAAGCTGCAAGAGCTGGAGAAGCACCACTTGTCCTTGGGGGAGCAGCTCATATCTCTGGTGAACACAGTTTGTGAATTTCTCCTAACTATTGAGAGAGCATTAGTCAAATACTGAAAGTACCCATTCACAAAGCATTTACCCATAGTTGAGATGTGAACCAGCGGATGGAAAAACAATTTGCTGTAGAGGTGCCGACAGCAGCTAAGAATTCAGACAGAAGGCTTCTGTTGATGTCTCAATAGGTAGACCTAGACTTGTTAAAGGTGCACGGTCTTCCTTAACACGTTTTCAATGTTTGTCATTGGTGTGACTGTGGGTACTTGGCAAATAAGACAAGAGAAGGAAATTGTACGGCTATTTTTTGCCTATGAAGAACATTGCAGGGAATGAAGGTTTCACATTTAAAAAGCCAAAATCTTTAGTCTAGAGCTTCAAAAATGTGCAGGCAAACAAAAAAATTTGCATCGGGGCATAGAAAACAATTCTAGAAGTTCACGGGTTTGCTGCTGTAAGTAAAACACTTCTTATCAGGCAATCGGAGAAACTGTGCTTACTTGCTGAACACACAGGCCCTGGTTCTTACTGTATGAACTTCTACTGCTGTTGACTGTCAAATAAAACTTATATAACACAAGCTGAGGGTTCTGGTTTGTTGGGTTTTGCAATAATGTAACCGAATTAAGGATCTTGCTTTGAAAGACTTCTAGTCTTGAAGGGACCCTGACACAGTTTTTTAAAGTTTTAGCAGCGTTTAGGCTAGAGCATAATCAAACCATTTGCACCCCAAATTTAGTGGTACGCTGTGTACCAATGTCGCTACGGACAATTATATCATACTCTCCTTCTGACCTCTGCCTTGCCACCTCAGCTCATGTGGCACGCTGGTATTGCTGGAGATCGCAGAGCTCTCATGAGTGCACTTGACGATTTGAGCTTTCACCAGTTTTGACCTCCGAGATCACATGCCAACTGGTTGCGCAGTCTCCTAGGCCATCACATAGTGCACCCGGTAGGACGCACGTCGTCTGGCAACAGAAACAAAGATCGCAAGTGGTTCATATCTGCTCCGACACATGCCGCCACCCTACCAGTCAATCTTACTTCCGCGCGTTCTACAGCCCATGACAGCCAATCAGATCAAATCCGTGAATGGGCATGTCGCTCTGAATGGGCGGTTGAAAACGCGTTTGGCCGAGTCTCTACAATCTGTACCAATCTGCAGAGATTCGCAACTTTAAAGTGTTGTAATAAATTACAAAGTTTACACAGACAGTAAATTACAAAGTTTACACAGACAGCTCAAATCGGTCTCTAGATAACTCTTGCAACTTGGTCTACCGGCCCAATGTGTTTGGAGAAAATCGCCAAAACATTATTACGGTCCCTTTAAGTGGTATGAGTGTTGAATATACTGTGGTCATAATACTAAGTATCGGATAAATTAGTCTATTTCATGGCCACATAAGTTCGCTTGAAAACAGCACGAGCATTGAAAGGAGCAGAGATAGAGCGCAATGTGCTCCGTATCCATCTTTGCAATGTCACGATAGGAAATAACCAATCTTCAGTCACTACTAGTAGACTGAACAGACATTACTTTCCAAAACTTGTCTGGGTAGTAACTACCGTATGTAATGTGGTCTTCTAGGATGGGTTGAGGTTTTAAGACCACTGACTGCCTGGAGGTTTTCATTTGATTGTCCAGGTATAACGACGTTTTTGGTTTCAGTTCACCTGAAGTTCACTAATAATTGAAGTTGAAAGCATTTCATACTCGGTAAATGTGGCGGTCATAAATTTTGAAAGCACTAGCCTGAGCCACACTTTCTCGCAGTGCTGCTTTGTCTCGGATGAAGTCTCTGCACACTGCAAGCAGCAGGTGCACCTTGTGTCATCCACACGGGAGGAAAATAAAAAGTTGCGTCGGGAGTTGGGAACCAGCAATGACGAGGTCCAGGGGCTCTCCGCTGCAATAGATGCGAAAAGCACTGAAGCCAAAAAGGTCAGTATCATACCTCCTCGTCGCAATTTTTTTCTGTTTTAAGCTCTTGGTGTGTTATTATTTGAGCTTGCTACAAGCGGCAATTTATTATTTACCTCTTTAAGTTTGATAGCAGGCCGCAGTTCAATGTGGTGGAGCTAGACACACATTGATGTGGCTGCAACAGCTGAGCGCATATAGGCAGGAGTACGTGGGGCCAGCCTGCTGTTGTGGCAACCGGTGGGTGAGAAACAGCTAAAAAACTTCAGGCTTTTGGAAAGCTGGCCACTGCTGCTTGCTTCATGTGCTCGTAGTGTGCAGGTTGGCCACTGTAGTCAATGAGGTTGCAGGAAACGCCGTATCTTGGCTATTAACCTAGTGGAAAAACAACCTGCGTGATCAGCTTAACTTGTTCTGTCAAAACAGAAGCAGTGTGTGCCATTCTTCAGTGATATGTACAGATGTCTGTTTGGCTTTTGCCTCTGCATGCAATTGATCAGGCATTATCATATGTGGAATATATTGTGCTTTCTGGGCCTGACAAACAAATGCACAAACATACACACATAACGACAGCTGGTTTGACAGTTCACATTGGCTCCATATCTGTTTTTGTTTCCAATAATTTAGGACATGGCAGTTTTTAAGCAGCTGTTCGAGAAGTTCTCGCAGTCCTTCTTTGCATTGGAGGCTGATTAACAAGACACCATGGCCAAGGTAATAATTTTTCTTGTCTCATTGTATCATCATCATCATTATCATCATGATCACCACCATCATCAGCCTGCCTACATCCACTGCAGGACAAAGGCCTCTCCCATGTTCCGCCAGTTAACCCGGTCCTGTGCTTGCTGCTGTCAATTTATACCCGCAAACTTCTTAATCTCATCTGCCCACCTAACCTTCTGTCTCCCCCTAACCCGCTTGCCTTCTCTGGGTATCCAGTTAGTTACCCTTAACGACGACCAGTGGTTATCCTGTCTACGCGCTACATGCCCGTTCATGTTCATTTCTTCTTCTTGATTTCAGCTATGATATCCTTAACCCCCGTTTGTTCCCTAATCCACTCTGCTCTCTTCTTGTCTCTTAGGGTTACACCTACCATTTTTCTTTCCATTTCTCGCTGCGTCGTCCTCAATTAAAGCTGAACCCTCTTTGTAAGTCTCCAGGTTTCTGCTCCATAGCTAAGTACTGGCAAGATACAGCTGTTATATACCTTCCTCTTAAGGAATAGTGGCAATCTACCTGTCATAATTTGAAAGTGCTTGCCAAATGTGCTCCAGCCCATTCTTATTCTTCTAGTTACTTCAATCTCGTGGTTCGGCTCCACGGTTATTACTTGCCCTAAGTAGACATAGTCTTCTACAACTTGAAGTGCACTATTACCTATTTCGAAGCGCTGCTCTCTTCCGAGGTTGTTGTACATTACTTTCGTTTTCTGCAGATTATTTTAAGACCCATCTTTCTGCTCTCCTTGTCTAATTCCGTAATCATGAGTTGCGATTTGTCCCCTGAGTTACTCAGCAATGCAATGTCATCGGCGAAGCGCAGTTTACTAAGGTACTCTCCATTAACTCTTATTTCTAACTGTTCCCATTCTAGGCTTCTGAAAACCTTCTGTAAGCACGCGGTAAATAGCATTGGGGAGATCGTATGCCTGTCCTAAACTGCTCCTTATAATTTGTGTGCTTATTATACCCTGCCGTGCACATCTTTTCATTCACTTTGTGAAACTTGCATATATTGCTATGTTCCTGTCCACCCTGATTTTCAAATGACTGGACTCTCTGCCACAGTTGCAGAAAGGGGCAAAGTTGTGACATCTGCCACCAAAAGGTAAGCTCGCAAGTTGTAGTCCTCATTTTGAATTGTTCTTAGGTGCATGCCATGAGCTTCACATATTTTGTTAGAGACTCGTTTTTGTTCTTCAAAAGCCTGTGAGACTGCTTGGCCATAACATCTGTAGCCATGACGGAGCGTGTCGAAAACAACAATACAAAACTCTGTCAAGTGTTGAAAATACTGGGGTCTTGTAGTACTTTTCTGGATGTTGTACAGCATTTCTTTGTCGCAAATAATGCAACCCCGGCCAGCACAAATGTTTCAGCTACTAAGAAGCTTCTCTTTCTGGAAAACTTGTCCGGATTTCTTTGTGGCTTCGTGCTACAAAACGGGTGGTTGTCTTTTTGTCTTTCTTTAACAATTTCTTTGTCATTTTTAACCAGTAATGCTACCAGCCCCCTCTACTCAATAGCTTGTAGTATACGTAGCTCATTGCAATGCCTGTGACCTTTACTTGTCTTATATATAGAAGCTGGAGTGTATGCAGTAAAGAGCATCTTGGTATATTGCAAATGCTTGCAGTATGGTTATGCCGGAGCTTGCTTATGGGTTTAGAGGGTTCGGAGCTGCTTGGGGTTTTCACATTGCAGATACTATTTGTGACTGGTCAATTCAATGATAGAGTTGTGAATTCCCATTCCTTTATTTTCAGCAATGCAGAATTGCTGGCAAAGTCCTCTGACGACCTTGTTTCTAGTGTGGCTGCTCTGCACCTAAACAGTGCCAGGACAATACAAGATCGCTGGGCGGGGGTAAGTGGTTTAACAGCTGTTGCACCTGACAAGTAATTACTGCAAGTACCCCAATCTGTCTGCATAACACGTGCATATTTCTTTGATATCTGGTAACGTGGTAGCGTAAATAAGTATATATGTATAGGCTAAAAGCCCTATATAGTAACTTATTGTTTCACACTTACCAAATCACCATAATTGCCACTAGAATAAGCTTGGTAAGCCAGAAAATGCACAAAAAAATGTGGATGGTGACACCGCCTTGAAGTTCCTGCGCCAAACATTGTGTTGCCAGATTTTGACGACATCTGCTTGGCCCCATGTAGTTCGCGATCTCGAAAAACGAAATACATTCTCCTCTGAGGAACCGATAGAACTGACATCAAGTTTCAGAAAATTTCATTGAGCCTGTGATGCCAAAGTATGAAAAATTTATTTGCAATTCTGTTACTTCACATGTGACAATATCTGCAGGAAGTTTAGAAATGAGTTTTAGCTTTATTTTTCCATTCGATGGGAAAGTTAACATTGGATTTCATAGAGCACACTTAATCAATCTGAACAAATTCATTGTTTCACTTTACTGTTCTTTTAAAAGTTTGTCAATTTATTACAAGATAAACGAGGATCAAAAGATATCGCGAGCATGAAGTAATGATGTAAATGGACCTCGGCAATTTCATTACCGTGTTGCTTCTTTTGTTGAGGATTGATGCTAGAAGGTTGCCCTATAGCAATGTGATTTAAAGGAAAGAAGATATGAAGCGTGCAAACTTGGAGAAGTTCATACAGTATTCAGTCAGAAAAAAAAATTGCCCGCAGCTTCCCTCGGGGGAACACTGAGGAGGATGCGGAACATATAATTGGTTAACGGGGTGTTAAAGTGCGACTTACTTGGGTCGATGGCTAAATTGGTTAACGTGGTTGTGAAATAGGGTGTTAAATTGCGACTTACTTGGGTCGATGGCTAAATTGGTTAACGTGGTTGTAGGAGGGGGTGTTAAATGAGTGAACACGTACACACGTATGCGAAAGGGCGACGCTGGTCGAAGGGACGTCGATCATTGTGTTTGTGGATTCGTTGGAATTCATTTCACCGCGACCTTGGACGTCGACGCGCCGTACAAACCAACCGACGAGCGGCAACTGAGCGAGCGAGTGAGCGCCGACCTTGAGTATATATACAGCGCGACGGCGCATGCACTGTCAGCTGTCGAATGTTCGAGAAGGGGGAGAAGCGCAACGGCGCATGCGCGCGCGTCAGCTGCCGATGTTCTCGAAGCGCGACGGCGCATGCGCGCGCGTCAGCTGCCGATGTTCTCGAAGCGTGACGGCGCATGCGCGCTACATTATACAGCTAGCGAATGTTCGTGAAGAGGAGAAGCGCTACATGCCCCTAGTGTCTTGTTTGAACACTAACCATACACCTCCATTTCAATTTGATAATGTCATGATGAAACTCCTGCTTCACTAATCTGTCATCATATTTGCGGTTCTACATGCACCAAGCACACTGTTGTTTCACGACGAATCTATCCAATGGAAAGTGCCACATAAATAAATGCCTTTAAGTAAACAGTATGGCATGACCCAAAATAGATTAAGTTACTTTTGAGAAATAGCAGTACTAGTCAAGTTGAAACAATTTCAACAGATGCTAGTCTAATGCATACTGCTTGCCACAGGCAACTGCACAGCATACAGATTTATTAGCTTGTAGATACCCCATGGACACGACACCATCTAAAGAAGAAAAACAGGTGAATAGCACACAGTATAAAAGCTTGCCATGACCACATATATATAGCGATTTATCACTATCCCAATAATGGCGATTTACGTTCACATGCAGCCCAAAAGCCTAAACAAAATAAAAACTACACTATATTGCACTAAATGCCAGTAAGTGCCTGAGGCAACAAATTGAATGGACACACGCAAAGTAGGTAGGCGATTCCTTCTGTTTTTTAGCAATCTGAAGACGGTTGAAGACCATCAGGAGAGATTTTCAGGAATTTTAACTAGCCTTGTTCTAACACTCGAGCACTCTATATATTCAAATAGATATTACAGGATTGGATTCAAACTTGAATAACTGGAAGTATCAAAGCGTTTGAAATTAGTGAAGAACAAATAAATGTATAGTAGTCCGCATGTAGTTCCCTGTGAAAATAGTTTTCACTGCATTATAGGAGTGCTAATCCGTGACAGTGCCAACAACAATACAGTAAAAATTACCCCTGACTCCACGCCCTACTCCAAGATTAAAGGAACATATTACCCCCACATCGATTCATCATTTTCAACTCTAAAAGCTTCCTCTACTGGCTTATAAACCCTAACTAAAGTAATCTTAAAAATTAACATTTTAACTAATCAAAGTTATTCCCATTTCCATTGAACCAGGAAGAAGGGCATGTGACCACGCCTTGTTTTAATTGTATATATATATATATATATATATATATATATATATATATATATATATATATATATATATATATATATATATATATATATATATATATATATATATATATATATATATATATATATATATTGACTATTCTTTCTTCTTATTTACATTCCATTATTTCTGATAACTTCCCCTGTACATACCTTGGTATTACTGTCTGTTTGATCTCTTTAATAATGTGTTAAAACACGTAAAAACGAGCCCTTAGGTATACACTTCATTCCCTTATATATATATATATATATATATATATATATATATATATATATATATATATATATATATATATTATATATATATATATATATATATATATATATATATATATATATATATATATATATGTAGCATCTTATATGGTCAAACACCTTTGTAAGAGACGGTTGGACTTGAGAGACACCAGTGGGTCTACAAGGAAGTGGGTGTTAATAGGAAAATTAGAGGTGTGGTACCTTGCTTGTAAAAGGCACCTCCTATAAAGGATAAGAATTGCTCCTTAGTGCGTGCATCTTATAAAGGACTTCAACTTGACTGTATCTTGTGGTGCATGCAGCTTACGGCCCACTCTGTGGTGCACCCTTCTACAGTTGAACCCCTTTGCAAGACACATGCACTGAAGAGCAGTTCTTGTCTTTTATGTGAGATGTCTCTTATGAGCTGGCTATAATGTTTGCATTTTTTATCAACCTCTGTTTTAATGTAGGCACTCTGGGGTTTTTGTTACCCCCCTCCCCCCCCAAGAAAAAACAGTCGGAGGGGAAAGATGGAAGCTCGCGACAAAACAATTCCTAAAGAGATGCTGAAAAAGATTTAGAAAAACTCACGAAGAAATTGAAACTCTACACCGAAGACATAACTATTTCATTACACAAAGCTTATTTGACGTATTGTTGGAGAGTTGGCTGTATTTTTAGTGGATTGTCAGCACACAGTGGCTACACACGAGCAGGAGCTGTGACATCACAATCACCGAGGAGCATGGAGGGTTCCTGTCTTCCTCTTCCCTTTCTCCACCTCTCCTTTGATGCCCCTCTTCCTCTTCTAGAAAAGCGCCGATGCTTTACTTCAGCTGGGAACAGTGTTCGCTGTTTGGCGATTCTGGGAAACATAGTGGGAGGTGAGGGGGAGATGGATGCGGGAGACGACTGTCATGGTTGACATGCCCATTTCCGGCGAGTGTAACGTCACCTCCTATAGTTCACGGCACGGCTGCTAGATGCAGAAGTTCGCAAAAAGCGCCCTAAAATAGTTTTTTCCCTCAATTTTATGCCTGAAGTGAAGGTTGTATTTGCTGAATTCATCACCCAATCTTTCAATTTAGCTGGAAACATTGGGGCAAGAATTTGGTTCAGTGGTAATTCTTCAAACAGGGGTCGTATGCTCGTAACTTCTGCGATGGTTTAGTGGTTATGGCACTCGACTGCTGACTTGCAGTTTGCGTCATTGAATTCCGGCCATCGTGGCCGCATTATCGATGGAGGTGAAAATGCTCAAGGCTTGTGTACGTTAAAAAGCCTCAGGTGGTCAAAGTTTTCTGAGCCCTCCACTACGGCATCTCTCATAATCGTATGGTCGTTTTCGGATGTTAAACCCCATCAGTTATTATTATTATTATTGTGTCCTTCTAGCCTTGAAAAAAACAACAAACGATGGCTTGAGTACATAACCTTTTTTTATAGATTTTTACATTTTGTGTCAACGTCTTTCATAAAGGGGTTCAACTATTTTTCAATGCATGCAGCATACTTTGGGAGCTCGTTCCTCTGCATTATTTTCAAGATCAGGCCACAAAAATGATCACCCAAACACAGGGGTGATCCCTAGTGTTGTGCACTACCTGTAGTACTGATGATGCGTCATGACTGTGCATTGTTTTGTGACCTTTGGAAAAGGGCGTGTGGGTCGAAAAACGTGTTTTCTTCAAAATTATCAATTTTTTGTTTTCACCTGTTTTGATGAGATTAGTACCTCTACTGTTATGAAAAAAAAGTCGAGACTCAACTGGAAATGCTTTAAAATTGCATCTAGAGCACAAGGTGCTTGTTGAAAGGTCCCAAGTGTGCAGTCTTCGAGCACCTTGCCGCCGATAATGCGCCGCAACTCGCCATTGTTGATCGCATGAGTTGATGAGTCGAGCCTCACTCTTCAAATAACAACAGTTTCTTTCGCTGATGCAGCGCAAGGAATATAAGAGAGAAGCACGCCTCTGCTGGTTTTTCGAGCGCCGCGACTGGCTTATCACGTGGTACGGATCGGGGGACAGCCATTGGCCGCTGCGCGCCTGTATGTGCTGTGACGCCTATTTGCGGGGTCCGTGTCTTGTCGAGCAGCGCAGCTGAACAATGCTTTTCTCATGTATTTGTCTCCGTAATGAATGAAAAAAGCCATTCCTCGCGCATGAAAGCCGTTCTGCGGCGCGCTCTATAGGAATAGGCTATGAGCAGGTGGTCCAATTGTTGGCTTGCAAAAGCACATGCATCAATAGTCATTCACACCCATCAGCCGGAAAGTTCGTGATGTGGCAATGGATGATGTCAGCGCCAATCTTGTGATGTCGAAGGAGCTCACAGTGAGGGAACTTAGTGGGTACGGCGTTGCCATTATGTACGACGGTGTGTGGCACAAACATGGCTGCAAAATGGCAAGACATTAGACTTAGTTTTGATTTCGCAGTCCTGTCAAACTTCTGTCTTGCTTGCAGTTGACACAAGGCTCTGCCAGATAGAGCAGAAGTTCAGCAAGCGTTTCATGGCCCTGCCTGTGAGCAAAAGTTCTCTGAGGAGTCGGCTCGAAAAAGCTGCGAGTGACAAACTCATGGTGCTGGCGTATTTTAGTGGCAGTTGCTACTACAAGAAGGACTGTTCTTTTTGGTGTGCGAATTTCATCGGATTTAACAATATATTTGTTAAATAAACACTAAATTTTAACTTTAAAACATTTTTTTTCTCAAAACACAAAGTTTGCCATTTTTTTCAATGTGCCCCTTCTTTTTCGGGTACTTCTAGTGCTGGGATCTGCATGAAACCTTGCCCAAGTGTTTTTAAAGTATCACAAAAGCAATTATCTAACTTAAATTTCAATATGTTATTGTATGATAAAAATTGTATGTAAATCTTTAGTAGGGTAGCTGTAATGGGGAATTTTTATGTCTAATATTTTTTATGCCTATTACATACTTTGTATGTGCTTCCTAATTAGTTATTTGTAGTCTACACATTATTTGAAACTTTATGAACACTGAATGGTAAAAAATTACATATGTTTAGGGATAAAAAGAGAAAAGGGGGGCAAAAGATTAATGTTTTGACTTTGTCTTGTTGCCGAGCTAAATGTATGCAATTTACAAGAAAAATAATTATATATTTGAAAGCAGCATAAAAAGCTCCATATACAGCTCAAGTTTCATTCCTCTGAGGTGAATATTAAAAAAAGTGGTTTTCGAGTAGCATCTGCCCTTAAAGCACTTTTTTAAAAATCTGGATAGGAATTATTCTCCAAAGAAGGGTACAAATTATAATTACTATTTGCCCCAGGTTAAAGCTTCCTGCTCCATATTCCAAATGTGTATTCTGCTTTCTAAATTGCCTCAATACCTGTTGGGCTGCTCAAACTGCCATACAGCATGTAAATTTCCAAGATGTAAAGCCGCTTCCCTTCATTGTCTTTCCTTTGAACAGCTTCACTGGACAGCCTTGTTCAGCAACACCAGGCTGCTGTTGCTGCATACACGTTGAAAGCCAAGAAGTTTGCAGACGAGAGTGCAGCAGCCAGCACTGCCATCCTCTCTTCTCTACTGTCCACAGTGCAAGCTGCCCAGGAGCACCAGGCAGCCCAAATGGCAGCCAACTTGGTACGTAGCACGAAATCATTTCGTTGTACCTGATTGCATTACACCACTGCTACTTGCCTTGTCATAGGAGCGGGTGCTTCATTTTGATGGCCTGCTGTCGTTATCACTGGAGCAACAAGCCATAGAGTCTACTTGTGTAGAGCTTAAAGGCACACTAAGGAGGAATAACGAGTCGGTTTAGATTGTCGAACTGCACTCTGAGAACTTGAATGCCACATGCTTCACTATCATAAGTTAATTAGTAGCAGAGAAAATCAAGGAAGTTCCATTTTTAAACTTCGTTGTAACGTGATGTAATTTTTTTGTATGGTCAGTTGTGTGCAAGACAATTCTGCTGGATATCAACAATATCAACTATTTTTACGATATCGTAACTTAGCTTAGAGCAAGTGTGGTTAGACATACCGGTTGAGTCCTCTCCACGTACTTGGTAAGTCATGTTTGATTCCCACATACCATTTTGTAGTTATGATCATTGGTGCAATGTGCATATTTGGGAACATCTTGATTAATAAATTAAAATTTTACATTATTAGCAATTTAATTTTTTGAAGTTTCGAGACACCTTAGCCCTACAATCCAAAAGTACAATTACAGTAGACTCCCGTTAAGAGGAGCATGAAGGAACCACTGTCACTTTTTCGTCCTATCCGGAGTTCGGCCTATTAGAAGTACCCCCAAGAAAGAAATGCTAACATGCCAAGTGCGCCAAAATATGTTGCTTGAAAACACAGAATGGAGTGTATTTAAAATTCGGACAAATGGAATAAGAAAATGCATCTATTTCGCTCATCTTGATAAAAACTATACCTTCAAGTAGAATACTTATACAAATTCAATGAGCTCTCAATTTCGCAAGTTCATAATAAATGTGCTCATGAATACATTTCTATCACACTTAAACAATAAAACTGTAGCACGACCCTATTTTGACTATTAAAAAAAAGGAAAATGAGATAAGCAAAGTTTTCCTTAACGTATGAAAAATATATTCTTCTGTCTGTACACCTTCCATGAACCTGTTTTACTGGCTTTGATATCACTTGTATATGCCTTCGTTGCAAGCTTAAAATGTATGTGCATTATATGCTCAGACAATTGTTTTCACTTTCCCCTCCATTCGGTTTTTTATTGCCCTCCCGTCCCTCACTTTTTCCTCTCTAGCCAAGCTCTTGCATTCTTTCTTTCTCTATTGTACTCCGGACGCAATGGTTTAACGGTCCCTTTAGTTAGGCCTGTTAGGTGATCTGCCTTACTATGAGAAAGTCTTGAACACTTTTTATTGCTTTCTTTGTTGATAAAGTCTGCCGTTTTCCCACCTATAGGCTATAAATGAGGAAGATACAAGCTTTATGCGTTGGCCTTTCTTTTCTGCTTGTCTCTCTTCCTCTCTCTGCATCGCAACTTGCTTTCCGTTTTTGGGCCAGGAAGGTTTTTTGTCTATTTGTTTTGCTTTCACTCATTTGCCTGAATGTCCCACCAAGACTACATTCTTCATTGCGCACAATCCCAGTCGTTGTGAGTTAATGTGAGCGTTCGTCTTAACAGAAAAGGCCTGATACGCAGTTCGTCGTATGCAATTTTTTGCCATGAGTTTATAGGAAACTAAACAAAAATTCCCTTGCTGTTAGTCTGTATAACTGTATACAGACTAACAACATGGGAATACATTTTACTGTATAACTTTGGAACTACAGCTGCTAAAGTTTTTTCCAAAGGTAGTGGCCAACCTTAAAAGAATAATGCAGGTCTGTTCATTGCAACATCTCTCGCAGCACTATTTTTTATGGGACAGTAAATGATCCATTGCCATCAATCCATACTCTGTTGTCCGTGCAACCCTACTAATTCTTGCCGAGGTGGTATTTACAGTTGAGCTTGCTACAGTTATCTTCTTTTGGAACATCACTTCTCTAGACCAACAACCAGGAACAGCTGCAAAGGCTTTGCCAGTTTCTTGTTGCGGAGCGCATGTAAGCAGCGCAAAAGAAGCTGCAAGAGCTGGAGAAGCACCACTTGTCCTTGGGGGAGCAGCTCATATCTCTGGTGAACACAGTTTGTGAATTTCTCCTAACTATTGAGAGAGCATTAGTCAAATACTGAAAGTACCCATTCACAAAGCATTTACCCATAGTTGAGATGTGAACCAGCGGATGGAAAAACAATTTGCTGTAGAGGTGCCGACAGCAGCTAAGAATTCAGACAGAAGGCTTCTGTTGATGTCTCAATAGGTAGACCTAGACTTGTTAAAGGTGCACGGTCTTCCTTAACACGTTTTCAATGTTTGTCATTGGTGTGACTGTGGGTACTTGGCAAATAAGACAAGAGAAGGAAATTGTACGGCTATTTTTTGCCTATGAAGAACATTGCAGGGAATGAAGGTTTCACATTTAAAAAGCCAAAATCTTTAGTCTAGAGCTTCAAAAATGTGCAGGCAAACAAAAAAATTTGCATCGGGGCATAGAAAACAATTCTAGAAGTTCACGGGTTTGCTGCTGTAAGTAAAACACTTCTTATCAGGCAATCGGAGAAACTGTGCTTACTTGCTGAACACACAGGCCCTGGTTCTTACTGTATGAACTTCTACTGCTGTTGACTGTCAAATAAAACTTATATAACACAAGCTGAGGGTTCTGGTTTGTTGGGTTTTGCAATAATGTAACCGAATTAAGGATCTTGCTTTGAAAGACTTCTAGTCTTGAAGGGACCCTGACACAGTTTTTTAAAGTTTTAGCAGCGTTTAGGCTAGAGCATAATCAAACCATTTGCACCCCAAATTTAGTGGTACGCTGTGTACCAATGTCGCTACGGACAATTATATCATACTCTCCTTCTGACCTCTGCCTTGCCACCTCAGCTCATGTGGCACGCTGGTATTGCTGGAGATCGCAGAGCTCTCATGAGTGCACTTGACGATTTGAGCTTTCACCAGTTTTGACCTCCGAGATCACATGCCAACTGGTTGCGCAGTCTCCTAGGCCATCACATAGTGCACCCGGTAGGACGCACGTCGTCTGGCAACAGAAACAAAGATCGCAAGTGGTTCATATCTGCTCCGACACATGCCGCCACCCTACCAGTCAATCTTACTTCCGCGCGTTCTACAGCCCATGACAGCCAATCAGATCAAATCCGTGAATGGGCATGTCGCTCTGAATGGGCGGTTGAAAACGCGTTTGGCCGAGTCTCTACAATCTGTACCAATCTGCAGAGATTCGCAACTTTAAAGTGTTGTAATAAATTACAAAGTTTACACAGACAGTAAATTACAAAGTTTACACAGACAGCTCAAATCGGTCTCTAGATAACTCTTGCAACTTGGTCTACCGGCCCAATGTGTTTGGAGAAAATCGCCAAAACATTATTACGGTCCCTTTAAGTGGTATGAGTGTTGAATATACTGTGGTCATAATACTAAGTATCGGATAAATTAGTCTATTTCATGGCCACATAAGTTCGCTTGAAAACAGCACGAGCATTGAAAGGAGCAGAGATAGAGCGCAATGTGCTCCGTATCCATCTTTGCAATGTCACGATAGGAAATAACCAATCTTCAGTCACTACTAGTAGACTGAACAGACATTACTTTCCAAAACTTGTCTGGGTAGTAACTACCGTATGTAATGTGGTCTTCTAGGATGGGTTGAGGTTTTAAGACCACTGACTGCCTGGAGGTTTTCATTTGATTGTCCAGGTATAACGACGTTTTTGGTTTCAGTTCACCTGAAGTTCACTAATAATTGAAGTTGAAAGCATTTCATACTCGGTAAATGTGGCGGTCATAAATTTTGAAAGCACTAGCCTGAGCCACACTTTCTCGCAGTGCTGCTTTGTCTCGGATGAAGTCTCTGCACACTGCAAGCAGCAGGTGCACCTTGTGTCATCCACACGGGAGGAAAATAAAAAGTTGCGTCGGGAGTTGGGAACCAGCAATGACGAGGTCCAGGGGCTCTCCGCTGCAATAGATGCGAAAAGCACTGAAGCCAAAAAGGTCAGTATCATACCTCCTCGTCGCAATTTTTTTCTGTTTTAAGCTCTTGGTGTGTTATTATTTGAGCTTGCTACAAGCGGCAATTTATTATTTACCTCTTTAAGTTTGATAGCAGGCCGCAGTTCAATGTGGTGGAGCTAGACACACATTGATGTGGCTGCAACAGCTGAGCGCATATAGGCAGGAGTACGTGGGGCCAGCCTGCTGTTGTGGCAACCGGTGGGTGAGAAACAGCTAAAAAACTTCAGGCTTTTGGAAAGCTGGCCACTGCTGCTTGCTTCATGTGCTCGTAGTGTGCAGGTTGGCCACTGTAGTCAATGAGGTTGCAGGAAACGCCGTATCTTGGCTATTAACCTAGTGGAAAAACAACCTGCGTGATCAGCTTAACTTGTTCTGTCAAAACAGAAGCAGTGTGTGCCATTCTTCAGTGATATGTACAGATGTCTGTTTGGCTTTTGCCTCTGCATGCAATTGATCAGGCATTATCATATGTGGAATATATTGTGCTTTCTGGGCCTGACAAACAAATGCACAAACATACACACATAACGACAGCTGGTTTGACAGTTCACATTGGCTCCATATCTGTTTTTGTTTCCAATAATTTAGGACATGGCAGTTTTTAAGCAGCTGTTCGAGAAGTTCTCGCAGTCCTTCTTTGCATTGGAGGCTGATTAACAAGACACCATGGCCAAGGTAATAATTTTTCTTGTCTCATTGTATCATCATCATCATTATCATCATGATCACCACCATCATCAGCCTGCCTACATCCACTGCAGGACAAAGGCCTCTCCCATGTTCCGCCAGTTAACCCGGTCCTGTGCTTGCTGCTGTCAATTTATACCCGCAAACTTCTTAATCTCATCTGCCCACCTAACCTTCTGTCTCCCCCTAACCCGCTTGCCTTCTCTGGGTATCCAGTTAGTTACCCTTAACGACGACCAGTGGTTATCCTGTCTACGCGCTACATGCCCGTTCATGTTCATTTCTTCTTCTTGATTTCAGCTATGATATCCTTAACCCCCGTTTGTTCCCTAATCCACTCTGCTCTCTTCTTGTCTCTTAGGGTTACACCTACCATTTTTCTTTCCATTTCTCGCTGCGTCGTCCTCAATTAAAGCTGAACCCTCTTTGTAAGTCTCCAGGTTTCTGCTCCATAGCTAAGTACTGGCAAGATACAGCTGTTATATACCTTCCTCTTAAGGAATAGTGGCAATCTACCTGTCATAATTTGAAAGTGCTTGCCAAATGTGCTCCAGCCCATTCTTATTCTTCTAGTTACTTCAATCTCGTGGTTCGGCTCCACGGTTATTACTTGCCCTAAGTAGACATAGTCTTCTACAACTTGAAGTGCACTATTACCTATTTCGAAGCGCTGCTCTCTTCCGAGGTTGTTGTACATTACTTTCGTTTTCTGCAGATTATTTTAAGACCCATCTTTCTGCTCTCCTTGTCTAATTCCGTAATCATGAGTTGCGATTTGTCCCCTGAGTTACTCAGCAATGCAATGTCATCGGCGAAGCGCAGTTTACTAAGGTACTCTCCATTAACTCTTATTTCTAACTGTTCCCATTCTAGGCTTCTGAAAACCTTCTGTAAGCACGCGGTAAATAGCATTGGGGAGATCGTATGCCTGTCCTAAACTGCTCCTTATAATTTGTGTGCTTATTATACCCTGCCGTGCACATCTTTTCATTCACTTTGTGAAACTTGCATATATTGCTATGTTCCTGTCCACCCTGATTTTCAAATGACTGGACTCTCTGCCACAGTTGCAGAAAGGGGCAAAGTTGTGACATCTGCCACCAAAAGGTAAGCTCGCAAGTTGTAGTCCTCATTTTGAATTGTTCTTAGGTGCATGCCATGAGCTTCACATATTTTGTTAGAGACTCGTTTTTGTTCTTCAAAAGCCTGTGAGACTGCTTGGCCATAACATCTGTAGCCATGACGGAGCGTGTCGAAAACAACAATACAAAACTCTGTCAAGTGTTGAAAATACTGGGGTCTTGTAGTACTTTTCTGGATGTTGTACAGCATTTCTTTGTCGCAAATAATGCAACCCCGGCCAGCACAAATGTTTCAGCTACTAAGAAGCTTCTCTTTCTGGAAAACTTGTCCGGATTTCTTTGTGGCTTCGTGCTACAAAACGGGTGGTTGTCTTTTTGTCTTTCTTTAACAATTTCTTTGTCATTTTTAACCAGTAATGCTACCAGCCCCCTCTACTCAATAGCTTGTAGTATACGTAGCTCATTGCAATGCCTGTGACCTTTACTTGTCTTATATATAGAAGCTGGAGTGTATGCAGTAAAGAGCATCTTGGTATATTGCAAATGCTTGCAGTATGGTTATGCCGGAGCTTGCTTATGGGTTTAGAGGGTTCGGAGCTGCTTGGGGTTTTCACATTGCAGATACTATTTGTGACTGGTCAATTCAATGATAGAGTTGTGAATTCCCATTCCTTTATTTTCAGCAATGCAGAATTGCTGGCAAAGTCCTCTGACGACCTTGTTTCTAGTGTGGCTGCTCTGCACCTAAACAGTGCCAGGACAATACAAGATCGCTGGGCGGGGGTAAGTGGTTTAACAGCTGTTGCACCTGACAAGTAATTACTGCAAGTACCCCAATCTGTCTGCATAACACGTGCATATTTCTTTGATATCTGGTAACGTGGTAGCGTAAATAAGTATATATGTATAGGCTAAAAGCCCTATATAGTAACTTATTGTTTCACACTTACCAAATCACCATAATTGCCACTAGAATAAGCTTGGTAAGCCAGAAAATGCACAAAAAAATGTGGATGGTGACACCGCCTTGAAGTTCCTGCGCCAAACATTGTGTTGCCAGATTTTGACGACATCTGCTTGGCCCCATGTAGTTCGCGATCTCGAAAAACGAAATACATTCTCCTCTGAGGAACCGATAGAACTGACATCAAGTTTCAGAAAATTTCATTGAGCCTGTGATGCCAAAGTATGAAAAATTTATTTGCAATTCTGTTACTTCACATGTGACAATATCTGCAGGAAGTTTAGAAATGAGTTTTAGCTTTATTTTTCCATTCGATGGGAAAGTTAACATTGGATTTCATAGAGCACACTTAATCAATCTGAACAAATTCATTGTTTCACTTTACTGTTCTTTTAAAAGTTTGTCAATTTATTACAAGATAAACGAGGATCAAAAGATATCGCGAGCATGAAGTAATGATGTAAATGGACCTCGGCAATTTCATTACCGTGTTGCTTCTTTTGTTGAGGATTGATGCTAGAAGGTTGCCCTATAGCAATGTGATTTAAAGGAAAGAAGATATGAAGCGTGCAAACTTGGAGAAGTTCATACAGTATTCAGTCAGAAAAAAAAATTGCCCGCAGCTTCCCTCGGGGGAACACTGAGGAGGATGCGGAACATATAATTGGTTAACGGGGTGTTAAAGTGCGACTTACTTGGGTCGATGGCTAAATTGGTTAACGTGGTTGTGAAATAGGGTGTTAAATTGCGACTTACTTGGGTCGATGGCTAAATTGGTTAACGTGGTTGTAGGAGGGGGTGTTAAATGAGTGAACACGTACACACGTATGCGAAAGGGCGACGCTGGTCGAAGGGACGTCGATCATTGTGTTTGTGGATTCGTTGGAATTCATTTCACCGCGACCTTGGACGTCGACGCGCCGTACAAACCAACCGACGAGCGGCAACTGAGCGAGCGAGTGAGCGCCGACCTTGAGTATATATACAGCGCGACGGCGCATGCACTGTCAGCTGTCGAATGTTCGAGAAGGGGGAGAAGCGCAACGGCGCATGCGCGCGCGTCAGCTGCCGATGTTCTCGAAGCGCGACGGCGCATGCGCGCGCGTCAGCTGCCGATGTTCTCGAAGCGTGACGGCGCATGCGCGCTACATTATACAGCTAGCGAATGTTCGTGAAGAGGAGAAGCGCACGCGGTGTGTAGAGGAGGAAGGGTGCACAGATGGTGGAGGAGTGAAGCGCGCGCGGTGTGTAGAGGAGGAAGGGATGCACAGATGGTGGAAGAAGGAGGAGGAAGCTTGCGGACGGCGCCGCACTACAAGCCTCGAGTATTAAATGCTCCGCATCTAAAAGCTTCACTGTACTGTTTTGAGATTGCCTCTTACATCACGGAATATGTGCCTATGAAAACAAGGTCTACTGGTTATTACTGTTATAGCGAGTTTGGCTC
Source organism: Rhipicephalus microplus (assembly GCF_043290135.1). Taxonomy (NCBI): domain Eukaryota; kingdom Metazoa; phylum Arthropoda; class Arachnida; order Ixodida; family Ixodidae; genus Rhipicephalus; species Rhipicephalus microplus. The sequence continues at coordinate 268,655,187 of NC_134710.1, forward strand.
GCTGTACGCATGCAAAAAACAATGGACTGGTGTTTTTATACTTGATTGAGCAGTTGGTGCGCTAAGCAAGTTTTTCCAGAAGGTTACAGTTTGGTGTGCCAATTTCATGCAGGCACAAGAGGCCGCGCTTGACCTTTTACACATACACAAGGTGGTGGAAGAGAGCGTCTCTGATGCGGTGGCATCCACGAGTGAAGTGAGTCTTTGTTTGAGTTGCTTTGTGGGACCCAGCAATGTAGCGTAATGTTTGTGCATGGCAGCAAACTGATAATGACATCTGCATGACCTTTATCATTATTTTGTGCCTCAACCATAGATGTCCTTAGAAGCGTAGGCAAACTTTTAATTTCATATTGTATGAACCTGGTTACAACCATTTATTCATTTTTTTCAAGTGCCCATTGTTTTCAGTACAGTCATTCTGATTTAGTTATTCCCTGCCACTTTTGTACACATGCTAAATGTTCTGCCAGAAAACATAGTAGCTGACTGTAATGAAACTCCAATTATATTAGTATTTGTTTTTATAAGTAAAGTAATGAACTCAAGCAATTTAAAAGAAATTTACCTTTTGCTTCTTTTTTAATAGAACTTGTCAACTTTCCTTATGATGTAAGAAAATTGACCTCCCTCTTCCAAAAAAAGGAAACGAAAATGTCATAAAAGTCTGAGTGCCAAAATTTGAGTGTGAGAGGTTGAATAATGAGACAAGATTTTTATGTATGTGTGATGTGAATACAATGTACTACGAGTTGTGAATGAGCATTGATGTTTTGTAACCTCAAATCACTTTCACTACTTTTCCAAAATAGCACTATATATGCCATTACCTTCATCCGGCTGTACTTAGTGATGTAGTTAACAACAGTCCTCTTGTTCTACCTTCCTCTGGTTTCAGTGTTTTGCTGAGCAGAAAAGAGCTGCTGATGATCAAATGGCTGCCTGCACAACTGCCATGTCGGAAGCTGTTGGGCTAGAACTGACACCATACGAGGACAAGCTGACAAGGCCAAGACATTGGCTGGAAATTTCGACGCCCCCATGTCCAAGAGCGTTGGCGAGCTTTTGTCCACATGCCATCATGGCTTTGTACAGACCGCGCAAGCGCAGGACATTTCCTAAGCTCTTCGTGCAGGCATCTCCAATGACATGGCAAAATTCTCCTCAGTGGTCTCCGACTTCTTCCAGAATTACTTGGAGGAGTATGTGCCTACAGGTAAGGACGTCTTTTTGGAACAATCATTCACAATTATTGTCTTCAAATTCTGTACTGATGTAGCCAATAGTGACTATACTCATCCAGTTGATTCCTGATACTAGTGCATGTGTGTCCATGTAGTGCTATTTCTCTCGCCTTCTGTTATATTGCAGCCTCTGGGGATCCCACATGTCATGTGGCTAGGTACCTTGCTATGATGGATTGAAAGCACATAAGTGTTTTTACTGCCGTGTAGAATTTTGCATCTCATAACATCGCATATCATGCCCCTGCAAAATGTTTCCTTGCGAGACAGAAAGGCCATGCAGTGAAGCTCTCCTACTTATCTCAAGCATTTTTTAAAAATGAAGAAACCTAGGTGGATTGAAACAACACTGCCATATTGTAGGGCATGCTGAAAGAAGAAAATGGACATCGCTGCTATAATCTATATTTTTCCTTCATTTAGTGCTGAAAGTTTATTATAAACGATGGGGGTAGCTTGTTTAATTGCCCTGTCCAACATATCCAGAATTGGTCATGCACGATGTGTTTATGGGAAAGTTTCATCATGTATAATTGTTATGTTTACGTTGCTCTTTTTTTGCTTTCCTATTTTTTTTCAAATAAATGAACATATCTAATCTATGCTCCGCTCCTTATCGATAAATTTATATTTTGAATGAAGTATATGGGTTCCTTCAGTTCTCAAGAACCTACCCTAATAGCTTTTTCATTTTTGTGTTAATTATGAGAGCTGTGTATGCAATGCTTAATTTCGCTCTGTTGAAACGTTTCAATTGGTGTGTCTCCAGTCTTTCTGCTGAGGGTTCTGCTATGTGCAAGTTTTCTTTTCCTTATTTTTTCTTTTAATTTTTTAGGCTGTACTCCCCAGAGACGAGAATACAAGTTCCCGACGCAGCTGGCACAAACGTCGCCACATGAGCGGATTCTAAAGAGACTGTGGACAGCAGTGAATTTTAACGCTGCAGCACAACTAGAGCTTCCCTCATCTTACGAGGTAAGTGTATGTGACGTAGGAGCGTCATTGGACTTCATATACTTTGCCATATGGCAAGTCGTCTTTTTCTGATTGTAGCTTCTGTGCTTTGACGGAGCATTGCCAATATTGAAGACAACATAGCTCTAAAGACAGATTTGTCTGCACACATGCACACAATCATTCACATTATGTATATCAATTTTATTATAAAAAGACAGGGCATGCAAGCACTAACGCAATGAGAAAGTTAGGACACTGCAAGTGCCAGTATATCAGTGTACAGTAATACCTCGTTAACTCGAAGTCGTTACGCTCGGGGCAAATTTCGAGATAAGCAAAGTTGCACTATTCGGCGGGGAATATGAGCGCCTTTCAAAACATTATTAGTATTTACCGGCTTTTCAGCTGCAGTTTTTAATATTTCTTCTTGTGCAGGTTTATAAGAAAAAAAAATAACATACAACAGATCTTAACCGGCTGGGTTTTGCCGCACTGATATTTTATTTAGTATAGAAAAACTGCCTAATGCTCGTCTGCTTTGCAGTCGTACTCAGGCCTAGGAAGGCGTCCTCCAGCTGCTTGACACATCGCGTCAGTCGATCTTTCCCGCTGCTGCAATCGACCTTATTTCAAAGCCATACCATCAACATCGCTTCGTCTGGGAACTTCGACCATCGAACCCGCTTCCGCTGGTTGAAAAAGCTCTGCTAAAATCTATCCAGTACCTTCTGCTTGTTTCTCAGCACCGTCGAAAGCATAGGCAAAGGGATTCTGAATTCCTGCGCGACGCTCGATTTTGTTCGGCCTCTTTACTCCACCTTCTTAATTAGGGCAACCTTTTCTTCTAGCGTTAGCAACTTGCATTGCTATGATGTCATTTTTGCTGTACTCGTGCTAAGTTGCCGCTCTTCACAGCAAAAAATTCATACCACTCGGTATGCGCAGATGAACGGAATTCACACCACGGGAAAAAACACGAGCACTGCACTCACGGACTTCATGTGTCACAGCATCGCGCAAATCTTGTAAAAAGGTTTGGCGGCGGAGTTTTGGTTCTCCAACCAGTAAATATTTAGAGTTATCTGCAATCCGACGCAAAAATACTTCTAGGTAAAGGAAAAAATATACAAGGGATGTATAGAAAAATGTTCAGTGCCACAGAAAATTTCAACTTAGCCAATGTTTTTAGATATGCGAGCTTGAGATGACGAGGTATCGCTTTAAATAAACCCCTTCTCTTCTCTAGCTACCCCATGCCGTCCATCCTTATTGAACGCACCTTGCAAAGGAATTGGTGTCAAATCGACAGAACTTGAGTAAGCGTGAATTGTATAACTTTTTATGCATGCTGGTAATGGCTGCCCATGATCTGATTTTTTGTAAACAATGGGTGTTATTAGGTAAAAGGAAAATTCCTTATAATGTTGAAATACTTGTGTTGTTTTGTGCTAAAAAGCTGACATAAGGTGATATATAATAATTGATAACGACCTGGGTTTTAACTTTGGCCAATCGTTTACAAAATTTTTTTTGTTTTCAGAGTGCCCTGAATCCACCACTCACCAAATTGCTTCAATCTTCTTCTGGATCATTGACAGAGTCTCTGTCATATAATCTTGCGGTACTCTATACCTTCGACAATTTCAAAGATTAAAAGTGCTTAATAAATAAAAATTTCACTGAAACATGCAGATGATAATTGCGAATAGGTATGCTATGGAGCTGTTGATATTTGAATATGGCTAAAGTAGTCGTCGTCTCCTCCTCGGGGATGCAAACCTCATTTCTGCCTTCTTCACCTGCTCTTGTGTTAGTTGCAATACACTCAAACCATAATATTGTCATGGTTATTAGCCGTAAACACAAAAGGACGAAGAAGCCAGCATCACGAGCGGCAGTCTCTGGCGTTTTTCGAGGAAGACAACGTTGCGCGTCTGCTCCTGCGCTTTTTATTTGAATGTGAATAGAGCCTTGCAGTTAACGTCGAAAGGAAGCCTTGTGTCCTGCATTTTGCACGTTGCGACACTGGTGGATGTGCGGGGCTTCTACGACTTATGCTCGGGACTCCTCCGTGGTCTGGCACTTCAAGTCCGACACCAGAACCCCTTCCTTCAGTGAATACCCCCGTCCACCGCTGCAGTCGCCGACAGCGAGGCTTTAGTCCTGAGGTGATTCCCCTGGAACTTTCTCAGGCAAGCACTCCGCCTGGAGAAATGGCAACTGCAGGTGCTTCCCAGCTGACTTTTGAGCAGCCTCAGATTCCGGAGACATTCCATGGTGAGGCGTATGAAGACGTCGAGGACTGCTTAGCCCAGTATGAGCGAGTCGCAAAGGTAAACCGCTCGACTACCGAGCTAAATATTTCACGCGCCTACTTTGCTTTAGCGGACAGCGCTCGTACGTGGTATGAGAACCACGGGGCAACGCTGTCTTCATGGAATGAATTTCGGCAGCAAATGATCAGCACCTTCCCAAACAACGACCGCCGTGACTTTGCTCAGCAACTCATCGAGTGGCTCTAAATGAAACTGAAAGAAAAAAAGATATGATTATCAGTTCATGTTGGCCACCCTTTCTGAAACCTCTAATTCACGCATTGGTTGTCCTTGTGACTAGGTCACAACGCATCTCTTGTAAGAGCACTCAGACCCACTTCAATTTCGCTAGTGGCAGTGCCGCTAAGGCAGCTTTCAGTGTACCAAGTGGCGTTGCTGTTAGGTAAGTTATTAATGGTAGATGGGTACACTATTCTTTTGAACACCAAATACTTGGCAGATGCTCGAGTTTTTAAGTCAAGAGTGGACAGTGAATGGATAATTTCTCACACGTTGCTGTCACAGTGGGCTTCTACAATGAGATGTTTTTGTTAATAATCACATCTTGAGGAACTAACAGCATGTGAATCTTCACTTTATTATCTTTCTACAGTCCAGGAAGACTATCAAGTTGAAACATAAATGAACATAACCTGTTTTGCTGCAGTTAACTTTAGATGATGCAGTTGACGTAATCCAAAATTTTTGGAACTACATACTGGCTTTCACCCCCAGGGTGAGGTCGAATGAAACCTTTTTGGTGACTTGAAAAAATGCTTTCTATCGTTACTCTGGTTGTATCAGTTGCCTTTCTTGTGCCAGAGTACCGGTATTGGGAGCCTGACGAAACTGTGCTGACGAATGCCATTTCAGCAGAGCAAAGTGGTGATGAGGTGGCTCGTCAGGATGTTGCTGAGTTGCAGCGTTGGGAGCAGGAGCAGATGAAGAAGGGTGTAAGTAATGCACCGGTAAGTTGAGAGTGCTTCTTATATTCACCAGCTGCAGTTTTTGCTGCGCAAAGTTGGATTCAAATAGCTCGGCTATGACCATGTTCCTGTGAAGAAAACTCCCTCATTCTTCCACCTAAATATCATCTTAAAAAAGCATTTATACAAAAATATTGCACCCTGTTTTTTTTCGTTTTTTTTTGTTGGAATAGGTAGGCTATGGCCCACTTATAGCGGCTGGAAACCTCGTTTGCGCGAGTGCGCGACCGTTACTTATTTAAAGACGTTTAAGTGTTCATCTGAACTTAGCTTTCAAAAAAGCATCGAGCTAGATAGGAGCCCTCCCGGGGGCAAGGTAAACACAGCTGGCTACGTGAATGCACAAAACTGTGACGTGGGCGCTGCACGCGAGAGCAGGCGCCACACTGACAGCCAGCGCACATGAAGCCGCAAGGGCAGAAGAGGAAATCACAGGTAGTGCAAGCACAAGGTGCAACCAGCCAACACGAACTCATGATCTAGGTTTGTTTACAATGCCCCTGTGTTGATGTCAGCGTTTGGCAGAGCTCTGCATCTTGCTAGGTTCCACGGTGTGCACTTTAATATTAATTTTGAATATGGTCTAGGATATATTTGCCCTTGGTATCTCGTAGATGTTGTGTATGTCTCCACAAAAATCTATCTCGCTCATTATCTCGCATTTGAAATTTTGTGCCAGTGCTCTTTTAAGTCATGAATTTCATCGTATGACTTTTGGACCGTTTGATTCCCGGCAGTTTACTTTTTTGCGTGAAGCCAATTTGTTAGTGTATCCATGATGCTCGGTTATGCTGCCTCTAAAGGCAAGGTTTTGAAAGGAAAATTTAATAAGTATAAAAATCTTCCTGCTTGCTGAGGTATGAACCAACAGCATCTAATAGACAGGAAAGGTGCCCCCCATCTGTGCACTCTGTAAAACGCAAATGAGAAGAACTTCTGTGAACTAATTACATTGCAATCTCTACTTTCTGAGGTTCATTCATATAGGGCAGTGCTTCAATCATTAGCCTTTTATTACCATTTTGGATTAAGTGATGAAATCTCACTGAAGGGCTAGTGTCAAAGTGATGTCGCCATTTTAGGAAAGCAGTATCAAACTACCATACTACCCCTTGCTTTTCTTCAGTACGAAATGCCCATGTGCACTGCCAAAATAACATAAAAGGAACCGATACACTATTTCCTGAATGGTTATAATCCAGCGCGAGAAAGACAGATTCACGTGTTTCATTTCTGATGGGTAAACTTCAAATCACAGTGATTTTAGCAGATTTTTGTTATTTGGAACAGTGCTCTATTCGAAGTTATTCGTGTCCCCATGTTTCAACTGTGTGACTTTTATATAACTATTTCACTGTTAGTGAAACAGTGGTTATAACGAATTTAAGTTTTCTGCCCTAGAGGGATTAGTACTCTTTAATGTGAACGTTTACTGTAGCTTGACATTGTGTCTTCATGTCTAATTGCATGCAACTGTGTGCTACAATGCCAACAAGCTCTCGTATGCAGGTTGCAGCCGTCCCAACACCAGAGGAACAGAGTGTGGTGCCAACATAATTCACAGAGAAGCCCACTGCTGTGTCGGTACAGGACCGGCAAAACCTCAGCTCGCAGGCTGTGCTCGAGCAGATAACAGATCGGTGAAAAACTCTCTCGCAAATCTAATTTCTTGCGGCCATGTCTGCGTGCATAAATCTAAGTGGGCAAGGCAAACCACAACCATTTCGATGTCACCTTATATTGCATTTTTGTTTATCTTTACTGTACGCTTCGCTTCAGTGCTTTCCGAGCAAAAATTAAACCTTTACTGCCCAGTGTCACAAATTCGCGTCATACCGAAAACTTCGAGCAACCGAGTCACGAAATGTGTGCTGCCTTTCAAGTACTCGTGGAAAATATAGCTTTCAGCATAAAAATTCTAGTGCCATCTCGACTAAAGTATTTCGTGCTGGAACCGATTGTTTTGTGATGGATGATGATGGTGGAACGTGTGGAACACATGCAACCGCTCACACGTCTTCGTTTTTTATCGCCTGGGTGATGCAGCTTCTATCTATTTGCAGGTGAACTCGTAGAGTAAACTGCAGTCATTTTTTGCGGCCAGTTATTGGCAACTTTATTGAAAGCATGTGGTCACCATTCCAGGCTTGGCATAGTTCGTGAAATTCTGGCCGTCCATCGATGGCAGAAGACGCAGGCGCTCACGGACCTGGAGGTGTCGGCGGAGACCACTACACAGCTGCACCAAGAGCAGCCGAAGTTGGAAACAAACTCCCACTTCTTCTAAGAGATGAAGTCATCTCAATGAATGTCTTGATGCCAAGGTTTGTGAATACCTATTGCCTTCATTCATGCTGGGAGGTCCAGCTAGATGCAGGTAGCATGGATAGTTCTTGTTACGTAGGCTTGTGTGAATGCAAATTTTAGGTTCGAAGCAAATAGCAATTTGGTTTAATAGCTTCGAATTGGATTTCATTAGTATATAGCACTTCTTGTTGTGAGGACCCAACCAACCTGCAATATATATATAAATATATATATATATATATATATATATTTAAAATGATTAGATCTGACACACGATAATGCCAAGGAAAGTATAAGGGAAGTTATTAAACCAAATTGTATTATAGTAAATGTGAAGAAAGAAAAGTTGGTGAAAAGATAACTTGCCGTGGGCAAGAACCGAACCTAGGACCTTCGATTAACGTGTTGAATGTTCTAGCACTGAGCTACAACAGCAGCTATCCCCTCAGCCACTTCATTGGGTAAATACGTGAATTTAAACGTGGGAGTGTCAGGCAGCGCCACCAGTATCCATGGCGGGAAGTGTGGCACACTCTTTATGAGCCTGTTTGGCGTCATGTAGCACATGAACATATTACGAGCTAGCAGCTGATCAATAGTCCCTCGTATACAACCTAAGGCAGCAAGTCTGCCAGTATGATAACCTCGGTAATTATTAAGGGAAAGAAGTGTATACTTAAGGGCTCATTTTTCTGTTTTAACAATATAATAATGAGATCTAACAGACAATAATGCCAAGGAAAGTATAAGGGAAGGTATTAGACAGAATTGTATAGTAAATCCGAAGAAGGACAACTGGGTGAAAAGATAACTTGCAGTGGTCAGGAACTGATTATACAATTCGGTCTAATAACTAATTAATTTCCGTAATTTTTCTTGGTATTATTGCCTGTTAGATACCATTATATGGTGACAAAACATGATAACACGAAAAACTAGCCCTTAAGTGTACAAATATTTCTCTTATATATATATATATATATATATATATATATATATATATATATATATATATATATATATATATATATATATATATATATATATATATATATATATATATATATATATAAATTTTGAGAATTGTACAGTATAGAAAATGAAACAAGAAAATGTTTGTTTAATCCGAACACTTTCGGCTGGTGGACCAGCCTTCTTCAGAGGATCTAAGCGAAATGATATAAAATCGCGTAGCACAGGGCCACCCTCACAGTTTGGAGACCCCCAAAACAAAAAAAAAAGAAAAAAAAGAGAAAAAAGAGACAAACGTGCGAACGTATTTTTTTTTTGTCTCAAAGGGAACTGGTAGCAACCTTGAATAGAAGTAGCAAGATTTGACTTTCGGTAAAATGCAAGTGACAACCTGTAAAAAAACCTGTATAAGCTTCTATAAAGAGCTTTCGAACTTGAAGAATATTCAATCAGTGTGAGGGTAGCGTGTTCATTTAGCCATAAGGTTAAGCTTTGCAGTGAGGAGTTTATATCAGTTAATTAATGGTATAGCACCCCTCCATTGTAGTGAAACCACTCTTACAGGGAGGTAAGTGCAGACTAATATACTGTAAATTAATTTGTTTAATTTTAATGCTTTAAAAATTTTAATATTGTAAATTTTAATCAAATCAGTTTCTAATAATGTAACATTTCTTCAAATATTTAAAGTCATAAAATATTCGCACTAGCCTAGTGTTACGGAATTTCTGTAGAAAGGTTTTTTACAGTATGTGTACCTTGAGGAAAATCTGCTGCAACTGTCTGTAAGAGAGTGAGTTGGGAGTTGGGAGGGGGGGCTGCTGCGGAAAAACCAGGATATGAATGTGCGATACTGAGATAAAATTTTGCTTGATTAAGGACCGTTATGATCAAGTTAAGCTTTCCTGGAATGAAGTAATCAGAAGTATTATCACATAGTACTCCTTTGCTGCTGTCCGCTTATGTTTAGTTTAACTTGTGAGCAAGAAAGAAAAAGTAAGGCAGCTGGGTTTATTGCGGTGTGCAACGATTTTTTATATTTTTGTAATGTTTCAGCAGCCTGCTATTTTGTTGTTCGTTTTGCAAAATTGTATAAGCCAGCACAAGATATGGTTTGATAGAAAGGTGTTAGAAGAGCATTTTTGCTCAATTTAAGCATAGAATTTCACGCCATTATTATTGTGAATTGAAAAGCTATAAAAATGATATGCTGCCAGGAAAGATTGGGTTCATATGGAAATTTATAGATTTTTGACTACGAAGTTCAGTAAGAATTTTCTTAAGGTTTGTCCTGCAGATGTGTGTACATACATTTTGCTCTTCTATGATAATATTTTGATCAGAAAGGAGGACTGGAACTCATCATACTTTAAAAATATGTTTCTATGTCATATAGGCCAAGCTGTCAGAGATGATATTGAAATCAGTGACACCAGTTTTATTTCCATTACAGAGGTACTGAGACCAAATTCCAGGAAGGAAACATTAGTTGAGCTTGTCTTTTTCTGTTGGATTTTTTTCCAGCCAACAGAATTTAGAAAGACTGGACAAGCGCCGTGGTCTAGGGTTAGCCGTCCCGGATTTTGCGGAATTGTTCAGATTTTTCATGCAGTAGTAGTGTGGCAGCTTGGGCTAGTTGGTATGACATTACAGTTATAGTTACTGTTATGACGATCTGTGTCCTCGTTCTGTTCTCGCACTATAACAATCGTCATGCAGCGTCCCAAGTCCTTGTCGAAGCAACTGCCTGTCCCTAATTTGTTCTGAAACGTCCAGTCAGTAAATTTTATCTGATACCGTACAACGCACACCCAAAATCCATGGACGGGGTGGGGCGGCGTACTGGCGAAATCTGATAGCAGTCCAGACAAATTTATTGTTTCTTTACTGCTGCAGCACTTTAATGTGGTACGTCAGGTGGTTACGTGCACTGTTCGTTGGAAAATGTACTCGTAAAATTTGTCGCACTTCGTGACGCGCTTTTTAGGGCGGTTCCGACCTCCTTCGTTGAGTATTTAACCCAACCGTAGTCTCGTGTACTTTCTCCTCGCATCTCATGATCATAAACCAACCAGCTTAGGGGCGTTTTCTTCAAAATCGTCGTCACCTATTTTACCTTCCTCCATGTATTTGCCATCGCGTGCTGCTCGGACCGAATCGCCTCGTGGCCAGGCCTGCTGTGCTTAACACTTTTTCCTCCCAGAATCGTCTCGTTCAATCCGTGGATGGAGTAGACGATTTACTCCATTACATAAAGAAATCTATGCATCGCTCGCCATTACGCTGCATTTCTAGTGCCTCAGTTCAACACGTGGTCAAGTAACACTTCTAATACTAATGTGATGGATAGATCTTTGTTTCGGTTGCCAACCACCGAAACTTTGTTTCGTGCACACGGGAGAAATTCGTCAGAACTACTGGCAAGGACAAATCCCACATATCGATCTATCAGTATGTGGGGTATAACGTGCCAGAACCACCATACGATTATGAGAGACGCCGTAGCGAAGGGTTCCGCAAATTTCGACCACCTGGGGTTCTTTAACGTGCCCCCAAATCTGAGCACATGGGCCTACATTGCCGCCTCCACCGGAAATGCAGCCGGGATTCGATCTCGCGACCTGCTGTTCAGTAGCCGAGTACCTTAGCCACTAGACCACCACGGCGGGGCGGCAAGGACAAGTGGATGGAGGAGTCAAGATTATGTAGCATCATAACCATACCAAACAGCCTTTGCTGTTTCTGCACATTGGGTAAGCAGAAGCCAAACAAAAAAGAGAGGGAGAATACAAGCTACCAAACAAGTGAAACATTGTTTTATTTCACACAAATGCAGGCAAACATAACTCGGAATGAGAACAGCGATTGATAACAATACTTGTATAACAATAAATACAGCAGTGTCACTAGCAATATTCAACACAGCAAAGTTTAAAGGCTCCATCAGTTGTCAGCTTCGTAAACAAATTCAGGTAGTGGACGGTTCCATTTTGAAACTGCAATCAATGGCAACATAATAAAATAACACTAAGAAACTTATAATGAAGGACGAAAAGAGACAACACATATTACATATATAGCACCCTCACATTGCTGCAAGAGTGCTGCATAGTGAAGGTGTGTCTTTTTATTTTCAACATATATCTCATCATTTCGTCTTGTCTGTAAGTGAAGCCAGTAGCTCTCCAACTTCTTCAAGAGGATCGCTGGGGAAAAAAAAGAAAAAGGTTTACTCATGTGGCCCTGGTCATCCAAGGTGCCACCACAGTATTCAAGGAATGCTTGTTTGTAAAATCTCACATGCAAAAGAGCTGGTATTCTACAGTCATTTCAAACAATATTTTGTTCAAAACACTTGTCGCATATATACCTGGCATGCATATCTGGTCCGTGGTTGGAAAAACCAAAGACACCCTCCAGGTGTGGCAGGTAGAGTCGAAGAAAGCGTGTTAACAACTGCAGCTGTGGAAGCTGGCTCCCACGCAGCCATGACGTCGGCAGCGTTGACACCACCTGCATAAGCATGTGACACTATTGCAGTCAATGGACACACTTCAACTGCTGCCGAACTCTTCTTTTTTTGCAAGCCAACTTTTGATGAAGCCATTCGTTTAATTTCTTTCTCTTATCCAGCCAGAGGTCAAACCAAAACATCACTGAGTAAAGCCTGCACTGGCAGTGCAGGCCCAGTGCAGTTGCTTCCCAGGACATTTTATTCAAAGTAAACCTCCTCAAGCGCAAAAAATACCAAACAATTTTCACTAAATACCATGAGGATACGTTCCATGGAATGAATAACAAACAAAATAAGCTACAAATGAGCCTTAGATTGGCCCTAGAAAGGCAAGTCACTCACGCGAGTGCATTTTTCAACTGTTTCAACATTTTCAACATTCTTTAACCCTTTGAGAGAGGTCGGCCTGGAGGGCCACAATGAGATAACGGTTGAGGAGGCTGCACAGGGAGAGCTCCTTGAGTGGTTCTTCAGTCAGCAGACCTTGCCATTTGAGCACATTCTTCATTAGCTGCAACACATCATGAACATTAGTCTTTTACGCTGTTGTGATGACCCCGCAGTTACAGTGCATGGCTACTCACTCGAAAGGCATAGGTTCGATCGCAGCCATGGCAGTTGACGGTATCTCGCATAAGCTCGGTTGATAACAAACATTAAACTCCATAAACCAAACTAATCTTAGAGTTTGACCACAGTTAGCCAGCTAACTATGAGAGTAAGTACAGTTTGAGATCGGCAACCTCAATTTTTAGAGTTTGTTTTTTGAGCCGTGAGCACAATATGTGAGCGGTGGTCAGCTAGCTAACTAGCCACCTTGGCAGGTCCACAAACTGATGTCATTAGTGTGCATTTATGCAAGCTTTGTTTTGATAAGATGAAAGGTTGTTCTTCTTCTCGCTGTCAATACAAACCTTAAGTCAGGACAGGAACTGGTGGTGAAAAAAGACTGCACGCGCACCCGACCTGTTCTCCAACACTCTGTAAAGACAGCAGAATGTGAGAGGCCACAACAAAAAAGACCAGCAGTGTCACTAACTCTCTAGGGTATAATGGAATGTAGACATCTTCATTTAGAGCTCGGCCAATGCGTGCAGCCACCTTGGCCATGAAGTTCTGCAAGTTGTACGACAAGAAAAAAAAAACAAGTTCTTCGAAATAATTAGAAAGAGAGATTAAGTTGGTAACAATAGATAGTTGTTAACATTAACAACTATCTATTGACTGCTGTTCGGAAAATCTCAATCCAAGAATGACTTCAGTTAACTTTCTTCCTTAAGTTTTAGCAGGTGCCCATGGTTTATACTACACACACATTGAGCTGAAGCTGTCTACATTCCTGGTAAAAAAGAGAGAGATTGTTTTTCGAGCAGACCTGTATTGCACGGCGGATGTTCTGAGCGCGATGTCAAACAATCTTTCATTTGTTTTTGTAGCTCGCACGTACAATTTTAGGCGTCTCAGCGAAGAAAAAGAGCGCTCCGCCGCAGCTGTGCATGCTCATGGGCAGAGTTGCCAGAATCTTTATAATACTTTGCAAGTTTGAGAAGAATACCTCCGGACAACTGGCAACCGCTTGCATCGCAGACATGCGCAGCGTTTCTCGCTCTCTCGCTTCGATTTCAAAGTCCGTACTGCTAACTCCCTTGCACGTGTATTGCGCGATATCAGTGCACGCTAAAGAACACCAGTTTGGGAACCCTCCAGCGTGCTTCATAGTGTTGGCATGTGTAACCTTGTATATTATTATCAGCTCTGATAACTAATCTTTCTAGCTTCCTCATCCGCACACCGAGCTCACATGCACCAATTTTGGTTTCTCAGGCCCGTAGCCAGGGGGTGGGAGGGAAGTGCCCAAGCCTCCCCCCTCCTCCCCGATATTCGAATGGTGGGCGGTGTTTTGCCCGGAAGAAATCATGAAAAAAAGTGTTTTTGAGGCCATCAACCGGTGCCCACTCCCCCCTACCCACCTCTCGCTAAAAATTTCCGTCTACGGGCCTGTTGTTGTTATAATAATAATAATAATAATAATAATAATAATAATAATAATAATAATAATAATAATAATAATAATATCAAGGGCTGTAACTCTCAAAGCAACGATACGATTACTACAGAAGTGGCAGTGGAGAACTCTGGAAATTCAGACTACCTTGTGTTGTTTAGCGTGCACTGGCATCAATCAGCACACGGGCCTGTAGCATTTCGCCTTCATATAGATGCGACCGCGACAGCCGGGATCGAACCTGTGACCTCCGGGTCAACAACCGAGCACCGTAACCACTGATGCAGCGTAGCTGACGTCCCGATATCGCTGCGACGTTAACCACGACTTCAGAATCGCAACTGCATGAAAATTCACAAAAACCCGAGTACCACTTGTAAACTTCGCCTGCAGTAAGTTAGTAAAACAGATAATGTGTCAAACATTTTTATGTCATTAGACGCACAAACTCTTCCATTAGGCAGAATTGAGAAGTTTCACTTCTCGGCAGCAATATTACAAAAAAAAAGGCCGGTGATTTTCACGACTCTTGCGTGACTTAACTTGTGTTCCCACGATATTCATGAGTGCAAACAAGCGAGCCAGATGACTGCTGGAGTGATTTTTTTTTCTTTTCAAGCACAACTGCTGTTAATGTTAAAAAGATGATATCAATTTGGGGTGTTGACATGATGGAAAGCAACGAAAAAATAGGACATTACCGTGTCACTTCGCGTTCTTTTTTGTTTACGTTACTTGCGATCGTGTCACAGTGAACAGAGTTGAAACAACTGGAATACCTTTCTTATTTTCAGTTTTCTTCCAACGTACAACGAAGTTCGCCTTAGGACACCTGGCGGTGAATGTGATGGTCGCGTACATCTCCAATGACGGTTCCAGTTTCATGTTCATCGTCGTCATGACGTGGTGCTCCTTGATGAGGAACCACTCGCCACCGTGAAACGCGTGGCGGTACTTCTCAGCGATGTGCCCGCAGTCTGGGATCCCAGAAACGTACTCTGCCACCTGATCCACCGTTCACTTTTCCGGCGAGTTATCCCTATTCTGCAGTGAATACGTAGGTTCCTGTTGACGCGGCCGGGTTGTGGTTAGCAGCGCAGGCGACGCCTGCGAAACCACGGAGTATCGGGGAGACGTTGACGGGACTTCTAGTGGTGGGCCGTCGACGAGCTTAGACTTGGAGGTAGAAGCGACACCTGGGACAGAGTAGGCAGTATTTCTCGAAGTCATCTGGAGTCCTTCTCTGGTCTTCTTGCAGGCCAGCGACAGAGTCTTCCATTTGGGCTTCAATTTCATGGTGTACGACGCAGTACCCATATGTGACTAGGCCATGGCAGGCGTCTTGGTGAAGGACGAAAACACGTATATCAGAGGTTCGCGCTTAGCGGTCAATCCCTTCGTGACGGCATCAAACGTACCCGGGTTTATCCCCGGCATTGTTGACGGTAGCGCGTCTGTTCTGCTGAAGCCATAGTAACGCTGCGCCACCACGCCACTGGTCGTCGTTGGCGCGGTTCTACTTGAGAAAGGTGGCAGGGACCCCTGGATGACTTGTGTCGTCACGCCAGGCTTGGACACCATCTGGGTGGGCAAGTGGGGAAAGAGTTCCGAGAAGCCCCTGCCTGCTTCAGGGAACGGCAATGTCCAGCCGGGTCGCTGTTGACGTTGCCCGTAGTACGGCGGCTTGACGGCGGCTTGACGTTGACGTTGAGTACGGCGGCTTGACGTTGCCGTAGTATGGAGTCGTGCAGGAGCCCGTGAAAGCGGCTCTTCCGCGCGTTTTCTTGCCCCCAAGTGACGTTTCTGCCGGCGATTACGTACAAACGTCTGCGTTAAGGGTGGAAATAATTCGACGTCGGTCACTTGCAGTGCGCGTCATCCGCCTATATACAGTTAGCTCTGTTTGTGTCTCGACACTGGCCCGTCCACAGCAATCGCGTTACAGTTGGCGATGCTCAGAGCTGGAGTTGGAGAACGTTTGTTTGAATGAGCGTAACCAAGCTTTTAAAGATGACAGTCTTTCTTGGTGACCGTCGACGCGAAAATTTTGGTCTGTCTGTTCGTACATTTGTTTGTTTGTCCACCCTTAACGTGAACCGGGTGCTCTAATCAGCACTGGCTGATACCCCAAACGGCCAACCCCATCCGCAGTGCCCACCAATGTAGCTCAAGATTCATAGTTTATACTTGTGCAATTGTCAATTAAACAGCAAATATTCCACATATCTTAGGCACCATAACGACACGTATATATTCTGCATGTGCGTCTTTTACTATAAAAGGCATACATAGGTAATTCTAAGGACCGTAGCGTTTGTCACGCTGCGCTGACCATGCAACGCTTGCACGAAAAGGCGAGTGTTTCCAACGCTTTGTTAAAATGCCATGGTGGGGGCACCTACCCGTCGCCTTGCGTTCTACACCTTATCATCTCTGAGATGGGCACGCACGTCCGTCTCAGGGCCACGCGCTTTGTTTAAAAAAAACTGCCAGATGGCGCTCATGTCTCACATGTGACGGGACTTGACACGTTCGTTCGCCTCCGTTGCACGCTCGAGGCACTCTTAACGCAGCGCTTCCAGAACACCATTCACCGAATTTCTTCCGCAGAACATCAAATAAATGTTTTTTTCACTCTTTCCCCACGCAAGACTATCATCTTTCGACATTTGCAGATTACATGCAGATACGGTGCCAATTTTTTTTTTTGCTTTGCTTTGCTTCCCTAGATACATGACACGTACCCACTTTGGGGCTTGGCCAAGAATTCAACGTAGAGACTGTTAAATGTTATTTTACATCAGCTATGAAATTTAAAACAAAAAATAAGGAAACAAAAAGACATAATACGTAAAATATTAAACTTAACAACAATCCGAGTGCGTCGCGCGCGGGTAGCACGTGTTAACTTCGCCGTCGTTTAGAAAGAAGATAACCTTTGAAGAAGGACACGCTCAATCTGAAAGAAAGCAAATGGGGAGGAGTGTGTATAGCTTTTTAAAACCTCACTATTTTGATGAGACGCTTGGCTAGCGTCTTGTTAACAAAAATTGTGGCAGTGGCGTCTGTGGCATCGACTTCGTGCTTTTGAAAAGAGCACGTGCTGAAAGGAGCACGTGCCAACCAGGAGAAGAATTAGAAAGAGAAAGATCATCTCTCTGGTCAAGTTAGTGTCATCCTCTGCAGTGGGCCAAGAAATAAGCAAACGTGCTAGTGCACGAAATATTGATTATAAATCCACTCTATAATCCACCCGACTCTTGGCCGATCCCCCTGAGTGTTTTGTGCCACAATTGCAAAGAGAATCATCACCATCACCATGAGTTGAGGATTTCACGACAGCTGGATACAGCCAACCAAGCAACCAACACAGTTGCTGATGCATCGGGTAGAATCAATCCTGAGTCCAAAATGTTTTCTTTCCAAATTGCTTTATCTTTTTTTCTCAAATTATCTATTTCAATTGCTATATCTGAAGTTTCTGTATATATATATATATATATATATATATATATATATATATATATATATATATATATATATATATATATATATATATATATATATATATATATATATATATATATATATATATATATATATTGTCACGTCGCTCCAGGGGGTGTCGACAAGGTTTATTGATGTCCGAGCAACAGGGCTCTAACCAAGCGCGTCGGTTGGGCTTGGTTGCCTGAGAGATGGGGGGGGGGGGTCCACGCGCACTTCTTTCTTCTCTGTGGTGTGAGCCTTCACCTTGGCATACGACCCACTACTAGAAGTAGGTGGCAATATTCCTCCTCAACAAAAAAAAGAAAGAGCATCGTCCCGATGCTGTAAAGTTATTGAAAAAAAAACCAAAACGAAGTAGGTTAAACAATGAATAAGGGCACCAATAATCCAATGTTAGACGCGATGAGTTCTCCAATGATGAAGCAATTGTTGGAGCACAAATAAAAAAACAGGAAAACAGGTCTTTTAGGAACGCGCAAAATTGGGCTTCATGCGCACCACGCGAACTATGTCAGAGGTCGGTTGTTTTCGTTGTACCCATCGTGACGACGTAGCGTCCGGAACCACTTCATAGTTTACGTCGCTCACGCGGCGTAATACTTTATACGGACTGAAGTATCTGCTGAGCAACTTTTCGGAGAGGCCACGGCGTCGAACAGGAGTACAAACCCAAACCTGGTCTCCCGGACTGTAAGATACGTCATTGTGACGCATATTGTAACGTCGTGCATTGACCTGTTGCTGCTGACCAATGTGTAGCCGGGCGAGCTGGCGAGTTTCCTCGGCACGCTCTGCAAATTCTTCTGCGTCAGTTGTTAATCGATCGGCGCCTTCATAAGGAAGCATCGCATCCAGCATCGTCTGAACTTCGCGGCCGTAGAGAAGGCGAAACGGTGTAAATCGGGTTGTTTCTTGAACAGCGGTGTTATAAGCGAACGTCACATAAGGCAAAATGCGATCCCATGTTTTGTGTTGGACGTCAATGTACATGGAGATCATGTTTGTGACTGTCTTATTTAGTCGCTCGGTTAAGCCGTTGCTCTGCGGATGGTAAGCAGTCGTCGTTCGATGCCTAGTGTTACTTAGCCGAAAAACTTCATCAATAAGCTGTGCAGTGAACGCTGTTCCTCTGTCGGTTATTACTGTAGATGGAGCACCGTGGCGCAGAACAATGTGGCACATGAAGAACTGTGCTACCTCAGAGGCCGTGGCTCGTGGTATCGTCTGTGTCTCAGCATAGCGGGTCAAATCGTCAGTTGCAACAATGACCCATTTGTTGCCGTTGGACGATAAAGGAATGTCTCGCAGTTATATGGGCCATCAGTAAGTTCCGTCCATATTTATACGGTAGACCATTCCGAGCCATCAGTGACCATCATTCATTGTGCTGGCTTGCGAACCTCAAGAATCCTTCCGGAAGACTTGCTAGATGGAGCCTGCGTCTACAAGAATATGACATCACCGTAGTCTACAAGTCTGGCCACAAGCACAATGACGCGGATTGCTTGTCACGAGCACCAATCCAGAACTCGTCTTCTGAGCTAGAACAAGACTCCGCATTTCTTGAAGCTGTGAATGTGTCGGAGATGGCTCATGATCAACGAATGGACCCAGAATTACTTCTGCTCATTCAATACTTAGAGGGGCAGCAAGTCGAAGTACCGCGAGTTTTCGTCCGTGGACTACGCTCCTACGTCCTCCGCAACAACGTTCTCTACAAGAGAAACTTTCAACACACCGGTGAAGCTTTCCTACTGCTGATACAATCATCACTGCGAGCGGAAATTTTAGAAGCGTGTCATGATGACCCATCGGCAGGTCACTTGGGCATTAGTAGGACTTTGGCAAGAATCCGCCGGAGATATTACTGGCCAAAATTGATGGATTCAGTACAGCATTACGTAAGATCATGTCGAGAATGCCAAAGACGCAAGTATATTATTGCCATTTACTTCTAGTAGTGGGTCGTATGCCAAGGTGAAGGCTCACACCACAGAGAAGAAAGAAGTGCGCGTGGACCCCCCCCCCCCCCCCCGCTCTGGCAAACAAGCCCAACCGACGCGCTTGGTTAAAGCCCTGTTGCTCGGACATAAATAAACCTTGTCGACACCCCCTGGAGCGGCGTGACAATTGGTGGAGGTGCGGGGTATAACGGCGCTATGACCCTCCGGATAGTCGATGACTGGTCGAATCTCTTCATCCTCTCGCTGGCGTCTGCTCAAGTCAGATGAGCTAAGGGCGCCCAGGAAACCGTCATCGTCGTCTTCTTCTTGATTGACTAAAGGTATGGGTGCACGCGACAGCGTATCAGCGTCGTCATGCTTCCGTCCAGACTTATATACGATGGCAACATCAAATTCCTGTAGACGCAAGCTCCATCGGGCCAGTCATTCAGAGGGATCACGAATGTTTACCAACCAGCAGAGGGCATGGTGGTCCGTCACCACTTTAAATGGACGACCATAGAGGTACGGGCGAAACTTGGTGATCGCCCATACTACTGCGAGACACTCTTTCTCGGTGGTCGTGTAATTCACCTCGGTACGGGACAGTGAGCGGCTGGCATAGGCAATGACTCGTTCTTTGCCGTGTTGATGCTGGACGAGCACTGCGCCAAGGCCGACGTTACTGGCGTCAGTGTGCACCTCTGTGTCAGCATCATCGTGAAAATGCGCAAGAACAGGGGCTGACTGCATCCGCTGTCGTAGCTCGGCAAAAGCAGCCTTTTGTTCGGTAGCCCATACAAACGGTGTGTCGTCGCGTGTAAGGCGAGTCAAGGGTTCCACTATCTTCGAAAACCCTCTAATAAATCGTCGATAGTAGGTGCACAAGCCCAGAAAGTGCCGAACAGTCTTTTTGTCTGTAGGATGCGGAAACGCGGCTACAGCGGCAAGTTTGTCGGGGTCGGGTCAGACTCCTTTCGCGTAGACTACATGGCCAAGGAATTTGAGCTCTTCATAATCAAATTGACACTTCTGCGGTTTGAGTGTAAGATCTGCTGATTGAATAGCCTGTAACACACTCCTGAGGCGATGAAGATGTTGCTGGAAGGTTTCAGAAAAAACGACATCATCA
Organism: Rhipicephalus microplus; assembly: GCF_043290135.1. Classification (NCBI taxonomy): domain Eukaryota; kingdom Metazoa; phylum Arthropoda; class Arachnida; order Ixodida; family Ixodidae; genus Rhipicephalus; species Rhipicephalus microplus. Next base: position 268,676,072 of record NC_134710.1, read on the forward strand.
AGGTATACGAGACAAGTGTGCCACTTCAGACCAGTAAGCACAGAGTCCATCATTCGTTTGAAGGTTGCGGGCGCTGAGCACAAACCAAAAGGAAGGACTCGAAATTCATACATGCCATCAGGGGTAACAAAAGCCGTTTTTTCGCGATCTCGCTCGTCAACCTCGATCTGCCAGTACCCGCTTTTTAAATCCAAAGAGGAAAAATAGTGGGCGCGGCGTAATCTGTCTAACGAGTCGTCGATGCGTGGCAGCGGGTACACGTCCTTTTTAGTCACGCTGTTCAGCTTCCGGTAATCGACGCAAAAACGTAGCGTTCCGTCTTTCTTCTTGACTAGGACGACCGGAGAGGACCACGCACTGTTGGAAGGCTCGATGATGCCGTCGTCAAGCATTTCTCGAACTTGCGTACGAATGGCTTCTCGTTCCTTCGCTTACACACGGTAAGGCTGTCGGTGTACTGGGCGGGCGTCGTCGTAAGTGATAATTCTGTGCCTAGTGATCGAAATCTGGCGCACCTTAGAAGAAGCAGCGAAGTATGACTAGAATTCAAGCAAGAGTTTTCGCAGTGCTGTCTGGTTTCCTGGTGTGAGGTGAGAAATAATATCGATATTGTTTAGAGACGTATCGGCGGCTTCCACTGCGTCCGACGAGAAGCAGATGGGAACGCTTCCTAATTCATCTGCAAACGCTAACGAAGTGCCACGGAAAAGGTGTCGGTGTTCGTTGCTGAAATTTGTAACGAGCAGTTGAGATCGGCCATCACGTAGCTGTATGATACTCCTAGCCGCACAAACACCTTGAGTCAACAGGTGTTCAAAATTACTTTCTGCAATCGCTTCACCATTTCGCAATCCACAGCATGTGACGTCGACAATAACACTGGCTCTTGGAGGACGCGTTATACTTTCAGCAGAAACACGAAGAATGTCGGCACGTTGTTGGTCGTCCTGCTTGTCGATTGCTCGGTCGGCTGAGAAGGTGATGCGATTCTCTTGAAGGTCAATGACAGCTCCATACTCCTGCAGGAAGTCAACACCAAGAATCACGTCGCGTGAACATTCACGGAGCACAAGGAAACTTGCTACAAAAGTATAACCGCAGACCCGAACTCTACTCGTGCAGGTTCCAAGCGGAGAGACGGTGTGGCCACCAGCCGTTCGAATCACAGAGCCATGCCAGGGCGTGATTACCTTCTTTAGTAGTCTGGTCATTTTCCCTCTTAGTATCGAATAGTCAGCCCCGGTATCAACTAAAGCACCTACTGCATAGCCGTCTATCAGCACCGGTATATCCAGAGAAAGCCGCACATATCGCTCAGTCGAATCCACACCCTTTACTGGTAGCGTCGATCGGAGGTCTTCAGCACGTCGACTGCCAGCGACCTTGCCTCCAAGGGTCGCTTGCGTTAGTTTTCACGGCGGGGACTGGGGGACCGTGCGCCAGCATGGCGCTGTGACAAAGATGAAAAGCGCCTCGGCGACGGTGAGCGCGGCTGCCGTCCAGAAGGCGGTGGCATGCGCTGTTGAGCCAGGTAGTCCTCAGTGTCCCGGGGTCGCTGGCCATACCGAGGATGCGCTGAATATACTGAAAAGCCGCGCAGCCCGAGGCGCCGGTATGGACACTGACGGTACAAATGGTCCGCTTCACCGCAGTGGAAGCACAAAGGTCGGTTATCACGAGTGCGCCAAACATCAGATTTCCTAGGCGAAGCACGTCTGTCGTCAAGGTAGTGTGCTGGTTGTTCCGCAAGATGTACAGGACTGGCGTAAACGAGGGGTGGGGGCGTGCGTGTGTTGTCGTAGTACCTTAGAAGCTGCGCCGACTTAAGTGAAACCGTAGGAGGTGCCTGAACAAACAGCAGGGAAGAGGAAGCTGGGCGCTTCAAGGCTTCCGCATAAGTCACACGGTGGTAGTCAGCCGGGACGGGTGTGGCGTTATCCAGACTCACAGGGTCACGAAGGGCATGATGCAGCTCGTCCTTGACGTTGCTTGCAATGGAACTCACCGTAGTAGTGGTGGTGTGGCAGCCTTTTGCAGCTCCTCGCGTACTATAGAGCGGATAAGGTCGCGCAGACACTCGGTGTTGCTCTCAAAAGTCGTGAGAACTTGAGCAGTGGACGTGTTCACTTGCCGCTCATACAGGGTGTATCGATGCTGAAGCATCTTTTCCATTGTGACGGCTTCGGACAAAAACTCGGCGACCGTGTTCGGAGGGCTTCGTACAAGGCCAGCGAAAAGCTGCTCCTTAACTCCCCGCATCAGGTGACGCAACTTCTTTTCTTCTGTCATACTTGGATCAGCCCGTCGGAACAGGCGCGTCATATCTTCCAAATAGGTCATGACAGTTTTGTTGGGCATCTGATTGCGGGCCTGGATCGCTCGCTCCGCTCGTTCGTGGCGATCAGCACTTCTGTAAGTGTCCAACAGCCGGCGGTGGAGTTCGGGCCACGATGTCATCTGTTCCTCGTGATTCATCTACCAGGTAAGTGCTCCATCCTCCAAATAGAAGTACACACGCCGTAGTTTGGCCGCGTCGTTCCAGTCGTTCAAAGCAGCCACGCGTTCGAAGTCGACCAACCAGTCCTCGACGTCTTCGAGCTCGGTGCCATGAAAGGGTGTCGGAACCTGTGGACTTTCGAGGGTGTACCGAATCACCGGGGGGTTTCCTGTACCTGTTAAAGTGGTTTGAATGGACGTGGTCATCATACTGATGTGAACTGTAGGGTCAGCTTCGGGTGGCCATCCCCTGATCCTGCGGCTTGTCCGATGAACGGGAGTGTGGACTCGCACTGGGCTTGTGGTGCTGCTTCCAGGAGGTGTCTGAAACATCCGTGAGGGGCTACCCAGCACCTCCACTAATTGTCACGTCGCTCCAGGGGGTGTCGACAAGGTTTATTGATGTCCGAGCAACAGGGCTCTAACCAAGTGCGTCGGTTGGGCTTGTTTGCCAGAGCGGGGGGCTCCACGCGCACTTCTTTCTTCTCTGTGGTGTGAGCCTTCACCTTGGCATACGACCCACTACTAGAAGTAGTGGGTCGTATGCCAAGGTGCCCAACCCCCAATATATATGCACGTATGCACAACCCCCAATATATATATATATATATATATATATATATATATATATATATATATATATATATATATATATATATATATATATATATATATATATATATTGGGGGTTGTGCCACATATACAAGGCACTACTCTACAGTGACACGTTATTTTCCAGAATAAGACACTTGTCATTGTGTAAAGCGTCTTTTAATTAGTGTAGACCATGCCGCCACCACAGGGTTCATGCAGTAATAATTACCAGGTATCCCACAGATGTAGTGAACTATTTCGATACACCTCATTAGTTTATGCAAACAGCGAACCCACCTTTTGTCCTCCTGAGCACAAGGAGGTATATCGTACACGGTTAACAGCAGTTTAGGTGAACAGCACCAGGTAACAAAATGACTTCCTTGTGCCATACAAACAAGAGAGCGTAGGTGCGATATATTGCAGATCGTGGAACACCCAGGGAAACAATCAGCAAAGGGTACACAAAAAGTCCTTAAGCTTGCACATAATATCATAATATTTGTGATGAAGGCATAATGAACCCAAAACATTGCACCCAAAACATGTCTTAGGCCAGCTATAATGATCCTCGCCTCTTATTTTCCCCCATAATTGCCAGTCACTCGAGCTGCTTTTTACCAGGCGTGCGCCGATCAGCCTTCTCTGGTTTACGTGGCCTTCTTAAAACTGGATTGCGAAATAGAGAGAGAGAGCAAAGGCTTCTTTCACCAGTTCGATCTAACCTAAACGACTCAAATACCTCACATATTTATACTGTCTCTCCTAGGGAAGAAAGCTCAGACAATAGAGCGCTTGTTAAGCATGCGAGAGGTATTAAGTTCGACACCCTTCACCTCCAGTTACATTTTAAAAGCGAAGCATTTCTTAGCGAACTTCAGTGACTTTGAGCGTATCTATCTATCTATCTATCTATCTATCTATCTATCTATCTATCTATCTATCTATCTATCTATCTATCTATCTATCTATCTATCTATCTATCTATCTATCTATCTATCTATCTATCTATCTATCTATCTATCTATCTATCTATCTATCTATCTATCTATCTATCTATCTGTCTATCTGTCTATCCATCTGTCTATCTATCTATCTATCTATCTATCTATCTATCTATCTATCTATCTATCTATCTATCTATCTATCTATCTATCTAGCCCTTACTTTTGTGTACTCTCGTGGTCACCTCCTTAACTTGGCGTGAACCAAAATTAGCATGGGAGGGTAAGATGGTTTGGCGAATATGATGCGCTGGTCAAGACATGAATAATGTCACAATCCCGTTGCGTACGTTGCCGAACACTTCGCACCAGACACGGGCGTGTATGTGCCACAGGTGATTGACATTTAGTATTCAGCCAGGAACGACGAGAACATACATGGACACTTTTAACGCGTGAGCGTTAAGAAATTCCCTTCATCGGTAGCGTTGACCCGAAGAATGGAAAGAATAAATGTCAGGGTACCAGCTAGAATGAAACCCAAGTATTTTGCGTGGCAATGAAGCATTTTACGACAGAGGAACTACTTTTCAAATAGACGCTAATCTTAGTGAAACGTTAATAGTGGTTGCAGTGCTGGCTACAAAATTTTATATACATTACGTATGTACTCCTCTTATACTACAGTGTCTAGAAATATACTGCCTAGTGTGCTGAGCATGCGCATTTCGCACGAGAAAGGGTGTCCCCACATGTGATGACTGCACTCAGTTGCCACAAGCGCCGCTGTGTGTCGAGAGGGTGCACGAACGCGCGAAATTCTTCTCGTCCTGTTGCGGCCGGAGCCTCGCCGCATTTCAAATCAGTGTGATTTGAAATGCGGCGAGGCTCCGCTACCATGTGATTTACTGTGAAGTTCGATGGCGTCTTATGTACACTGCAACACCCTGAAATATTAAAAGCTAAGCGACAATGCAAAGAAAAGACGTGTATTGTGCCGCTGTATCAAAGATGTTATTGGTAGAACAAGGAAAATGGGTCTTGTTCCCCCGACTAACGGATCCAGCTTGATTTAAGTAAGACCAAGAGGGCAGACAGAAGGCTGAATCCGAAGGCTGTCGTATGAAAAAAGCATTCTGAGAGTGTGACTCCATTGAACTATTTTTCGGATTGGGGTGAACGGTGTCGGGAATTAAATCACCATTTAGGCATAATTTCAAATATTATTACTTATCTGAAAAAAAAATTGAAAATATCCTTTCAAATTTCATTCACACAGTTTTTCTCCCGTTTCAACGTCGAACTCCCTTTACAACAATGTTTTGGGTATCATATGCGGCGAGAGTCAGATTGTTCATTGGCATGTTATCATTCTTTGTTTTCACTAGAATCCTATTGGAATGGTGGCTAAGAGGTAAAAGTTTTTGGGTCTTCTGTGATAATTCTTGCTCTCAAGAACAAAGCACATTTTCAAAAATAACTCTGGTGGTTGTACTGTCAATGGTTTTTAAAATTAATTAATAATTTCTTTGCGTACTGCAACCACTTTGTGCACCTATTTGCCTGCCTGCCTGCCTGCCAGCCTGCCAGCCTGCCAGCCTGCCTGCCTGCCTGCCTGCCTGCCTGCCTGCCTGCCTGCCTGCCTGTCTGTCTGTCTGTCTGTCTGTCTGTCTGTCTGTCTGTCTGTCTGTCTGTCTGTTTGTCTGTCAAATCGCCTAGGTCTGGGTGCCCTCACGATCACCCTCTCAACTTAGTGTAATCCAAAATTAGTGTGGGCAGGTAAGATGTTTTAATGAATATGACTCGCTGGTCCTGACATGAATAATTTCATAATCACGTCACGTACACCATCGAACCCTTTTCGCCACATCTTTTTTTAACACGTGAGTGTTAAGCTGGCATTGGCAACGTTCACCCTACGAATGCAAATAATAAACGTTTGTGTGTTAGCAGAGAAATCGAAGCCAAGCAATCTCTGTGGAAACCAAGTATTCTACTACAGAGCCACGCCAGGTCTTGGAAAGAATTCGCAAGAAGAGCTAAACGTTCGTGAAACACCAATGCTGGTTCCAGTGTTGACTGTTCGATTTCTCGCATATATTTAGCACCACTGCATAATGTTTCACTTCATAAAAATTACAACAGACTCACCTTGCATAGCATTGATTCCCAAGTTACGTGGGATCTGCTTTTTCGTGCGGGCAGTAGTGGATGGCGATATGTCTGTCGCGAAATAATCCTCATTTGGTATTGCAAAGCGCCAGTACTGTGAAAGCAATCGAGTAGTTTTTATAAAGCATTATGTAAATAACGCTCCCAAAATACAGGAAAATATTAGTTGGCCTCGCGCGGCTAGGCCTCCTGAAAGATTCGCAGCGCTTACGGAGCGCAAGGGTTGAACGCAAATGGATGGATGGATGGATGGATGGATGGATGGATGGATGGATGGATGGATGGATGGATGGATGGATGGATGGATGGATGGATGGATGGATGGATGGATGGATGGATGGATGGATGGATGGGTGGGTGGGTGGATGGATGGATGGATGGATGGATGGATGGATGGATGGATGGATGGATGGATGGATGGATGGATGGATGGATGGATGGATGGATGGATGGATGGATGGATGGATGGATGGATGGATGGATGGATGGATGGATGGATGGATGGATGGATGGATGGATGGATGGATGGATGGATGGATGTGGCTGTACCCTTTAGATCGGGCGGCGGCTAACGCCATCAAGCCGTAATACTTAGTGTACTAACCATTAGATTTATCTTTTTTTTCTTTAAATAGTGAGGTTGAGGATTCGTACTTTGCAATCAAACGTTTTCATTTTATTGTGTTCTTCTCATCAAAGTGGTCAAAACATGGGAAAGTAGCTGTGAATTCAAAACCTTTTATCCCAAATATTCTATCCGCTAACCAGTCCACCAAGTAAAAACAAAAAAAAAACATTGAAGCAAGAATAACAATGCATGAAAATATCATTTTTGGAATCTGTATACACACACGGCAGGGATATTTACGAGATACAATGAATTTTCGCCTAATTCAGATTGTTGTATTGCAGAACATTGCGGAAGCATGTGTGCCGCACTTATTTTTTTTCTTATGCTGTCTTCCGCCATTTAAATACGATTCCGCTAGGTCCCGGGACAGCGCCTCCTCTGTTTTGTCAACACAAGCCAGGTGCACCCCATTCATCCTTCCACCACCTTCTGCTCTAGCCCTTTCCTGCTCTGGCCCATCACCTATGCTTCGCGTCTGCTTTGCGGTAATGGGAGAGAGAACCCAACATGTAGTGCCTCACGAAGGAGATCGCATGAAGTAACTTAATTCTTGTTAAGTTGTGTGCAGATCTGTGGGGCGGAGTCTTGCATTCTTCAAAGTCAGAATGTAGGCGGTCACGATGGCTCTGTAAAAAACACGGTGTTTTGAGAAACAACGTCGCCGTTCGTGCTGCTATGCAGGCGGTCAGTGGGGAAGCGTCACTGCAACTCAACTTCACGCGATGACTTTAGAAGCACTGGGGTGCGACTGCGGCATTGCTTCGGGCCACAAGAAAGGAGGATGAAGAAACAAATCTGACAGACGTATGATATTAGAGTGGGAAACACGTCTATCGCATCTCCAGGGGAAAGTGCTCGGACACATGTGTGACTCAGCGCTAAACATCATGTATCGTTGCATCACGACCCTGAACTACGGCGGAGTGAAGGTTCCAGTTGAGAAGCGCGCGTTTGCGTCGGCACTGAAAGAAATAAATGAGGCGTTGCCCGGCACAACTGGCATTGCATGAACGAAGGCGTCTGAGATTGGAAAATATTTCGCGACTTTTACGCTAGGCCGCATGCGCCGTGACACTGTGGAAAGGACGGATTACCACGCTAGTTTATTTCCCCAATTCATTGTCGCCGACTTGCAACCATGGGCACTGCCTTACGCGCGCGTGCTGGAATGTCGAACATTCCCGATTATTTAAAATATATCTGCTAAAGCGCAACACGTTAACATTTTATTCTGAAGCTAACGTGGCTAATGTTGATTGATTGATTTGTGGGGTTTAACGTCCCAAAAAATTATTTGATTATGAGAGACGCCGTAGTGGAGGGCTCCGGAAATTTTGACCACCTGGGGTTCTTTAACGTGCACCCAAATCTGAGTACACGGGCCTACAACATTTCCGTCTTCACCGGAAATGCACCCTACCACAGCCGCGATTTTATCCCGCAACCTGATGGTCAGCAGCTGTGTACCTTAGCCACTAGACCATCGTGGCGGGGCGACGTGGCTAATGTTCAACGATGAGGCCGGAATTTCAGATGCCACATGTAATAGTGCTGATGCATATTACAGCTGATCAGGTTACCGACGGCCCACGATTTTGACTGCCGGGGTCAGTGTACTTTTGTGAGCAATATGAGCTCGAACACGTGAGTGAGTGGTGAATAGCCTCGAATACTGCCGTGGCTGATATACGCAGCGGCCGCGGTTGCAAAAAGGAAAGGGTGGTGCGCTAACTGTCGACGCTCCCATCTCGACATCTTTGCTGCAAAAAGGCAGCCTATAGAGTGTCAAGGGATGCCAGCGCTGATATGAAGTCAAATCAAAGCGCTTAAACACTCCCAATGAACCATCAGCCCCTGTAGGCGCTGAGATATCTATATGGCGGGATTCACATAGAATGCTTATACTACATCTAAGCGGTAGTGGCTGAGCGTTTTGAGGCACTTTTTTCATTATTTATTTACTTTTCCTTTGCACATTTTTTATGTTACGATTCCTACTGGCTGGTAGCTGTCATTTCGCAGCCATCACTAATGTTGCTGCCGTTTCGCAAAAGCATTAGTTAAGCGGTTTTTCAGGCTCCTTGCCACACTCTCGCGTGTTCGAGCGCATATTGCTCACGATAGTTGATCTTGTAGCTTGAAATATAACTTTTTATTTTCTGGGCACAACTTCACCCAGTGATCAGTTTCGTTTACACCGTCTGACGGCTTCTTCCTAATTGTCACTACCACGTGACAATATACAGATGATGAATCCATCGAAAGTATTAACAGCGCCATATAAGAATAGGAAAAGAAACAAGACAAAAAGGGCACGTTAAAGAGCGAAATCCGGATGGGGAATATTTGCGGAGCCCTCCACTGCGGCGTTTCTCATCATCTTATCTTGGTTTTGGGACGTAAAACTCCAGATATTATTAGTGTTCTATTGAGTGGATATATGATGTCGCTATGCATAGGCCATCATTTTCAAATAAATGTTTCAGTTGTCAAAAACACTCGTCTTCTTTTTGACTGCGGGATACCGCGGGTTTTGTACACGATATAAAAACAGAGCATGGACAGATAAAGAATACAGCACTAACTCTGGGTGTGTTCATAAGCATGAGGGAGAAGCAGGAAGAAGCACCCCACTAGTCATTTACAAAAAAAAGGGGGGGGGGGTAAATAAATCCTCCTCTCCTGAGGGGGATTCATCACCTTCTATCGTATGATACAGAGGGGTGGGGAAATGATGTGACGAGGAGAGGAGCGGAAATGAGGTTTTGAGAGGGTATGGCATAGCACAGCCCTATATAGTTGGTAATAATGTTGATTTTTAGTGTTGGACGTCCCAAACCCACCACATGATTATGAGAGACGCCGTAGTGGAGGGCTCCGGAAATTTCGGCCACCTGGGCTTCTTTCACGTGCACCTAAATCTAAACATACGGGATTGTAAGATTTTCGCCTCCATTGAAATTATGGCCGCCGCAGCCTGCGGGTCCACAGCTGAGTGTCTTAGCCACTAGACCACCGTGGCGGGTCCTTATATTGTGTCGAAAGTGGTGGGTAATGAATTGACTCGAGGATGAGGAGGAGGACAGGGTCACCAGCTGCACAACTTCCTTGGTCTTTCCATGTAGTTGGTTTGTTGGTTGCTCCTCAAAGTCTTGGCGCAACCCGCCCCGGGGGACTGGCCATGAAGAGGTTCACCTTTGAAATGAAATAGTTTTACCAGCCGAATACATTTAGATAAGGACGTTTTAACATAGAACAGATTGTTAAAACATAGATTCTAAAAAAATAAATAAATAAAAGGAAAAGAAAACCCAACAAAGTAATATAGTTTAAAATGAAGCGAAATTATGCGTAATGTTAACATTCTATTCGTTTTGCTTTCGCTTAGAAAATTGCACACAGCTTCGCAAACGTTCCTGTTGCTATGGAGCCCTTTTCAGTTACTCCAAAGGAAAGCACCACCAGAAGGAATATATATATTTAAAGCCAACCTACGGAGACATTCTCGAACAGTCCTTTCGTTGTATTTGTAAATACCCTGCATGTCAAGTGGAAATGGCGCATTAGTGCATCGGTTCCCAATGTTTTTCCACATTTTTTTTTTCTTTTTGACATGGTTAAAACACGAACGACGTCGTGCTGGATTGATATTGCTGTGGTGTGTCATCTCTTTCTTTATTCCGCCGTGCGGTCAACGACGACTTGCCCCGACTGTCGTTATTCCACATCGTGGTGTCCACCTGGTGGCTGATCATGCTCGTGTTCGCCAACGTGTTCACCGGAGAGATGAAGGCGGGCCTCACGGTGCGCCACAAGATCGAACACCGGATCGATCGACTCGGCCGCGCGGAGACGTCTGCGCCTACATGCTTCGCGGTACGGCATACCCTCTGCTGCTCGTGGTGACTAGAGCCGTGGAGAAAGGTAATGATTGCGTCACAGGTTAACGTCATTGCTAGTGTCATTCTAAACTGTTATCATGAAACATTCGGTTAAATGTCGTCCTACGTAAATAAAAGTATTACGTGATCCTCGACTGCCTTTTACTATAATTCTTTTTTCCCTCTTTGTCATTTGCGTTGTTGTCGCACCCCGTGATGTCTTGTCGGGTCTCGCCAAACCTCAAAATTCCTTGTCTCGATGAGACATACTACGCTTGATTAAAATACTTTGTTACAGTTACTGGGACAAAATAAGTAAGTGAGGACCCACGTCACGAAGAGGACACTGCAAGCGCAACCAGTATGCTAATCTTGCAAAAGCAACTAGCCCAGTACAAGGTAAAGTATAGGTTAGGTTATTAGAAGGAATTGTAATGTAAATTTGAAGAAAAAAAAGCTAACTTTGCACCGAACCTTCGACGTTCAATGACGCATCCGATGCTCTACCACTATAAGATACGGTGGCTGTCATCCCCCCGTTCACTTTAATGGCATATATGTGCATTCAAACGTGGGAGCGTCAGTCAGCGCCAGCTGTTGCCATTAGGGCGAGTGTGGAACACTCTCTGTTGTCTGTTTGGCGCCACGTAGTACAAGATTTCAATACGAGATGCTGGTTGATTTCGAGATGCTGGCAATATTTTCTCGCATACCAGCCCAATGCACCAAGTCTGTCAGAACGAGAGCCGACACATCTGACACAAAAATAATTTCGTTATATAAAAAATGTAGTAAACGTGTATTCATTTGACTGTATCTATGCCACGACAATTCATCTTTTACTTCTTCAGAACCAATAATGTGTTATACTCGTGTTGTGCCCATGAGCAGATCGCGTTGGTCTCGATCTCGATTGGGCCTGATTGGGATCAAAAGTGTCAGTCTGACGCCGGTGTTTGTCAGAGATGTCTTATATTCGGAAATGCATTGTAAACGTATGTTATGTTTACTGTGTAATATTACTATCTGTCGTATTTTAATTCCTTATAACCGATAATGTGTTATATCCGTGTCGTTATATGTTGATAAGCGGATCGCTGTTGTCTTCATCCCGATCGGGCCTCATCGCAATCTAACGTGCCTGTGTGACACCTGTATTACAAAAACGGCTTCTGAAGAACGACCAAGTTTATTTCTGGAAATAATAGCGCGATTATACGGGGTGCTTTAGCTAAAAAGCACCAAGTGATAAAAAAATTAAACAGCAGCGCTACGCGTCTCCATTTAACGCAGTATTGTTCTGAGCCATATAGAGCACGTCATATTTTTTGCGATCCGCTAAGCTCGGCAATTAACAAAAATTACCTAATAAGCGTTTTATACAGTGACTCTAGATAAAAATCTTCAATACAAAACTTCTAGCGCTGATCCGGAAACAGTAAAATTTTATATCTTCCGTGAGATAACTGCGCTGCTTCATTTCTTTCCAGCCTTTGTTTAAATTGCGCGAAAATTCAAAAACTTTGACGTGATTACCACCTAACGAGTGGCGATTTTAGTGCCCTCAAATGTAAGTTTGTGGAATTGTCAAAGACTGCTCATGCGCGAATGTCGCTTGAACAAGCCATTGGTAACTACGATGGACGTTAAGCGATAGCAAGATGGTACCATTAAAAAAAGAGACAAAAAAAGAAGATAGAAAAATAACTTCGACGAATAAGCGGCCTCCACGTGCAAATGCGATACGAGACCGTACACAGCACTGGAGATAGCGCCAGCATTTTTGCTTTTCTTTTCAGGCTAACAATAAATATGACGGGAGGAGTGTGGAGGGTTCTACCCAGTGTGTATTTATGAAACTCTATGGCACAGACCAGCCGGCTCCCGCTGTCGGTTCAAACACAGAACACCACCGAGAGTATGAAAACCTACCGCAGGCTCTCACGTTTTGATCACATGTTGGGCCGACACGCTGGGCTTCACTTGGCTTCACTCATGTGCCGTAATTCTCCCTTCTTTCTTATTTTTCCTCCATCATAAATATACTAGAGGGAACTTCTGCGCTAGTGTCTATGGGAGCTGCGACGCATGGCGCTTCAGCAAGCATGGGAACCACGGGCAGTACATGTCTACGTATTTTACGTTTGATTTCGCATGGCTTGAAGCTGTTATGTCACGAAACGGGAATCGGCAATAGTTAATCACTTACGCTTCAACATCGTAATCGTTTAGGCTCACCAATTTGAATCGGGTCACGAAGTTCAATAGGGTTCGTCTTTTAGGGGCGAAGCTCCTTGGCTTCGTTGCTCCGTTGTGGCTTTCGTTGCTTCTATGCTCCGTTGACGTATGTAGCCACTGGTGGCACGCCACAGGGGATATTAGATGGGAGATGGTGGTACTTGGAGTGTTCACTAAGTGGACGCATGGACGGACGCATGGATGGATGGACATGTAGACAGACTAGCAGACGGACTGACGGATGGATGGACGCGCGGAGCGGGTATGTGCCACAGGGGATCCAAGATAGCAGTACTTGGAGTGTTTACTAGGTGGACGCACGGTCGGACGGAATCAGAGACTAGAACAAGGACGGACAGATGGACAGACGCGCGGCCGTACGGACGCACTAGACGCACGAACGCAAGGGCAGACGGATGCGCGAACGTACGGACGCACGAACAGATGGGCAGACGGATCGACGAACTCACGGAGGGACGCACGGACGGACGGATAGACGCATGGATGGACGCACAGACGTACGGAAGGAAGAATGAACGGACGGATGGAAGCACGATGGGCTAACGGATGCTTCGCTCCACTTATCAGCATTCACTCCGTGGATATGCTTTGATTTTCTTTCTTCAAAACAAAACCAAACACTCCAATAAACGAAGCCACAAGTGCGATTTGAGGCCCACAAGTACGAAGACTAGGGAAATTCATGTACTACCCATCATTCACTTGGTTATAGTGTCTAGTACACTCTACCTTGGTCGCTGAACGATCGCAGTGCCAGAGTTCCCTCCAAAATATTTTAGGGAACTCTATGCACGACCTATGGCCTCCGAGGCCGCCGCGCGTCAGTCTCCAGCGTATGCACGCCCTCACGCAACGCCGACAGGCAATCACAGCCATTTGCCTAGGCGCTGCACCTTGCTCCCAACCAGGCTGCAGAAATCAGGTGCCTTCTTCATCTTGTAAGCACTACCACCATCGTCGTTTCACTTCGACCGGGCATAGACTGCCAGAGAGAAATTGGAAGACACATCGTGAATTTAAAAGCGTGTTCGTCGAAAGTCTGGCAATTCGACGAAGTATGCATGCAATGTGTGCAGTTTTAGAGGCGAAGCTTTCTATAACGGCACCCGTTCGTCCCTCGTAGCCGTTCTAGTATGTAACGAGTACAACATTTTGACCTCCAAGGTGGTGCCGGGGAGAGATTTTTTCTGTGCATTGTTGAACAATAAAAACTAATGCTCAATGTACATGCCAATAGCTGCTAATGGGGAATCAGAGACAGGAGCGTTCGGCTTTCAGTTAACGCGCACGCTACGATCTCCATTGGCAGCCATTGGCATGTACATTGAGAACTATCTGACAAGAAAGGGTTGGTACGTTATACTCACTGGGTGTAACCTCTTCAGTTTTAGAAAGGTTTAGCGAGCGTTGAGGCGCAGGGCCATGAATATAATGAGCTAGCATATACCATGAATGGACTCGAGGTAGTTAAAGTTGGAAAGTAGATACAAAGCGCAAGCCGTAAGAAAATAAAAGCCGAATTTTCCTGTCTCTCATTTCCCATTAGCAGCCATTGGCAGAACTATCTGACAGCAAAAGGTTGCTACGTTATACTCGCTGGGCGCAACCTCCTTGGTTTTAGAAAGGTTTAGCGAGCGTAGGGCCGCAGTGCCATGAATACAGCGAACTAGTATATACCATGAACTCGAGGTGGTTAAAGGAGGGAAGTACACCTGAAGCGCAAGCCATGAGAAAGTGTGCGTGTGCCACTTCTCGTTTAGTCCTTGGAATATCCGCTGAATGGTGGTGCTTCTATATGAGGAATATATGATGAAAAGATGCGAGATGGTGGTACTTGGAGTGTTGAATAGATGGACCAACGGACACACAGACAGATGCATGGATGGACGCATAAACGGACGCAGGGATGGATGCATGGACGAACGCAGGGACGGACGCACGAACAGACGCACGCACGGACGGGCGGATGACGCATGGACGGTCACACAGACGGACGCATGGACAGACGGAAGCAAGAACGAATGGACGGACGAATGCTTCGCCCCACTCTACATCATTCACTTCGTGGATATGCTGCCAATTTTTCTAACTCTCTCTCAGCAATCACGTGACCGATGAGAGGGTGTAAGAGGGATAGGCCACAGCTGTGGCGACGCAACTGTTGCCATGCTTTGCTGTGCCATGACGTGATTGCTGTGGCACTGTGAGAAGCCACAGCTCGCACCGTTCCAGATCGCGGACGGATGGATGGTCGGCCTCCATGAGCATGAGTCATCAAATTATTTCGCCTTAAAACCATGGCATAATGAAATAAACGAAGTATAGTCTAGGCACGCACACGTCAAGAGAATCTGGCCCCCAATTTCACGATACCGGAAGAGCTCCTGAAATTTTGAAGGCCTTATATACGCCTTCATCAAACGCGACTCTGAGCGCCGGCGACTACAGTACGAGTTATACTTATTATGATAATCGCGACGTCCCAGATCAGCAAATCTGTGATGTCATCATAAAATCATCGCATGCCTTCGTCGCTTGGTCAAACGAGCGTCGGTCACCGAGGCAGTGCAAAATCAATCCTTTGTATACAAGCTTCGCAGTACAACAGGCAATATCGCAGTAATATTGCATGGTACGCGCTTATTGTCATAGGCCATTAGAACGTGCGATTATCACTAGGACTTCGCGGTTTAAAGCCGGCAATCCATTACAAAATGCACACACGGTACCGCACGTATTCTTAAGACCATGCAGTAGGTGCATAGATGATACGAAAAGATTTCAACTGCACAATTGCTCGTGGGTTAAAGCACATCAGCTATTACACAGATTGCCGACATATGCGAAAGCTTATCTTCCACAGCCACTTTCAACTTCAATGACGACAGTGTAGTAACCCAGAGTTTAGACTTCTCTGGTAACATCATACAACAAAAAGTAACGAGTGGTTAAAGTACGCATCAGGGACAGGATACCGCTATCGCGGTCAACACCTAAAGGAAAATCCCCCAATTTTTTGTCGTTTCGCTACAGCCTAGCACTCGCACCCCCAAGGCAGGCTCACCCATGGGCAGATAGCCTGATGTCATCCACATGTCATAGCAATCATCACGTCTATTTATCTCGAAATACCGCGAATACTTCGAACCAATGCCTTCTTTCATTTAGTGTGCGTGTTGTTTTGGCACTAGCCTATATCGAGAGGTACACATTCATTAGGTGGTGTACATGGCATGCACAGGCGAATAAGTGACGCATGCGCACTGAAAACAGTCTCCAATCAGGTACATGGTTGACACTTCAAAAACCATTCCAATATTGTCACGTTTCGCATGCTTAGGAATACCTGTCATGTTGAAACCCCTAATTCATCCAATGCTTCTGTTGGCTATGCATTATGCGAGATTCAGAGATACAAAACTCGCCTAAAATATTTTATTAAAAACCAAGATGTTGCTGCCACCTCGAAACATGTCGATAAAAAAAGCACTACTTCACGTCGTCCACCTTAGAAGGTCTCGAGAGATGAAAAAAAAATGCACCACTTCACGTCGCTTAACAAAGACCAATGGTCTGAAAAGAAATACCGAACGTCCTAATTCAGGTGCTCACGCAAATCACGTGTTGCGCTCAATATTTTCAATGCCGGACCAAGAGGGAGGCCCATATAGTCGATCAGGTGTTCAATTTCAAGAAGCAGCAAGGCTTTTCCGTCGATTACCTCTTCGCGAAACTTCTCAGCGTGCCTGGCGCATCCGGGAATACTCTCGACGTAACGTACCACGCTTTCTACGGTCCACTCCTTGGCTGACCGCTCCGTAGGAGCCTGTGCAAGCCTGCTCAGCCCAGGCGGCGAGACCTGCGATGCGCCTTTATGCAGACTCCTATCCGTACGTGCACCGCCCGCGATCACATGCGTAGTCGCGTACGGACGCAGGCATGTTAGGCACGACGCAGAAGCCACCAATGCATCGCCCTCACCTCTCATGAGCGCGTCGTCTGGAGCTGTAGCTTCGGATGTGGTGTGCGAAGACGCCTTGGGCACCTGCTTGTCCGCGATCGAAGTTGGCATGGCGCGGCTTTGATCGTAGTTTCGTTGAGAGGTGGTGGTCGGCTGGTGTCCTTCGCGGATGCATACCGTGGTAGAAGCCGGGTTTTGCCTCGTGCTAGCGACGCACGGTCTCAGGAGTGGCGGAAACTGCGGCGTATTAAGTATAGAAGTAGGCTTAGCTGCAACAGTCGACAGCTCCTGTCGAGGACTGGCGTCGACGGCGCATGGTCCCGGCTCAGAACTGTGTTTTCGTGTTGTGGATCCGCACTCTACCGGATTATCAATAACGTGTGTTGTGACGTCCGGTTCGGTGCACAGTTCTTGAAGTATGCGGGCTAACAGTGGGTCTGGCGCGCTTGAAGCTCGCGGAGGCAATGTCGCCGAAGAACACCTACCAGTTTGAGTCGCTAGATAGCAGTCGAGGCTTGAGCGGGTCCAAAAAGCACGACGCTGCTGGCCGCCGCAGCACGCCATTCCTCTCGCCTTGCGGGTCCCCCGGCGTCGCGTAGATTTTCCACCTGTAGTAACCTTGCTCATCGTTGTCGTTCCTTCCAGAACAATGCGCTTAATGAAGGAAACTTGAATAAAGCCACCGCAGTGAACTATAGTTCAAACGCGGACCGTTTATTTGTATACGCTAAGCTCGACATCGAGAGCGCCCTCGCGGCATCTTGCGGGGTGAAATGAAACCTAGATTACGAACCTGGATAAGCGCTGTACTGCTGATGATGATGTCATCGTTGGTCAAGTTTGTTTAAATTCTGGCTCTTGATTTCGGTACTGCCTTTTATTTGGTCTCTGACTGAGTTTTGGTTTTCGATCATGGATTCCATGGCGGAGATGGAGCAGTCCGCGTGCATATCGTTCTCTATGTTTAGGCGATTGATTGATTGATTGATTGATTGATTGATTGATTGATTGAAGAGGATGGTTGTAGCGCCGCACATTTCGATGGTGATTTCGCGAATTATTCAGTTTTGCTCATGGACGAAATTCTAGAACACGTTACAAACGCGATGTTTTATGCGCTCTGGTGGGGCTGTTGGAAGCGGGCAGGAGCGCAGCGTGTGCAACTTGCATTGATACGGCAGGAGAAATCAGCTCGATTTATTCTTTCTCGCTGGTTGTTATGAAAAGCTGCGAGCAAAGTGTTTTCGACTCTTGCACCATTGTTATAGAGTGCTCATTGCTCCGTCGCAAATAAATGTAATTTGCGCGGCCAAAATTCTGTGTCGGTGCTGACAAAGAATTGATGTTGAAGTCCTTATGAATATGATTACCTACGTCTAAAACTCACCTTGTTGCGCAACCTGAAGGAAAAACGACAATACAGTCTTTTCCTTTGGCTTGCACAGCACGTCGGGTGTTCGAGTATGCCCCGCCACGGTGGTCCCCGCCACAGTGGCTGAGGTACTCGGCTGCTGACTCGCAGGTCGCGGGAGCGAATCCCAGCTGTGACGGCTGCATTTCCGATGAAGGCGGAAATGTTGTAGGGACATGGGATCACATTTGGGTGCATGTTAAAGAACCCCAGGTGGTCAAAATTTCCGAAGTCCTCCGCTATGGTGTCTATCCTAATCATATGGTGGTTTTGGGACGTTAAACCCCACATATCAATAATCAATCTAGTGTTCAAGTATGAACGTTCTAGTCTGCGAAGAATCATTGCTTCAGCAGAATACGTTCGGATCAGTCAAATATTGTACCAAAATAACAATTTTGTTCAATGAGAAAAATTAAGCATCGATGGCGTTCATGTACATGTACCTGTCATAACGCAGACAAGCAAAACTGTGGTTCGGCCAAGTTGGAACATAATCATCTTGAAATTTTTGTGCGAGCACACAGCGACATAGAAAGACAAATGGGCGCAATCTAACAACTGGTTTATTTTTGGAAAAAAACGTTGACTTTACACCCTTCGGATCTGCGCTTTCTGGTCACCAAAAAACAAGTGCACTGCGCACATATCACAAATGACGATAACAGGTTTATCGATTAACAGATATGAGCGAAATTTCTTTCTCTAATAAGGCTACCGAAGGGTGGCTAACTCACCTATTTTTCTGCTTGTCTTTAAGATAAACCTCCATTATCTCTCTTGACGTCTTCTTTCGATTGCTATAAAATAAGGCAGTGTCGCGAAAACAAGGAGAGCATGCGCACTCTTTGCAATGCACTGCAAATGGGTGTTAAGGAGACCTTTCAAACTTGACATGTGCTCCCCTAGCCTTGCGTTATTGCACCTACCAGTCGGCCCTATATATACACACCCACACGACGAAGGTATGCTATATGCACCACAGTGTGTGCACACTGATAGAATCTGAGCTTATGTTTTTATGCTGCATTCCTTATGTACGCTGGTCACTTTGTCACATTTCTGGTTGACCAACGCGCACACTCACATATAATAAAAAAGGTGGCTAGAAAGTATGAGGTAAAGGTGGTGTTTTCGGCCACAAACAAAATAGGAGGAGAGTGCGTGTTATAATAATAATAATAATAATAATAATAATAATAATAATATCATCGACGGCTTTAATTCTCATAGCCATGATACCGTTATGAGAGAAGTCGCAGTGAAGAACTCTGGAAACGTAAGACTTCCTTGTGTTGTGTAACGTGCACTGGCATCGAACAGTGCACGGACCTCTAACATTTCGCCTTAAGGGGAGATGCTACTCGAAGACACTTTCTTTTTAAATATTCACCCCAGGGTAATGAAACTTGAGCTGTTTATGGACCTTTTTATGCTGGTTTCAAATATATAATTACTTTTCTTGAAAGTTGCACACTTTTAGCTCCGCAACATGACAAAGTGAAAACCTTAACCCTTTTGCCCCCCCCCCCCTTCTTTCATTCATACCTTTTGTAAACTTTTACTATTCGTAGTTCATTATGTTTCAAATAAAGTGTAGAATGCAAATAACTAATTAGGAAGCAGATAAGAAACGTGTAATACGCGTGAAAATATTAGACGTAAAAAGTCCTCATTTCGCCTACCCTAGTAAAGGTTTACATGCAATTTTTTCTTATACAATAAAATATTGAAATTTAAACTTGATACTTGCATTTGCAGTACTTTGGAAAAAATGTGAGCAAAATTTCATGCAGATCCGAGCACTATAAGTACCCGAAAAAGGAGGGGCACATTAGAAAAAAATGGCAAAATTTGCGTTTTGAAAAAAAAAAACGAGTTTTAAAGTTGAAATTGACGTTTTATTTTTGAATGATATCATTAAATCTGATGAAATATGCACACCAAAAAGAACAATCCTTCTTGTAGTGGCCACTGTGACTAAAATACACCAGCACCGAGAGTTTGTCCTTCTCGTCTTCTTTGAGCTGACTTCGTACAGACATTTCGCTCACAGACAGGGCCATGAAACGCTTCCCAAACATCCGCTCCATCTGGCAGAGCCTTGTGCCAACTGCAAGCTAGGAAAATATTCGATAGGACTGCGAAATCCAAACTAAGTCTAGTGTCATGCCATTTTGCGGCCATGTTTGTGCCACATACCGTCGTACATAATGGCAATGTCGTCCCTGCTAACTTCTTTCATTGCGAGCTCTTTCGACCTCGCAAGATTGGCGCTGATGTCATCCATTTCCACATCACGAACTTTCCGGCTGACGGGTGTGAATAACTTTTGACGCATTGCCTTTTGCAAGCGAACAAATTCACTGCCGCAAATCAAACCAGCTGCTCGTAGCCTATTCCTACAGAGCACGCCGCACAACGGCTTTCACTTGCGAGCAATTTCTTTTTTCATTCATAACAGAGATATTTACACGAGAAAAGCATTGTTCAGCTGCGCTGCTCGACAAGATATGGACCCCGCAAAAAGGTTTCACAGCACATAGAGGCGCCCTGCGGCCAATGACGGTCCCCTATCCATACCACATGATAAGCCAGTCGCGGTGCTCGAAAAACGCGCAGAAGCGTGCTTCTTTTTATTATTTCTTGCGCTGCATCAGCGAGAAAAACTGTTGTTTGAAGAGTGAGGCTCGACTCTTCGGCTCATGCGATCAACAATGGCGAGCGGCGGCGCATTATCGGCGACAAGGTGCTCGAAGACTGCACACTTTGGACCTTCAACTTTGGCACCGTGTGCTCTTTAGATGTAATTTTAAGGCATTTGCAGTTAAGTCTCCATCTGTTTTTTTATAACAGTAGAGGTACTAATAATATCAAAACAGCCGAAAACTAAAAATTGGTAATTTTGAAAAAAAACTTGTTTTTCGACCCGCATCTCTCCTTAATATATACGCGAACGCCACGGCCTGGATCAAACCCACGACCTCCAGGACAACAACCGAGAACCATACCTAGAGATGCAACGAACCTGAAGCCACAATATCGCGGTGACGGTAACCATAAGTTCACTATCGCAATTGCATGACAGTTCACAAAAACCTGAGTACCAATTTAGAACCTCGCCTGCAGTAAGTTAGTAAAACAGACAAACTGTCAAAAATTTCTAAGTTAACAGAAGCACAAACTTTTCCATTAGGCTGAATTGAAAATTTTGACTCTCTAAACGAAAAAAGCTGTGATTTTGACGACGCTTGCGTGACTTATTTCGTGCTTCCGACGTCATTCATGGGTGGAAACAAGTGAGCCAGATGATTGCTGCAGTGGCTTGTTTTTTTTTCTATTTAAACACAACTTGTGGTAATGTGAACTAAATGCTCTCAATTCAGGGCGTTGACATGATGTAAAGCAGCGCCAAAATTAGGACATTTCTGTTTCACTTCGCGTTCCTTTTTTATTTGCGTTACTTGTGATTGTGTCACAGTGAACAGAGTTGAAACACCTATAACACCTTTATTGTTTTCAGTTTTGTCCCAACGTGCACCCATGTTCGTCTTAGGACACCTGGCGAAGGGAATATGATGGTCGCGCACATCTTCAACGCCGGTCCCAGTTTCAGGTTCATCGTCGTCATGACGTGGTGCTCCTTGATGAGGAACAACGCGCCGCCATCAACCTCATGGTGGCGGAACTTCTCAGCAATACGCTCGCAGCCGGCGATTCCAGATATGTACACTGCCACCTCATCCACCGTCCACTTTTCCGGCGAGTTATCCCTATTCTGCATTGGATACATAGATTCTTGCTAATGCTGCCGGGGAGTGGTTAGCAGTGGAGGCGACGCCTGCGAAGCCACGGAGCTTCAGGGAGACGTCTACGAGACTTCTCGTTGCGTGCCGTTGACGACCTTATACTTGGAAGTGGCAGCGGCACCTGGGGCAAAGTAGACAGTCTTTCTCGGAGTCGTCTGGAGTCCTTTTTTGGTCTTTCTAGCAGGCCAGCGACGGAGTCTTCCATTTGGGCATCAATATCATGGTAGACGACGCAGCACCCAGAAATGACTGAGTCATGGCAGGCATCTCGACGATTGCCGGATGCACGGACATCAGAGGTTCGCGCTTAGCGGTCGCTGCCTGCCTGACAGCTCCAGACGTACCCGGGTTCATCTCCGGACCTTGACTTTAGCGCATACACTCTGCTGACACCATAGTAACGCTGCACCTCTACGACTTAGTCGTCGTTGGTGCGGTCCTACTTGAGAAAGTTGCAAGGGCCCCTGGATGCCGTGTGTCGTCACGCCGAGCTTGGACACCATCTGGGTGGCCGAGTGGCGAAGGAGTTCCAATAAGCCCTTGCCGGCTTCAGGAAACGGCAATGTCAGGTCGGGTCGCTGTTGACGCTGCGCGTAGTACGGTGGTGTGCCTCTTGGAGTAGTGCAGAAGCCCGTGAAAGCAGCTCATATGCGCGTTTCCTGGCCCCCCATGTGTTCTTTTTGCAGAAGATTCAGTACAGACATCAGCGTTCAAGGTGGAGCTATTTCGATGTCGGTCACTTATAGTGATTCGCGTCGTCCGCCTATATACAGTCATCTCTGTTGGCATCTCGACACTTCCCCATCCACAGTGACCGTGTTGTAGTTGGTGATGCTCAGAGCCGGTGTTGGAGAACGTTTGTTCGAACGAGTGAAACCGAGTGCGTCGTGCGTGGATAGTGCATGGTAACTTCGCCATCGTAGCACAATTTTCGAAACCGGCACGCTCAATCTGAAAGAAAGTAATGGTTACGAGTGTGCATCGCTTTTTTAAACCTCACCATTTTTATGAGACACTTGTTAACAAAAATTGTGGCAGGAGTGTCAGTGGCACCGACATTGCGCCTTTGAAAGATCACGTGCAAACCAGGCGTAGAATCAAAAAAGAAGAATGCTTTCTCTCCGAGAGTTAGTGCCATCCTCCGTAGTGGGTCAAGAAACAAGCACTCAAGCTAATTCACAAGCTATTTTAATCATAAATTCAGTCTGTACAATCCACTCGTCGTTTGGCCGATCCCTCGAAATGGGTACAAGTGCCAAAATTTCAAGGCGCATCATCAACACAATGAGTTGAGGAATAGACGACAACGGCTTCGTACACCAGAGCAAAAAACCAACAAGGTTGCTGATGCATTGAATAGAATCGATCATGACTCCGAAATTCCTGCTTTCCAAATTGCTTTATCTTTTTCTTCAAATTATCCGCTTCATTTACTATATCTTAAGTGTATATATATATATATATATATATATATATATATATATATATATATATATATATATATATATATATATATATATATATATATTCTGCTCACGGCTGGTTATTTTTTCATCCACTTTTCTTTCTTCTTACTTACATTCCATTGGTTCTAATAACTTCCCCTGTACATTCCTTGGCCATATTCAAGTCCGGCGATATTCAAGAAAACTCGGCTGGACGAGGCTAGCTGTTGCATCTTGGATGACATAATCACACCCTGGAGATCTGCGCTGGCGATGACATGGGTTGAGTTCTTGTGGGGAATGGGCAAGGTTGGGAGTCCCTGTGGCATTTTAAGTTCGTATGTCAAAGGCGTCGAATTGTGTGTCGTGGTGGGAACAGACAGTGTGCTTTCAGTTTGCGTGTGCGATGGTCGCGGCTGATGCAATTGTATCTTGGTCTCTGCGTTGTACAGATGGTGCCTTCTCGTCTCTTTCGTCATTTTTTGTGGTTTCGGAGCTGTAATCGTAGGCGCAGTCTTGATTTCTTGTGCTAAATGCGTTTGTGGCGCCGATACTTTATGCATACATGCCTCACGTATTCAGTTTGCTTTAAGAGGCTTGTCTTGCGACGACGTCCTTGTTGGTGTATCGGCTGGAGTGTCTAGAACCCTTGGACTCGATTTTGCTGGCGTTCCTGCTGTTGCATTATAACGTGCTGAGGTGGGAGCGCTTCTTGAACATCATGTCCGTTTTCTTGACCACTTGATGTGTCCAGTCAGCAGCTGTTGCAACGCTTTTAAGGCAGCGAAGTTGCTAGGACAGATTTGACTGAAGGAACATCAGAGGCGCTTTTGACAGCATTGATTACGTAGGCTTCTGGCAACTGGCAACCTATCCAAGTCGCTTCCGAGCCTCCTGTGTTTGGGCTTTCAGATGGCTGCGCTCTCAAAGGCGACACCGCAACAGGCGTGGTTCGGTCAAATTCCAGTTGGGAATGGCTGCCTTTCTGTGCAACGAATGATGCGAGTTCTTCTGGTGCATGAAACTGAACTGTAGGTCCCGGGATTAACTGAGTACGCTACGAGCTGCTCTGCTCTATTCCGACCATAGTGAACGTATGAAACGTGAGGTGGGCGTTGTGAGCGACCGAAGATCCAAGCGATGGAAAAGCAGGAGGTGGGTTCATGCGTGAAGACTGCTTTTGACTGTGACGACTGAGCGTGGTTGTCTGTGGATAGTGGGTTATAAGCGAATCTTCGTCCTAGTCGCCATTGTATTCTTTAAACCAAACGATCATTTCTTTTTTGATCTTTTCCCATGACTCGTCGTTTCAAAATATGTGGGTGAGGTAGAATTTGAAAGCTTCACCGGAGGTGTAGTCGGTAAAGTTTATAATCATCTCCCGATCAGACCATGATGCAGCGGTAGCGTGGACCTCGAACAGGTCGAACCAGTCCTGTACAGGTCCATCGTCCACTGCGCTGATGTACTTGGTGATGGGAAGGTCAGTCAATGGTTCTGACATGCTGCTGGTCGATGCGTAATGCTAGGCGCTTGTACGGTAGTCCACGTACGCTCAGGGTGTCATGCGGAGAACTGCGTAGATGATGAGCGACTGATGAAGGGGCAGGCAGGGCTCCCGTTCCGCATAGCGTCACATATATATATATCGTGGGCATTCATCTCGTGCTTCTTCTCAGATATGCATTATCACATTCCTCATCATCCGTCTGGGTCTCTGTCCTTATCTTAACTGGGTATCACGACAATCATCATCGGGTGTGCGCGCGCTCTGTCTGAGACTGCCCGTTCACCGCTGAGCCCTTGGGATGAATAAACGCTGTCTCAACCCAGAGGTCATACGTGGTGGAGGTGCTGGGTGGAGGTGCTGGGTACTAAAGACGGAATTCAACCGGATCCGGACAAAATCGCTGCGGTGCTTCGCTTTCCGCGCTATGAAAGGCCGAAGGAGTTTGCGGGAAGTTTTCTTAGCCTGGCCTCCTATTTTCGCTGTTTTATACACAACCTCGCATCAATAGCGGCTCCGCTACACCAGCTTCTTGCTTCCGACGTGCCCTTTCTGTGGTCGGAAGAATGTTAGGTGGCATTCGAACTGCTAGAGTGTGCCCTCACGTCCGATCTTGTACTTCGCCCCTTTGATGAAGCCGCACCGACCATTCTGCATACAGACGCTAGCGGCCGCGGTATAGGCACTGTTCTGCTCTAACGTGACACCTCTTTACGAGAGAGAGTAGTTGCGTATGCCAGTATAGTACTAACTGCCACCGAGAAGAAGTATACCATAAGTGAGCAAGAGTGCTTGGCTGTGGTTTGGTCAGTCCAAAAGTTCCGACCCCATCTCCATGGCCGTCATTTCACGATCGTTACGGACCACCATGCCCTATGCTAGCTTTCCACGCTGACGAACGAACTTCTCTCGACGCTAGGGTCGGTGGCTTCTACGTTTACAGGAGTGTGACTTTGATATTCATAAGTCTGGTAGAAAACAAGACGCCGACGCCCTTTTGCGCTACCCGCTACCAAATACTCAGCTCAGCATCGTTCAATGTTCGGCCGTCACTTCTACTGCAGCGTCCACGCTCGCCTCAGTAGACCAG
The DNA here is from genome assembly GCF_043290135.1 of Rhipicephalus microplus. NCBI lineage: Eukaryota > Metazoa > Arthropoda > Arachnida > Ixodida > Ixodidae > Rhipicephalus > Rhipicephalus microplus. Next base: position 268,702,272 of record NC_134710.1, read on the forward strand.
CTATTCTCGGATGACAAGCACACATTTCACTCCTACCAGTTGCCTGATCCGTTCTGTAGGCGTAATATGGACCAGCTCTCAGGAGCTTCCCATCAACCTAACGCGCGGCATCATCGTCAACTCTTGCGATTTAAGCTGGAGAATGGCGTTCTGTACCATCATATCTTCCACCAGATGGTCAACGCTGGGTTCTCGTGCTACCACACTCTCTTCGACTTGACGTGCTTAAAGCCTTCCACGGCGACTTGACTGCCGGACATCTTGGCATTCAAAATACTCACGACCACATTCGCAGTCACTTCTACTGGGCTCGTAGCATTGAGCGCTACGTCGGTTCCTGTGTCCCGTGCCAACATCGTAAAATCCAGACAACTGCACCAGCCGGGCCTCTGCAGCCGATTACGCGCCACACAACGCCATTTGAGGTTGTAGGTATTTACCTTTACGGCCCTCTTTCCGCCACATCTACTGGTAAAGGATAGATAGTGACTACTGTAGACCACTTGACACGCTACGCGGAGACAACGTCTGTATCAACTGCCTCTGTTTCGGAAGTTGCTGACTTCGTTCTGCACACCATCATTCTGCGCCATGGCACCCTCGTATACTCCTCAGTGACTGTGGAAGGGTGTTCCTGTCAGAAGCGTTAAATGAAGTATTGCGCGCCTCTGGAATAACACACAAGACAGCTTCAAGCTACCAACCTCCGACGAACGGTCTCAACGAAAGGTTTCACCGTGCTCTTGCTGATATGATGGCTGTCTACATCAGTCCAGACCACAAATACTGGGATACTCTTCCACCATTCATCACCTTTGCCTACAACACGGCCGTTCAGTGCACCACCGAATATTCGCCGTTTTACCTCGTTTATGCATGTTCCCCTACTTTCTTCCACGACGTTTCCTTTTTACACAGTGACGTCAACTCGTCTCCGTCTTCCAGCGAGGAATATAATTCAAGACTAGCCCAGTGTCGCGATCATGCTTGCATCAACACAGAAGCGCGACAGCAAGAACGAAAAGTCATTTATGACGCATCCCATGGCCTTGTTTTTTTTCGATCTGGTGACGATGTGCTCCTGTTGACACCTATTCGTACAGCTGGTCTGTGTGACAAGTTTCAGCCACGCATGATTGGGCCTGACATTATTATCGAGCAGAGTTTGCCCGTTAACTATCGTGTGACCCCACTTGTTGTCCCAACAGACCGCCGTCACTGCACCACAGAGATTGTGCACGTGAATCACATGAAGCCTTTCAGGCGACGTTCTCTGTAACACTGACTTGCTACGGTCAGGTTGGCCGCTTCCATGAAGAGGGAATGAGTGTGGGCTTTCGTTAAGTGCTCGTTCCCATGTATGCATTATTTTAATCACCATCACGATCCATATGGGTCTCTGTACTCGTCTTCACTGGGTGTCACCACAAGCACCATCGGGTATGTGCGCACTCTGACTTAGAGTGCCCGTTCGCTGCTGAGCCCTTGGGCTGAATTAAGGCTGTCTCAACCCAGACGTCATATATATATAACAAAATTAAAGTATATCTTCAGCTACAAGGTTCATGGCCACTCCCCCAGAGTGGACGTGTGCCACGTATACAAGACACTGCTCTACAGTGACACGTCATTCTCAGTACAAGACACTTGTCAAGTTATAAAGCGTCTTTTAAATTGCAGGCCATTTTAATTAGTGTAGATCACAGGTTTCTTGCAGTAAGTATTACCTGGTGTTCCACAGAAGGAGTGGACTGGCGCGTTGCAGCCTCATTAGTTTATGTAAACAGCGAGGACACATTTTGTGCTCCTGAGCAAAGGGAGGTTTATTGCATACTGTTAACAGCAGTTCAGGTGAGTACAACTGCACCAGGTAACGAAATGCTATAGTGTACCGTACAAACAAGAGAGCGTTGGTGCAATATATTAGAGATCGCGGATCACCCAGGGAAACAATGAGCAAAAAGAACACAAAAACGACCCTTACCTCACACAAAATATAACATTATTTGTGAAGAAGGCACAATGCACTGAACATATTGCAACAATCCACTCACAACACGCCTTAGGCTGGCTCTAATAATCCTGAACTCTGTTTTTTTTTTCATAATTGCCAGTTCCTGATGCTGTTTTCTACCCGTCGTGTGCCGATCAGCCTCCGCTTGTTTAAGTGGCCTTCTTAAAAATGCATTGTGAGAGAGAGAACAAGTTTTTTTCACCGGTTCAATCTAACGTGATTGAAACAAATTGCTCACAAATTTTTACTGCTTTTCAGACGGTAGAGCTCAGACAGTAGAGCACTCGCTTAGCATGCGAGAGGTACTGGGATCGACACCCAGCACCTCCAGTTCCGTATATTCCCTCAAACTTTGTCTTTCCATTATTGTGTTCTTCTCATAAAAGTGGTCAAATATGGAAAAACTGGTGTGCATCAAAACTGTTTATACCAAATATTCTATATTGACCAGCCCAACAAGCAAAAACAAAGAAAAATATTGAAGCAAGGTTGAAAATGAATGAAAATATAATTTTTGGATGGTGTAAACACAGACGGCAGTGATATTTACGCCAGACATTGAATTCACACTTAATTCAGATTCACCATTCGTAAGTATGCTTCCATGGAACTGCTGAATGGCAGACAGCAGAGAAACATAGTAAGATCCGTCATGCAAGCGTCCGTGAGTGTATAGCTCAAGATGATTGAGCACTCGCTTGGCATGCGACACTCACTGAGATTGACGCTCAATGCCATGTTTTCTTTTTCCGTATATTCAGTGTTATTTGTAATCCATTTATAAAGAGAGATGACAACAATCAATTTAGTGACAATATAAAACGTGTCATTCGATAAAGTAAATATTTGGCAAATAACTAATGAAGATATTGACTGAAAAATTGAATAGGTCGACTTGACTTTCCAATGCCACTCAATAGTCGAACTCTAACATTCTGCGTACAAGCAGTCACAATGTTTCGGGGTTATTATTAAACATGATTTTGATCGAATGAACATGTTTATGAGTTACAAGCTACTTTTGTAAGTGGACATGCCGTTGTGAAGTGTATAACATGTGCATATGAGCAAATTTAAATAAGGTTCTTTTTTTCCACCAAGCAGGCTGCTTGCGTCTGCAGTAATCCCGCTTGTTTAGAAACGTAAAAGTTATTCGCTGTTCGGCTCACTATTGGAATGAGAACCTTTCTGTGTCCGCTACATATCGGGTATATATCGCTTTCGAACACTCTCATATTTGCAGGTGTTAACCGATTAACTTGACCCGCTATATTCTTTAAAATGATAATGACACAATCCTGTCACGCACCTCAGAAAATTGCGTGGTTTTCAGGTATGTGCCACACGTGCCCGTGTGGCACATACCTGAATACCACGCAATTATACCTGCCCAGGAATAGTGCGAAAGACGTGGATAGTTTTAGTACATGAGCTTTAAATAAACCTGACAATGGCAGCACTGACCCCACCGATGCAAAAAAAAAAAATAGATGTCAGGGTACCAGTAGGACTCCAATTCAAGCATTATGCATGGTCGTCGAAGATTTCACCACAGAGCTACGCCAGGTCTTCCAAAGACTTTTCAAATAGACACTAATGTTCATGAAATATCTACTTTAGTTGCAATGATGTTTATATAATATTAAAACGTTAAATATATGCTCTTTTGGTACAGCCATCACATCAGGTAACGTCATTTTATGTTAGGCGTCTTCTACTAAAGTTCATTTATGTAGGAGCAACTTAAATATAGTTGCAACTTAAACTAAATATAGCTAAACTTAAATATATAGCAACTTAAATATATAGCAACTTAAATATAGCAACTTAAATATATAGCAACTTAAATATAGCTAAAAAAAGAAAATGAAATTAGATAGAAACAATATTAATGTTCCCTTAAAAACGTGAAAGAGTGCAGAAGAATGCGATAAACTAGAATATATAAAACAAATTAACAAGAATGAGGAAGGGGGACAAAGAATTGGATATATATGGCAGTACCACTAGCAGCGTATCCTTCCGATTGCTTGAATGAATTTACGCAGCGCTGACAGAATAGCACTGCGGCCCACACCCAACTGACTGGCTCCAAACGATAACGGCGTCGGAGCAGCAAGCACAAGCACAGGTTTTCGTCTGCTTCATCCTTTTGCGCAACAATTCGCAATGATGAGTCGAAGCCTTACTGTCTAGTCAGCCGTAGAGAAACGCCGAATTAGCTCAGCCAAAGTAAGTAAAACATTATTGGGGGTGTCTTGACAAAAAAGAAAGAATAAATACAATATACAGCATAAACCCTCTATCGATGTTCACCACTTTAAAAAACAAAATGCTAGGACTTCTTGTTATTATAGAATTTCATCTGTCGTAAATAATGCCAGAGATTGGTACAAAAGCAAAAAAGACGAAGACAAGCTCCTGAGGGCAACTGATTATCTTCATGCGTGGGTACGCGCCACATAATCAAGGAAATTGACTTAATTTGATTTGACCTGAAGGCAGGACCTCAGGCATAAATATCTATATGCAGCGTAGGCATCACTATTTAAGGAATAATTACCAGTGAAAACAAAACCTAAGCAGTTGCTTTGGTACCTTATCATTGGTATGCTCCATCGAAGCTAATAACGTTGTGCCTACGCCCCATTGACTGCATCTACGTACCTCAAGGAGTGTGTAAAGTAAGGGCCTTTTTTTTGTTAGACACAAAGTTTTCAAATGTTCAAACTACAAAAGAGTTCACACAGGCTTCGGGTGTCGCACAGTACTTGCGGTGCTTGCCTGCTGACCCGAAAGACGCGGGTTTGATACCGGCCGGGACAGTCGCATTTCAATGGAGCTGAAATGTAGGAGGACCGTTTACACAGCTTTAGGTTATATAAATAAACTCCAAGGCACCGAAATTGCGGAGCTCTCCACAAGGGCGTGTCCTATAATCATAATGTGCTTTTGGCACATAAACTATCAAAACTTATTAGCAAGTGTTCAAGCAGCATAAATATTGTCGTATAGTTCACTCCCAATATATTATCAACTTTAGAAAACAAGGACCTAATTTGTCAAAAAATACAAAAAATGTACGCCCTCATCATAGGACTTCCCGCACTCAGAGGAAGAATTAAACCCCTTACCAACGAGCCTGATAGGTGTGACGATAACACCATGATGACATCTTTTACGAAGTTATCGATTGTAGAAAGAAAGAAGCATAAATAGAAAGATCAATAAGCTATGCGCTAGACATTTCAAAATCTCCAGTTGGAAAGCTGGATAACACTTCAGAAATTATGGCTATAAATAGAATTAAGCAGATTGAAAAAATGAGAAGACCCACATTAATACCTGCGCCAATTTCCAACTAAGTTCATTGGATTGATCGGTGCATTGGTGATGTATTTATACAATTGCATGTAACTGTTACGAAACAGAAGTTTTCAGATATGATTCACCAAAACAATAGAAAAGTACATTACTGATAGCCTCCCATGTCGAGAAGACACGCACCTATCACACATCCCTACCATACGAAAAATGCGACGGGAACAAATTTTTGCACCACCTACTACAGATACAAGTTTGGGAATTACCTCACTCGTTCTCTTGTTATTGAATCAACCACCGTACAAATTGGCACGCCTGGTCTGAGGGCGAAATAGAAGAGGAAAAGAGTGAAAAAGAAGAAGATGATAAACAGGTCACATCCCGATCACAATTACGACAGTTTTCTCTTGACTATGTATGCACTAATGGTCTGCGTAACAGATTTGCTGTTGAAAATAAAGCTGGAATTTAAGAAGAAAAAAAATTGATGGCCACGTTGAAGCTAACTACTTAAGGAAGAAAGAAAACTAAAGACGTTGCGTTCGTCCAGGACTTGAACCTGGAACCTCTGACACCCAAAACGAGAATGGACCCCTAGACCAACGAGCCGCTTTTTTAATAGTATTTATTAAAATATTTGCGTAATAAAGACAAAATTAAGCAAACAAAAGTACAACAAATGGCGTCAATAAGCACTCAAGCGTTACTCATAAACACTCAATGTCTAACACAGCGGGAGTTCTTCACACCGAGAGTTCTTCACATCGTGTTTTCGAACAAGAAAAGGGTGAGGTCAAACAGCTTTCTAAGATCGAGTACTAGTCTGGTCTAAAGTCCAGCTCGTCGTAATTGTTTTTGAGGTGGATAGCCATTTGAATGAAGTGTGTGCTTGAAGAGGTGGTGGGCACTGCATTGCGATCTAGCATTCGTGCCTTCAACAAGTTTTACATACCAATCAGAAAAAAAAACATATCATATGGCACTTCGTCAAGTGCTGCTGGTAGAAGAAAGCATATTGTTTCAGAATTAATGACGAAACATTTTTATTGATCGCTGAAGGACATCCCAAAACAGTATGGCATCTTTGCAGCTAACAAAGCAATGTTTAATAGTTTCTGGCACATCACATAGACGGCAGTTAACAGGTGGAATAAAGATACCCTTTCTTTTTAATCATGTGTTTACCGCCAATGTTTCAAACTGGAATTTATATACCAACGTTTTTGAATTCTTTGTAATGTATATTTTGTGCCTTCACTTCTACACATCGTGGCCTAGAAGATTGGAGTACAGTGAGCGGTACAACGGAAGTGGGAAAAGCGTACTCAGTAGATCCTCATACAGCCCCTTGCGAGTTACTGTGTACAGGTATTCAACAGAAAAATGAACTTTAATAAACTAAACGCGCGGTAAACTTCCTGCATGAATCTCCACAAGCATGTGTGTTCGGAGAAGTTTGATGAAACAATCGAATCTGGTAAGCAATCAACAAGTGCAACCTGCAAGGAGGAACGTATTACAAAAGGAGCATTGTCTCGAAAAAAGGATAATCGTAACACTATTTGCCTTAGATACAGGTGTTTTAATCCTAACCCACCCTCACTAACTGGCTTGAATATATTATCGCGATGTATGGGCTCAAAAGTCAAAGACAATTTAAAAGTAGCAAAAATCTGATGAAAGCGTTGTATATAAAATCTTGCGCAATCAATAAGTTGCAATACATAGTAAAGCTTTGCTTCTAAAAAAGTATTGCATGCTTCAGCTCTCCCAAAAATTGAAAGTCTGTAGGAAAGAAATGTCTGGGCTGGTCGTTGAAGCTTAGGGACACATTCCTTCCAGTAATGTGCACTGAATCTGTATGCATGCAGTGGTACCCCGAGGTATGTTGGAGGAGGTCTTGTTCAATTAATCCCTGCGAAGTGGTTTGGTGTGCTACCCCACAAGCCACACCACAGTCCTAAACTCTTAGAGGCATTTAAACGAGCTCTTGATACTACGCCAAACTTTTCCATCGTAGATACCACATTTTCTACACTTGGCTTATTTGTGCCCAAAGAATGCCACATCGTTTGCCTAAGCTAATACTTTAACTTCCCAATACTGAACTGCCCAATATACTGAAACCACGAATGCGACTCGACTGTATTATGCTTAAGCGCAGTGGTTCTAGATAAATTGCAAATAGTACAGGTGACGTCGGGCTTCCCTGTTTTACAGAAGAGCAAATAGAAACAGGCTTCGGGAGTTGACCATTAACTATCAGACGAGTTGAGCATTCATTATAGCATAGTTTAACGTCTTTAAGAACAACTTAGCCAACAATAGAATGTTCGAGAAGAGAGAAAAAAAAGGAAGGAATGACAAACAGCTTCAAAAGCTTTTGCAAGGTCTACCTGTAGCATTGCAAGATGCTTTTGAAAACCATGACAGTATTGAAGCACTGTTCGAGCGACATGAATATTGGTTTGCATGGATCGACCTCTGATCCCACATGTCTGATTAGACCCAATGAGGATCGACATAGCAAATTGCAACCTATTTGCTAATACTTTTGCGAAAATTTTGTAGTTCACGTTTGACAACAATATTGGTCTGTAGCCTTCGACAAAGCGAAGTTTTTCCTTGTCAGTTGTTTCCGGTATTAACACCGTCTGAGTTTTGCAAAAAGATTGTGGGAGTTTATCCATGTCATAACTTATTTGAAGAATATTCAGCAATATAGGAGCAAGCATTTTCTTCAAAGCTTCGTAAAATTCGCCTGAGATACCATCAGGGCCGGATGTTTTCAATAAAGGCAAGTTGTCGATTGCTTGCTCGATTTCCTGTATAGTAATGGGCCCATTAATGGCTGCCCAATCATTGTCCTTCAAGGGGTTCTCAAGAAAAACAAAACTAGCCTTGAGATAAACGTCAGGATTCTCAGAGGGAGAGCTAACGAAACTGTTATAGTACTTTTCGAACGCCAAAGTAATGTCTATAGCATCCTTTATGAGCACATCGTTAGAGTACACGTCTGGAATAACTTTAGAAATCGCATGGCGTTGGTCATCAAGTAAAGGTTGGCACGTCGGTTGCTCAGAATTTAAAGTGTGCTGGTTCCGAGATCTAACACGTGCCCCTTGGTAGCGAACAGCATCATATCTTTGTAGCTGGCACTTAATACTATCAATGTTTTTTTTTATATTCCCGGTATTTTGAATTCCATCTCACAAAGATTGTAAAGAATTTAAAAAAGTATCTTTTCGTCATTATTTCTACAGAAAGACTTAACAGCCCCAATTTCGAAAGCTATAGCACGAACTTCTTGTTTTAAAAGCTCCCAATCAGCGAAGATATGCAAACCAATCGAGAAGGATTGCCTCAATACCATCTGGACACGATTCAAGAATTCCAGATCACAGAGGAGCTTCGCATTCATTTTCGAAAGGGCTCAATGGGGACGGAATTGTTTCGGACAATTTTAACAAATTTGCGCAATAATCAAATAATGGTGTGAGAATGAGACAAGTTCAGTGCTGCAGGACATTTTATGAGAGCGGAGTGATGAGGACACGTAAATCCGGTCAAGGCGAGCATGAGAACTGCCCCGTACTCTTGTATATGCCGTTGCCCGATTCGAGACCCCGATGTCAATTAGTCCTGCGCGTTATGTACAATACTGAATAAAAGCTCGCCATTCCTGTCTCCTTTTCCAGAAAAATTATTTCGATCAATAGAATCACATACGCAGTTGAAAGCTCCCATACATACCATGAATCTGTCGACGTCAATCAAACTACGCACTTTTTGAAATAATTCAAGTCGTTTCGCAAGCTCATTAAACGCATATAGATTGGTAATTCGCCCCGGCACCCCTTGCAACAAATATCACAGCATATATACCAGCCCTCTTCATCAACACTAGTGTAGAATGTTGAACAGGGTAGGCTCTTTCTCAGAAACAACCAACAGCCCACAGATAAAGATTTTGAATGTGAGACATACACATTATACTGATACAGAAAAAGCCGCAGGGCCTTCTCGGTCTCTTCCTTGCTCGCTATCTTTGTTTTTTGAATGGCGAAAAAGTCGAGACACTGCCGATTGAGAAGTCTACGGAGCTGTGCCTCTTTCTGTGAAGACCTAAGGCCACGTACGTTCAAGGTAGCAAAGATAAGTAGTGCAGACTGCGCCATGGTGACTACCTTCTAATGCGCTCATCGTCCCACCTAATCAGTTGCAAGAGTTGGTGGTGACGCTTCCCGTGAACCGCCACTAGGCCTCCTAGATCGAGATCGCCGACACTTCCCTTTGGGCATGGACTGTCGGCGACGGCGTGATTTTCTATTCACTGACGCTGGCGTGGTTGCTTGGGAGAGTTGGTACGACATGATTCACATAAAAAAACAGCGCCCAGAACGAGGGACAAGAAAAGAAGGAGAAAGACAGCGACAGTGCCGCTGGCTGTCTCTTCCTTTTTTGTCCGTCGTTATTGGCGCTGTTTTTTATGTGAACTGACGCTGCGTGACTCCTTTTGCTTGAATCCGAGCTCTACGACAGGCGACGCTTCGGTATTGCTAATTCTATAGAGATCTGCATACCATCTTTTCACACCGCACTATGATGAAAAAGCTGCTGCGAAAGCGCAACGCAAGCAGGTGAAGAACCTTCTGCGGGATCCAGTCCGGAGTCTCTGTGTTGTACCGGCAGCTGTTCGGCATCTTTATGGGTCAGGGAAACAGCACTCTTCATAGGACCTTCTGCTTGTGCTAGGGGTTGTGCGGAGCCATTTCGGGTATGCTCCTTGCATGATTCACTTGGCTCTTTGCACGCAGAAGTTTCAATTGTGTCAACAGCGAGTGACTTTCTTTCCTCTTCGGGGTTCGTTGTGGTAGAGCCCGAAGCATCTGAAATTAACGAAGTGTCTGTTGTTGCGCACAGAACCTCGGTGGAATCCATATTGTGCTTTTGTAGGCTATCATCTGGCTGTTGTGTGTGCTATTACAGCTTGTTGGCGTATGTTATAACACCATTTTCGGCCGAATGACCGAAGCGTCGACAGTTGTCACCGCAAGAGGTACTGCAGTTTAGACGGCTGTGCCCAACCTTACTCCACGGAAGGCAAAGAAGTGGGTGACCACTTATGAGAAAAGGCTTTGCACTCCACAAACAATAATATGAGGATATTCAGCAACGTAAACTCTATCAGCAAGGGACAAAACAACATCCCTCTTTAGCGTCCGCATTTGCTCCATGTCCGCTACTTTCCAGATTTCTTGAGATATTGACCTTCACAAAAGCTTGCAATGCCTCGTAAGTATTCGCGTCCTTAAAGTGCTCAGGAAGCCACATAAGCTTCACTTCCATGGGTCAATAACGAGGCATCAACGACTTTTGAGAAAAATTTGCCTCTTGTGACCAACTTTCTGAACTGCATGTGACCATCCAAACATGAGACATTTGAAATTATTCTATGAAGTGTATTTCCTTCAAGCCAATGATGTCCCGAAGAGCATCTCTGAAGTCTTGAACCCGGTAAGGGTGACCACCGCACATAAAAAAACAGAGTCCACAACAAGCTGACAACGTGAAGAACAAGTTAAAAGACTGATTTCATCAACGGTTTTTTTTCACAGTACGATCATTTTTCTTTCTCGCTTGCTTGAACCTTTCTTTTGTGGCTCTAAGCCACTAAAGGGGATTGGCCGAGAAGCCGGTGGTTAATGCAGTCAACACCTTTAGGTTTTTCAGGCTAGGGGAATAGGATTACTTTGTTTTGACTGTGAAATTAATTTGGCACAATGTAAACAAGGGGTAATAAAGAGAAATAATAATATTTGTAGAATTTCTCAGGTGTAATCGTTATATGAAATTCTTCTGAAGGTTAAATAATTACACTGTAATAGCTAAATTATAAAGTTTAGATTGGCTAATGAAACTCAAGAGCTGGTCAATGGCTCAGCAAGGTAATCCTCTTGTGTTACATGGGAATTCGCAGGGAGCCCCGCAGACGTTCCTGTCCCTGTGTCCTAATGAAGCGGCCCCAAAAGACAAAATATTAGGAGTAGTAAGTGATATTCCTAGTTTTTTGAATAAAATGTCGAAGCAATATTATCTTTGATTCTTGAAATGGTCACATGTGAGAAGAAAGTGGTCGATATGTTCAGGTTCACTACAGCTTGAACACAGAGGGAATGGCACCAGACGAGACCTGTTTAGGTAGCATTTAAAAGGTGGTACACGGCAACGTAATTTTTGTTATAGAGACTTCCAATTTACGCGTGAGACACCATTTATTATTTCATGCAAAGTGCAGGTGCGATAAATCAGGATCCTGTATCATACTTTTTGATGAGTCTTCAAGAAGGGAAAGTTTTTGCTCCTCGATGCTGTTACATAAGATGTAAGAGGCATGATTTGAACAATCGGAAGATCAAGGGATGTTCGCGCGAGTGTGTCAGCCATCTCATTTATAAATATACTACGATTGATTGATTGATATGTGGGGTTTAACGTCCGAAAACCACCATCTGATTATGAGAGACGCCATAGTGGAGGACTCCAGAAATTTCGACCATCTGAAGTTCTTTAACGTGCACCAAAATTTGAGCACACGGGCCTACAATATTTCCGCCTTCATCGGAAATGCAGCCGCCGCAGCAGGGATTTGAACCCGCGACCTGCGGGTCAGCAGCCGATTACCTTAGCCACTAGACTGATATATGTGGAGTTTAGGCTTAAAAACACCAAGCAAAACAAATAAAAGTAAGTATCACACGTCTGGGACTAACGCAGTACTGTTTTTATCTCTACGTGGCGTGTTAGAACATTTTTTTTCTGATTCGCCAAGCAGGGTAGATCACAAAAATTTCTTAATAAAATTTTGAAACACTTACTACAGACAAAAAATTACAGAAAAATGGTAGTCATTATCCAGAAATAACTTCAATTTCAAGTTATGGTAACAAAATGAAGCTTTTTAATTTCTTTTCGAGCTGTTGTTTAAAGTGCGTGATAATAAAAAAAAATACCACGTGAGTGCGGCCTGACGCGCGGAGCTTTTATTGCCCTCACATGTAAGTTGAACTGATCAAAAACTGCTTTTCGTGCCCGAAGGTCATGAGAACAGGCTATCGGGACCACAATGAACGTCAAGCGATAGTTGGACGATTCTGCTTGAAAAGCAAGAAAGAAAATAAAGAAAGAAAAATATAAAAAATTTAATGATAAAACTGCCGCCACGGGCAATGCAATAGGAGACCGGAGGCAGCCACAGAGAAACCTGATGGTGGGAGAGAGTGTGACATTGTGATAAAAAACGATACTCTAGAAGTTCTTTTTTCATATTTCTATCAATTACATGCGATTCCTCTATACAAGGTATTTGCAAGCAACACGGCTTTACCAGCTGTTAGTTGAAAAGTGTATTGCTTCTACTTCATCTCTACATTTAGAAATTTTTGTTTAGAACCCATCTGTCAAAGCGCGGTGAATGTAAATAAGCAGAAAGAACGAAAAAGCGTTCTCTGCTTAAATAATTGGAAAGCTAGGTGTTGAAAAGAGATCAGTGAAATTGCAGATTTCAAAATGATTTATTTGAGACGTTATGGGTGGTTACATCGCGTGCTCAAACAGCCCTCTATCGGCCCTATACAAAACCTACATCAAGTCAGCACACTTTCTTTTGATTTCCGCGACATTTCTTTAGAAATACAGTGGCATACATCTCCTACTTTAGAATTCAGTCTTGCGGGCATTGTCCTCACTTCGATGTAGACGTGGTTTTTATTGTATTCCTATAGAACTAAATCCAGCTGAGTCAAATATAAGGATCTTGCACGCCACTCTAAATGTCCAAGATGGTCGATTTATTTCTCAGGAAATTCTCCATCAAGCTATGTTTGAGTGCACCCACAGCTGTTCGGAGGGCCTTCTTGCTTGGACCAGATATTCCGAAGCTGTGCCTGGGGAAGAAATGGTCAGGGCAAGTCACTCAGTGGTCATTTAGTATTTCAATAACGTAGAGTTCTGCGGTTAGTGTTCCGTCGAAAAAGACTTAGGCAATAATTATGCCATCATAAACGCCACATGAAACACTGAAATACCACTGCCCGATGAACGAGAGAGGCAGAGGGCAAAGCCTGTTCACAAGTAGTTGCCCCTGCATATTGGTTTTCCACTAGGCCATGACTAGGTCGTAGACTCACAGGGCAAGGGCGGTGGTGCCGGTGCCACCTCGTGCGAGGAGACTGCCTGTGGTGCCAAGTATCTTACAGTTGCTTTTCCGTAGATCGTTCACAGCCAGTTGCCAGCTGAGCCGGTGGTCTATGGTAACTGATAAGAAGTGCACTTTCACACTCCACTGGACGGGGAGGCACCTGAGCGAGAGCCAAGGCATGGAGTAGTGCGTCGAGGCTCATGGGTGCACGAGCAGGGCTTCCGTCTTGGAGGCGACGAGTGCTATTCCAGTCCCGCTAAGCAATGCACCCACAGCATCGATGTTCATCTGCAGGGACTCGAGAAGGACGGACAGTGACCAGCTGCAGGTAAACCGCGCAATATCAACAGCGTAAATCGCCGCACGCACATGACACGCCGTGTCGCACAGGATGCAGCTGGGCTGCTTGAAAAGAGCCACTTTGAACAGGAAATGGTGCTCAGTGGGGGTGGACACCACTGACTAGGCAGCCACAGCTGATTATGGAGCCAACACGAGCGTGAAAAGTGTGGTCTCCCATAAGCTCGCGAGGTATACAAACGTCTACCCGCACACACCGATGCCACGAATTGGGTCAAGAATCGGTGCGTAGGGCAGACAGCACAACGCACTTCTGACATCGAGAAGCACGAGGATGTCCTAATCCCCGTGCGACTCTCATTCCTCGAGGGGGGCGATCACGTCAGCCACCCGGTAAGTGGCCGTGCCTTGTGCAAAAAGTGCTCTGTTCAGGAAGGAATGCGTCTGTTGTTGTGGCAATCCACCTAAAGTGTTGCGGTGTCATGGCTTTCATGGTCTTCCCTGCGGCCAAGGTGAGTGATACTTGCTGATAAGACGAGAGCTCCATGTCCGGTTTGTGTGGCTTCAGGATGGAAACCACAAGCGCCCAACCCGGCAGGCGGCTGACCCATGCGCCCCTCTTCTTTGTAGGCTTCCATCCTTCGGGAGCGCATGAACGGGTGAAGTCGCGCAGAACCTGATAGGTGAGGCAAACCACATAAGAGGCAGACCGCTTCGTGCGGCTGTTGAGCACTACAGCCAGTTCGCTGAGCGTAAACTACTCCGTGCAAAGCGCGGATTTCTTGCCGATAATCCTCAGTGGTAAGGGGCTACGTGGAAGCGAACCGCTCAGGCTTATTGAGTGAGGAGTGACAGACCGTGCAGTGGCTATAACTAGCTCGGCCAACTCCTGCGCAGTGATCCTCATCGCGACATCAACACAAACAACCAGGGATCGAGGCTCTCTGGTTCCAAGGAGGGGGGGGGGGGCGAAGATGCACCAGACGTGAACATGGTTGCGAAGGTAGTCCAGTGACGAGCAGAAGCTACCCCAGCTCTAATCGCGATGGCGCTTGGCGCGCCTGCTCTACACCGTGTCAATACAGTTTGAGACTCGCCAATCTTCCGAATTTCGAAAGTGTACCGCAACGATTTGCGCCCTGCGTCGTACTGCCAAGTGGTTCAGGAAGCAAACATCTAATGGAGGGTTGCCAGCTGGTGTGGTGCATTGACTGGCTCCTGCATTGTCGCACTCTGCCAGTGCGGTGAAGACCTCTTTAGAGCCTGAAACTAAAGCACACAGTTATCGGAAGCGCGCCCTCAACACCGCTCTGTAGTTCCGAGTGTACATGGTGGCTGAGTGGGGCTGATCGCGATAGGCTAAAGGTAGAAGCCCTGAGAGGTCGGTGTACGATATTATTCATAAAGATATGCACCACCCTCCAGTCTCAAGCGGATGACACTGTCGGACACACCTCGATGCGCCACACTGCAACTTCCCGAGTTAAAAGATCACATGGGCGGCTCTGTGTGCTGCAGCGAGAAGCTCACCCGCGTAAGTCAGTCGAAACACAGTGCCACGAAGTGTGGTGTTAGTTAAGGTCACCGCCGATGATTGCGTCGCCGTTGAAGTGGCTGGCGAGGCGGGCTATAAAGGCACTGTCCCTATGAGCTGAGAAATTTGCCATGCGCTCGTAAACACTCATGACACTTGTATAATCGTGGTTTTAGAAGCTTGTATCTTAAAGAAAGCCTCAACTTGTAATAATTTTTACTTCATTGCGTCACCGATATGATGCAGCACGCCAAAAATGGCTCCAGGTTTCTTCTAAGTCCCAAATAATGCACCAATAGGCGAACGAAACTGTTGAAAATGTGCTGGATTGGAGCTTCGAGGAGCGTGCGCGACGGATGGAGATGACGAAGAGGTGGAAATAGGGACGCGCTAGTCATGGACAGCTTGAGCTTCAAGACAAATAAACGGGTCATCTCCGCCTAACGTCTGCGGACCGGTTATTTGTTACATTTGGTGCACAAAAAGCGGGATGCACCCCTTCGGAGACCTCCCTGAATGTCACAACCATGGCAAATTCTCACCATTTTCTGAAGAAGCGCAGCTGTATCAGAGCTGTTGTCACCGGAGCCCTAGCAATGTTATTGGACCTGCTGCAGAAACTGGATCCTGACGCCTCAACGATTGCCGGCCACATGGATTTCCTGAAAGATAAAGAAGCAGCACTTCGAGGCTCGATGAGGTCTTTCTGGCGGCAACGGATGAGGTAAACCTGGATCGTAAAGTGGAAACTACAGACGAGTACAAGGCAAAGATTATCTACGCCGTGTCACGAGCTAAGTTCTGGGTACAGGAACGTGAGAAGGCAGCCACTACGCAGTCACGGGCCACTGGACCCGGGCCAAGCAACCTAGAACTTCCGAGCTCCGGCGAAGCAGCAGGGCATGACAGAGCACACCATCCGCTTGCAGTTCAACTGCCTAAGCTCCAGATTCCAACGTTTGATGGTAGTCTTTGTGGATGGCGGTTCTTTGGGACCATTTCGACGCTACCATCCACGAAAATACCGAGCTACCGCGCATAAAAAAATTCAAGTACCTCGTCACTTACTTAACTGGGAGCACGAAGCGAGCTGTTGAAAGCATCCGTTTAGCAGAGCAAAAAAAAAAAACCTTGCAATCAAGGCCCTCACAGATCGCTTTGACGCCAAGATCTCTTTGTGAACGATCATGTTGATTATCTACTTGCGACATCGTCCTGCGATATCTGCAGGACGATGTCGCTATTATGTACAGACATAAATCCAAAGAATTGAACTGCGCCTCCAGCATCGCTGAAGCGCCTGAAGACCAGACGTGGCTCGTCAAGGATTTACTAACGTTTGTCCGCATTTAAGTGGAAATCCAGGAGGAGGGCCAGTTACAGTTTCGTCTTTTGTCACAAGATGAAGCCACAACTCACATATCCAAAGAAACGTGTTGCATAGAAATCATATGGTCAGAGTCCAACCTAGCGGGGTCTACCTTGCCTGTTAGACTGGCGTGGAAAAGATCACATGAGGGCTGCTTGCAATGCCAACCTATCGGCTGAAAAGAAGCGGGCACGGCTACAGAACACCAATTGTTGCTTCCGCTGTGGAACACGAAACCACATCGCTAGAATGTGCAGAAAGTCATTCAATCTTACGTGTGGTCCTTACAAGTGGCGGCCTCTGACTATTCTCTGTAAGTTATCACGCCCAACCGAAGATACACACCCCAACACAGGATTATCAGCCTTCTCTCAATGACCCCAAATAACCACGCCAATGGTCATACCGCCCAGAGTCACGTTGACTCCTCTCGCGTATTGTTTCAGACAGGTCAAATTTGGGCAGAGTTTGAAGACCACTGACTTTTGGTGCGGGTAGTGCTGGACAGCGGCAGTCAACGCAAATACATTTCTGCAGACCTGCCAAGGACGCTTCAGTGCTTTGTTGTAGGAAAAGAAGAGCTCTCCCTTGTCACTTTGGGAGGATACAAGTGACGAAGGCGACATTGCAACGAGCGTGTCATTGTGCGGTTTTAAAACTAGTTCAACGATTCAGCGATTACCTTGGAAGCGTTAACGATTCCTGAAATTTGCTCTGCCACAAGCTCACCATTTGGCTCCAACATTTCGCACAAACATCTTGAACGGGAGTACAACGTAGCTGACCACTTTCAACAAAGTACGCGGCAACAAAACAATATCAATGTCTTCAAAGGATCGAACGCCTTTTGGCAAGTCACAAGTGGCAAAATTGATCGCATCAGTGCAAGTATAACCTCGATAGAGACCACCTTCGGATGGATGGTGCGTGGTCCTATGAAGTCCGACAGCCAATTCTCAACAATTGCATTGTTCGTTACGACTGACAATTATGACGTGTTGTCAATATGGCGTCTCGACGCAATCGGGATCGACGCCACCTGTTTCCGCACCATTGTAAGTGACCCCACCCCCCAATGTCTGCATTTATGCAGAGCATCTCCAAGCAAGATGGTCGTTTGCAAGTGCCTCTGATGGTCTAACCACGCGGGTTACCATCTAGAAGCAACAATTGCTGACTGGCCGACCGTCGACTGCGAATTAAAATAATCGTTTCCGAGAGCAGCCATCGCTGCTGGAAAAATACGACAAAGCCAATTCAGCTTATTTAAACGATGGTCATGCCGAAAGGGTACAGGACGAGCAGCTACTCAAGGCCAACATGCTATATGCCCCATCACACCGTAATTCACGGTTAGGCTGTAACAACGAAGCTTCACGTGGTATTTGACACATCATCGCTTCAAGCTAATCATCTTTGCCTTAACGATTTACTCTCTAAAGGCGTAATACTTGGGGCAGACATCATCAAACTCCAATTAAACTTTCTACCATCCTGTGGCTCTCGCTGCTGATATAAAGAAAACATATCTGCAGCATCTCATTAAGCCTGAAGACCGAGACCTGTTACGCTTCATCTGGCTGGAAAGATTACCGACTAAGCAAGAGACCACGCCACCCATAACAATGTGGAGAATAACGAGGGTTCCGTTCGGAGCCGCATGCAGCCCATTCCTTTTGGCCGCTACACTTCAACACCACTTATCGTCTTTTAAGCAGAATTAACCAGTACAGTAGCCCTCTTAGAACAGGCCTTCTTTGTAGACGACCTTCTAGTAGGACTACCAAGCACGCAGGAGGCAATGAAGTTGTATGAAGAAACAAAGAAAATATCCAGGGAGGCCAGCATGGAGCTCAGAAAATGGCCTTTAAATTGTGACAGCTTGAAGGAGCGAATCCTCCGCGATAATTGCGTTATTGAAGATGAAGCAGGCGACATTCACAAGATACAGATTCTTGGAGTTTCTTGGGAACGTTCTGGTGAAAGCTTCCTCCTCACAACTGAACGAGCTGCTATTTTCGCATCTCGGAAGCCTGCGACCAAACGCGTGGCACTGCAAACGACGGCGTAACTTTATGACCCCTTCGGATAACGCAACCCATTTATCCTAAAGGCCAAGATTGTATTCCAAGATCTTTGGAAGAACATTGCATGGTACGCGATCTCGCCAGATGAAGAGCAAGTCAAGTGGAACAGCTGGTGCTCAGAGCTGAATGGCAACGTGTGTCCGCATCCCATGATACGTGTTCCTGATAGATGACGTCAAGCCATTCACAGTCGAGCTACATACTTTCGCTCATGTCAGTCCAAGAGCGCATGGCACGTGCATCTACGCCCGTGTAAGATCGGAATCTGGTATCAGCTTCACACGCCTGTTAATCAGCAAAGGTTGATGATGATGATATGTGGGGTTTAACGTCCCAAAACCAGTATATGATTATGAGAGACGCTGTAGTGGAGGGCTCCGGAAATTTAGACCACCTGGGGTTCTTTAACGTGCACCCAAATCTGAGCACACGGGCCTACAACATTTCCGCCTCCATCGGAAATGCAGCCGCCGCAGCCGGGATTTGAACCCGCGCCCTGCGGGTCAGCAGCCGAGTACCTTAGCCACTAGACCACCGCGGCGGGGCAATCAGCAAAGGTAGACTTGCTCCGATCAAGATTGTGTCACTTGCGCGCCTGGAGCTCCTCTAGTGCGTTATCGCAACGCGGCTAAGCTGCTACGTAAAAAAAAGTGTGGTTTCTTCAACGTGCTCCAGGGTTCTTCTGAACAGATTCGCTGGTGGCACTCCACTCGATAAGGAGTTAATTTACCAAACTAGTCCCCTTTGTAGTACACCGAGTTTCTGATATACAACAATTACTCAATCTATCACAATGGTTTCATTGTAGCAGCAAGGACAATCCCGCTGACTTTATTACTTGTGGAGAATCACATACGTGTTTCATGGAATCTAATATGTGGTGGCAGGGCCCAGCTTAGCTCTCTGACCAGAAAAAAACAATTTGATGGTGCAAGCAACTCCAAGAATAGCACCACTACGACAGACATTTTATTGGTGGAATCAAGCGATTTTCAAGGCACATCTATGCGAAGTACGTCCGTTTGTCCATCGGGTGTTTTCGTCCGACAATGGATCTTGCACGCAGAAGACTACAGCTCTATTACGAGGCTGCTACAATTCACTACATGGATCAAGCGCTTCGTCCATAATGCTTCGCGACACCCCCCTTCATTATCTGGACCTATCATGGCGGAAGAGGTATTACAGGCTGAACATTTTTGGCTACAGACCATTCAAGAACAATTCTTTCCCAACAAATTTCTTGCCCTGTGCAAGGGTCACCCGTTACCCACAACATCTTGTGTTCTTCGCTTTTGTCTGTTTACCGCTGCAACAACTTTGCGCTATTCACGACATACGCCGTCCCATTCTCGTGGCAGATAATAAGCTCACCAGCCTTATCGTATCAGCGGCACACGTGTGCACTATCCACGCAGGTGTTGAAGCAACATTAACGCAGCTTCAAGAGCGCTTTTGGCTGCTTAAGGAAAGCCACAGTAAAAAAAACAGTTTCAAAATGCAGGATTTTTAATGATGGAAGGCAGCAGCAGTATCTGCACCAATGGGCCCTCTACCACGCGAGAGAATTAGTGAAGCAAGCCCATTCACCATTGTCGGACTCGATTACTGTGGGCCCTTATACGTTAAACTAGCAAGTGATTCAGCAAAGTCCCACGACCTTCTTTTCTCATATGCAGTAACCGGATGGTACATCTAGAACCAACCTCAGACACGACTGCCCCAGCAACATTGCTCGCCTTCCACCGTTTCATCGCCCGGTGCGGAGTTCCTTCGACGGTAAACTCCGACAACGCTCAAACCTTCCGCAGCTGCGCAAAAACACTTGCATCTATACTACGAGCACTTCGGGAGTACGCGGCTAAGCTACGGATACAGTGGAAGTTCATCGTAGAAAGAGCTTCATGGTTAGGCAGATGGTGGGAGCGTCTCATTCGCTCAACAAAAAACTTCTTGAAACGCTCGTTGGTACGCAGCAGCCTCGGCGTGGAAGGCCTCACAACCGTGCTGTGCGAGATTGAAGCAGTAATCAATAGCATGCCACTGACCTATCTCAAGAGCGAACCCGATGAGCTCCAGCCATTAATTCCATCGCATTTCTTGTTAGGGAAGCGCATTTCCCTGCCACAACAAATGGACTTCTCGGATTTTCCGACTACAGTTGACTTGAACCGCAAGGCTCTTTATCACCAACGTATCACAGATGAGCTTTGGAAAAGATGAAAACGAGCCTACCTGCTAATACTGCGTTCAGCTCATAACAGGCCAAGTCGTTCATCAACCAAACTACAGATTGGTGATATAGTGATTGTGTTAGTGGACAATACACCCGCAACGTGCTGGGAGCTAGGCCGAGTGAACGTCTTATTGCCAGGAATAGTCAGCATGGTGCGCGCGTGCTCAGTGCGTCTAGCCAATGGTTCAGTAGTGAATCTCTCGGTGCAAAAACTCTGCGCCCTCGAAGCATCAGACTTATCTTAGCCCGCACTGGAGAATGTTGCAAAACGCACCGGAACGGAGTATCGAGGAGCGTGCACGATGGATGGAGAAGACGACGAGCTGGAAATAGGGACGCGCGAGGCATGGAAAGCTTAGGCTCCATGACGAATAAACGGGTCGTCTCCGTCTAACGTCTGCGGCCCAGTTATTTGTTACACCCACAGCAACTACGCAGTTGGTCGCATGATGGAAAAAAGACAACGCGACAGATGGGCTCAGAGAGTTCGCTGTAAGCTACAAGCCCTGGCGCTTAATTTTAGAGATGTTTCCGATTACTTATTCCTCATCATCTAAAAACCTGCGTTTCATTTGGGTGCTCTAACACAAAGGAATTTTACTGAATGAAGTTGCGCACTTAATGGCAAAAGCTTCTCTGGCAGACACAGTTCTGTCTATTCTTCTAGTTGCGGCATTCAACTCTGAGGGAAGTTTCAGAAAGTGTGCATTATCTGTGCTTACCTCAAGTCTCGATTAATTGCCGGACTTTCTGCACCTACAGTTCTCTTGGAGAGGAAAATGGTGTGTAGCAAGACGGGCTAAATTCGTAATGACCTGAATGCGTTGTAGAATTCCAAATTTTATTTTTTACTTGCACAAAGCGGGTTTGCGATCTCCTATTTTTGCTCCTATCGAACACTTTCTCCTATCGAACGCATCTTGTTGAGCGTCCGACGTGTATCCTTACACAGAAAACAAAGTATCAGAATTATATAGCGGCAGTGTGGTCTACACTTTACGTCGGCTGTTCTGTTATCTTTCGGGGCTTCTGCTCGGGGACACTCGGACAGTAATAATTCAAAAGCTGTTGAAAACCTATATGCGACTCGAATAGATTTGGTAGTTGTATTGACGGCCAGTGATTCTTGATTATGTCTCAGTAGGCAAAAAGTCTTCGGTCACTGAAAAGTTACACAAAACAGTGCAATCTAAATGTGCAATTATTCATTATTATAGTTACAACAAACGTTCAACGCTAACCCATTTTAGGTCTTAAAAATATTAATCATATATCGAGTATGTTTGGTCCGCCCGACTCTTCGCCAATTCCCCTGAGTGGGCAGCTGCCAATATTCTAGAGAGCATCACGATCATTATCATCATTCATTAAACAGACCGCCCTCCTTGCAGCGCTGCCGAAGTTTTTTTTGTTGTATCTATGTTTTTTTTTTCGTTCCAAAGAGGGCTGCGTATAAACAAAAAGTACCCTGACGGCCGTTTTTAACGGGCTCAATCTGTGTTCACGTCTTAGTCAGGCATATTGGCATGTGAAACGCTCGTTATGTGGCACTTTGAGCTGAAATGAAAACGTGATGCTTATGTCCACCTATATACTGGATATTACGCGGTACTTGATTAACAGTGCAGAGTTTTCTTCATCAAATCAAGCTTCAACTCTATGAAGTTTCTAATATCGCTAAGGAACATTTTCTTTGAATATGTACCTGTTATTTTCCTGATTGTTGTAGTGTTCCACGTTTATTTTTTGTGTGTGTGTGTTATTGAATGTTTCTTTGTACTGTTTTGTTATGTCTGTGTTATTGGTACTGTTTTGGTGTACATCTGTTATTTCGCGCCCTTCGTGGGCATTTTGTCAGAATGCCTAAATTATTTAAATATGTGAAATTCATTGCAATATACTAATAAAAATAAGCTGTGGCAATATTTTTTCGAAAGTGGCAAAATTAATACTGTGCCGCTTTTTTTTAACGCTAGGTATAGCGATTGCTTGGTACATATGCCAATAAGGACAGTTAAGTAAATTTTGCTTCACAGTGAGGAAAAAAATCTCGAACTAGCATTTTTTTCTACTTTGTACATTACTAGACGACAATTAGCCAGATTATCAAACATTGTTTCTGAAAACTACCCTGGTAATGACGAATCACCCAGCGCCGGTGTGTGCCACTGTCTTGTTCTCTCCTGCTCTACTCTATTCGTCCTCCTTCCAGATTTTTTGTCTATTTTTGCGGCAAAATCTTCAGCGATCATTCAAACTCTCCAAAAGTCCCGCACTTCATTTGCCGGATTCTCTATCGTTACCATCCTGCGTCGCTTTCAAAACATTACTTCTGGAGCATAAAGGTATGAAGTTGATTTGCAATTAAAAGGAATATCATTGCAATAAATGTCTGATGCACATGCAAAGGCAACATTTCATGGCCTGGTTATTATTGTATTTCCCACATTCATATTCATTAAAAGTGCTAAATTTATGTCAAATGAGTTTTCTGCGCCGTCAATAACAACCGAATTAGAATTTCAGCACTTTGATAGTAAAATGTGTCCTACACGAGCAATTGAAGTAGCGATCACTCAAATACACGTCGTCAGACATCATATCTAAATTTTATTCACCCTACAGATAGTCTCAAAGCATCCCCTGAAATTTAATTTTTAGCAGTACAGGACAGAGTAAAGCAATATTGAATTTTTGTTAATGAATATGTTAACTTGTGCAAAATTAGCTTGGAGCAGTAATCTCAGTTTCATGTCAGCTGATTCTATCACTGCCTGAACTTGCTTTTTACTGCTCGTCCAGCCACATATGTCCGCTGACAACGCTCTGTACGTCTCCTCTCAACTGAGTCAGTCGTCCATGCTGTTGTGTCCCGCCCATGCCGCAGTCAACATCCCAAAAACAGCATGGTCAGCGTCTCCTCTAGTTTGGTACAGTCTCTGTTCAAGGTGAACTTTCAATGTCTCGCGCATACGCATCGAAATACGCACGTACGTTGCTTGGAATTTCCAACCTGCAAGCTTTTACAGTCGACGGCAGGAGTTCTCCGCAAGCAAAACATTCTTTCTTGTGATATTTGAAATCAGTAACGAACATCTGTTTAACGACATGCTCGCACGTACTGCTGAGGAAATCGGTGCTCGAAATGTGATAAAATAGAACAAAAACACGAACGCTGACGAGCAAACGAAAGTTCATTTCGAATTGTGTCGCTACTTCATTGGGACGCAGAGAACACCACATTTTAGACAAACGAACAAAACACAGACAGCAAAAGTGAAGCTTTAATGTGTCATGGCCAGTCGGCCCCGTGATCACAACAATGAGAAAGTTGACGTCTTTACTAGCGGATGGTCAACTAATAACTGGAGAGGCACTTGTGAAATCTCCAGAGACGTCATAATCTTCTTGTTATCGCAAGATGCTAGGACCCCGTTAGCTTGCGCGAGCTGTTCGCCCTCGAAGTAAAATAACTTTACGGACACATTTCATACTGCTCTTAAAAAAAATTTGCATATCAAGCTATCAAGTGAGGATCACAACTCTTACTTGAAATTTTACGCCCCACAACATTCAAGCAGTGCCTTATTCATCTCAGGATTTTTCGAATGTCTTTCATGTATAGCTTGCCTTATGCAGCAGAGACTAACTAGATTAATTTATAGTTTTCGCCAAACTTTGGCGTCCTGGCCAAGCTTCCACCAGCGAAGCCGCAGGTGGGGGCTAGCCGAGCCACGCGCCAAGATGTCGACCAACAATGACCGCATGCCTGCGCGTGCTGGCTACGCGTGTAAACGGTGCAAGACGAAGAAGCGAGCTCGCTCTCGCATGCAGCTCGCGCCATTCAACCGACCGACAGGCCGCCTGCTTGGACGCTTGTCCGAGGCTTGACGTCGCTGCGGCTCAGCGCCAGTCCTCTGCGTAACCACCTTTGGCCAACGTAACCAGAGGTAAGCGTCGTCCTCTTATAGGGTAGGCGGAGTATTTGACTGCCGTCATTGTCAGGAGTCAGCCTTTCTTTCGTCCCGCATGCTGCCGAACGCAATAGCCGTCAATATTGAGGCCTTTTGAAGCACTGGACGTATGCCAAATGCTGACATGGTGGCTTACGAGCAATCTTGGGTGGATAGATCGACACTCGCCGATAAAATATGAAGGCTCTTTTGTACGGCTGGGACAATTTTTTTATCAAAAATTGTGGTACTGCATGAGCGCGCGTTCGTGGCATTCTCGAGCCACCTTTTTCTTCCTGCACGTGTCACGATGTACGCGCTCGCAATCGGAACTCCAGCTCGAACTATCTCCTTTTAAATATACTGCCCAAGTTTTTCTTTATTTCGTCTGACGTACATCAGTGGGTGCTCTAAATGTGTTGTTAAAGAAGCACGCTTCGCCACAACATTCACGTAAGGGCTGTAGATGTTTGCCGCTGTCTTATCGTTCGCACGCCTTTTTCTCCGTTTGGCCATTGCTCGGGCACCACACGCCACGTTTTCCTGGAATATGCATTCCGACGGTTATTCGAATTTTAATCACTTCCGTGCCCTTGATAGTTATGGACTTAGGTCAATCCTGCGCGCTTTATCTATATCAACATAAAAATACGAGCCCCCACTCTTTGTTAATAATAAAAAAATGTTTTACAATCGGTGGTGATAACCAACGTTTTTTTTCTGTATAAACTGACCACTGAACAGGCGCCTGACTGTCACATAGTATACTTACATTAGGAAATCTAAATTGTGCGGAACGTATGTCACGTATCCATTTCGATTACCATTGCGGGCGATCATCTCGTATCTCAATATCACGAGATGCCATAGTTTCAGCATTGCGAAACTATAGTGGGCCTTGACCAGTCCGAGTTGTCTTCCTCCTGCCAAGAACACAGCTTATGGACTGCAATTCCACAGCTTCTTTTTCTTATCTATATTATTTCAAAGAACTGCAGAGTATTCTGCGAGGATTCCATCACTCCGATCATTTTTTTCTAAAGTCGCTGCAGTGCAATCAAGCCGCCATTTTGTTTGTCTTTTTCACTTACTGATTCTAGATGGAAATTTTATATTAGAATGGTGGGCCTGTGAGTTTCTAACCCTGCGCCACTTCAATCTGAACCAAGATCTTCATATAAAAATTACAGTTCTTTGTTTTGCTGTAATATGGGCTCGAGTCTACTTACGGGTGCTTCTCGGGGACCGTAAATCACTAGGATCAAGGCAGGTGCTGAACGTCTCCTAACTTCTTGTGCTCTTCACTGCCGTTGGTATGTTTTTTTTCGCAATCCTAAATTGTGAGTTTTTTTTTCACTATTGAGGTCAGCATGTACAGGGAGTTTCACCAATTGTGCGAGACGTGAAATAAATTTGACATTCACCTTTGTATATAGGTTTGCTTTAGCGGCAGCACATTTAGATTAGTGAAAATCTCGAATGAAACATTAGGTAAAAAACCACTGTCTCAAGTCGCGCATGTAAGTGGTAGGCTCAATAGAGAGAATCGTAGCCATTTCTTCGAAGAACTGCCTTGATCACGTTCAGATTTGGCCTCAGAAAATTTTAGCAATATGGCCAATATCACTGTCAAAACATAAAACAAAGAGCGCAGCCGCGAAAGGTCACCACCTTCCTCGCCATCCAAATAGCCATAAATACTCTATTCCTGCAACGGTCAAGGGATTGAAGCACGAAAGTGACACCTTATGCTGCTACATCGAGGAACGTACAAAGCACCACCTCAACTTCTCATACGCCAAGTTAGGCGTTTGGCGGTGCACACGAAATTAATTGATGGCGGCGAGCCTTGAAGCTTTGGTGCAATGCACAGGATGAGTTAAGAGTACTGTTGAAGTAAAGTGCCCATCAACACTGGTCACTCAAGGGCTTCAGGTAGTATACACTGAAGCGTACTTTCGCCTTCAATATGCCAATGAGAATCTGCAGTTAAAACAGACTCACAGCTATTGTTACCAAATCAAAACGCAAATATCTGTAATTGGAGCTGAATACTGCAATTTTGTTGTTTGGTCACCTACATTTTCGCACATTGAAAGAATACCTCGAGACGTCGGCCTTTTTGAAGGAGTGCGGCCACATGCTAAGACGTTTTTTAGCCATGTGATCTTTCCGGAGCTTTTCGTAGAGCGTTTTTTCAAGAAAGGAAACTGTGGACACTACAAACAGAACTGATGCAGAAGCCTTCTGCTGCTGTGGAGGCCTGAAGCATGCAAAATGCTAGGATGTGATGGGGGCAAACACAGATATAAAAGGTTTCACTACAGCTCCCTAGGAATCAAGCGTGCTTCAAAGCTGAACACCTGGTGGTGTTCTGATTGTGCTGCTCAGAAGAGTCGCAGAGAATGTTTCCAGCAGATGTCCAAAACACCAGTTGTTTGAAAGAAATAACTTTATGCCATTTCGCTTAACAAATAAAACAAATAACCTTTGAGAAGCCTACCAACATATTGATGGTGACTTGCACCCACAGATGTCTTCCTCTTTATTTATGCATCAGTATAGCATGAGGCAGAGTCTTCCTGCGTATCGCTCAGATATGGTCATTGTAATAAACTCCGCAACATTTCAGTGCGAAAAAATACGAAATAATTAGTCGCACAGGAAGCAAAATACATAGCCTGAACAACATGCAATGTATCTGCCATAGCTTCCTGCTGAAAAGCAGTCACTTACGTTTACTTTACAGGCTTACATTTACTTGGCACCAACAAAAACATAATATAATAGAATGTCTAACTAAAACTTTTGCATGCAGCAAGTATTTTTAAAAGAATAATGGGGTGAGTTAGTGATTGCATTTTCAGCTACTAAAGATCATCGCTTTGGTTGATTGGCACTACAGATAGGCAGAAATTTGCAAGTGCGCTGCACATATGAAAAATCTTGTCCAATGCAGTATATTTGTCACCTGAATTGCTTGTGACAAAATCTACTGGCTGAACAGCTTTCATGATAATGAACTTGTTTCGAACTACACCGAAGACTTTATCCACGTGTATACGCACGGTGACAAGCTTGCGGGTGCTGGCAAATTCAAGTGCCGAGAGTTCACTTTTGCCTTTTGTGAAAGCCGGGATGCGAGAGTGGAACCGTACAGGCCCACAGTGTCTGTGATCTCAAAGCCCCTGTCTAGAAGCACGACGTCCCCATGTGCAAGTTTTCAAGTAGGCCACATTGCTGCGGGATGTTTTTGTCACTCGATTTTCCACCCACCCCTCTGAAAGGAATGTTAGTGCGTTTTGGGCACTACTACCAATTCAAAATTTATTAACTTTACTCGCTTCTTATTGGGACGATGTCTCGCTCCTTGTCAGCAAAGATGATGGCTGTTCAGTCGTAATATCAAAACAGTCTATCACGACAGCCAGCTCAGTTCCAAAAGAGTCTGCAAATGCCTGTGGCAATGTCCTCTGAAGTTTGCTTCTCTCTGGCCATACTATTAAAAACCTAAGTCTCGAAACTTCCCCATGCAGCAATCTTTCCAGGATTCTGCTTGCTGTGGAGTGTGAGATCCCAAACAACAATGTCAGACAAAACTTGTTGCTGCCTTAGGGAAGCCAAAAAACTACAGGCCTGCGCGGAAGGCACAGCGCAGTTACAGCAAAAGGTAGAAGAGCGGTCTTTCAGGGCCTTTTCAAAACACTCACTGGGTAACTGTTCCAAGAATGCACACTTGCTGCGTACCAACTACGGCATTAATGATAATTTCGGGGTAGTAGGCCGGTATTCGCTATGATATTTTTCGTCATTCTTCTGAAAATTGTGGTATCCGCTAAACATTTGCAAGGAATTTTGTGCCAATTCTTCATGCAGTGGCTGACGACGAGGAATAATGGCTGTAGTGGATATGTGCCACAGTTAATAAGGGAACGAAAACAAGCTTTTGTAATGGGTTGGAGCATTGAACGACCCACTCTTTCAATATTGGAATTGTGTGACAAGTGGTTGTTCTTTTGCTCTTCTAAAACACTTTATTACTCATATCGACGCGGTTCTTTTCCTGACATCAAAGCTGCCTAAGGCAAGTTTGCGAACAAGTCCAAAGCACTGGCATGGCTCAGTGGCAGAATACTGGGCTGGCGCGCAGTGGACCAAGGTTCGAGCCCTACTGTGTCCTTGAAACCAGGTTTTTTTTACTTCATGCTATAGTGGCTACGGACACAGGCGGCGGCAGTAGTGGACAACTATACGGCACCGCACGTGACCCGAGTTGTGATCTTATGAAAACAGCTTTCGTTTTAAAATGCAAGGCAGCAACTATTAGCTTCCTTATGGAAGGCAATGCTACTAGTTGAAACCATGGCTCCAACAACATTCGCTCCCTGTTCAAGGATTGTACATTTCCCTGTGCTCAGATTTGGGTGCTTGTTAAGAACCCCAGGTGGTCGAAATTTTCGGAGTTCTCCACTACGATGTCTCTCATAATCATAAGGTGGTTTTGGGACGTTAAACGCCACGTATCAATCAGGCGAGGATTGTACATCTCTTCAAGCCTCCATTTTCCACTGAACTTGTGCGTTTTCAAGGGGGGTTAGCAAATATAGTAACATTCATTCAAGCATTCCAAGGGCTGGAATATTTGTAGGGCCTAATTTTCACCAGTCTCACATGGACTATGGAGTGTAAAATGACGCGCATGCAATGGCACAGCAAGAAATATTTATTTTTTTTTTTTTGCAAGGGAAACCACTTGACTCCTATGGTAACGACGTGGGGCAAGTGAGTGCATTCACCCATCGCATTGCATCAAGCATCCCTGTTATAGACAAATTCCATAACTAATCTCAACACTGATCCCAGGTTCAAATGCGTGGTCGCACTCCACTGGCACTCAGTCAGCCTCACTGGTAGCCCGAAATGGTTTCAACTAGACCTTGTTGGTGAATCATCTGATGGGTTGTGATGCGCACAAAAGATGGGACACAGAAGAAACACAGGTAGACAGACAAAGCGCCACTAACAACAGTTTATTGGTGAGAAATGTGACCTTATTTATAGCAACCGCTAACACTCATTGCACAATAAGAAGCCAATCAAACATGAAACTAACCTATATGTGTCTTACTAGTGAGATATGCAATTTATTGGGCTGATAAAGAGACGGATGGCACAATGAGGCATTTATGTTTGAGAGATGAGATATTGTGAGCTTCAATAATTAGGCGTCTCATTTCACTTTTGTTCTTTGCAATTACAGTAAAAAGTCTGGTTGCAAACTTGAATTTCAACGTTCTACTGTATGTTACGGATCCCCGCCCGCTCTTAGCGCCGCCGTGAGTACGGATTCGTAACTTGTTACTTCGCTCAGAGGGGAGCAAGCTATCGACATGCTTCGAGCAGTCTTGTCTATAATACATGCATCAGTGGCGGGTCTACATGACATTTCGATAAAAGCGATAATTCAAATAAAGCGACTTCGTTGTAACGAGAACTTACTGTGTCATACAACTCACACGGTACTCCTAAACATTAAAAACAACAGACACGAACAACAACACGAGCTTCAATGCAATCTCATGCATTAACTATCCAAGCACACTTATGCACTAGAATGTTCGTCAAACGAATTCAGTCCAGAATTCTTGGAACAAAGCTTGAATGCTTCTCTTCCAGGAAACACTTGCTCAAAGTCGAGCACCAGTAGTCCTCCTGCTGTGTCCAAGGTATCTCTTCCTGAAAACTCTCGCGTCGTCAACTGACCGCACTTCAATAACAAAACTTGCTCACCGGCATCCCATCGACCACCTACGCGTTGCCACTGCAGGACACGCCTTCGCCCACTCGCGGAATCACACACTTCATCTCCTGTTGCAACTCCCTCCGCTGCTTGCTTATATTCACGAGCCGTTGGGTTCCTGAAACTTCTAGGCACACCGCACAGCCAAGGCTGTGGAAAGAGTGTGACCTTACTCGTAATTTCCCTGTCCCGTGACGCAACTTGAGAGTGACTGACTCACTCTTTCCTTCTCGATATTTGAGTTTGCTCGGCATTCCATCCGTGACTAGGTCGGCGTGGCAGCGGCTCTTTCAAGGAAGAGAGGGAGGCGCTCGCAAGGTGTCTTTTGACGCTTCTTTGTTCATTGCGCCGGCTTCTGTCGTGTCTGACTAGCGCCTCTTTTTCCCGTAGGTGATGAAAATCAGAGGCGGGGCCTTTCTTGAACACTCATTTGGGGCAATCACATGATTAATATACTAAATCATTTGATAGCGATGGTTCGACCTAAGCTAAAATTATCTGCAGCCACCAGTCTAAGCAAACCACAAATAAAAATATTCGATATGTGGGTTTAACGTCCCAAAACTAATTGTGAGAGACGCCGTAGTGGGGGGCTCCCAAGATTTCGACCACCTGGGGTTGTTCAACGTGCACCCAAATCTGAGCACACGGGCCTACAGCATTTTCACCTCCATCGAAAATGCAGCCGCCGCAGCCGGGATTCGATCTCGCGACCTGCAGGTCAGCACCATAGCCACTAGACCACCGTGGCGAGGTACAAATGAGAAAAAAATAGGTGCCCTAAATGTGTTCAAGAGCCCCTTAACTTTTTTCACGAAAAGCGACCCCCCCCCCCCCCCCCCCAGGATCGTTTTTTTTTGTGTGTGTGTGCTAATTTAAATTTTTCAGGCAAATATACTGCAGAAAAAAACTGTGTAACTTTTTGGGGGGTGACCACAAAGAGACAAAAAATTATTTCTGTTGTTATATACTCAGTGGCCCAGCCACTTTGTCATGTGGAGCAAACTTTGGAACAGGAAAAAGTGCTTTGCAGCGGACTCAGATTGAAGCATGAGGAGCTGTTTTTCGGAGCATACTTGGAGCAGACAACACAATCATTTGGAGCAGAATATGTCTAAATTTCAGGTTAACATCCTTCAAGCACATGCTGGAAATGTCTGCAATGTAAACAAGGAGACAAAGCCGACGTCCAGGTCTTAATCAAGGTCTTAAGAAAAAAGAGTTTCACACTCTGGCTCCACTGCCCTGCACAAGATGTGAATTGAAGTGAAGCATTCGTAACAAAGCCAACATGCACAAATGGTTGCTGTGAATGACAGGTGTCATAATGTCATTCTAAAAAAAGACCTAAAAGAAAAACAAGCTGTCAGCAACTAAAGAAGACGAAGAAAACTCGTTGCAACTGAAAATTCACTGTCTAAAGTTACCTGCAAACATAGTGCATCAATAATCGTCACAACTCACTCTGAATGATGTTCAATCATGCTAAATAATTTTTTGAGGCATCAGCACCAAGCAACATGTTCCTTCAACTTTTATGGAATTTGAATGGAGCACTTACTATTCATGGTTTTCCGAATAATTAGCAATAGTCCTAAATAAATAAGACTGGTACAAAGTAAACCACTATGAAAAAGATGGGGTCAGTGGTCAATCAAAGAATGAAAATGAGATAGCCCTTTTTCAAGGCAGCCTTGAAGAAGATAAGTCTGCTGGTCTAAACGTTGGTTTCTGCGGTGACACCCCACTTTCATGAATTTTCCCCCCCAATATGCCATCGAGGTGCATGCGAGTTCCCATGCTACTCGCGCGGTTAGGAAATAACCATGGCTTCGCACGAACAGGCCAGAATACGGAGGACAACCGACTGGTTTGGTGGAGGAACCGGGTGTTTTTTGGGGGGGGGGGGAGGGGGAGTGAGAGTTTTTCTTTCATTTCTTTTCGCTTACTCGGTAATTAATCTGCCTGACCGCGCTCTTTCTGGGCCCAAAGGACGACAACGAAATAAATTATTTAAAAATCACTAGCGCAGACAAGACACTCATTCTTTTAGCATTCGTCTTGAGCGTTTAATTACGCAGTCACGAGTGAACGAAACCACGGCATTGTTTCAGAACCTTATTATATGATTCGACTGGTTTGGCCAGTGAGCGACTCTTCCGACAATCTCGCCGCGCGTATGTTGACCTTGATGACCGCCGCAACAGCGCGCCCATTTGTTCTGTTAATTGTCATCTGCTCTCGTTTCGTCCGAGGCATCACCTGTTTTATCCGCTGCCATGCGGAGAAGGGATCCCTTCCGCCGCTCTTCCTGAACGACGGTTTGAAAGTAAACAAGTCGCTTTGTGACATTTGAACGGAACGTAACGATTCTGTTCCCCACCATTTTACCGTAATATATTCTAGGGACTTTTAGTGCTGGGTACGGATTCTCTTGGGGCGTTGCGGGCTTGGGAGCACGCGGCGTTGCGTGCCAGTGTGTGCATTCATATTTAGATGTATTTCTATATATTGCTTATTGCGACATTGCTGGTACATGCCACAAAACTTGTGATGCCTTAAGTAGTGTATTTGGTTATACACTTGCAAAAACTTGTCTACCTCTTGTGGTAACCTGCAAGGAAATGCTATGCTATGCATGTTCTTAAGCCAGAGAGAATGCTTTAGGAATATTCTTATACTGCTTGAACCTAATCTTGAGACAAACGTATGTTATTCTCGGCTAGTAGATTGTTTAGGAAACTGTCCTGTTTTCTTTTGACTTAATAGGAATTGGATGTTCTTTCAAGCATTGCGTACATTAAAAATTGAAGTAATTTGTGATCTTGCTTGAAACCGATGATTTTTAATGACATTGTATTTAGTGGGAATGTTCGTGGCTGCACCAGCTTTTACTGAGAAATTCTTATGGGAATAGCCACATCTTTACACGTAGTGGTTATGCAAAAGCCGATTTTTTTATCGGAACTGGCCTTCAGAATTATTAAACAAGCTTTGAAAAAATCTTATGTGTTAGTGAATCTACCATAAATATGGTGTTTCCAATTGTGATGCAGTGATGCACAGCTTTCTGGTAATATCTGCATGCATAAAATAAATATATTGTGCAATGTACTGATTTATGCAAATGTACTTTACAACTTGCTCTCTTGTAGGAGTGGTCAAGGGTGCCTAGTAAACAAAGACATTTAGCCTATAATGCTTTCAATGAAGAATACTCTTTATAGTACAGTGCATTTTCATGCGACTTTATTCGCGTTTATTGGAATGGGTTGCGAATATGCATGCAGTCAAGCAAGTTCACGCCAATTTGTATCAAAGGGATGAATTATTTTCATATTCCTGAGACTTTCAGCCTGAAATGTTTTTGTACCCTACTACTGGTGGTGCCAATTTCAGGCAGTTTTCATAGAAAACAAAACTCTTTATTTTTTAGCCTTATGTTCCATCGCTGTCTGTGCTTTTGTACAATCACAGTTGTTGGTAATATTTACTTTCATGGGCTTTGCTGCTTTTATTTCAGACAGTTCTAAATTGAAAACATGGCTGATGACACTGAGTATTTGAAGCTGTCTGTGGAGGACCGTTGCCAACATAAGGTATTACTACTGTTCACATTATTCACTACTCTTGGCTGACTAAACAAGACTCTACAAATAAGAAAGATAGAAAGACAGGGCATTGTTCTTTTATACCAATTCTGTTTTGTTTGTATTCCTGGTACTGTGATCAAACTGTGAAAACTGTTTTCTGTGATGACATCGATCTCAGAATTGATAACTGTATTGCTAGTTTATAACATAGGCATACATAGTACTTCTAATAACTTGGGCATTGCACCGAAATAGCAATGTGTGAACAAAGCTTTTTTGAATTCAATGTCAAATCAAGCGTTAGTTGCATATTGACAGCTTTTTTTTTTCAAGTTGCATTGCTGAATGCATTGCACAAGACTGGAACACTGTACATTAACTACTGCCCACCAGTGGCATAGTATTCAACGTGATGTCACTACCTCCAAGTAAATTCGGCAGTAAAATTTTAGATGCTTAGAAATCACCAATGTCTATCAGATTGTTGGCTCCTTATCATGAGACATCCTCGTAATACATCCACAGGGTTATAAAAGCTTTACCTGTGGGTTATAGTTTGATAGAAAAAGGATGTAAATTGAAAAAAAATGAATATTGCTTCACATGAAATAGACATACGATTTTGTATTTGAAATTTTCTGACATTTATACACTTGTACAACACATCCTTGATATAAGTAGTAAGTACAGCTGGTCTTTTACATATTTATAGAGAATATGAAGCCTAACTTCTTTGAGCAAAGTAACATACTCACTAATAACGTGTTTGCTTGCTTCTTCCTGTGTTTGTTTTTAAATGTGGTGGCACTTTTCACTATCAGTGTCTGTGATTGCCGAAAATGTGCAATTCTGTATCTGCCACTTGCATTGTTGGGTTTCTTTTTGCTTGATTTGAAGTCACTGTTCAAAAAGCCTGTTCTTAACACTGAAGTGTATAGTCTGCCAAGCTATCGCTAAAACAAAGATTTCACATATTGTACAACCCCCAATAATTCAAAAATATTTCCTTACATGTATTGCTGTTTAGTTCACTTACTACAATTTTTCTTTGTCCTTTCTTTCAGCTGTGGAAAGCTCGTCTTAGTGGGTATGAAGAGGCCACCAAGCTTTTTGGTTCTGTCACAGACCCCAAGGGTCCAGAGTTTCAGAAGTTTCTGCCTCTCATCAAGAACTTCGTCACAGATAGCAATGCTGTGTCTCAGGAAAAGGGACTCGCAGCTGTCCTGTCGTTTGTTGAAAATGCCCACCTGGCCAATCGCATATGCGGCGACGTCCTCACCGGGCTCGTCACCAAGTGCATCGCCGCTCCGAAGCAGAAGACACGGGAACTGGCGCAGGAGATCATCTACATGTACATCGAAATTGAGAATCAAGAAGTGGTTTTGGAAGAACTTGTCAAGGCACTGAATAACAAGAACCCTAAAATAGTGGCGGCATGCGTGGAAACACTGCGAGAGTGCTTGCGTCTGTACGGTGCCCGCGTTGTAGTCGTAAAGCCTCTCTTCAAAGCACTTCCGAAACTCCTCGAGGACAGGGACAAGACAGTGCGTGAAAAAAGCAAGCTGCTGACTGTCGAGCTCTATCGATGGATTGGAGATGCCCTGAAGCCGATGCTGCAATCTCTGAAGCCCATTCAGGTGTCCGAGCTTGAAGCAGAGTTTGCCAAGGTGGAGAAAGGCACTGCTACTGCTGAGCGTTACATCCGTTCGGAGCAGGCACGAAAAGCACAGGCAGCTGAGGCTGGCACCGATGGCGTGGATGGTGTCGAAGAGGGTGAGGAGTGCGGTAGTGATGGGGGTGCCACTGTTGACGCGTACGACCTGCTAGAAGCTGTCGACATCCTCTCCAAGCTGCCCAAGGACTTCTACGAGCAGTGCGAGGCGAAGAAGTGGCAAGAGCGAAAAGAGGCGCTAGAGAAGCTCCTTGAGCTCGCGAGCAATCCTAAGCTCAAACCTGGTGACTATGACGATCTCGTCAAGGCACTGAAGAGGATTGTGGCCAAAGACAGTAACGTAAATGTAGTGGCGCTCGCAGCCAAATGCTTGGCAGGGCTGGCAGCCGGTCTGAGGCAGAAGTTTCACCCATATGCGAATTCGTGCATTTTGACGTACTTAGAAAAGTTCAAGGAGAAGAAGCAGAACGTAGTGACTGCTCTGAGGGAGGCTCTGGACAATGCATTCCAGGCCACAAACTTGGAAGCAATCCTGGAGGATGTGACGGGGGCCCTGAACAACAAGAATCCACAGATAAAGGCGGAGACTACCCTGTTCTTAGCACGTGTCTTCTCCAAATCTACGCCGGCCTTGTTGAACAAGAAGCTGCTGAAAGCATTAGTGACGTCGTTGCTCAAGACTCTGAATGACTCTGACCCAGCTGTGAGAGAAGGTGCAAGCATGGCCTTGGGGACAGCGATGAAAGTGGTCGGCGAAAGGGTGATAGCACCTTTTCTTGGTGACCTGGACAATCTCAAGATGGAAAAGGTAAGCATAATATATTCAATAACTTTATGTTCATTTCACAGGCACAAGGGGGGCATCCAACTGTACATACGAGGCCTGCTTTGTGCACGGCTGATGCAGGGTAGGGTTGTGTAGCTGAAGTTAGGGACGGATGCAGCCACTCGCTCTAGGGGAAGGGTGCCTGAAGTAACATTAAAAAGGGAGAGGGGGGCGTGGTCATGAGTTTGTTAGCAGAAAAACTATTTCAGCAGAAAAACCATTTCATAGCTTAAATACTGTTTATGTGTGCTCACAGTGGCTTCATTCATTTCTCCTAATTGCTGATAGGAGGTGGAGTACAAGCACTGAAGTGGGGGGGGGGGCTGACACAAGCTTTGGGGGGAATCACCCCTACTGCCCCCACCCACTTTGGATCCGCCACTGGCTGAAGGGCTACAGTTGTTTCAGACTAGCCAGGCTTGCTCACTCTCTCCATTCGTATTGTTTTCTGATAACAAATATTTTTCATGCCATGAGAACAAATCAGTGTTAACAAACATAACCTGGATGACAAGGAACTTTATTACTTGGGAGGTATCGTCTGTACTTGAAGTCTGGATTGGTGTGGTAGAAGGCTTTTAAGGGCTTATTGCTTTATTAGATGTCGCCTAACTAAACTGATAGTGACATCATGGGAGCCATAGAGAAAATTATTCATATAGTTTTTTAGCAGTCGTGTGGTCAATTATAGAAAAGGAAGTGAAGTGGAAGAAAAAACACCTCACTGCTGGTTAACCTAGGCTTTAATTAGCAAAGCACACTTTTCCACCCTTTGTTTTTAATGCATGTTTGCTATGTTTACCTCATTTCGTTCTTAGTTTTATTTGTTTCCTATTTATAAGCGGCGGTCAGCATAAGTTGGGTTAATTCAAAAACTTCGGGTGCAGTGTGCCAATTCTTTCTGATCCTGATTCCAGCGCAAGTCCGTAGAAACGACAGCCCTTAAGAGCCACTAGGCAATCTAGTTTAGCAATGCTAATGAGTGACAGCTGAAGCACCCCAGCCTTGTTCTGAGTCAGATATAAGATTCAGATATACGTCGGCTCTCATCGGGTGTGCTCAATGTTTCTTTTACTTAATCTCCGCTATCTTGTATCGTTTTTTTTTCTTAATGCATAATCCATCCTGCTTTCCACGGTATCGGTTAAGGAACAACATGGATACCTCGGTAAGCCATCGGAAGATTTTCATGTGAAGCGATTTGCTTGGGAGTTGGCTAAGAAATTTGTCATATAGCAAACCATACATGCAGTTCCTGGTCTCTTTATTTACAACTATATGTGTAGGCCCCACCACAGTACAGCAAAACTGTAAACGGGTGTTAAGCATAAGTACAGTAAAACTTCCATAATTCAAACTCGGTTATTTTAATGTCGTGCCTAATTTGAAGTATTTCCGCGCGCCCGTATTTTACAGTGGAAGGTTAAGCAGATAATTTGAAGCGGCGGTCAGCATAAGTTGGGTTAATTCAAAAACTTCGGGTGCAGTGTGCCAATTCTTTCTGATCCTGATTCCAGCGCTAGTCCGTAGAAACGACAGCCCTTAAGAGCCACTAGGCAATCTAGTTTAGCAATGCTAATGAGTGACAGCTGAAGCACCCCAGCCTTGCTACTTCCAGCACGAAAAATAAGATTAAAAATAAAATACGGTCTTGTAATCGGCTTAAATGTGTGCCTACGGATAAACAAGGTGGACTTCACTGCAATACAGTAAAGATGCGTGGGCAGCATGTTTTATGCTTTTTGCAACGTCGGGACGTCATGATTTACCTATTCTTTCTGGGAATAAAGAAATTAATAAAGGTCAGTTTGGTGGAATTCGCGATATATGCGACTCTCCGATTGGTGGTTGCTGGAGCGATTTGTGCACTTGACCTGCTAGCGGCGTTCTCGCCTACAATGCCTACTTTGATAACTCTGTTTGCAAGCTTCAAAGATGACGTTTCTTAGCTAAAACACTTGGCGAAGTTTGTCACTGTCTATTATTAACTTCTTTAGTTTACGTGCTAACGCAGGGAGGAGCAGGCGACATGCTGTCCACATGTCACTGTTCTGTTGTAGTGAAGAAGTCTTCTTTTTCAATTGATCACCCCTTTTTATTATTATTTTTTCTGATGGCAACAGCGAGGCCTCAAATTGCCCTTTGTTTTCGGCAATATTGTGGCCAGGTATTGCTGGAAAACATAACCCTTGAAACCGCAAACTTGCCGACACAGCAAACGACCAGCCCTGATTACTTTGAATAATTTCAAGTCCCATTCATCGCACTTTTTGTATGTTCCGTTAATTCAAAAATGGGCTTAATTCAAAAAATTCTCACAGTCCCAGTGACTTTGAATGAACGAGGTTTTACACATGTAGAAGCGAGTAACTGTGATTATCAAAATTGTTGTGCTAGCTCTTTTTCATGTCCTTGGTCGCGTGCCTTAACTCGGCATATCGGCAGCCTGCGAGGTTTGATGTTGAGATCTGTAACTGGAACATTTCTCTGTCAAAACAGGTAAAAGAGTGCTGTGAGAAAGCAGAAGTGGTTGCTGCACCACCTCAAAAGGCCCGTCGCAAGCCTGCTGCTGCTGCATCCTCGGGCACGAGTAGCACAGAGTCAAAGCCGGAAGCACAAGTCGCCCCAGAGAGGAAGGCTGCAACTGCAGTGCCCAAGCCTCGTGGTGGTGCCCGGGTCGTGAGACCAGGGGCTGCTTCTTCTGCTGCGCCATCGTCTGCCCCTGCAAGAGCCACGCAAAAGGCTAAAGCACCTGCACCTGCGAAAGCACAGTCGGGCAGCAGTGCTTCTTCCAAGGTTTGTGCCACCCCGGCCTCGGTTATCACCTGGAATTGCAGCTTTGAAATTGAGCTGCAGGTTGCATGTGCGGCACCAATCGCAACAACCACATCTTCAATGCATTGTGATGCAAGACGACTTGTGTTTATAAACGTTAAAGATCTTGGGCGAGGAAAAAATTATTTCAGAGGTCCCGATTCATGCCTTGTAATAAAGTCTTTGTAATTGCCACATAAAAAAAAACCTCGATTAGTTGTGGTTTCCAGGTATGTTTTCTTCTCTGCTTTTCCTGTGATGGGGGCTCAGTAGCTACACCATTCCTACTGCTTAGCACAAGAATGCTTTTTATTTATGCCTGTTCTAAAACATTACTGCTATGGGCACATTGGCCCCCCGCCGCGGTGGTATAGTGGCTAAGGTACTCGGTTGCTGACCCGCAGGTCGCGGGTTCGAATCCCGGCTGTGGCGGCTGCATTTCCGAGGGAGGCGGAAATGTTGTAGGCCCGTGTGCTCTGATTTGGGTGCACGTTAAAGAACCCCAGGCGGTCGATATTTCCGGAGCCCTCCACTACGACGTCTCTCATAGTCATATAGTGGTTTTGGGACATTAAACCCCACATATCAATCAATACGGGTACATTGGCATCCCATCATGTGCTGAGTTTATTTTATTTTTCTAAAAGTGTTGCGTTAAGGTGCTCATTATGCAGAAATATCAGTGTCTGCATCTTTGGTATTGAGCAAATAATCAGTATTGTCTTTTGAGAAAACTCGAGATAAATGTAAACAAGTATAATAAAACTGTTTTGTCCAGGTGTGAATCAACTCCAGGTTTTCTGTGTGGCTAGAAGGTGTTTTACCATGAACGAAAAAATTAAAAAAAAATGTCGTGTAGTGGTAGAAAAAATGTCGTAATTTACTGTACCTAGTGTACCTTTAGTCTGTCCTCGATTGTGACTGCATTTTCTCCCTTCTTTATTGCATATTTTGTAACGCAACCACCCTGTAACGGCCTTTGGCCAACCGTATTGATAAATAAATAAATAGAAATTTCGCATGGCAGTATCGTACTTGAATCAAACCAGGTGTCAAAAAAAAGAGAATTGTAGAACGAGTTGGTGGTTCAAAGCAGCCAACCCCTTACAAAGTGAGCACGGCACCTTTCGGGCGATTAGCCGATTTCGCCTAGTTGTAAAAAGAAGAATTGTGGCCTAATGGACACTTGGCAACTGTTCATTCATCAAACATTCTAGAATGGTTTGAAACAGCCAGTGTTACTGTTGAAGATGAAGCTCAGGCGTCCTCCCAGATTTTTTTTTCTTTTTCTTTTTTAAGGCAGGGAGGGGTTCGCCTCGTTAATGGTGGTGTGATAGTGATGATGATTGAATCGATACTTAGATTAACAGGCCAGTTCGCATCCCCTGTTGGCATTCTAAGAACACAGTATTAACTGGGAAGGCCTTCACAAGTTTTTCATGTGCTGAACACCCCATCTGTGCACAAAGTGAGGGTAAATTTTGTATGCACACGCACACACACACGCACCCTATATCTGCACATCCATCTATTTCAGTGGTGTTGCACTCCTTGACTACTTTTGTTTCGTACCCCTTTTATTCTTACGAAGGTCTCCTTGTTTCACATTCTCTGCTGTTTTTGTCTTTGCAGCCTGTGTTCTCCGAAATGGCTCTGGCAGACGAAGAGGTTCAAGGCCGAGCAGCAGCCTTGTTTCCAGAGGAAACGCTTGCGGCTTTGGGGAGCGCAAACTGGAAGGATCGTTTGTCTGCCATTGAGAAGATGAAGGAAGTTGTCGAGGCTATGGATGGAAGCCTGCCTGTTCAAGTCATTGTGAAGACACTGTGCCGTAAACCTGGACTTCGAGACACAAACTTCCAGGTTTTCCATTTTCTTTAATATTCGTATGAAAGCTTTCTCTTTTATATACACACGAAGCGCATTCTAACGAAATTGCATCTTGCACGAATGTTCGTAATGTTTAAAAATTGGTATAAAGGTTTATTACCAACACTATATATATTGCAAGGCAATATTCATTTATTTTGTTGTAACGGGTATTTATTTTTATCTGTGTTCATTATATTTTAGTTTTGAGTGTGTATAAAGCATCAGTTATATTACCAGGTGTGTGTATGTTTGTGCAGATGTACAACCGTGTGCATTTTTAAGCTTGAGAATTTTAAGACTAGACCTGTATAACTTCTTGCAATGATACTGTCACTTCGATTTCCAGATTTTCAGACTCTCGGTATGGAGTCTAGGGATGCGTTGCTGTTTCTGCTTCGATCTCTCTGCATGCCAAGCGATGCATGTCTGTGCAGGTGCTGAAGCTGAAGCTGGAAACCCTATTGGTGGTACTGGGTGGTGGGCCTGTGTCCCTGTGCGTGGCCGATTGCATGTTGGCAGACTTGGTGGACAAGGTCGGGGACATCAAGAATGGCCAGGGTGCCGCATCTGCCCTGACGGCCCTGACTGAGGCCACCTCCCTAGACCATGTTGGCCAGGAGGTACTGGAGCATGTCTCCTACTCGCATTCATTTGATTATTGCGCTTTCAAAATTTACAATTCATGTGGACGTCGTAGTTTACATCCGTTCGTGGCATTTCGCACCTTCTGGGCCAAATTGCTATTCAACAAAATTGCTATTCACCGAATTCACCTTTAGTCAAAAAT
Source organism: Rhipicephalus microplus (assembly GCF_043290135.1). Taxonomy (NCBI): domain Eukaryota; kingdom Metazoa; phylum Arthropoda; class Arachnida; order Ixodida; family Ixodidae; genus Rhipicephalus; species Rhipicephalus microplus. The sequence continues at coordinate 268,744,650 of NC_134710.1, forward strand.
TTATGCACAAGCCTACTTTATTCACTAAATAAGGTTCTTCGACTTTTCTTTTTTTCTAGCATTAACTTTCTCGGTCAGTGTGTGCAGTTCAAACTTGGCAATGTGATGTTCACATTTTCCACATTTTAAAATTTAAAGAAAAGATTGTGAACTTCACTGGCTCTTCACTGGTTCTTAGTGCAACAGGTTGCGCATTCTGGTATTCATCGCCGCATGCTCAAAGCAAGCATTTCAATGCACTTGTCAAATTCATCTACATATGCTCAATGTAATGAAACCTCTAAGCTATGCAATGTACCTTGGTGTAATATTTATATTGATTTCATTTAGTTTTTACCTTTCATGAAAGCCGTGATTGCCAACAGTCTTTTTTTAAGAGTAAAATGCCACAAAAGTATTCAAATAATAGGGCAGTATGAAGAGATATGATGTCGGTCATGAAAAAAAAAAGCTCTGTAGTGTTTAACGTGAGAGCCCCTGAGAAAAGTTTACTCCTTCATGCTGCCCCCACAAAGTCTTCCTTACAGCTGGCCTATACCTTGTGAAAAGCCGAAACTGGGTCAACGTACACAGCTATACGCAGCTTAAGCCCATGAGTTTTCAGGTGCTATTACTTGTAGTTTGCTTTACTGTCATGACAAGGAAAGTCTCTTGTGCATTTGCTAAGCATAGTAACTGTGTTAACACAGGAAGTAGATTACAAACTCTGCTTTGCTGCAGCATCTTAGACAAACTGGGTTTTAGCTTAAAGCACTTTTAGAGCATGTGTTTATTTTAAACTTTTAGTTAAAATATGCTAGATACCGAAGCTTTCAGGTTGCTTTGTGAGTTTCTCTTGTATATTAGTACCACTTTATTTTTTCTCCCTTCTCTAGGTTCTCCAGCTTTGTTTCGCCCAGAATAATCCAAAAAACCAAAGTGAGAGCCTGATGTGGCTGGCCAATGCTATCAAAGAGTTTGGACTCAAGTAAGTTTTTTTTCAAAAACTGGGCAACTACATTTCAGACACACCAGGTTTTAAGTGCGGAGCACTTTAGATGCTCGAGCTGTCGTATACTGCCACTGCATTGTGTAACGCAGGCGAAACCACGTATAGCATAGCCATCTGTAACACCAAGAAGTCTTCCTCTTCTTGTTCTTTGGGTGCCGCGATGATGATATTAGGTGTGGAGGAAATTAGGAACTCGGGACGTCGTATGCTGTCACAAGCTGTCACTGATTAGCACAATGCACGCAAACCCGCATTTAAAAATAAAAGAAAAACGGAAAAAGCAAGAGATACATAGAGAAAAAGGGGGAGGGGAATAGGAAAAAAAAACAAAAAGTAAATGCAGAAAAACTTCAAAGAAGACTGGAAAAAAAGAGGAAATAAAACCGAAGAAAAGCAAGAAATCCCGCCCAGCTCTGCAAATCCTTCGGGTTTTGCACAACTAGTGTGAAATCGTGTTAATTTTTTGCCAGAGCAGTCAACGATCTAGTGTTGTTTGAAGCATTGCAATGTGCTTCACTTGTCTGATGTTCACATACTTGTTCTTTTGCAGGGTTCCAGTGAAACCAGTAATAGAAAGCATAAAAAAGGGTCTGGCTGCTTCGAAACCTGTGAGTATGAGCCAGAGCTTTTTTTTTTTTTTTGTGCTGTACAGTGCGACTGTTCACCACTGTTGTTGCGTAAATGTTGCATTTTGTGTGTGAGGACTTGTCTGAGGAAAGTGCAAAGAGGGTGCAAATGACGGATGGTGAGACAGCAAAGCCAGGTGTTTCCGCAGTGCAGGGCTTGCGATTACCACCATGGCTGTGGAAGCTTCCTATCGTTTTGTGTGAAGGTTTCTCTGCGCAGTCGCTAGCGACTGTTGGGTATTGTGAACACAAGTGGCTCCATCCTTGTAAACTATTTGTTAATGGAGACCGTTTAATTTTACATTTTCTTCTCAGTGTTGATGCAGACGTCCTAGCTGCATTTTGCGTTGTCAGACGATCACTTCAGTAATATCGAATGAGCGAATTTGACTCTTGTATGAACAGGCAGTGAGAACAGCGTCCATCACTCTGGCTGGTGTTTTGTACCTCTACATGGGCAAGACGCTGAGGACCTTGTTTGAAGGGGAGAAGGCCGTCCTTGTGCAGCAGCTTGATGCGGAACTTGCAAAGGTTGGTGGCGTCATTACACACCTCATGCATGTTGATGGCGTTTAGACAGTATTGTTTTAAGCTCTTATGAAAAGAAAGCACTATTGCGGAAATTCACCGATTACCTTTCAAGTATGGATGTGCGAATATTTGAAAGTTTTGAATATTCATCAAATATTGCATTTGTGATGTTAGTATTCAATTCGATAACTGCATATTCGATAATTTTTACAATATTGAACTAATTAGAATATTCTTCAAATATTCTATCTTCACGAATATTCTGTCACATATTTCGCTGTGAAGAACTTCAGATTTGGCACATTTCCAATAACAGCACTAACAGTAGTTCATGCAGTGATTACAAAGACTACAGCACGAGTACTATATCGCCTGCACAGCAATTCATGGAACCTTGGTGATGGTTATCGATGAATGCGGTGACAGGTCATCGTGACAAACCTACCAATGATAAATATCTTAATTTAAATCGTGTACTGCTTGCTCGGCAGTATGTGTGGCTTGGTTGTTTAGCGCTGTTACTGTTCGCGTAAGCGTACCAACCACTCCATCTGTTGCTGCATTGCTGATTGATTGATATGTGGGGTTTAACGTCCCAAAACCACTATATGATTATGAGAGACGCCACTGCATTGCTCATCGAAACAAAAGCAACTCGTCAATGCTGCATTGGGTCGACAAAATAGCTGTTGTAACATATTTCGGTTCCGTGGTGAGCGAGTACGAAGAAAAAACGTCTTTGCACAAGGGCAAGTGCACGCGTATATTACAGAGAGCGGCACGGACTAATTGAGCTTGGTAGGCGACGCACTGCACGCAAGTATAGCACTCGGCTTGACGTGATGATAACGCGTTTCATGTGTAGCTGCGCCAATTTTCACTAATGAATGGCCTTGCAAACATGCGCAACAAAGCCTTACAAGTCGTCAATCGGCTGTGCCGCTACTTCAGCTTGTATTCTCTTCATAGTTACCAAATTATTTCACGGTCGCACATATGGTCATGTGAATAAGTTGGTGTTTCTCCGTGCAATGGCAAACAAAAGGCCACGCACTTTTTTGTGCAGCAGCTTACAATGGCGTCATAACATATAGTTCTGTAATGTAAAGCGGCAGACGGAAATTTGAGGCACTTAATTCGTAGTTTCACTGTGTTCCCGACAGCATCCTCGGGAATGCGTCGTATACACATCGCACTCGCATGGCAGCGTCTCCTGCAATCGTTCCTCTATAACTTCGTTTGTGTGATCTCGCTCTTTTGCCAATGTCAGTTAACTGCCATTAGCAGCCAGTGCGCCGAAATGGGTCATGATGCAGCGTAATAGTGCCCTCGTCGCTGGGAGTTGTGGCTCCGTTAAGAAATAAGTGTAATTGGGGTGTCTTTCTACCGCCCATCAATAATCGCCTATCTCACACGTGCGTCTTGCGCTATCACAGCGCCTAGTACACCTTGGCAACGATCGTGTAGCTATCAGCGTGACAGAGTACTCTTGATCGGAAAATGGGGAGTGTGCAGTCCTCGAGAAAGGGAACAGAAAGAAGTCAAATAAAGAGTATTGCTGTGTAATTGAAAGACTCCCCAAGTTCTCCTATTTGCCTTAGTGGCTTGACCGGAGAGACCAGGGGCAAAAATTAAAAAGAAAATGATAAAATCTGGAGTTTTACGAGTCAAAACTGATAGTGTGAGAATCTGGCTGAATCGTGACAACCTAGGCTGCTTTAAAAATCGCTTAGACTTAGGTACGCGTGTGAACTGTTACATTTCACCTAATCAGGATACGGTTGCCATGGAGGAATTAAACCAGGGGCCTCATGCTCACTACCAGTAGTCATCATGGCAGGTAGAAAAGCTTTCTTTTTTTTTGTATGAGCAACAACAAAAAAATATTTAAAAAGCAGTACAAAAATTTTGTTCAACATGAGAGTTGAACACAAAACATCAGAGTCGCAAGCTCAACTATTAGTCATATGCTTCCTGGCAACTACTGGTGGTGGACAGTTTCGCTTTTTGTGCAATAACAGACTACCGTATTTACTCGCGTAATGATCGCATCTCTAAATTTTGTCGTCTAAATTCGACTTTTTTTTCCCCCGCCTAATTATTGCACCCTGAACTTGCCGTATCGACATGTCATGTGCCAAGTCTGGCTGAACAGGCCTATCATTGTTTCTGTGATCTGAAAGTGGGCATCACTATGCTAATGTCGTAAATTTACTGATTTAAATGAAAGCATTCCTTATTTAGATGGAAGAAGCTGTTTTGATGCACGTGACGCACTCAAAACCTCCATAACTGACGCAAAGAAGAAAAAGAATGGGTGGCTTCGCTCCACGGAGTGCTTCGCTCCGTCAGCCATGTTTGTTTTGACATCACGCATTGTTACAGCGGCGGCCACCTGTTGGTCGACCTGTGTTCATTCCGCAGCAATGTTTTTTTTTTCCTGAGACCACATTTTTTTTGTGTGTGCCTTGTGATCGTCTGTTGAAGCACCAGTTCACCATGGGGCGGTATGCGAGCTTTACTGCCGCGTTCAAGCGGAAGGCACTTGACTACCCGCTAGAGCACGGCAACCGCGCTGCCGGCAGACATTTCGGCGTCGACGAAATCTGGATCCGATATTGGAAAAAACAGCGTGACATGCTCGTGGCTACTAACAGCACGCGATGGGCTCACCATGGACCCCCAAATCTGGCTAATTCCCTGACATTGAAAAGGGAGTCCTCGGATACGTGAAGGACATGAGCAAGGACGGTTATGCAGTGTCATTAGACATGATACGGACGCAGGCGTGCACAGTTTCCTGGAGGCTGGGAATAGCCACAAAGGACTTCCGCGCCAGTTCAGGCTGGACGACACGCTTCATGCGGTGGAATGGACTATCGCTGGCATTTCCAACGCGCTCGACGGAACGGAAGATGACCATCTGTGGGACAGTGAAGACACTGCCGGTTCCAACAGGGAGTCGTGTGGCGACGGCACTGACGCCAGTGATGCTTTGGAGTCTGAATGTACGTTAGGGGGTCAGAGAGGTAAAAAAATAAAAGGGTAGTGTGCCATGCATGTAGCTCCTGCATAATGTGTGCATTTTTTACAAAGTTAAGCTTTAATTTACTTTTATTTTAATTATGTTCATGATAGCTAACGTAAGAATTCTGATTAGCGACTTTTTTTGCGTTTCCTGTGCTCAGAATATTTTTTTTCACGAAAAATTTACCCCGCGTAATGATCGCATCCCGAAGTTAGAGTCAATTTTTTAGAAAAAAAAAAGTGCGATCATTATATGAGTATATACGGTAGAGTAGCTACCAATGGTACTGTTTCCAATAGAAATATATGATTGAATAAAAGAATACTGGTGAAAAAAATTGCATCTTTTTATTATTCTATTCTTATTTGGAGCTATGTATTCATATTCAAAAATTTTGATATTCGCGCACTTCTAGTTTCAAACCACCACTGAAATTTTGTGCGCTGAATGGTACTGGCAGTTTGATTTCACTAGCTTTCACCGCATATCTAAAGACATTGCAATCGCATCGTGAACCACCATTCGAGTGCTAGAAGTACCACTCACACCCCATTTTCTTCAAGTAAAGCCACCATAAGCAATTGCGTTGATTTCGTACGAAACCGCAACTTTGATTGCTCGCGGCCACCTACGGTTCAGCATGTTGCGGGAACTTTGTACAAGACATTAAGATTGGGCGCCGAAAAGATCGTACTCGAGCATGAATTCAGGAGTAGCTCGCTTGATACAATGTTTACGTTTGCGGCCTGTTTATGGCGACAAAAGTCCACAGAGATAGTGCAAGTCTGCGTACTGATAGCGAAGGCTAAAACTCGCGTCCGAAAGCCGAAAAGTTTCTAAATTTGTGAAGGAGGTAGCAAACACGATAACGACCACACTTTTCCTAACAGGAAACTGAAAACGCACTTGGTGGGGACGCAATCGCATGATCCATGAGGAGCGCGCACAGCCGAACCCACGCCAGCTCTAAGGTTACCCCGATATCCAGGCAACCGCCCTTCATCCTCGCTTCGCGAGCCCGGCAGCTCTGCCGTGGTTTTTCTTCTTTTATTTTTCCTCGCTCCAGTTAACATAATAGGGCATCGAATTGCAACCGTGCAAGTGCGATACCAAGCTACTGATTACGTCCAACTATTATGGGGTGCACCTATTATGTGCGGGAGTAAAAAAAAAAAATCTTATTTCTCATGACCAAACTGGGTGTGCGTCTATTATGTGAGTAAATACGATACTCCAAAAGCGGCCCTGCCCTGCTTCACCCTTTCCTTCGCTACACTTCGTTTATAGGCTCGTCTATCCTCCTCATTATGCGAGGGCAAGAGGGAGGGGTGCACGTACCTGCAAGCAGACAAATTTTTGTGTGTGTGGGGGGGGGGGGGGGTACTTAAGTGGCGAATGTGTTCAGTGCTGAGGATAATTAGTTCGGGAGGGGGGGGGGGGGGAATTGTTTCTTCAAATAATTGGTGCGCCCACGGCTCGGGGCACTGCCAGATTTGGCACTGTTGATCTTAATGGCATTCTGAACTTAATGCGTGAATTTACTTTAAATCTTGAAAAAAAAAAATGATTGGAGATGTTTTAAAGGCCCTTTAAGTAGTGCATTTTGGATATGAATGCTCTTTTGGACCTGCCAGGTTAACCCAATCTTTTCGTGAATTATAAATTCGCCTTTCAAGAAGGTCCTGCTCTTCACTGTTTCACTGTACCTTAGGGAGTTCTCGGCTTGTGAAAAAACACTTGGTGCCTCTGTGGAGTCATCGTAGTTTTACGGCGTTTGAGTAAAGAAAACTGCAATGGATTACTGTGCGTTAAAGGAGATTGAAAGCAGTTCAGGGTTTGCCTTTTATGTGTAACAATTCAAAAATATTTTTCAAAAAAAAGGAAAAAGCTCAAAACAGCTGTTCTGGTGCAAGATGCATTGTTTCGTCCAAGTTGTCTTAGCTTTGCACTTTCTATCCTCCAATTGCAATGTTATCTTTCACTCGTTCAGCTGGAAGGTCAAAAACCTCCCGCACCCATTCGAGGTGTGCCAACTTCCTCGGTCAACGAAGGTGGAGGCGATGCCGCAGAGGGTGCACAGGAGGCCAAGGAGGCTGCCCTCGGTATGGAGGACTTGGTTCCTCGAACTGACATCAGGCAAGTTTTTAGAAGGCATGCTGGACTGATGCTTTGCTGCTGTTTACCTTGGGAACATTGTGAGCAATTAAAGTATTTGGAAACGTTCAATTTTTTAAAAATTTGCATTTATTGAAGTGAAGAACCGGTAAACAGAGAGAAAGCACACCTTAAGTTGTTCAATTGAAAACAGAAGTTAACTTTAAATTTGTAGACAAGACAGCTCTGCAAGTGGAAGCCAAACCCACATCTGCTGCATTTTACTAGCAGCGTCTTTTCCATTCAGCTACTCTCATTTAGCATTTTCATGGGTGTTGGTGTACAATATGGAAGTGCCTTGCCAGGGCTGTTCATGGCTATGAGGGCAGATATAGTGCTTTCTCCACGCATCAAGTCAATGTTTGTTAAAATGGAAAGGCTGGTATGTATAGTATGATTTGAACGGCAGCATGCATTCATTCGAAAACTGGCCGCATGGACTGCTGCCACATGTGTGTACGTGTGCATGTGTGAGAGAAAGTGCATACTCGCTCTCTTACACGTACATTATAAACCCGTGTCTAATGAGAAGCCCAAATTGCGAGATTCATTTCGGCTAGTGTGCTGCTGCTGTAGCAAAGTTTTTAAAAAAAGGTGGTACGGTTTAAAAACAAACTAAATAAAGCTATTAGTTACAGTGAGGAACAGTATTCGTTGCTTGGCAGCCCAAGATGCATGTCGAAAGGTTTGCAGTGCGGAGATAATCGCACTTGGTCTGAACGCTCGGTAAACTGGTTGCCTCTGTCATTGGAGGTTCTCCATTCATGCCAAAATACCCACGTTCTATTTCATTATCCCAGCTTGTACGCACCTTAAAGGGACTCTAAAGAGAAACAATGACGTGATTGAAAAACTCCACTACGAGTACTTGAACTGGTATAGCGCATTATGGGGAAGAAGAAACGGCCAAGCAGACCGACACAAGAGGACAGAGCGCACCAACTCGCCCAATCTTCAACACTCGTGCACTACGAGAACTTCAATGCCATACATTTCACTATCATAAGTTCATTATTAGCAGAGAAAATTGAGGTTGGAGGTTAGTTTTTAAACTTCGGAAACCTTGACGCGGGACGTCGAAAACTTCAAAGTGTAAGTGTCGTGTTTTTACAACATTGGCTCAGTGAAATTTTTTGAAGCTTTGTATGCTAGTTCTGTGGCACCCACAGATGACTATGTACTTCATTTTTATCGATTGGAAGCTATGTAGGACCCAGTAGACGCATTCAAAATCTATGCTGTCGTGGTGTTTGATGTGGGGAATTCGAGGTGGCGTCTCCACCTGCGTTTTCTTTTTGCACGTTTTTAAATTTGCCAGGCATCGTGTCGCGGCGAAAGTGGTGTTTTCGGGACTGGGAAATTGTGCTTTACTAATATGCCAAAAATCCTTTTGCTTTTGAGTGCTGCTTTAGTGGGCTTGTCCCACTATATCTGTACTAAGGTATTCAGGTATAATGACAGTATATCAAAAGTTCAGCCAATATTGCATAGGAATTGTTCTTACTGATGCCATGGACTCACTTTCTCTCCTTGCATTTGTCTCCACGCAAACAGTGGCCAGCTGACGGAGTCCCTGCTGTTGGAGCTGTCCGAAAAGAATTGGAAAGTTCGCCAGGAGGCCCTCCAGAAGCTGGCAGCCATCGTGGATGAGGCCAAATTTATTTGTCCCGAGCTCGGCGACCTGCCGGGCGCGCTGCGAACGCGGTTGCTCGACTCAAACAAAAACTTGGTGTGTCCCGAAGACTGGTATATCGCATGTTTGTGTCTGTACCCAAGTGCACTGAGGTTCTCGCTTGATCTCCACAGATGCCAGTTGTTTGTTTAACCCTTTGCCTTGTCTTGCGAAGCTCGGAACATTCATGCATTACCCACGCCCAGTAGCATGAACCATGTAAAGTCCAAGGCAAAATTTCGCAGTTTTTGTTGTCAATCAAAGATTATTTCAGCCAAAAAACGCTGGATGAATCTGTTTTATTTTTGTTTTCATGTTCTTAACGCACAGAAGGTGATAACATGCCATAGAAATTTTCATATTTGCATTTAAAACTGACTGCTAAATGCACATTGTAGCTAAACTGTTATGAGCGCCTTTTTCTCACCTTGTTAATTGCACTTATAGTTTAAAAAACGGCTGACAACAAAGTCGGCAGTTTCAATATATTTTTTGAAAAATGATTTGGAGTGTTACAGTTCTAAAACATGGTCTTGGCATATTTGCACACCTTTCAAGTCTCCCGGATTGTCCGGGAGACTCCCAGATTTTAAGTTTCTTCTGTTTGTACGGTTGTCATGAAAATCTCCCGAAAATTGATCTGGCCACAATTACAAAAATGCAGGTCAATCCGCTCCAGGTTTCTCGCAAACCCACCACATTTTTTCATCGAAGAGTTGGGAGGCGTTCATTTAAACGTACAGTAGAATCTCTGTGATGCGAAACCGTGGAAGAAAAGAATTCGGGAATTTCCCATTGTTATACGGCTGTGTCCATAATTGGGCCAAAATTCTACTTTTATGAACACTTTCCCTAATCGCGGCGTGTGATATGAACTTTAGTACCGAAACCGCCGAACGATGGCCGAGAGCCGCATGCTCCGAGCTTCGGAAATGTGCGTGCAATCAGTGCTTGCACTGTCTTCTACAGTGCGCGTGGCTGTCGTTGCCACAGCCGCTGTGATCGAAACTGTGGTCGTTCTTGGCGCTCTCATGTGTGATGACAGCAACGTAACTGACAAAACTCCAAAAGTGTGCAAGCGTCCAACGCTCTTCAGTCATGGAAGCGCTGCTTTCCGCAAACTCTGTCAACAAAACCGCGGGAGATGCGATCATGGATAGCATAAAACGACTTAGTTTTAAAGGCTCGCGCGCCTCCAGCACACGTGGATTACAAAGGGAACTAGTACTATTCGCCACAATCTCCGCACACAAAACCGCGGCCACACGATAGCAATCTACTAGCTCTGTGGGAATGTGCTGCCTTTACTCTACCGCTGTGATAGCCAAAGACTTGTAAAAAGCCTAGAAGCGTTCTGGCATTCCTGTCCAAAGAATCGCCTAGCAAGCCAAACATGGACCCGTGTTTTCGCAGCAGCCAGCTGCGCCATCCCGTTTGTTCACATGTGTCCCAGGAAAACATACGAGAGTTGTTTTGACGGAAACGGATTTTGCTAGTTGTTTTTATAATGCGATGTTTTGAGAGTATTTGACCTCCCCCTTTGAGAATCTTGCCTTAGTGGGGAAATCCTGCCCTTGTGTTTGGCCACACCATGACATAAGACAGACACACTCATGTTTGCGCTTGCGAGTTGTTCCCCCCCCCTCCCGTTTTGCTTTTTGCTGTCTTTTTTTTTGGGGGGGGGGGCAATAGTTTAGCGTAACCCTTCCCCCACCCCTTGTTGCAGAAATCTCCCGGATTCAAAATCTTTGAACTTGGCAGGTATGTATTTGTATACGAGTGTAAGGTGGGCATGAAAACTGTGAAATTTTTCTGTCCAAAAAAGCCTGAATGCTTGAAAGAAAAAAAGTTGTTTTCTGTGTTATTGATTGCCTGTGCTGGTGTATAGCAGCCATCTTGGAGGATTTTTCAACTATTGCCAATTAGTATTTATTGGCAAGGTTGATTGAAATGCTAAATAGAGAGGAATTTTTTTCGTCCTTTTTGTATTTTCACTGTCCTCCACGGGCTTTTAAAGCTTTGGTTCATTACAACAAGTGCTGCTTTCTAGCTTATTGACAGTTATACATGACACTGTTGTTCGAAGTTAAAAAAAGAGTTTGCTTGACTAGCAGGGATATTATTCGTGGAATGCTTCATTTTTGGTAAATTGTTGGGAGTGATGACAAGCCTGATAAGATGAATTTTTGCAACAAAAACGGGCATCGAACTTCGGTATATGAGCGGTCAGCTGTAGGGATGGGTGAATGGTCAACTAGGCTTATTTCAACTCTGGCTGTGGATGTACTTACTATTTTCTACACTGTATTTGAGGCTATCAAAGCTCTGAACATATGCCAGTGCCTGGGTGCCGCCCTAGGTCCCCACTGTGGACCCTATGTTCGTACTCTTGCACCCGGCATGTTTGCTGCCCTGGGTGACAGCAAGGTGGGTGCCCTAAAACTTGCCTATTCTTACTTTCAAATGAGAAATTCTCATTTTGCAATCGCCGACATTTTCGCTAACTATTCACTCTTGTTATTTATCAGCTGCACTCATAAGTATCGACACACTTCAAGTACAACGCATAAGTAGACAAGTAGTAGGCATTACATTGCATGCGCTTATTCATTTGCAAAAACTTTTGCAACTTCATGGCTCAAAACAAGTCAGTCACCAGCATAGCTAAACATTGATTAATTTGAGCTTGGTTAATTTTCTGGCTGAATGTCATTGAGAGATTGCCTTCACCCAATGTGTCAGGGAGTGCTTTGTCTTTTACCAGAACATGGTTCGTGCGGCTGCACTCTCCTGCCTGAACGAGTGGTCTTCCCATGCCAGCCTGGGGAGCTTCTTTGAAAACGAGATGCTCAAAGATGCACTGAAGGCAGAAAACCCCCTGCTTCGATCAGAGGTGAGCCCCTACATTTCATGAATCAATCTAATCTTAAGCAGTTGCCATGGGGGAAAAAAGAACAATGATGTAGAGGCAGAACAGTTTAAACGCATGAGAAGATTCAAAGTTGCATTATATAGAGGGGGGTCCTGCAGATTAAGAACTGTTGACCATTTCACGACTACGAGGTAAGAACGTTGTGCAAAGATTACCAGATAAATTGTTGAAGTCATTGATCAAGCAATGCAATTAGGACGGCAAAGTTGGCCAGTTGGGTTTGGTTTATTGCAGAAAGGAGATCAGCGCAAATACAGAGACAGAAGACTCACTAATGTTCATTTCTTATTCTGTTACTCTGTTTGCACTAGTTTTCTTTCCGGTGAGCAGGGTAATTCAGGAAAAACTTTTTGGCGATAACCAAAAAATTTAAGTGGCGTATGAACGTGCAATCCAGTGACAGTTTCCTTTGAGTAGTAGTCAGCAACCTTAAATGCTATGCTGATGAGTTTGGCAAATTAATTTGCACCTTAAGGCCTTTCTGCCGAGATTTCTTGCTATGTAAAGAACTTCTGGTCTTAGTTTTTAAAATGAAGCATCGGTTCACCATCGTGAAGCTATTCAGCAAAGAAGCAGGTGGCGAGGCAAGTTGCACTGCATGGAAGCTTTTTTTTTCCTTGTCAATTTTCGCAATTACTTTGGAGTCAACATTTTTTTTGTTACTTGGATAGCGTAACAAAGGAAACCTGTCTCTGGTGACATTTTTTCCTTTACTCTTTCGAAACATGTTAACAAATTTACTTTGGCATTGTCCTTTTCTTTTTTTTTTCGACCCAAGGTTCCAATTTGCCTACTCTGCAGGTTTTTTTTTTTTTATTCTTTGGCTGGATGGCTTGTGCCTATACATGCATGAACCTCGCTCGTAAACATTGTTTGCACTTGAAAGGAAAAATGTTGTGTTCAAAAGGATGGAGCTAGAGATGCAGGTTTGTAAAAGTCTCAAGGCTAACTGTTTCTTTCACTGCTTATGTTATAATTCGGAGTTTAGAAAAGCCTTGTTGTGAGAATGTGATAAAATTTGTTTGTTGCTCTTTCACATTGACAAGAGAACCAATGAATTCAAGAAAACGAGCGAAGTTCCCGTTATAAGACAACTGTTTTCGAGCTTCGTGTGCATACAATTATATATGTCTAAAAAATTTCTGTGTGTATGTACACACACATACACAACGCTCACGAGTTCTCTTTACTGTTAATCTAGCTTGAAGCATACCACTTTGGTAGCTTCAGTTAAATTTGTTGATTGTTCGAGTGTCTGTCAAGGTCCTTCATTTTTATTTTATTTTTTGCTCCTCCTCTCTCTTTTTTTCTTTTCACTTGCTTTACAAAACGAAGGGTGGAAGTAGGCTGTCGGGAAGTGCGACACTAAGCCTGTGCTCTTCCTTTTACCCTGTCGCGCAGTTGTTTGGCTGGCTAGCAGAGCGGCTGGGTGCTAGCGACGCCAAGGGAGTGCCCGGTGCAGAGTTGGCGTCGTGCCTGCCCCACCTCTACCAGTGCCTGGAAGACCGCAGCGGGGAGGTCCGCAAGAAGGCTCAGGACTTTCTCCTGCCTTGCATGCTTCATCTTGGCTACGAGTCAATGGCACGGGCCACCTCCCAGCTTAAGGCTTCCTCCAAAACGCTAGTCATGGCGCAGCTCGACAAGGTGATGACTCTTTAGACATCCTCTGTCAGGGTTTCTGAACCACTACCTGCTTTTGAAATATTTCTATATGCAGTTTTTTTGTGTTTTACCAGCACTAAAATGCTAACTTTAGCTTTAGAGTGGATCACCGTCCACATATCTCCCACTTCTCACGCTCGAACACTACTGAGAACAGTACTACCGATTTAATTTTGAACTTGTCTCCAAAAGGCACAGTGATTGCATACTTGGCTTGGCTACAAAACTACTAAGTATACTCGGTTCAAAATCTTTCCTGTAAAATAAGGAAGCATGCTCTTCTTGTTCTGCCAGCACAGTAGCTGACACAAGCGTCCTGGTTTTTGCGTTGAACAGGCGTATGCAAGTGTTAGGTTCTGAACAACTATCGCGCTAAATGAAAGAAACATGTGCAGTAGAAAGCAAATGCTGCTGTGAATAACTCTGCCAAATTCTTTAGCCTATCCCCCCGGCATTAGGGTCAACACTTCAAACTAACTATTGGATATATATATATATATATATATATATATATATATATATATATATATATATATATATATATATATATATATATATATATATATATATATATATATATATATATAGGGATTATAGGAAGTATCACGCAGGCTCTGATAGTATAGAAAAAGGAGTAATTCACACACAACGAACGTTTCAGCACAGTTTAGTCCGACGTTTCGACCGTGGGACCGGCCTTCGTCTGGGAATACAGGGCATAAAAATCGCGCGCTTATATATGTCAATATTCGAGACCCCCCCAAAAAACACACATGCTCTTGTGTAACGAACAAGGCTCATCTGTATCAGCACAAAAACGGTTTTCAGTGATCAAAAATATATATCTATACAGCACTGTGTGATGTCACCATTTGTAAGTCATTGGCAGCTGATACGGCTTTGCGGGATACACGTGTGCATCGCGACATTACGGATGTCAAAGCTCTTTTCTTACAATAATGGTTCGCGTGTAAAATATACGCGTTGCCGATGATAAATAATTCTATTATATATATATAAGAATCGCTGTTTCTGTATACATTATCAGCACAGCGCACTCTCTGATAGAGAAGCAGACTAGCGTACACTTGTTATATTGTTGACCAATAAGCTTACGTGGAAGGAAGACACGTCAATGTGCCTGCATCTTCATTGATACCATCTGCTACAGTATTGAACTTGAATATCAGGTATGATTCCCGGAGTTCGCGATCATGGTTTGAGCGGAAACCAGATTCAAGAATGGTCGCTTTCATTTGATCGAAAGAGTGGCCCGGCATGCGAACGTGTCGTGATAGCGGTAGATGAGGGAATATATTTACATGGGATTTGTGGTTATTAAAGCGTATTCTGAATGGAGTTTCAGTATGACCAATATATTGTTTCAAACAGGCACTACATTCCAACATGTATACGGCATTATAAGTGTCGCAGTCGAAGCTACCACGAATCTTTAATTTAAAGTCCGAAGACGTGCTCGCGGCGTTTTGCGTGGTTTGCATGTGCACACACACTTTGCACCGTGGTTGCACGTGCACTTTTGACTTAACCACGGTGCAAAGTGTGTGTGCACATGCAAACCACGCAAAACGCCGCGAGCACGTCTTCGGACTTTAAATTAAAGATTCGTGGTAGCTTCGACTGCGACACTTATAATGCCGTATACATGTTGGAATGTAGTGCCTGTTTGAAACAATATATTGGTCATACTGAAACTCCATTCAGAATACGCTTTAATAACCACAAATCCCATGTAAATATATTCCCTCATCTACCGCTATCACGACACGTTCGCATGCCGGGCCACTCTTTCGATCAAATGAAAGCGACCATTCTTGAATCTGGTTTCCGCTCAAACCATGATCGCGAACTCCGGGAATCATACCTGATATTCAAGTTCAATACTGTAGCAGATGGTATCAATGAAGATGCAGGCACATTGACGTGTCTTCCTTCCACGTAAGCTTATTGGTCAACAATATAACAAGTGTACGCTAGTCTGCTTCTCTATCAGAGAGTGCGCTGTGCTGATAATGTATACAGAAACAGCGATTCTTATATATATATAATAGAATTATTTATCATCGGCAACGCGTATATTTTACACGCGAACCATTATTGTAAGAAAAGAGCTTTGACATCCGTAATGTCGCGATGCACACGTGTATCCCGCAAAGCCGTATCAGCTGCCAATGACTTACAAATGGTGACATCACACAGTGCTGTATAGATATATATTTTTGATCACTGAAAACCGTTTTTGTGCTGATACAGATGAGCCTTGTTCGTTACACAAGAGCATGTGTGTTTTTTGGGGGGGTCTCGAATATTGACATATATAAGCGCGCGATTTTTATGCCCTGTATTCCCAGACGAAGGCCGGTCCCACGGTCGAAACGTCGGACTAAACTGTGCTGAAACGTTCGTTGTGTGTGAATTACTCCTTTTTCTATATATATATATATATATATATATATATATATATATATATATATATATATATAATTTTTTTTCTGAAGTGAACAGTAAAGCCGCTACAAATCCTGCCAAGAAATCTGACAGTCATCTTGTTTTGTTGTGCGCAGGAGATAGGTGCGTTATGATGCTGGCTCATCTTGTTTTTGTAAACGCAGCCAAAAGATGGATGGTATAAAGTAATGACATTATCATATAATCGAACTCATTTATAACTAACTTGAAAGTGCCGCAATAAGTGGTTCTTACAAAAGTAGTTTGTTGTTTGTGGACTCGCCCTTAAAAACGTGCACTTTTGACTTAACCGTTCTTTTTCTTTTATGTGTATTTTTATTTAAAAGTGCTAACCCCAACTGTCACAAGTTGGGCTTTTTAACCGATGCCTGGTGTCCACTGGAGAAATCAGTCACATTACTAATGAACTCTCGCCGTAATTCTGAAGCACAGTACCGCCACGTGGAACTATTCATTCCTAGCTAGTTGTGTGCACCACGTCGCTTGCTCGACTCTTGCTGTCACATGTTGGGCCGTTCGCAGTGTAATCCGGAGTGAGACAGCTGCACATATTGCGCACTTTAATGTTTTCATTTTCTTGCGCCAAGCTACTCCAAAAACACAAAAATTGTGAAAATGGTGCCGAACTGCTTTAAAACAGCCTGAAAAACAATAATTTTGATGCCAACCTCATAAGTGGGGAAGAAAGGCAGAGTTGTGTACATACATAATTTTCCAAGCTTCGCCAGGTATACAAAAAAAATGAGGTGCACCCAAGCGTGATATTTACTTTGCACCTTTGTGGTGATGAAGTTTCGCATGGTGCTGCTGTAATCTCCTCTGGACTGTTGTAAATATGCGTGACGCAGCAAAAATGTGCTACCATTTATCGAGCGCACTGGTTCTACTAGCTAGGCTGTGTGTTCTGAATCCGCTGTGCGTAGCGCATTCCTTCGGTCACTGCAGTTTTCATGTTGACGCAACTGCATGCAATGCTTCTCCTGGATGCCCTGGCCCGTGGCTTCTCAAACGGGGTTCGTGGCTTCTCAAACTGGGTTTACCTTCATTAGCAGCTACAGTGTATGGCCGATTATAAGTAAACTCCGATTATAAGTCGACCCCCCCCCCCCCCCCCACATCTTGCAACCTCTTTTAGGCAAAAAAAAAAGTCGACTACAAATTCGGGTTCATGCTGCAATCACAGCACACCAGTAAGTCTTTAGGAAAAGGGAGTGATGCAAAGAAACATTTATTTGACCGTGAAACATGGCTTAGCACACCTCGTCGCTTGAGAGAAGGATGCAGCAGTCACGGTCATTGCTATAGTGTGAGCCACTGTTGCTGCTGGCCGTCAGAAGAAGGGGGCTGATGGTTCTGAGATGCCGCACGTGCAAAACCCTGCGCGGACCACTGGCAGTCCATACCGGGCATCGTTAATTGCTCCACTTCACTCGAAGAGCTCTGTGTGAGCTCGTTTAGCAGGATGTACATATCCTTTGCGACAGTGCATGCTTTTGTTTCTATATCATTGTAGCTAACACTCATGCTTTTGCTTCTCTGGTTGTGAACTCAATCTCGAACCACCTCCTCAATGGCAGGATATCATCCAGACTTCGGCGCGTCGCAGCGCACAGGACGATCTTGATTTTTTTGTTTTTCTCCATTCCCTCACACACTTTTCCAACACACCGAACTTCAGCCTTGCTTCAATGTTGCTTTCAGACTCTTGTGTAGAGGATTGCTTGCTGCTTCAAAGCAGCGCTGTGTTGTTGCCGATGCAGCAATGGCATCTTGGCGTAGGTTGAGCAGCTTCACAAATCATGCACACTACTGTTTGCAGGCGAGGCTACATGCAGAAATGGCGAACAGGCATGAGTGCAAAAAGACTCGAAGGCGCTTGTGGACGCATGCGTGGGGTGCATGTGACTGGTCATGTGGTTTAATTCCTCGTAAAGTGTTGCCAGCCCACACAGCTTTTACGTGCGACGCCTAGGGTGCTTCATGGGAAATCTGAATTTTTGAATTGCCTAGTCGGCAAGTGCTGTTACTAAAGCGAGAAACTAAAGCGATCAACTAAAGCAAGAAACTCATGTCATGTCTTTTGGGAAGAATAAACCTCTCGTTTTTTGCGAGTGATGCATGTAGAGTTTTTCGCAACAAACATATTTCGCATTGTTAGCGAGCGAAGGTGAGTGCCGGTGTTGCCGATATCGCCCGACAGACGTGCCGATTTTTCGGTGCTACCATTGAAACCGTGATGCCATCAGTAATGCATCATGAAAAAATACTATATCTCCAACTTGCTGACACCTCCTTCTCTAGCCACCATAGCTATACCATAGTTTCGCGATTGTCTTGGAAGACCGTAAAAATGTCCGGCTCCAGAAGCGGCGTGTGAGCATTGGGAGATGGCAGTTCCTGCAACTCTGTTGCCTTTGCAGCTGATGTTAGTCATGCGTCCAAAAGCAGTGAATAGCATTCAAACCAGTTTGAACAATGTACAGGGCCCCCTCAGAGCTTTATTCATGACTCGTGATGCGCCGGCGATCACGTGGCTCAGTTTTTATAAATGGTCATTTTTCACTGCTCCATTTTATAATCGAAACTCGTAAATGCTTGTGTAGCCCAGAGCCAGGACGTCGCAACGCCTTTAAGAGGCGTTGTGGCGACCTGGCTCTGGGCTACACAAGGTTTTAGGTGTAACTTCTCGTTTTATCGGTGTTTCGATCTGCGGCCGTTCCTCAGTGTGACTGGCATGCCTTCCTTTTTTTTTCTCTTACTCCTTTTCTTTTTTACTTCCCCCTCCTCCTCCTCCGCAAATTCGGCTTCTGCACGTTCAGGGATTTTGCATGACCAAATTGCTTTTCACCTCACGTACCTACCGAAGCGTGTCAGCGTGTTGCTTTTTGACATGGCTTCGCGCCCGCCTCCTTAAGGGAGTTGCACACCCTCTCTCTCCTTAAGGGGAGGCGGCGTCATAGAGCAACGCGATGACGCCGTGCGACGTGTATGTTTGGTCAAGCCTTGCTTGCGCTGCGCGACACGAGCGCTTTTCGAGTGTTGCAGAGCGGCGCGGGCAGATATCGTAGTTCTATCTGTTATCGGGAGTTGTGCGTCAACCGTGATGGCCTTCGGCATTAGAGAAAATAGAACTGGGCAATGTGGGCGGTGTTAATAACTCATGGTTGCGTGCATCGAGAGGCATTATCAGCTATTCGCTTGTAACTTAGTGCCATACGCACGCGCATTTATGGGCGTCCGAAGGGTGGTGCAAAGGCTGGCAGCTGCCCCTTCCTAGAATTTTGTTTAATGCTTTTGTATCCAGTACTAATAAGCTACAGAGCTTAACGCACTATCATCTACTATTGCCGGACATGCCACGGCATTTAAAGAAAGGATGCCAGTGCTGAATGCTTTTCCCTCTCCCCTGCGGACGCATCCCCCTGAAATAAGTTCTGCGGATGCCCTTGCGTGCTTTATGAGATAGCTGGTGCGGTGAAGTTTCTTGTCTCCAGCGCCGCACTCTTGAAAGCGCAGTTTAAGCATATAGAGAAACAGACGTACAAAAAAATCAAGGCAGTAATTTGCTGAATCATGTCGCTACTACATAACTGATTCTTGTGCAATCTCATACTTTTAATTTTCTACGAGTGTGATTTTTGTCTTTTTCAAATGTTTCCAGAGAACCTAGTTTTCAAAACATTTTTTAATAGATATTTTGCATGTTTGTATCAAGGGTTAGATAGATTACGTGTATGTAAATACTATGTAGTGCAGTTCATACCTGGCGAAAATCAATTCTAAAAGCTGTTTTTCTGTTACGTGTATCATAAGCTAAATAAAATATGCACTTGTGCCGCCACGGCTGCTGAAAATTTCTTTTTTCAAGCACCTAGGACGACATATTGAATGCCGGTAACTGCTCAAAAGCAAGGTTAGTCTGCTCCAAGATTGAAATTTTGCTGCTCCAAAAACTGCTCCCACTTCAGTCTCAGCTGTCTCGCCCCTGTGCCTCACCATCGCGCTATGTAATTGCGCAATGTATCTTATAGCTGTATTCAATTATCATATTTGATTGGTTTGCTCTTTGCATGTTTAATGTTGCCGAAATTATTGCATGTATACTTTTCAAGGACAACTTCTAATGCTCCTTTTCTAATGAGCACAGTGTTTAATTGTAGCATCGCTCACTGCAAGTGCCACTCGAAAATCGCGCAGGTTCGCCCTCAGCTTCCGGCCAAAGTTCCACCCAAGGGCAAGGCCACTATTCTCAGGGGTGGGAATGCCCAGGCTGCCACTTCGCCACCCCCAACGGCTGCTCAATCACAGCAGGCAACCCATCGCGTTGAATCTGTCACACCTGAGGAGGAGCAGGGTGCAGTTGGCGGAAGTGCTGGCGGTCGCCTGCTCAAAAGCAGCTCGAGGAGCAAGGTATATGGGATACACCAACTCGATGTCTGAATCAAGTAATATGACGGACCTTTGTGAGTGAAGCCAGTGCACATTTGTTAAGTAGACAAGGGAGCCGCTATAACAACACTGTGGTGGTTGTCTTTGTTCTTGTCTGCATGGGGATTTCGCACTGGCTTTCTGTTGTGGTCTGCAAATGTTGAACCTCAACGAGCCCAACTTTTCAGTATCTTGCAATGGCAGATCAGCGGGCCTGTACCGTACCAAAGGATACAGAATACCGTTCACTTTTCTCTGTACCTTGGTTATTTGCGTTTCTCATGGGGGAACCCCGACATACTCCGAAATGGCCAATGGCCAGCTTTTTAAATAGCCTTCCATGGTGTGCTATAGGTTTGCGGTTTCGTGAAAGACTGCAAAGTGTAGTGAGGTTACTGAAAGGGAGTATGGCCGCACACTCACTCGCAGCACAAAGCTTCAGGAAAAAAATATTCGTGCAGATTTCTCTAAAAGAAAGCTTCCTCACTTGACAATTCTCTTGTAGGACACTTCCCTGTAAGCATGCTGGAACATGGGTGACAGATTGCATTGATTGGTGCATGTGTGCAGTTAGAACAGCATTTTCTTTGAGAAAACCATACTTCGTGTGCTTTTGCTGTGCCCTAAAACGCTGCAGTTATTGGTATTCACTGAGGAAGCCTTGCAGGGCGTTAGATGCATATCATACGAATGGAAATAAACATTGGCACCTTGCTTGTGTAGAAGGGATAGCTCGTTTTTTTTTTTTAGAAAAATGAAGTGATGCAGCATGAATGCGCATAAGATGAATACAAAGAAGAGACTTGGCCCACACAAATGCCCAGCACTGTTAAGTCCCTTCTCTATCTTAGTTTCTTGACCATTCACCCTATATCACGTCGCATGAACAAGCATTCGCTGCTGCCCTAATTAAAAAAAATGAAGTTGCATGTGTGGATTGTTGAGGCTGCTAGAGTCCTGAGGCAGCTAGGACCTGAACGTCATCGGGGGCCACACTATGCGCACATAGTGAAACCATGAACGCACTGTGTCGAAAACGAAGAGCAAACGACACGGATACCACAGAAAACTATTTGGTAAAGTGCCCTTCATATCTAGCGTGACTCCACATGTGACGCTAACTAAAAACGCAGCTCTGCCAATGCAGAAGTAGTTCTCTTTTGTTTGTGGTTTGGAGGGGGGCGGAGCATCCGCGCATGCGCCTGCGGCAGCAAGAACGGCGGAAACGCTGGCTCGTGGGGCGCAGGCCCGCCTGCCCGCTTCGTCGGCAGCAGGGCAGCTGCGGAAGATGCATGCTCATGCCAAAATGACGATATCTGGGGCGAAATTCTGACATTGGTCGTGGCTAAAACTCGTTATATCAAGGCTGTCTCTCGCTGTTACTTAGTTACATACATATGCTTTTATGGAGTAATGGTGGGGAATAAAAAAAATCGTTATTTGTAAGTGCGTTATAAGCAGGTTTAACTGAAGTAGTTTGGCACGGCTGCACAAGATTTCTTCTGGTGAGGCTCATTAGGACGCCGGTTAAAGGTAGGGTGTCTTCCAAGATGAGACTTCCTTAGCTTTAAAGGTATTGTTGTACCAACATGATTGGCAGAATGGGTGTCGCATCTTCTATGCTTTAAACAGCATGTGTCTTAGCAGAACTCTTCCTTCATATCTTGTTGATACAAAGAATAATATTAAAGTGGTTCTGAACCGCAGCTTGTGCTTGGGGAAAAAACGCGTATAGACTTTGCTCTGAACAGCTTGACCAAATCTTGCAGTTGTGCATGTCAAGGAGAGTTCGCATGCGGAGCGTGAAGTTGCCATTTTCTCAAGCGACCCCTCTTCGAACAGAGGCCTATACTCTCGCTCTTGGGAGGGCTGTCGTACAGGAAATTTTTTATTGTACAACGGGTTTCTGCTGTTGGTCGATAGCTGGCATAAACCATGAGCGGCATTTGGATTAGAAGAGCTTCGTACCATGGGGAATCCAGGCAAAACAGTCTATAGTCTGTGAAAATTATGTAGTTACAGCAATAGCACACTATGGAATCTCACCTGGAGAGAGTGATTGTGTTCCATAATGTGCACTCAAGTTCATGAAATTGGTGTGACATAGCTTCTTTTCCCTGTTATTTCCCCCGCACAATGTAGCTTCCAGCATGCTCATCAGGACGAAAAAGAAAAAGTGTTTAAAGTGTGCAACGAATCGTTGCGACTTCGCTTCTTGTGAAAAATTCTTTCTGTGATATATTTGGGTGACAATAAACTTTGACATTAAGGTCAATCGATGATTTCATTGAAAAGTGGTTCGAAATCCTTGTGTTTACCATGAAGTGCATAAGACTTTACTAGGGGGATAGCCCATCTACAAAATACATGTCTGTGTATGCAACTCATTTAGGTCGCGAGATCACTTAGGTAGCAGGTCACGGGATCGAATCTTGGCTGCGGTGGCTGCATTTTTGATGGAGGCGAAAATGCTGTTTGACATGAAGTGCACTGGTATTTTCTGTCATTGTACATAGCAGCACTTGTGTCTTGAACCGGCAGTAAGCAAACTAGAGAACCATTAAAACATCTTCCATTGCATGTACAAGTTTGAATATCAGCTGCACCTGCAACTTTCATGCATCCTCAATTTCGCCCCGATACCCAAAACATAGATGCCCGTGAAGCCTGCAAGCTCTGGCAAGTCTTCTCGGAAGGAGGAGAATGTGGACTTGACTCCTCTTCTGTCCGTCAACGATTTGAAAGAGCAGCGGATAACCTTCGAAAGAGCCCTGAAGGTAAGCACCATCTGTGGTTATGCCGAGTGGTCGTGTCATGATTACTAAAATGGCATTTCTGCCTTGTCATTCTTTTTGTTTGGAGTGGTTGTAAAAAGTCTGAAGCCCAAGAAAGTTCTTGTTAAGTGTCGGGGTGCCACAAATAACTTGCAACGTATAATTCCGATTTGCAAAAACCACTTTGGCTGCAAGTTGAAGAACTTGCAGGAATATGAAGGAAAGAAAGCTTTGTGCTGGTGTATAGTATAGAGGATTTTATGATCTACCAGAAAAATATTTTGTTTGTGAAAGGGGTATCTTGTAAGAGTGCTGTTGCACAGAGAGAAGAGACGGTTTACATCAAAAGTTAATTGACAGTGAAACTAAGCTACAATAGTGTGACCGGGCTGTTTTTTAATCTGCTTTACCTTAAGGTGTTAATATAACCATTCATAAAATTATAATGTGGTTTGTGATAATCGCCTTGCGGCAAATATTGACACGTGCACTTTATTTATCCTTTTCATAGTGACTCCATTTTCATTGACGGGAAACGTTGCACAGGTTTTCACTCAGCACGTAATGCCTTTGCGCATCGGAACCTTCATGAATATTATTGCAGATTCTAATCGGACTGCATGTGTATTACAAATAGTACCGTGAATTATAGAACTTGGAAGTGCACCAGTGACCTAATTGGGAATTTAACGGTTCTTCAAAACATGACGACCGGGGATGTAAATCTCTTGGGGGAGCGCTTTCATAGTAGGGTTTTTCCTCGCAGCTGCTCAAGTGGAACTTCAGCACTCCACGAGAGGAGTTCTACCAGCAGCTGAAGGAGCAGATGGTGGCAGCCAACTGGGCTCCTGCTTTGGTGGCCAATTGTTTCAGTGCCGATTTCAAGATGCACATCAAGGCCATTGCCATGCTCCTCGAGGTCGGTCTTTTTCAAAGCTCGCTTCTCTTGTTCTCAGATGCTGTTGTTCCAGCTGTTTGTTGTGTTATGCTCCTTTGTAAGGACGTGGTGTGGGCGGAGGTTCGCATCTTGGCTGTTTTGTATTCATGGGAAGCGGTGTATAAAAAAATTCTCGCGTCACGAGTTTGGCACAGAGCCAACCATTAAGTGTTCATAATCGATCTAGAACGAACCTGTATAATGTAGCACCTTAGTCAGGGTAAACAACCCACCATGATGGCTTAGCGGCTAATTTATTGTGCTTCTTGGCATGAGAGTGCGGGTACAAATCCTGGTTACAGTGGCCACGTTTCAATGAATGTGAAATTAAAGGGCGCTTGTTAAGTTATCTAGGTACGTGTCAAGAAACCAGACTTCATTACTACGAAGTGCCTCATTATTATGTGGCAATTTTGTTACCCAAGAACCTAGATTTAAATTTTTTAAAGGTAGTTATACTTCATTTGCACTGAATGTTCAACCCATAAGCATACTTGCTTTTTCTTAACGTGTTAAAAAAAATAACAGTGACCATCTCACCAGCCACCATGGTCCAGTGGACGTGCTGCTCAACTGCTTTCCTGAAGGTCGCTAGGTCAAATACTGGCTAGATCAAATACTCATTGAAATGCAGGTGCGTTTCAATGGATACAAAATGCTACAGCCCTGCACTGTAGCACCTCTCGTAATCATATTGTCGTTTTAGGACATAACACCCCGCAGACAAGCATTGTAATTATTGCTGGCAGTGATAAGTGTGTACTAAAAAATCTCTTGCTTTTGGATTGAAGAGATAGTCTGCAACCAGGCCTGTTGTGTGACAGCTGGATGATCCAGTATGTGTTTGCACAGACTCCATGATTCTATATAACAATTTGAAGAGAAAGAATACTGTGGCTTTTTATTTTATTTTTCTAAACAAACCATTGTCTTGTGCGAGCAACTTATGTGGGTACACTTGTGCAGTTTCTGAGCAGTCCCGGTGGTGTGGAGGCCACCAGTGCCAATGTGGACCTGGTACTCAAGTGGCTCACTCTTCGTTTCTTTGACACCAACCCGAGTGTGCTGCTGCGAGCGTTGGAGTACCTGCAGGTGCTGTTTCCGGCGCTGTACGACGCAGGCTACAAGATGCACGACCTTGAGGCATCTTCCTTCCTGCCGTACCTGATCCTCAAGGTACCGTGATTGGCATTTCAGTAGTTGTTAATGCTAACAACCCCAATAACTGCGGCGTGGGTCGTCGGTGGGTCACAGCCTGTGCTCCTCCTATGCGGCCGCGATGTTACGAGCATGAGCCTTCTTGCTGACGCAATAACTTATTACGCATCATCGCAGAGGTATGAGTTTTGTCGCAGGAGGTTGCAGATAATTGGAGGAAACTTTTTTATGGTGTTAGATACTATTTCCCACCGGTGAGGGCACTCTGCACATAAAACGAGACCTCAAACAATGCTTGCCACAGCGAATGTGTTAACTGATCATTTTTTTTGACACAGCCCGCTATTTCTAGCACTGTTCGCACACTGCAATGCCAAGAGCAATGTTGACAATTACTTGAGTACAGTTGTAAAAAAACAGACGAACAAATGTGAAGACAACTCTCTTTTGGTTGTGCAATCATACTCGTGCAATGGATTTCCAACTTGCCTAGAACGCTGCTTTCTATAATCAAATGAAAGCTTGGCAGAGCTTCAAGGCACTGCACGTTGCTGAATGAGACTTTGTAAAACATTGGGTTTATTACCATTGCACATTGTGAAACCTCTGTAAGGTGCCATGTGGTTTGTAAAGTATGTCGTAGTACATTGTATATGCCTTGTCGCATTAATTTCCAAAAACTGTGTTTAGCAGCCAGTATTGGCAAGTCTACCGCTACCAATCACTCAACTTTTTTGTTTCCAGATTGTTTCAGATTTTTCTGTATCCATATTTTCTAAACATGCAATTTTTTGGCAATTAGTCTTTTTTGGTTTCTGCCGAACTTTTTTTAATTTTCAACATCGTCGCCAGTAAATTTCTCATGCTAAAAGACATAGATGTGGATTAAGTCCTTCATTGGCAGCAAGGATTAAGCTTCTGCCATTTTTGACTCCTTCAGGCTGGTGATCCTAAGGACACTGTGCGCAAAGGCGTGCACGATATCTTCCGGCGCATCTACAAAGTCTTCCCAGGTATCAAGGTGTTCAACTACCTCATGCAGGGTTTGTCGTCCAAGAACGCCCGCCAACGGGCAGGTGCGTACTACCACGACTCTCTTCCGTACCTCTGCTGTCCTGGAACTTGTCGCTCTTGGCTTCTCTTGTAGAAGTGTGTGTGTGTGTGCACGTGTGTGTGGGTGTGCATGCGTTTGCATGTGTGTGTGTGCGCGCGCCACGCACTTAAGAGAGGGACAGAGAAGCCCAAGTAAAAAAAAAATGGTTGTCCTTCCGTTTGTGCAGAATGCACTGGCTTAGTCAGAATCTTGTGCCCGTTCTGAAAAACGTTTTTGTTGCAGCCAGGTGGTTGAGGCTCACACTTGCGTCTCCTTTTTATCGTGCCTGTGTGAGCCACAACGATATACTGTTGGCAGAAATATGCTAGCTCATAACAAAAATGTGTGCTTGCTTCATATCTGCCACACCCAGATGTGCATGCGTGGGATTAGGCTGGTAATAAAAAAATGAAAATTGGCAATGCCTGCACATGTTTAACCTTTCTTAGTAATATATTAAGATTTTACTGCCAATTTAGCTGAAGTACAATATTGTTGCATATTGTCCTTTTCTGAGCAAAACCGCAGTGAGGAAATAAAAAAAAGCTTAGTGCTTGTATTCGCAGTTAGACGAGGTTTTTTCAACAGCTGTGCCTCTCTTCTTGTTCTCTAGAGTGCTTGGAAGAACTGGGCTTCCTTTTCGAGGTTCTCGGTCTCCCCATTTCGGAACCCACGCCTCCAATGCTGCTCAAGGAAGTGGCCAGGCACATTTCGGACAGGGACAATGCTGTGAGGAACGCGGCGCTCAATTGCGTTGTGCAGGCCTACTTCCGCGAAGACGAAAGGGTCTTCAAATACATTGGCAAGGTAGGTATATGTCAACGTCCGTTGGAAACGTATCTTGATTTGACAATATCTCATAGGGGGAAAAGAGTCGTGCTGTTTAAATAGCCTTTTTTCTTCGTTCTATTCGTCGCATGTTTCCTGCTTTGAGTCGATTTGCACAGTGTACACATGTATGCTCCTGTTCCTTCACTGATTTGATTGTGCACCATAAAAACCATAAAAAAAGTTCTGGTTATTGTTTTTGAATTCATAGATACTTGTAATTGAGTTATACTAGCGTTTGCAGCTTCACAGTACTACTCAGTCTTTGAAAGTGAACTTGTGTGCTTATCTTGGTTATAAAAGTAGAGAAATTGGATTGTGGTAGTGAACTTATATGCGAGGTTCTCTAGCCCAGAAATG
The DNA here is from genome assembly GCF_043290135.1 of Rhipicephalus microplus. Taxonomy (NCBI): domain Eukaryota; kingdom Metazoa; phylum Arthropoda; class Arachnida; order Ixodida; family Ixodidae; genus Rhipicephalus; species Rhipicephalus microplus. The sequence goes on from NC_134710.1 coordinate 268,772,314, forward strand.
CTGCTTGTTAATGTTTGCCCCATGTGATTTCCTTATAAGATTTCAACATTCTCTAAGATGAGTTTGAGGGGGCACCACCTTATAATTTTTAAAATTAATGATCGATTTTTATAGAACATGCTGAACATGTACCTAGTGCTGTTTTCAAATATGCAATTGAAACACTGCTCGGTCTTTGTGCGACTTTCTTCTATACCTGAGGGTGTTATGAAGTAAGTCAGCATATCTCAATAACTTGGAATGAGAGCTGTATGCAATTAGACAAGATAAGTTGTTCTAACCCATGAAAATGTGTCCTTTGAAGGCATATACCTTTTAGATGCTTACGAGTAAAAATTTTAATGTAGATGCTATGCTGGCTCTATGACTGACAGATCTTGGTTCATTGGGATTGCACTTTCAAAAAATGTACAGTAAAAAACTATGTATTAGGTGACACCTTCTTCTCGCACCGCAGATTTTGGCGAAACTCTCATTTTTTGCTGTGCAGGTGGTATTTAACCGTTCAAACACAATGACGTGTTGTGGTGAAACCACCTGTGCAGCTTTCGGACAAGGACAAGTCTCTGCTGGAAGAACGCATCAAGCGAGCGCCACGCTCACGCCGCTTGACTGTGTTGCCGCCCGAGGAATCCGCACATGTCAAGAACCCAACTCCTCCACGTCCACAGTCGGCTGTGTTTGCATCCGCCACCACAATGGAGCCCGATTCAGAGCTAGACGAAGTTGTGCACAGGTGGGAAGCATTTCATGGAAATTTAAGTTTGTTGCTCTTGTAAAAGGAGCACAGACATCAAATTTCCGCATGTTGGTACTTTCCTTCTATCGGTACTTTTTGACATCCTAGTAAAGATTCACGACTTAAAATGCAATGGAAGGACAAATAACTATCCCTAATATTGATCGATATGACCAGGATCGAGCACAATTCAATACTAGTAGCAGGCCTGCCAATTTCTAGTGCTGGCAGCGCAGCCTTGCGATCAGCTTCATGCTGTGCCCTAGCTGACCAAGTGATGACGGAAAGGAGTGATGTAAGGTGCCGCTGACATTTCGTCTGCGAGGTGCACACGTTCAGTTTTTTTGCTGTCACCAGCATCACCTTCATGACCATCAACAGCATCTGCAATTGATGAAAACAACGTTGAGGAATAGGGAATCTTCGCGAATCAGGTTTGCTTAGATCTTTTGCAAGGCAACGATTCGGAAAGGGGCACCATTCCAAGCAGGTATAAAAAAAGGGCCTAAGAATACATGCTTTGGCCATGCTCACTGGTACATCTCAATTAGCCGTAAGGAAATACGAAAGAATTGGGTATGAGTATGCAGCTGAGCCGCTTATATCGAAGCTAAAGGCTATGCGGAATTAGTTTGTTGTACTGTAGTAAATTAAATTCAGCTTGCCCTCACCCTCTACCGTAATTACTCGCATAATCCTCGCACTTTTTTTGCCAGAAAACTGATGCCAAATTGGGCGGTACACTAACCACTGCGCCACGCCGACAGATAAGTTGGGAGGTGCGAGAATTGACCATTTGCGGAAAAGCTTCTGCGCATGCGCGGTAACGGCGCAGCTGGCGCCCTCTATGGGCGCTTTGGTTTTGGTTGGAAAACACGAGCCGGGCCGGCCATCACTCGTGCATCTCTGTGCCGTCACTGAACTAAGTCGCCTCGCTTAAGCAGCGTACAGAAATGCCAGCGCACTGTGTGGCCTACGGCTGCACGAATTATTTTACTGAGAAAGGAAGCACGCATTTCTACAGGTTCCCGTCCGCGAGGCTACGTGCCGAAAAGAGAGATGCTTGGCTAGCTGCTGTGAGGAGACAGAATGCCGACGGTTCGCCGTGGGCGCCCAACAAACATTCTCGGATCTGCAGCGCGCATTTCATAACAGGTACGGTAACCTTAAGTGCTTATAACTTGGTTTGTGCAATCAGAAATCACGTTTACTGCAGGACGGCCGTCAAAGTTCAAGAACCATCCTGACTTCGTCCCCAGTGTGTTCACCTACATGAAAAGTCGCGGCGATGCTGCTGTGCGTCGCCATAGCCGATGGTGGAAGCGACAGAAAGGTAAGCGCTACAATCTCAGTTTATATTTACTGGGACAAAAACTGCTAATGCAGAATAGAGGAGCAGATGTTCGTGAAGGCAACCACACATCTGTCTGAGCGCGTGAACGGTCAGTTCTGTCGTGCATTTACGAAGGTCGCTCTTGCTTTCCGGACTCACTCCAGCTTTTAAAGATGTACGGTCTAAAGCACAGTCAGTGGAAATGTGAATGTATAATAAATACTTGTTTCGAGCCCGGTACCACTCTAGTGAGCCGTTCGAGCACTCTAGGCTATCGTCTGGACGGCTGTACTGCATCGCTCCCGTCTGGTATTTTGTAACTGCTTTCATCATGGGCGAGGCCAGACGAGAAACCAACCACTTTCGAGGAGATTTGCAGTGGATAGTGTAGTGTGACAGGCAGTGCTTGCGAGGTTTCTCGTGCCTGCGGCACCGTGAGAGCATTTGTATAGATTTATTGCCCACTCGATCATTTTTGCCGCTGCTTCCCGCATTTACAGCGTGTTTTTAGGCTGTGAAGTCGTATTGTGAATGCCGCATGCAATGCCTTTGTCACCAGTAGGGTAGCCAGACATATTTCGGTGGTGGGATTCAACCATACTTTATGCTCGTGTGTGCGTTGGTATGTGTGCGTGTAATATATACACATGCAAAGCTGAAAATTTTCGGGGGTTTGAACCCCTCAAACAACTCTTCCGCTCAGCCATGTCCCTGATTGTCACTATTTCTTAGACACCCAATATGTGGCTGTTATGCACATCTCACCCTAGGTGCTTATTGTCAGCAAATGACCTGTGCATAACCACGATACCATTCTTTCAGGGGAGCTTGATACGACAGCCACTTCTGCTACTCCTAATGACACGCCAGAGTTGCAGGATCCTCCCAATGGTGAGCTTGCTTGCACTTTGCAAACTTAAGTGCTGTTTTGAGTTTCTTCCCGTGGCATCATGTGATTGCTCAGATTTCAGCTGGCTTGATTCTGCAGACACATTCATATAGGGGATAATGGTCAGCTGATGTGTTGCTTTCAGAGAATCTCAACATGGACACTAGTGCTGCACAGGATGGTGTACTAGATGAGAATTCGGTGGACCTGCAACAACTGGAAAATGGTAAGTTTGTGTGCACTTTGCAGAGTTGAATGTTTTTTCAGCATTTCCCCATACCACGATGTGAATCCTGCCGCTGCTTGTTGCATGTGGCCCATTTCTGCAGTAACACACTCACACAAAGCAATTAGATGTCATGCTGTTGCATTGCTTGCAGAGAATCCTGACGAAGGCTTGGATGCTACAAAGGATGATGTACCTGATCAGGACTCGATGGAGCTGCAGCCACCCGAAAATGGTGAGTTTGTATGCACTTTGCAGAGTGCAATGCTCCTTTCGGCTTTTTCCCGTACCATGATGCCAATGCTGCAACTGCTTTTTGCATTTGCAGATAAAAACTCCTCAGCTATAGGCTTATTGTAGAGCTTGTTTCTAGTCCGTATGTCCATATGTGTAACATTGACTTGCAGAGGGCACTCTAAGGTGCTTGACGAGCGCTTTTTCTGTGCCACTTGCAGGTATAAAGGAGCAAATCTGGCCAGATTGCCGCTGTCAAGCCTGTGCTTCTAAGAAGATTGAAGTCCTGGAGCAAGAAATAGGAAATTCGCAGAAGTTTATCCTCCAGTTGCAGAAACAAAATGCAAAGCTAGAGGTGGAGCTAGATGCAGCCATGTCAAGGTGTCTCACCCTGACTACTCTAGCCACTCCAAAGGACTGCATGTACTACACTGGATTGCCGAATGTTGAAGTGTTCAATATTTTGCTTGAATACTTTGCACCACGCGCTAGAGAAATGTTGTACTGGGGCTCAAATAAAAAACGGCATAATGACCCTCGTGGCAACAAAAAAAATGGCAATCTGGCCAAAGAATTTTTCATGGTGTTAGTTCGGCTCAGGACAGGTATGCAAGGGCAAGAACTGGCCAGGAATTTCCTGATGTCAGAAAGTCTAGTTAGCCGCACTTTTTCCACATGGATTAAAATTTTACAACGAGAGCTTCGGCACTTGACACCCTTACCTACTTTAGATGACATAAGATTCCACCTACCGAAGTGCTTCTCTGATTTTCCCGACACCCGTCTTGTTCTCGATGCCACAGAGGTGAGAATACAGAGGCCTTCGTCATTGAGCGCACAGCGCCAAACCTTCTCACCATACAAGCATTACAACACGTACAAGGCGCTTATTGGATGTACACCAGATGGATACATCACTTATGTGTCTCGCCTCTGGGGAGGCTCTAGCTCGGATAAAGCAATCTTGGAAAGTAGTGGTCTTCTTGACAAGCTGGAGCCAGGAGATGCAATAATGGTTGATAAAGGTTTTACATTTCCTTACTTGCCAGCAGGTATAACAGTTTATCGGCCTCCATTCCGAGAGCCTCACCAAAAGCAGATGCCTGCAAATAAAGTTGACGAAACCAGGCGCATCGCTTCTGCAAGGGTGCACGTTGAAAGAGCCATTGCAAGAGCTAAAAGCTTTCATATTTTGGATAGGCCCTTTCCTATCGCCATGATAGACATTGCTGAGCAGGTTTTTGAAGTTTGTTGCCTCTTGAGCAACTACAGGCTGCCTTTGATTCGAGAGGTAGATTAGGATTTGCAAGAGCACGAGCATAGTTTTCAAAAGGAAGCCAAGTTTGAAATTGGCCTGAGCTGGCTAGAGTTAGGAAATGATTTGGTGGCTGCAGCCAAGGCAGTAACAGAAGTCAGCTGTTTTTGGAATGATGTGCCATTTTGAATGTTTTACCAAACTTGCTGTAACCAATAAATGTAACTATGAAACATTTTTCAATCAATCTTGTTATATCACAGTAGCTATATTCACCTTTGTGCTGAATAGACCCACGCTACTGAAGCCCCATATAGTTGAAATTTATCTCGCGCTTTCCACGACAGCTTTCAGAAGCCACGTCAAGCCCCATTTGCCTTACTCTAAGTCACAAATAACGAAACAGGTTGTTTGCCTGTGTTACACTGTCCCATCTTACATAAGTCACAATAAGCCTTTGTTACTTAGTTACTTTCAGACTATAAGAGCCATGCATTGGTTTCACAAGTATAGCTGAACAGTCTACACATGATTATGCCACGATTGCCATGAATTTCACAGAGTTTTGCAGTGCACTCCTTGAGAAGTTAACTGAAAAAAAAAAAAGCATGAGACTGTTTCTCCCCAGAAGAGAGCGATTATAAATAAAGTGAGGCGTCTTACTTCAACTTTTTTATTTTGATGCTTAGGCCATCTAGACGCGTGCAGACATAAAATCCAGCCTTGAATTTTTTGAAAGACACGTATGTTTCAGACGTGTAAAGCCGCCCAAGCCTTTTGACACGCCGTGTCAAGATTTCGGGTACAAGTGCATGCTTAGTGAAGTGCAAGAGTCCTGGCAGTACTTCCTGAGCCCAGAATTTTTCGCAGAACTCTATCCTTTCAACATGGAGATGTGGGGGGTCTCCTGGTGCGTTTCCCTCAGTCCATATGACAAAATCGCACCAGTTATGGCCCGTTACTGCCATCTGGCCTTGCACCTGATAGAAATAGGCGTGGTCCCGCTTCAGCTCCGCACCTTCTTCGGTGAGTCTGCAGCAGAAGTTTCTGTCACTGCAGGCGTCCTCACACGTTATCCCTTTTTTTGAAAAAGGGCATTTCACTTCTAGTAGGCCTTCTTTTCCATCTACAACAACAATTCTGTCTGGTGAAGCAGCTAAGAAGGGGTACTGGCAGTGGACGTGAAGTCCAGTTTCCCGGACTGCCACGCTCGAGTCTCTGGCCTGCAACAGTTTCACATAAGCAGCTACGGCATCTGCTTCGTGCTGTCTGCCATATACGATTGCTTCGGAAGTGGCTCTGTCCCAAGGGTACAGTAATGCCTTTAGCAAACTGTCCGGTTTTGTACACCGGCAGATCCTTTTAAACATCGATGCTGTTAGCCGTCCAACCCGTTCTGCATGCCACTTCTTGTTAGATGCTTGGCCGACTGTTTGGTGGCATATCAGATCCCTCTCTGTCTGGCTTAGTGGCTTCATTGTTTTCATGTACGATTGTACCTCAGTTGCTGCAGCCTCGCTCCAGAGGTCATCGCTGTCCTCTATGGGCTTCTTTATGTTGCATGGTGGCTTTGGCTTGGCTTTATCGTGGCACATGTATCGCAGAGCATGCAGATCGGGACAGGCGGTCGCCAGCTTATCCCTCAGTGACTGAATGGCATGTGGACTAGGAAGTGGGCCATCAGCACAGGGGTCATAATCGCGCTTCCGTTTCCCACGTGTAGGCTTGTTTATGAAATACTTTTGGAATCTGATTTCACCCAGAGGCTTTCTTGCCACTGGTTTCTTTGCTGTAAGTAAACAGAAAATAGGGTACTTCAGTTATGCTGCTAAAGAGAGCACACATGTGAGTGATAAGTACATTTGTGTTGAGAAAGGGAGCATATGCACGTGCACAAGCATGGCTGTTCAACACATGAGGAAGTGTGTTTGTTCGTGTACTGTGCTTTGTGGTGTGTAAATGATGTAACACTGTTTATTAATAAACTGGCATGACTGAGCAAGCAGTCATGAAAATGCAACGCTGCGAGCCTGTTTCTCTATGCATATTTTGTGAATGACACATAATGGTATGTGAACGCAACGTCATGTTCACAATAGCGGTAATTTACTGGTTTGAACATCCACTGCTTACACGAATCCTGGAGTGCAAGTTGCGTCTCCAATCATTTATTATGCTTGGATTCCCGGCTGTTAAAAGGTTTCTGAAAGCGCTCTCCATTGTAGTATGAAATACACGGGACGGGTAGTACCAGGACAAGCGCTGTCCTGCGTTTACACTGCGCTATGTATTCTCTGCAACCATGATTAACTAACATGCTAAAACCTACTACCCTTCGAACTCGTATTTGACCTGCACTGTGTCATGCAATATGCTTTGTGCTCGGCACTGTATGGCTGAGCTGCTTTTGTGCCATTAAAATATATCGCGATCATAATATGCTTGCACAGGGTACTTTGTAGGTATATACTTAGCTGAAACACGAAGTTCTTAGTGGCAAGATGGGCAACACAGGATCGTTAAGGACATGCATTGGTGGAGTAATACCTTCAGCAGGGACTATCCACTTGCAGGGTACGTCCGTGCAGGACGGTGCATGTTCAGCTCTGGCGGCAGCACTAAACAGCAGGCCTGCTACATGTTGGCAGGTTTCACTAAGTCTGAAAGAAAAAAAAAACTGTTGTTCACAAAATCAACGGACAACCTCGAACATGTATTTACAGACGCTAAGCCCGCGTCTTGCAACATCGAGCTTTTTAGGTAGCACCGCAATGAGGTAAAGTACTCGATAGACGTGATCTTGTGAATGCAACAATGTGTACCACGGCAGCACACAGTCTCGCGTATATCCGTACATTGTAACGGTTCGCAAAAAAAGCTGCCATTAGTGCGCGAGGCTGCGCTTCGATGTATAAGCGCAAACCATGATTGATATAGTAGCACGGGTCGTTTATAATCACAAAAGCGGGAGCTGCAGCAGGTATAAGCACTGGGGTAAACTCCTGTCCTATGAAGAGAACGTAATGTTCCGATAAGGGAACTGCATGCTCCCATTACACTCGCAAGCGCATAGGCGCAACATTTGT